>NC_090932.1:873874655-874499655 GCF_040938575.1 Ambystoma mexicanum | reverse complement strand
GAGCTATATTATTTACCTATTTAGAAAGACAACACAGGAGCCAGACGCACTGCGCAATATTCACTCTCCTATTACATCCGAGATATGTGATTTCAATGGATGATTTGGGGAGAGGTTGAAGCATGCCCCTGCTTCCTGTTGAGCGATTCTAAGGTATGGGAGTCTCATCATCTCCATCCAGATCTTCCCATGGGCTAGCCACTTTTCCTTATTGGCATTTCAGATAAAAGGGCACATGATGCCAAGTCAGGATAAGACATGGTTATAATAAAAGAAATGAACATTGTCCTGGTTACCCCCCAAACATTATGCACAGGAGCAAGAGAGCAAGAGAAGCCTAAGGAGTCACCCTAAGGCATGGTTAGGAAACATCACAGCATCTGTTCTTGAACACTGCAATGCATGTACCAGCTCCACAGAACAAGTGACAGTGACATTCAGAAAAGTCAAGGAACTGCACTTTCTATCCTCCATTTCCAGCCCAGAGCCTGTCAAGCATGGTAGCTTACAATGATGCTGGCCTTGTTCCCTGGATCTCACAACAGGATGGGCTTGAGCTGTCACGTGGTCGTCTCGTCCTGTTGCAGCAGCCTGTTCATTATCTTGCACAGATGTCTAAAGTGGTCTGCAAGCAGAAAAGGAGTTGTACTGTACAGTACTGTACAGGCGAAAGTGCTGGACAACTGCTGTGGCATTTACTGAATCATTAGGATTGGGATGAATGCACGTGCAGTACCGTACATGACAACAAAACCAGTCAAACCATGCAAAGCTTCGACGGGCTGTCTGCCCATACCAGATTTAAGCCAGAGAAAGAACAAACAATGAAAATAGCAACGTTCTGTTCTAAATAAAAACTCAAGAGTCCACCCTCTGCAAAACGGATGCATGGATATATGGGTACCGCACCTACAACAGTAGAAAGTACCACAGCTAACAGCACTCCACCTCCTACCGTATTCAGTGCTGAACAACACTTGCCAATCCTCATGCTTTATTATCCTCTTTGGGGAGTGGGCTTTCCCACGGGTGCTGTGGTTAAAGGCAAACCATGTGAGGGTCATCCCAAGAACGGCGAGCCACTGCTGCATTTCTATAACGCAATATCCAGCCCTAAAAAGCTCCTTTAGCTTGATGCAAACCTCTGTGCTTATGCATTGAATTATTGCAGGTACAGGAAGTATCGCAGGTACTGCAGGTCAGGTAGCTCACGAAAACGAACACGGGAAGGAGGGGTGCAGAAGGCTGATAAAGGCTTGCAGTTTAATTGTTTCAATGTGCACCATCTTAAGTACAGCCATAAACAGGTAACTCCTTGATCGGGCCTAGGCAGCAAGAAATCATCCGTCTCAGAAGGATAGCTCAGGGGCAACGTGCTCGGCTTGGAAGCAAGACATCACGGAACACCACAGGTTCGATCCCCAGGTCTGCGCTTAGAAACCTCTGGGTATTAAGCACGTTATAAATAACCATTCATATCATATCTGAAAATGAATGAAACCTTGCAAAAGACCAAAGGTGGCAGCATGTATTCTGCAGGAGGTTAATGTCCCCACATCATTGGGCACCCCAAACCCAAAGGGGAGAAGACGAGTGGGCAGAGCCTACAAGGCTTCCTGATGGGATTTCAGGACGAACATACACGCCCTTTGCACTTAATAAGAGCCGGCGCAGGCAAGGTACTGTCAAATAAACAGAGCCTTTCTGCAAAACAGGCCTCGGCACACCACGTGACAATCACCTTGCACCGAACCGAGCAAGACTCTTGGCTGACCCAAGAGTGTCTGTGCCCCTTTTACTGTTTATACTATGTGGGGGGCAGTTTTGACCCTGTATTACCTTTTCTTATTAAAAAAAAAACTAAATTAAAACAAACTAATAATAAAAAAAGCCATTAGAGGCGAGCAACCTCACTCCTTTTGCAACCAACACCCTAATTATATGTGTTTGGCAAAACGGCATTGGATGCCAAGGGGTTTTAAACATATATGTGGTGCCCGTGAAGCTCGGAGAATCCGGGAATAACATTAACACACCGTCATGCGCTCGGCTCGTGGAAAATCTGTGTTTGGACAACACACTTAACTGTGCATGGGGCTACGCTAAAACACAAGAATGGACTACCTCCAGCTGGTACACCATTAGCAATGGCATTAGTATAATGTGACGGGCTAAGCAAGTGTTAAGGCAGTAGGTGTGACTCAAAACCCAACCCGAAAATGTAAAGGATTATGTGCTTCGAACTCATACTGCATTGTCTGTTACACCATTATAATATTAAGAAGTTTTGCACACATTGTAATTAGGGTGCACAGTTTTTTTTTTTCAATTCTAAAGTTTCGTAATTATAAAGCAGAAAAATATAAAATACAAAACCACAAAGCCAATTCAAAAACCTATTGGTGGAAGTGGTGTTCGAATCTCACTTTGATCGCTGCTCCTTATTCGGAGGTCTGTGTCGAAACCCCTTCACAATCCAGCACTTTATTTTATGCGTGAATCCCATGAAAGTGTAGATGAAGATTAGCACATCCCCATGTGTCACCATACTCTGCTCAGGCATATCTTGCACATGGCCAGAGTGGTTTCCATCGAGCGCCACACGGTGGAAAGAGTGTAGAGGTGCAGTTAGTTTCCCTTTAGGCATATCGATGATGAGAAACAAGAAATAAATCAGGCAACGGACACTCCACGAGGCAGAGGGTCTCGTTTGCGGGAAAGGTTGCATTGTGCGTCCATCAAAACTACAAATGTCTATGACAAATACTGTATGTTTTTCATGTTTCTGTTACAAACAAAGTTTAATGTCGTCATCTTAAGGATCCCGCTTCCTTTTTTTAGCTTATCTTTACAGTGATAAGCCGGCCCACACACATACAGCCACCAACAAAGGCTCCTGTTTGAGCCTGGACCCTGCAGTCACCTTTAGATCACTGGTAGGAGTCCCCTAGATGCTGCTTCGTCATGGAGCAGCGTGCTCACACCACACAAAGGAGGTAAGCCCTGCTGGCTGTATCTCACCCCCAGTGACTCCAATCTGCACATTGCCCTGAATTCTGTCAAAGTTTGATTTTCGCCCTCTTTATTTTCGCTGTGTATTTTACTAATAATTCTGGGCATCCCCTTGCATCGGATGCTGCGCTTGAGGCACGCTGCACTCAATATTCACCGGCCAACCAACGAAGATTACCCAGCAACTGGCCCTACCACGACTTTTAAACATGGCCGCCCTCTTCTGATTCCATCAGCACAGCAACAGTTGGAGTTGCTCGTGTGCATCCATTGGCTGGCCTTAACTGCATCAGCCAACAGAATTCACTGGCAGGCGGAGGCCAGCCCACAGATCAAAGGCCCGACAACAAAGGCTCCTGTCTGAGCCTGTCCAGGCTGGTATTTACCCTGTCCAACCCATCCTGGCCCTCCATATCTACTCGTGGTCTCAGCTTACCATTCTACATGCAACCAGCGGCTGGCTACTTCTTGTACCATACCATCAGTTGAGTGCTACAGCTTCCCCAGTTCCATGACTCCTCCACCTAAATGTATCAATACACCAACTCTGATTCAGCTCCCTGTCCGACGGTATCTCTTTTCTGGTTTCACCCACCGTGACTTTTCACCCACCACCATAGCGCCTGCAGCAACTTAACTGTACCCATCACTGCTTTAATAATGACTGTAGACTGTATCCACTGCCCCCTACCTCTGTGCTAACCTAAGACGCCCATCACTTGCACGCTTGGCCTCCTACATTAGCCATCGCTCCTATATGGTCACACCCAGAAGACCTGCCAGCATCAGTCCTACTGTCAGCCCGTCAGCATTCCTGGATTCCTACACTTCCACACACCCTTCTCATGCTACTGCCTGTTGTTGTTGGTTGCTTTAATGCTCCACGCACTATAACCAGTTCACCCATACATGTTGCCCACCTACCCACAACTGCATATTTGAAGTAGCACGCTGCACCATGAGGTGAGGCTGTCCAAATTTTGCACACAAACTTATGTCGCTATGTACCTACATGTATCTGCATGTTTTGAGTTAGCTACCCGTACCATGAGGTGAGGCTGTCCAAATTGTGCACCCAACCCTATGTCGTTACTATGTGCCTACTTGTATCTGCATGTTTGAGTTAGCTCCCCGTACCATTAGGTGAGGCTGTCCAAATTGTGCACCCAACCCTATGTCGTCACTATGTGCCTACTTGTATCTGCATGTTTGAGTTAGCTCCCTGTACCATGAGGTGAGTCTGTCCAGATTGTTCACTCAAACTTAACTTATGTCGCTATATACCTACTTGTATCTACATGTTATGAGTTAGCTCCCTGTACCATGAGGCGAGGCTCTCCAGATTGTGCACCCAAACTTATAACGATATGTACTGCATGTTTTGAGTTAGCTCCCCGTACCATGAGGTGAGGGTGTCTTTATTGTGCACCCAAACATATGTCACTATATACCCACTTGTATCAGCACGTTTCAGTTAGCTCCCCGTACCATGAGGTGAGGCTGGCTAGATTGTGCACTGAACTTATGACGATATGTACTGCATGCTTTGTGCTAGATCCCCGTACCATGAGGTGAGGCTGTCCATATTATTCACCCAAACGTATGTCGCTATATACCTACTTGTATCTGCATATTTTGAGTTAGCTCCCGTACTATGAGGTGAGGCCGTAAAAATTGTGGTCCAAAATTACGTCACTTTGTAACTACTTGTATCTGTATGTTTTGAGTCAGCTCCCCGTACCATGAGGCGAGGCTGTCCAAATTGTGCACTGAAACCTCTGTCTGGTGTAACCTCTGTATACACCTTCTTCAGCAAAAAAATTCATGCAATGGCTGTAACATGTCAGTAACCAATGTGACCACTTTCTTAAGCAAAAGCGCTTAGATGCCTTTGGGCTATGTGCGCTACATAAATGACAAAATAAATAAAAATAAAAAAATTAATGTTTCCCTTCCCATGCACTGCCCCCCCTTCACTAAACCGCTCACTGTGCCAACTTCTGTTTGTTTTATCTTTGTTCCTTCTTGTTACCAAATTGAACTTTCATGACCATCGGTCCAGAAGATGCACGTTGTTAAGATTTTTGTTTGAAAATCTCATAATCACTATATTTACAAAACCAAGTCTAAGAACATCTTAATAATGGTGTAATAAAATACAATCGGCCTCATTACGAATTGGGCGCAAAGGGATACTGGCAACCGGTAAGGAGAAAGGTGTTGGTAATCCCTTTGCGCCCTATTCCGAGTTCCCTCAGCGGGTCCCTTCCCTAATGCCTGGTTTTACCAGGCGTTATGGACGGGACCCGTTAAGGGACTTTAGAGCTAATAACGGTACTGCAATTTGCGGTACCTTTATTAGCACCTTCCCATTGAGCCCTATGGAGGCTCAAATGGGAATGGGGAATGGCTTTTTCAATGGGGACTTACCGGTCGGACTCGATACCGGTATTGGAGGTAGTCATGGCGCAAATAGCGCCATGATTACCTCCATACTCAGAATGAGGCCCAATGTGTTCCAAGTATGGCAAGCTACAGAACATTGCATGTACACAATGCCCATATCTGTAAATGACTGTGCACCTATTATTCCATATACTGTGTATAGAACGCAAAGCTCCATCCGCTGAACACAATCAATGCCAGTTTGGAAATGTTTTGATGCAACATTTCAGGTAATTGCGCAGATCTGTAAGGATTTCAGCTTATCTTCGATCAATACTTGAGCTGTTAAACTTCATATTTTCCCTCAGGTAGAAATGATTGCAATGTAGCAGTGAAGGAAATTACAGAATGATGGCGTCTCCTCCTCCCCTTGGATTTTCCAGAAATCGACAATTCTTGTGAAACTATTTTCTGATGCCGCTGTCTGGAAACAGTGCCACAGAGGCAGGCATTTACCGCATGTCCTTGTCCTCAGTGTGGGTTTATGCGCTTAGTATTTCCTAGAATGTGTGTTTAGCAGCAGGCTGAATTGCAGTTCCTTTAATGAAGATAGCTTTCCCACAGAGAGGAGAAGCACAACAGTGGGAAAAGAAACTGACTTTAGAGAGCCGCTGTGCGCCTGCGTAATGCCTCCCTGTGGGGCTCTCCCAAATGCAATGTTCCTAACCCAGAAAAAAGGGAAAATTGTGGGAGACGAAGACACAGTGAGGGGTGGGATTAATAACTAAAGGCCTGTAAAGGGCAAGATTGAGGTGGCAAAAGAGATAAGTTATAAGATTCATTGAAAGATCAGGAGGGGTGTGTGATAGATAGAAGTAAGTGAGACGGTAAGTGCAAAGATGATACCGAAAGACTAGTGATTGGGCCTCATTCCGAGATTGGAGGTAGTCATGGCGCTATTTGCGCCATGACTGCCTCCAGTAACGGGTCCGGCACCGGTATGGTTCAATGGGGATTTACTGGTGTAGTCCAACCTTTGCGGGACTGGTAAGTCCTCATTGAAAAAGCCATTCCCCATTCCCATTTGAGCCCGCATAGGGCTCAATGGGAATGGGGAAGGCGCTAATAACGGTACCGCAAATTGCGGTACCGTTATTAGCTCTGAAGTACCTAAACGGGTCCGGTCCATAACGCCTGGTCAGACCAGGCGTTAAAGGAGGGACCCGCTAAGAGAACTCGTAGTAGGGCGGCAAGGGATTACCGGCACCGGTCTCCTTACCGGTGCCCGGTATCCCTTACCGCCCTACTCGTAATGAGGCCCATTGTCTCAGACTGATAGAGAGAAATACAGCGGAATATTGCAATGCAGGGATGAGAAGGTTGCCATGTGACTGAAGAGACGATAAATGGTGTAATTCTCAGTGATATATGTGGGATAAAGTACCGCTTACCATACGTTATGGGGATATTTGAAGTCACTGGGGTCACTACAAGTTTGGTGGTTTCCTGCGGATACCATCAAATGGATTTACCATTACCGTCACTCGGTCTGTCGGAATTACCGGCAGATTCTGAGTGCCAGTAAGATAAGCAAGTCCACATTCCATGGAGTCCCATAGGACTCCAGGTAGCCTGCGTTCATTCTGGCATTTTTTGGCCAGTGGGGGCAAGGTAAATCAGCGCATCACCTCCCTCCCCCGGCAAACTTGTGTTTTGCCGCTGTGGTAAAAGTACCAGTGGCAGTATTTACTAGCAGTTTTACTGCACGGGCAAAACTGTAATGAGTCCAACTGAGTAGTTTTGTGACAGTGCTAATAAAATGTCACAGAACTCCAGAGTGACTTGCAATATGTTTTTAGGCGGACTAAGAAATATTGTATTCTTTGCAATGCATGGCCCCACCATCATCTCTTTAATTGTTGGTCTCTTGCTTACTCTAATGCAAGAGATTATAGAGATGTTGATACACAAAATCAATGTAAAATCTGGTCATATGAAAAATAAACTAATAGGCAATTTGTACTGTGTTGTAAAATATTAAGGGCCTGATTCATTGCAACGGCCGCGCAGCAAGGACCATGACCAAGCCATGGTGCAGAAAAAAAATTGCATGCCACGTGTATTCATGGATTCCAAGACGGATTACTAGCCGTTGCGCAAGAAACAACAAGCTGCGCGAGGAACGCCCCCAACATGCTCCCACACAAACCAAAAAGCAAGTCAAAGGATTAACACTGCGCAAGCCTCCGTGCCAATCCTGGCCCAGCACCCCAGAGAAAACGTGCAACAAAACCTTGCAATCCCAGGCAGTACCACAGCGAAATCGCATGACAAAACCTTGCAATCCCAGGCCGCACCCCAGAGAAAAAGTGTGACAAAACCTCGCAATCCGAGGCCATACCCAAGCAAAATCGTACAACAAAACCTTGCAATCCCAGGACGCACCCCAGATAAAATGCACCACAAAACCTTGCAATCTGAGCGGCACCCCATAGAAAACACATGCCCTACCTCGGAAGCCCAGCCCGTACCCCATCAAAATTGCGCAACAAAACCTTGCAATCCCATGCGGCACCCCAGAGAAAACACAAGCCCTCCCTTGCAAGCCCAGCCCCTACCCCAGCAAAATCACACAACAAAACCTTGCAATCCCAGGCCGTATCCCAGAGAAAATACGTGCCCTCCCTTGCAAGCCCAGCCCATACCCCGGTGAAATCACACGACAAAACCAAACAATCCCAGGCCCCACCCCAGAGAAAACACGTGCCCTCCCTCACAACCACAGGCCACACCCCAGCGAAAATGTGCATGCCTCCTCGTAAGTGTAGGCTACACCCCTTACAAAAATGTGAGTTTGCCCCTACACCCTTGGCACCCATCCTGTCCACATACCCCCCTACTGCACATGAACCACTGTAGTCCACACACCAGCCCCCCCTCACCTGAGATCGCCCGCCCACAGGAAGCCCCGTCCAGACGGGACTCCCACCACAGGCTGCCCTCTCCAGATGGGACACGGCCCCCCAGCCCCCACTCACCTGTGACACCGCCCACAGGCAGCCCCCTCCAGAGGGACACCCCCCACAGGCAGCCCACTCCAGAAAGGACACCCCCCAGGCAGCCCCCAACAGATGGGACACAATCCCCTAGCCCACCTCACCTGTGACATCCCCCACAGACAGCCTCCTCCAGATGGGACACCCCCCACAGGCAGCCCTCTCCAGAAGTGACACCCCCCACAGGCATCCCGATCCAGATGAGACACCAATCCCTAGACCCCCTCACCTGTGACACCCCCCACAGGCAGTCCCCTCCAGTCGGGACACCCCCAGAGGCAGCCCCCTCCAGATGGGACACCTCCCAGAGGCAGCCCCCTCCAGACGGGACACCACGCCCTAGCCCTGCTTACCTGTGACACCCCCCACAGGATGCCCCCTCCAGATGGGACACCTCCCACAGGCAGTCCCCTCGAGTCGGGACACCACCAGAGGCAGCCCCCTCCAGACGGGACACCACCCCCTAGCCCTGCTTACCTGTGACACCCCCCACAGGTTGCCCCCTCCAAAAGCGACACCCCCCACAGGCAGCCCTTCCAGCCAGGACGCCACCCCATCCTCCTCTACTGTGACACCCCCCACAGGCAGCCGTCTCCAAACAGGACGCCCCCACAGGCAGACCCCTCCAGAAAGGACACCCCCCACATGCAGCTGCCTCCAGATGGGATACCCCCCACTGGCAGCTCCCTCCAGGAGGGACACCTCCCCAGAGGCAGCCCCCTCCAGACGGGACACCACACCCCAGCCACCCTCACCTGTGACACTCCCCACAGGCATCCCCCTCCAGATAGGTCACCCCCACAGGCAGCCCATTCCAGATGGGACTCCACTCCCCAGCTGTCATGACCACTGTGAGGGGGCACAAGTTATGCCACAAGCAGGCTCCCACCAGAACCCTCAGGACCTTAAAACCACTGCATAAGGGCTCCTGGAGCCAGTCCTGGCGCCGATGGCACCAGGGTCATATGTAGGAAGGAAGGGCTGTTCAAACTAGATCCCATTTATGTACATGGGCCTTTAAATCCAACATGGAGGCATCCACACAGTCTAGTTCTAAGAACCAAGCCATGCGGTCTAGTGTTTTGGCTGTGGCAGCCCTGGAACTACTTTCCCTCGTACTACTTTACCTGGGCTATATAAACCACACCCTGACTGTAGAACACGCTTTGCGTTATTCTGCAACCAGCAGCTTGACGCTCACTGTGTCCAGCTCCTGGTCTTCAGCATCTTCCTGCAGTCCTGCAAGAACAAGATTATTCTGTCTTACCTGATAAAACACCATCCAGCAGTCAGCATCTCAACTGGGCTGCAATCTGTGGAAATCGAGAGAAGAAGAAACATCACTCACCTGTGAGTACTAGCGTAAGGACTTCCGGCGCACTGCTACCACAGCTGCTGTTCGAACATTGCGACCTGCAATAACGAGAAAGGGAAAAACAATATTAGAACGTGTGCTTCCAAAACATTGAATTCCATCAGTCTTACCTGAATTCCATCGCGCTACGACACACTTCCCTCCGGAGCACCACAGCAACATCTGCAAAGGAAAAGAGACATATTCAGGTTCGCTTTCAATATTAAACAACCGCACAGCGCTGTACTTACCTTAACGGATTCCGCTGGCCTGTTTTTCATCGCGCTCTCATCCACTCACAGCACCACAGCGGCCTGTGAGGAGAAGAAGAAGAAAACACAGGTTAGCTTTAAAAGCCAATAAAGGTGCTGCGCTTCGCGCCTTCTCTTACCTAGAAACGTGCCTCTCCATCCGGCACGCCAGCATCAAGACCATCGCACCTGAAAAGAAGGGGATAAAGACATTAACGAATTCCCACCATGAACAGAACAAAGAATTATAATTAACAAACCTACCTGCCTACCAGCAGATTTGGGGTCACAGCAGGCCTGGGCCCAAGGAAGGTGTAGTGCACCAGTGAAGCAACTGAAGCCGCTCGCCAACAAACGTCAAGCGCCCCTGCACAAGAAATGCAGGACAGAAAGCTCACCCTACAAAAAACTAAGATTCATTATTCAGCACTGGGCAACTACGCATCCAGGGTTCCAGATCTCAGAGCCTTCCAGACACCCCCGGGGATATCAAGTGAGCGTAACAGAACACAAAGCCTTTAAACCTTATCCACCTGGGCGTCATGGAGACATCTGAAACTGATCAGTTAGCTAAGCTTTTGGGACAATTACGCGCCGAGGTACATGCAGCCCGGCAGGTAACCAATGCCTTAAGACGAGAGTTAATAGTCACAAAAGACCGTACTGATAAACTAAGCAACAGCTACTACAAACGCAGGCGGGTCAGGCTCCATTGCTCGGATTCGCCCCATCCTTCGCTACACCATCATCAGTCAATCCAGTACAGATAACATTACCGGGAGCAGTACCCCTGGCACCACCAGAACGATTAAATAGAGACCCCAGAAAGTACGCAACATTCATGAACCAGTGCAGCCTCCATTTTCTTTGTAGGCCTGGGGCTTTCCCAAACGACCAGGCGAGGGTGGCCTTTGTGTTATCATATTTGAGTGGAAGTGCCGCAGACTGGTCGGTACCTTTAGTGAGCCGGGATGACCCATTACTGCAGAACTTCAGGGGTTTTCAACAGGAGATGGAAAAGTTATTTGCTCGACACTTGCATGGACAAGCTCTTGATAATGAACTCCTGTCCCTCCGCCAGGTGAATCAAGATTTGGTGACTTATATTGCCACCTTTAATAGACTGGTTGTAGAAGCGGGGTGGCCAGAAGATAAAAGAACCACGTTGCTTCATCGGGCCTACGAGGAGACCTGAAGGATGTCTTTGCTCAAGTAGTAGACCCACCTAAAGACTATGCAGAGTTTATCAACCTGGTAGTTCAGTTGGACCACAGATTACAGGATTGAAGAACAGACCGAAGTAGACTTGAAAATCGTGCCATGTACGTTCATTCAAAAGATAATGTTCAAAGTCCATCAGAAAATACCACAGAATCCATGCAGATTGGAGGAGTACGACCCCCTTTAAGCAAGGTTGAAAGAGACAAGAGGAGACAGATACAGTTATGCCTATACTGTGGTAAATCGGGTCACTACCTCAAAGAATGCCCAATGAAACCTCAAAGGAAGGTGGTAGGCGCTACAGAGAAAGAAGTTGATGGAAAGGAATCAGAAAACTACCAGGCCCGGCAAGCGTAGAGGTCCGCTTGTCGAGCGGAAAGGATGAATCACAGACCTCACATTTCGCCCTACCAGTAACCTTGATCAATCACCAACGACCATCACGGATGCATGCCATAGAGGCATATATAGACATCAGAGCAGTTGGTAACTACATAGATCGAGATCTGGCAACAGGAATGGGACTTCCCTTATGCACAAAACCAACAACTGAAAAGGTAACCACTTTTGACGGTACAGAAATTGCTTGAGGACCAGTAACCCAATGCACAACAGAATTAACCCTTCTGTGTCAGGATGGACATCAAGAAGCAATCACGTTTGACTTCATCAAAGCCCCTCAGTTCCGGTTGATCTTAGGGATGACATGGTTAGTAACTCACAATCCCCACATAGATTGGCGTGCAAAGAGACTGACCTTTTCCGACGAATGCGCCCACACTTGCTACCCGAAATCTATACCACAGCCAAACCTGAAATCTGTTAAAGGAATAGCATTGAGGATCGCAAAACCAATGGACACCTTACCAAAAAAATATCCGGATTATCAAGATGTTTTTCAGAAGGAACAGGCTAACACATTACCGCCACATAGGCCCTATGACTGTCAAATCAACCTCATACCTGGTGCACAGGTGCCTTGTGGTCGAATTTATGCACTTATGGAAACCGAAAATCTCCCCTTAAAGTCCTATCTGGATTAATACCTGGCTAATGGGTTTATCAGCCCGTCAAAGTCACCGGCAGCCTCTCCCTTATTCTTCGTACCCATGAAGGAAGGAGATTTGAAGACTTGCATCAATTACCGCACACTTAATCAAATCACAGCAAAAAAATGCTACCCTTTGCCCCTTATTCCAGAACTGTTGGACCAAGTCAAGGATGCCAAATCTACACCAAACTAGACCTCAGAGGAGCATACCATCTTGTACGTGTTGAGAAAGGGGATGAATGGAAAACCACATTTCGCACAAAGTATGGCCTGTACGAATATCAGGTAATGCCTTTTGGGCTGTGCAACGCTCCCGCAGGGTTCCAATACTTCATGAATGATGAGTTACTGGAATTCATCGATGTCTGTGCCCTGGACTATATTGATGACATCCTGGTGTATTCCCCCTCTGAAAGAGATCCTGTGGAACATGTTCACTCAGTCCATGCAAAACTTCGCCAGCACAAACTGTACGCTAAACTCGAGAAATGCTCCTTCCATGTCACCGATGTTGAGTTCCTCGGTTTTGCTCTCTCGCCAAAGGGAGTCAAGATGGATTTACACAAAGTAGATGCCATCCTTAATTGGCCGTCACCTTCTTCACTTAAAGGAACCCAAAGCATGCTCGGCTTTGCAAATTTTTATCGCTGATTTGTTCCAAATTTCTCATGGATAGTCCACCCAATCACATCGCTACTGAGAAAAACAACAAAAAATTCCAATGGACTGAAGAGGCGGAACAGGCCTTTCAAGAACTCAAGAAAAGATTCACCTCCGCACCACTTTTACGACATCCTCGCCCTGATCTCCCCTATGTAGTGGAAACTGATGTTTCCTGCATAGCTATTGGAGCAGTTCTCTCTCAAAGAGATCCAGAGACAGGCCAATTACACCTCGTGGTCTTTTGGTCACGTAAATTCTCACCACCAGAACTTAACTATGCAATTACAGACAAAGAAGTGTTGGCAATAAAATCAGCCTTCAAAGCCTGGCGGCAGTATCTATTAAGTGCCAGACATACCATCACAGTAATCACAGATCACCAAAACCCTCAATACCTAAAGTCAGCAAAAGCCCAATTGTCACGACAGTTGCGGAGGGCTCTATTCTTTGCAAAATACGAGTACGTAATAACATACCGACGGGGAGTTCGGAATAGGAAGGCCGATGCCTTGTCTCGTATAGGTGTTGAAGAGAAAACAAACAGTACCCTGGACCCTGTTGCCATCATCATCATCCCAAGTGATAAACTACTGGAACTCACCACCACATTGACTCTGAGTGAACTTCAAGATAAGATTTGAACCTTAATGAAGCCTGAGATCTTGCAGAAATGGAATTCCCAAAATGAACATCAGACGGTTCTGGATGGATTACCCTACTTCAGGGAATTACTATATCTACCAAGTAAAGATCTGTAAGAATTAGTCATGTCTGGTTATCACGATTCCCTGATCTAAGGCCATCCTTGAATTGCTAAGACTCTAGCCAAGGTTAAACGGAATTATTGATGGCCAACCTGGCGTAAGGACATTGCTCGATTCGTTCTAGCCTGTAGGATATGTACACAGAATAAATCACAAAAACAGAAACAAGCTGGCCTCCTACAACCACTTGATATTACACCGCTCCCAGGCATACTCTTTCTCTTGATTTTATTACTGACTTACCTCCCTGTAAAGGTTTTAATACCATGCTGGTGGTTGTTGACCTGTTCTCTAAAATGGCACCTTACATTCCATTCAAAGGACTTCCTAACGCTACTGGTCTGGCAAAAGCATTTCTTGAACAGATTATAAAACTAAATAACTATATACAGTAAAAAAGGGGGAGGAATGTCAGAAAAATCTCTGGAAAATTATAAATAAAGAAAGGAAACCTACACCTAAATAACTATTTGCACAGGCAATGATCTATTCCATCTCTGCATCCCCAATCTTGCTCAGACTCTCCACAAGGGCTGAGTCCAATGCCACGTCCTCATCCCACAGGCGGGCCTCTGTTGTTGCCTGGAGGGCTTGTAGGGCCTCCGGCACATGTTTTTCTATCACCTCGGCTTCCCTGCAAGTGGCCTCCCGATGGCAGACTGCCTCCTCGCTCGACGCAGCGCAAACCCAGCCTTGGCCAAGACAATCCTTGCTTCCTGAACCCGCTGCCTCTCTACTCTGATTCGCTTCCCATGTCTCCGGAACACGGAAGACATCCTTTACCTGAGGTCAACAAGTTTCTCCCGCCTCACATCACGCACCTGCCCCCTTTCGATGTTGTGCCCTGAGATATGTCACCTCCTCCTTAATTCCTGCTTCTGCAACAGTGCCCGGTGCCTGCTTTGTGCCTACTCCCTCTGGGCTGATGACGATACACAAGGGCGTACAGCCCATGCCCTGCTTCTGGGTGCTTGCTGTCCCTCCATTGCCGGTGACCCTATCGCTGCCTGGGTAGGCAAAGTGACCACCTCAGCCGATTGACCAGACTGGGCATTGTGGGTGGGACTGGTGCACAAGGGGCCCTGATGGTATCTGGGCTGGAAGGCATCCCAGAGGACAACTGGCAGACAGAGGAGGAAGACAAGGAGGGGGTCACTATAGTTAACAGCCCATATAGCAAAAACCTGAACAGGCATGTTGCAAGCCCGCTGATGAGGCGGCATACCACACTGTGATGATGTGTAAGCAGTCTACGTATAGCTTCCACATCATCACAGATGATGGCTGTATGCCTCACCACCCGAGCCTGCAGGGGTAGCACATAGTCCTGGATGGCAACAGCAGATGGTAAGGGGGTATTGGTCTGGGTGGACACAGCCGACACCAGGGGCTGGGTCTGGGTGTAGGCATCCCGGCAGGCGCATACAGCTGCATCTGCTCCCCCAGGGACAAGAATGTGCACAGGCACCTCCAGGGTGGCCTGCACAGCCTCATGTCCCAGGGACAGGACTGCAGTAGGCACACCCACCTCAACACCCCACCTGATCCCATGGGCTGTGCTTCAATGGCCACCTCCTCCCCCTCCCCCCACCAACCCTGATGAATCTGGGGTGTCTTCCAAATGGATGGCCCCTGTGTGGCATCACCTGTCCCCCTGCTGCTGAGGAGTCCACTCCCACCTTCGCCCTCTTGGACTTACCCCCAGCAGCATTGCCTGATGGTACCAGCACCTCTGCCTGATGGAGGCATCCATGCAGCCATGCTCCAGAGCACGGCTTCCGCCCTCTTCATCTGATGCGACTGTGGGAAAGGAGACACAGAACAGAAACATCAGTGCACTGCACCAATGTGTGCGTGACAATACCAACATTCAGATGAACTTCACTAGTCAAGGGAACAACCACTATCCTCCACCCCCACACACATGGCCATGCAATCCACATCCATGCATATACATGCATGTCCATCACTCCAGACATTCACATCAGGCTACGTGCCACTCTCACAACCAATCATTTGCGTATGCTGCACACACATGCATCATGTGCACATACACATGTCATGCACACAGATCAACAGAGAGTTCACAAGAATTGTGATGAGCAATCACATCAGAGTCCCGTTTAACTGTAATCCCACTACATGCCAATGTCATACATCCAAATGTACGTGTTACATCCAGGTGTGAGTTTTGATCAGTCACACATTCCCATCTTTGCCACATACACATGAACATCATGCATGCACATGACGCGGGTAACACTACCTCAACTAACACTCTTGTCACACGGGCATGTCTCAGACACAAGTAACAAAACATATGCACGGTCCAAAAGGCAGCAGTACAACACACAATGAAAGAGATAACTCATTCAAAATACATATGGTCCAATGTACACATGAAGAGCAATGTCTGGGCCATTCACACAGACATCCTAATCCTAAGGGGCTCACTCCCAACATGCAGCAACATGCACATGCACTGTAGAGCATAGCAACACATGGACACTCACCAGTCGACTCCAGACATTGAAGCAACTCGCAGACCTGTGTGTGCAGCGCAGGGTAAAACTTCTCCAGGACCCGCATGTTGGTAATAGACAGCCGGCGCACAGTGCACTTCTATGGATGCACCGGCCTCGATAAAGCACAGGGCCTTGCTGTGGATCCTGGATGTCAGGTCCTCCCAGCGCTTATGCACGGTCTTGAAGGTCCGGGATGCCACCCCCTTGGTGTTGATGGCATCCCTTATCTCGTCCCAGATCCGCTGACGTCCTTCCTTGCTGTGTTGCATCAGTGGGTTGAGGAAGGCATCAAAATTCTCCAGGATCTTATCCACCAGGATGTCAACTTTCCTGGAAGTGAAGTTGACAGCCCTCTGCCTCACTACCATTGGGTTGCCACTTTGGTCTGAGGATGATGAAGCAGACATGGCACCCCCAAGGCAGGTCTGGGGGGGCAAGGTGGTCCTGGAGATGAGCTTTGGAGTGGTGGTTGTGGTATGGCACAGTGGGAGTCCGGTGAAGCAGCTGAGGTGGTCACAGAGTCAAGGACAGGAGCATTGGTAATGGCTGGCACTCAAATAATAGGGCAGGTGGGAAGCAGGCACACATACTGGGCAGGCAGCAGCAGATGGCTCAGTAGGAGTCAGCTCAGGGCAGTAGGAGGCCGGTTAAATGGCTCTCAGGCTGGAGCGTGGGGCTTCCGTGTCTTATTCCATGGGCAGCTGGAAAAAGAGTGAATGGGCTTTGCACGTAAGGAATTTGCATGGACATGTGAAATTCGAGGAAAGGCCCGTCAGTCGTAACTTACGTGACACGCGCTGCACGCTGGCGTTGAGCACGCCAAATTCAGGGATACATAAGTACATGTAGAAGCAACTCCAACCGTACGCGCGAAGGGGAGTAGACGGACAAGTGGAATATAGCGATTTTTGGGGTGCCACGCAATTCGTTAACTTGTGGGACCATGCAAACTTCTTTTTCTAGTGGGGGATTTGCCTCTACTTTTGTATTTTCAGAGGCTAATGGTGAGTCACATACGCAATTCTCCTACTCTGGGTGCCCCGTGTATTGCGTACCTCTATTCTTACCTTAAGTAGCTTTCCTGGGTTCGTGTGTGCATTTTTGTTTTGCTGGGTGTCAATGCGTACCGCGTAACACTTTTTTTTTCCGCAAGCTATCCAGGAGATCTTGTGTACGCAATTTCCCTTTTATTTTGGGTGCCTGTACATTACACATCCTGTATTTATGTCACATGGAGTACTTTTGAGTGTTGCTAGACCACAGAAGTACGTTTTCCATCACGTACACTGCCCCCTCACTGTAATTGCCCAGGACAATTGCTTGGTGTGCCTTCCATTGCTCACTTACACCTGGGATATGAGTGGAAAGGCCCCAAGAGGGAAAGGTGGCAAGGTGGCCGGGGTCAAGGTCAGCGATGTGCAGTGGAAGCTACTGACCCAGGTCCAATGGTCCGGGGACGTGCATTGGAAGCTGCTGTTCCAGGCCCAAGGGCCCAGGGACATGCAGTGGAAGCTGCTGTCCCTGGGCCCAAGGGCCCAGAGACGTGTAGTGGAAGCTGCTGTCCCAGACCCAAGGGTTCAGAGACGTGCAGTGGAAGCAGCTGTCCCAGCCCCAACGGGTAAGGGTCACACAGCTAAAGCAGCTGGCCTAGTCCCAAAGGGTAAGGGAGGTGCAGCTAAAGCAGCTGGCCCAACCCCAGTGGGTGATGCTATGCCCCGGGCCACTAGTTGTACGGCATGTGGGGCCCATAGTGGTCCCAGCCACACAGGGCCAATGCCAACACCATGTGCCAAGAAGAGAAAGCCTGCACAGCAGGAACAGGCTCAACCCCATGGCACGGCACAGGACACTGCCACATTGAGAAAGAGAAACTTCGATGATGAAGAACTCCAGATCCTCATGGACTACTTGACAGAGCGCCACCATGACATGTGCCTGCAACCGGGGAGCACACATACATCTGCTCAGCGTATGGTGCATTGGCAGCATGTCAAAGATGAGATAAACGCCTTACGGTATGAGAAGAGCACTGCTGCTGAGGTCATGTAGCGCTGGAATTACCTCACCCGTCGCACCAAGTCCAAGATGGGTGCCAGCCTCACCTCTGATATGGAAACTGGACACGGGTCACCAGAGGAGGAGGAGTTCACCCTGCATGAAGAGGCCGTGAGCCATTTCATTCTACTGGAGCAGATGCAAGGCATGGGAGGCCTTCCAATTTACGAGGGCACGTCCGGTGAGTGACCAAGATTGTGCATCCTGAGTACATGTAGTGAAACATAACAAAGATGTATGATTGTGTAGCGCTTCTGCCTGCATTTCAATGACTGGCCTGGGTGAAGCATGTCATGGTGTACTGACTCCTGTCCAGTGTACTCAAGAGTGGATACGACCCAGGTGCTGTACATTAGTTACACATGGCGCTGTGACAGTACTCATCACCTACTAGCATACCCACCCAACATCTTCAACATGATACCACAACATGTCATCTTCTTAGTTGCATCAGTGATGTCAGTCACTATGCCTGGATAGCATGTGCTTGTGTCTGAAGCACAAGCTACACTTCAAGCACTGCAGGGTGTACATTCTATATTCACACATGTAGGCAGGTGCTTACATGCTACATAGACCTTCCAAGGAGACTACCAACATGCCTCACAGCGTGCCATGAATGAGTGTGCATATTTCTGGACAGTGCACACCATGCTGCCCCTATAGTGTTGGAATTGAAATGATATTATGCCTCCTATCGCAGTATTTGAATGTGTGTTGGCCTACGCCAAGTTGTCTAAAATATCATGTAAATACACTCCGCGGCAAGGTCTTGACCTTAACGAAAAATTGTGTAAGTCGCCATCTTCGATTTAGCCGCCATTTTAGGTTCTCTTGTAATGTGGAAGTCACCGTGAACATCAAAATGGAGGCCGAATGACATTCTGAGTGAGATTCTGGCCGTTGTGACCTCCGCACACATGAATAAGTAATATGCCTGCAGGCCACTTGTCGGGGTCGCGAACTGAGACCTTGTCCTATACCTGACCTATGTGTAAATGAACAACTGTATCAGGGGAACTGATCAAAATGCATACATTATGGGATTGACCTGGCAAGGAACCCTAGGCCTGGTCCTAAGAATGGTTAACCCGCGAGGGGGTTGGCCAGGGCTGGATAAAGAATATAAAAGCCCAAGTATTCCAATGTATGGTCTCTCTACTAATGCATCGAACCTTCGTTGAAGTTCGTTACGTTACTCTGAGAGCCGAATAGCTATCCGTTTGTCAATTGACTTTTTTTGGTAACTGTTGTAGCTTTTAAATAAAGCACTTTGTATGTCCTTTGTAACCTGTGTTGGTGTGTTTCCTTTGGGCTTCCCAGCCTCATATCAATTTCTTTGTTTTCACAGTTGGCGCCCGAACAGGGACCCTCAAGATTGATGCCGGATCATTGAAGGTTGACGCAGACTATCGAACCAGGATCGGACGGTGTGATTCTATGGGCCTGACTGAACGAGACGCGATACCTCGGCAGCGCTGCACGATCCGATCCTTGGACGATAGTCGTGTGGTCTGACACGGCATCTTGACCAGGGTCCATTTTTGAGGCGGGCAGATTTGTCGAAACCACCAAACACAAGGTAAAATTCGTTAGGTAAGTTCTTTGATAAACCGTATGGTCCTCTTTAGGTTTGGTCAGGTGCAGTCGTGACCCGGCTCTTAATTTAACCCTGACAATTTGAATTTGGCGTATTGTATCTGCAGACACAATTATTGACCATGTAACACCATTTTTTTGTGAAATGCCTGGGAAATTGTCTAGCTGCTTTAGGGCTCTGTTCCGCAGCGATCGACAATCTTTGGAATTTAGCCGCCCGGCACCACAGGAGGGGTCGCCGGCATGTACTATGTACTGTAAGTATGACATTGGTAGTATAGTATTTAATGATATTTGACACAGACAGACCAGACATGCCTCTGAATTTCAGTGGCCAATCAACGATAGTTTTGAGATCCCCCGTATTGAATACCTAGAATCAGTCTTGTTAAAAAAGAAGGCTAGA
Organism: Ambystoma mexicanum; assembly: GCF_040938575.1. NCBI lineage: Eukaryota > Metazoa > Chordata > Amphibia > Caudata > Ambystomatidae > Ambystoma > Ambystoma mexicanum. The sequence goes on along the minus strand of NC_090932.1, from coordinate 874,479,313 downwards.
CCTGCAGCCTTTGATGTTTTACAGAATTGGAAAAAAGAAGCGTTACAGCAGCTTAAAAGTAGGGACAAACATGCACGCCGTCATAAAACAAACGCCGAAAAAGCGTTGTTATATGATAAAGAAAAACATTCAGAATCAGTTAAAAATATGGATAGGGCTTTTTCACTTGGAATCCAGAAAATGTACCCCTCTAAAGATTTCCATGTTTCTGAAGAATTTATTGATAAATTGTTAAACGAACGCAGGCCTGATGCCTCTGCGCCACCTCCGTATGTTCCTATTTTGGGCGCTCTGCCCATTACTGCTGTTGTTCCTGCCGTTATTCCTGTTCCCCCTGTACAACCTATTGTTCCTAGTCCCATAGTTGTTGTTCCTCCACCTATCGCACCGCCCCTTCCTTCTGCACCGATAGTTGCACCTTTATTAAATTTACCTGCACCTCCGCTCCCGAGTGGCCCCGTATTGACTGAAGTTGATCCAGGTGCAGGATCAAAGATCGTCACTCGTAATACTGTTTCTGCAGATAAGAAACAGGAATTGTTTGCATGGGCTAAGCACTGTATGGAGAAAGGTGATCAAGTTAATGTTTTTTCCACATTATCTAATTTGAATAGTTTTCCTGAGAAAAATGTTTTCATCAAAGGTTTGGGGACTCATTTATGTGTGATGTGGGGTAGATTACAAAATTCGGATCTTCCACAAGGAGTGAGAGATTTGAATGCTTTGGCCCTTTCGAGGGACACAGAGCAGAAAGTATATGGGCATGTTGAAAAATTGTTTGAGTTTAGGAAAGACTTTGAAAAGTCACGAGATGAGGACGACAAAGACGATAGAATATATGTACAGAAACGGTTCCTTCCGTGTCGTAGATCGGCACCTGAGGAAATACGAATTTGTACCAAAGATGCCATTCGATGGATCTCGGATTCATCGATTCCGCCAGATGAAGTATATGACACGTATAGTCAGTATACCGTAGAAATGCAAAGAAAGGTAATTCAGGTAATGGTACAGTACCTGCAAGAAGAATGTGTAAGAAAGAAGGTTAGTTACCCCATAGAATTATTGGGGATTTGTAAAAGGGCTTTTTCGCCTGACACTTCTTCAGCTGCCTTAGCGCTCGACCTGGCTCTGTTGCTTAGTAAGCGGACGGAGGTACCTATATCGTAGTTGCCTATGAGAGAGGTTCCTCCGACCTTTGTCCCAAAAGTTGAGATTCCCGCCAACGCTGGGACTGGTGCCCCCGCTGTGGATATCCCTGCACATTATGTATCACAATTCGTTCACGTCCCGTTTTCACGATAGGAAGTGAACACTATTAGACAATCAGCTCCCGATATTAGGAAAAACCCGACGGGGTTTTACAAAGAAATAGAGTCCGTTTTGCAGTCCTCTGTGTTCACCTTAAGTGATATTGGGCCTCATTAGGACCCAGGCGGTAAGGGTTTAAGGCGGCGTAAACAGCGCCGACCCTTACCGCCTGATTCCGAGGTCCCTTAGCGCCATGGAGGATTTAACACCTGCTTTTAGCAGGTGTTAAAATCCATGGCGCTAAGGGACCATGTTGTTAATTACGCCACCGTAACTTACGGTGGCGTAATTAACGCCTTCCCCACTCCCATTATGCCCTATGGGGCAAAAATGGGAATGGGGAAGGGTAAATGGGTTAATGGGGACTTACCGCCCCGCCAACCTCGGAATGGGGCGGTAAGTCCGCCAACCACCATGGCGTAAACATAGTTTTACGCCATGGCGGTAAAGGTACGGCCCAGGCGGTAACTTACCGCCTGGGTCATAATGAGGCCCATTGACTTGCTATTTCCTGTACTCCTACCCGTAGATGTATGGAAACAGGTTCGGACAATAGACGATGTGCCAGGGTTGGGAGATACGTGGGCTAATATGATTAGGATTGATGGAGAAAGACCAGCAGGTGAGAAACCACCACAGGTAATACTTACTTTGCCTGATAGAATTGTCGAAAAATTAAAAACTATAATTCCAGAGAAAATAATTATTTGGGACAAGTTTACGGCCTGTGTTCAAGGAAAAACTGAAGGCGCCACCGAATTCTTTAACAGATTCGAGCAGGTATTTTCTGACTTCAGTGGACAGGATTTGGGTACAGAGTCTGGGAAAAGGTTGTTTGTGGACAAATTTGTACGTGGATTGTTGCCTGACATCCAGTCACAGATTATGTCCTCTGAGAGCGCTTGGCAGGCGAAATCTCAATCTGAGGTTTTGCACATGGCTCAGTATTATGAGAACCGTGTTAATAATGAGAAGGAAAAAATTGAAAAGAGGAAAGGAGATTTGAAAACCAAAGTATTACTGCAACAAATTGTTAGAAACCCTAGAGGAGGCACGACACAGACCAGAGGTCAGTATGTCCCAAAAGGAAATGCTCCTTTGGGTCCTGTGAATATTAATCAATGTGCTTATTGCCGCCAGGAAGGTCATTGGCGGGCACAGTGCCCCGTCCTTCGACAAAGGTCAAACAGTGCGTTTGGGAGTATAGGTAGACGACCTAGGGGCCGCCCTGGAGCAGGGGGCCCTGATAGAGGTCAGTTTTTACAAGATCCTCAGAAACCTTTTTCACGGGAAAATCAGACCTCGAGTGTGGACTCGAGGAACATATTTGATCACCCTTCTGCTGCCTACCTTTCTGAAGAGCTTCCTTCTGACGAGGCTCTATTTCATTAGGACTGCCCAAAGCAGGGTTTGGAACCTTCACCTATTCCCGTTAATCAGAAAGGCCCCTACGTTGAATTATTAGTAGGGAATAGGAAACACCAGTTTTTGATATACACTGGAGCACAGAAGTGCTCCATTGATCATTCTCGGGTTCCAAACATTCCACTGTCAGGGCAAACCAATGTTTCCGTAGGGTTTTCTGGTATACCAATTGTTTGTCCGGTTTCTTCACCGGTGTCTGTTTCTTTGGGTCCCTTTACGGACCATTGCCCTTTTCTTCTCACTTCGAACTGTGGAGAGAATTTGCTGGGGTTGAATTTGTTAAAGAAATTGAATGCAGTAATTCATTGTTCTTCTGATGGAGTACGGCTGACGGTTTCACCACAGCAACTTCCTAATTCTCAGTTCCTGATTCGACCTTTACCTCCTGAGTTTAGCATTGTCCCGGAATGTTTATGGGCAGTAGACGACAATGATGTCGGGGTATTACAGATTGAGCCCGTTAAAATAGTTTTGAAACATGGAGTGAAACTGCCACGCATTCCGCAGTATAAAATATCAGTTGAGGGCGAGCGTGCTTTGAAATGCATTGGGCCTCATTACACGGAAGGCGGTAATCCAGGGTGCTATTAGCACCCTGGACCATGCCGGTAAATTACCGGCACCGCCTTGGCGGAAAGGGGATTTACCGCCCCATTCCAAGGTTGGAGGGGCGGTAAATCCCCTTTCCGCCATTGCCCTTCCCCATTCCCATTTCTGCCCCATAGGGCTCTATGGGAATGGGGAAGGCGCTAATTACGGCACCGCAATTTTGCGGTGCCGTAATTAGCTCCGAGGTCCCTTAGCGGGTTGGTACTTAACGCCTGCAAGAAGCAGGCGTTAATTTCTCCAACCCGCAAAGGGACCTCGTAGTACGGCGGTAAGGGTTAACGGTCACCGTTGCCATTAACGGTGACCGTTAACCCTTACCGCCGTCCGTGTAATGAGGCCCATTGTCTCCGATTTTGTGCATCGTGGGGTGATCGAGGAAATTACAGGTAGTCTGTGTAACAGTCCGATCTTGCCTGTATATAAGAAAGGCGACAATGCAATTCCATATCGGTTCATAATTGATCTTTGTGCTATTAACAGAGTTGTCGCCCCACAATTTCCAATTGTGTCTGATGTGACGACGATATTGACAATGATCCCTGCTACGGCTACCCACTTCAGCGTTGTGGATTTAAAAAACGCTTTCTTTAGCATTCCTATACATAAGGAAAGTAGATATCTGTTTGCGTTCACCTTGGGGGGACGCTCATTTACATTTACCAGGGCACCTCAAGGGTATACTGAAAGCCCAAGCATTTATAGTACAGCTTTGAAAGAGCAGCTCGACACCCTTGAATTGCCACCTACTTGTACGCTGCTTCAATATGTTGATGATTTGCTTTTGGCTGCAGACTCTGAGAGTGCTTGTAAAGAAGGCACTGTGCTGTTGCTTGTTCATTTAGCTAAAAATGGTCATAAAGCTTTGCTTAAAAAATGTCAATATTGTTGTCAGGAGGTCGCCTATTTAGGCTACCTCCTGTCAAAGGAGGGGAGAAGATTGACACCTGAAAGAATAAAACACATTTCTGGCATGTCTGTTCCAAATACACAGAAGGAAGTCAGAGCCTTCATAGGTATGGCTTCTTACTGTAGGTTGTGGATCCCAAACTTTTCGCTAGTGATAAAACCGATATTGGCTTTGACGAAGAAGGGCATTTCTCTGCCACTGCCATGGAAATCGGAACATAAACAATCATTTGAGCTTCTCAAAACCGTGTTATGCTCTGCACCGGTTCTGGGTACTCTAAATGATGACAAGACCTTTGTGTTGTTTGTGCATGAATGTGATGGATGTGCTTTGGCTGTGTTAACACAGGAACACGGAGGGAAGAATAGGCCGTGCGGCTACTATTCCTCTGCCCTTGATCCTGTCGCATGCGCTTTGCCAAGATGTTTGCGCGCTGTCGCTGCTGCTGCCGCGTCTGTAAAACAGAGTGAGGGAATGGTCCTAGGCCATGATTTGATTTTGATGGTACCTCACTCTGTTGATATTCTATTGAACAAAACCCAAACGCAACACCTCACCTCTGCGCGGTTAACAAGGTATGAATTAATTCTGTTTGCCCCTCACATTCAAATTAAGAGGTGTTGTGTTCTTAATCCGGCTGAACTCTTACCTTTCCCGCAAAACACTGTTTGCGGTGACGAAGAATTACATGATTGCCTATATAACACTGAACAAGAAACGAAGGGCAGGATAGATCTCATAGATACTCCTTTGGGCAATGCAGAAGGGGAGCTGTTTTGTGATGGCTCCTGCTTCAAACTTTCAGATGGTACATCTACAGCTGCTTATGCAGTTACTACATTGAGTAAAGTTGTTGAAACTAAGAGAATTTCGCATAACTCTGCGCAGGCCGCAGAGATTATAGCGTTGACCCGAGCTTGTGAACTCTCCCAAGGGCGTATAGTAAATATATATACTGATAACCAGTACGCATTTGGGGTGGCTCACAACTTTGGAAGGCTCTGGTCGGAAAGAGGGTTCCTGACCTCACATGGGACCAAGATCCAGCATGGCCCCTTGATAGTGCAATTACTCTCGGCACTCTCACTCCCTAAACAGTTAGCAATCATGAAATGTGCAGCGCATCGTAAGGTCATAGATGATGTGGGCAAAGGGAACACTTTTGCGGACTTGATAGCCAGACAAACGGCCACAGACCTTAGCATGGACATGTATGCTTCGAGGGAAATGAGAGATGCTTATATAATGGATGAAGGTATTGGGTCTGTGCGAGATATTCAAACTGATGCCACAGAAGAAGAATCTAAAAGGTGGGCAGAAGGAATGGGGAAACTGGATGATGAAGGGTGTTGGGTGGATACATCTGAAGGAAAATGGTTGCTCCCTGATTCATATATATTGGCAATGGTTACGATGGCACACGGTCCTACACATGTGTGTGCCCAGCAGATCACGAAAATGTTAGAACAAGTTTGGGTGAATAACAAGATTTTGGAGACTGCAAAAAGATATGTTCAAAACTGCATGCTTACAGCACAATGTGGGTAAGGGGACAGTAACTCTGAGGGGAAGCTTTGGGCCCCCTTCTGTTCACTTCGAGGTCATTCATTTTGATTTTATTGAGATGGAACGATGTAACAATCTGAAATATGTTCTTGTAATTATTTGTGCCTTTAGTAAATGGGTCGAGGCTTTCCCCGTTAAAGATGCTACCGCCATGACCACTGCAAAGATTATGGTAAAATAATTCTTTCCTCGATTTGGGCTCCCGAGGGTAATTTGGTCGGATAATGGTCCCCATTTTATTGCAGCAGTAATTTTGCAGATATGCACAGCCTTACGTATTGAAAAACGATTTCACTCAGCTAGACATCCTCAAAGTGCTGGGTTGGTGGAAAGACACAATGGTATCTTAAAGAATAAGCTTGCGAAAACATGTGCCGATACCAAACTGAAATGGCCAGATGCCTTACCTATTGTATTATTAGCTATGCGTACTACACCTCAGACTAAGACTGGGCTTTCTCCATTTGAGGTAGTGATGGGGAGACCTGCTAATATTTGGGGTCTCCCAAAACCTAAAGCCCTGAGAGAGGTGGAAAATGCATTGCTTGTAGACTACTGTAACCAGTTAACTAAAATCCTGTATTTCATTTATCACCAGGTGCACTCAGCTTTACCTGTACGGTTCACGGGCCCAGGACACGATATACAGCCTGGAAGTTGGGTCCTAGTGAAGGCCTACGAGAGGTCTTCCTGTCTCGCGCCTCCCTGGCAGGGACCCTACCAGGTGTTGCTGGTCACCCGGACAGCAGTGCGGGTGGCTGGAAAGAAGCACTGGATCCACGCGACGCATGTCAAGAAACTTCCTCACCCGACGCCACACGTTACAGAAGAAGCAGAACCCCTCGCTGATGCTACGATCTCTGATCCTGAAGTAGCAAACAGCGCTGTGAGTGCGTCAGAGAATTTCTCTGAGCCCGAGGAGCTTGGGGAACAGTCCATTTCGTCTCCGCACTCTCTTGAAAAATCACTTTCGGAAAATACTGTTTCAAGCTCTGCGACTTCCGTCGCCTCCGATACGTCGCTTCCCTCAGGAAGTGACAACACTTTATTTCCGGATCAGAGAATCTTGGGTACCACCAGGTACAACCTTCGACGAAGGAAATAGAACTACGGCACGGGTTTTTCGTGCATATGGAAAAAGGAAGTGATTGGAAGTTTTCTTTTGTATAAGAAAGTTCTGTTGAACAAAAAGGGATTCTGCTGGCTAGGGTTGGGAAGGACTAAGAAATCGCGCGACTGTAGCGTCGCCAGCAACGAACATTGGGGTCGTCGATTGAGGAACTACAATGCCTGCCACCTCTACTGCTGCTCCCCGCACTGGACTTGTGAATAAGGGGGTGACCAACTTGGACAATGAACAATGTGCCTGGGCCCCGAAAACGTACTGCTGTGTTTTGATAATGATAATTGTTATTTTTGCAACTACTGCTATAGGACTTTGGTACTTTGAAGAAATCTATCCTCTAAAACCTTTACTACCGACCGAGATTGTACCAACTGCTTTGACTCCCTCTGTACACCTTCACACTCTGTCCCCTAGAGACTCCCAACATAGACAAAAGTATCATAATAACACTCTAATGATAGTAATGAATGCAACTCATGCCATTCTTAATAAGAGTAATTGTTGGATTTGTACTCATTTACCGCAACATGGGAACAAGGGGCTGGGATGGTATTTTCATCCTTTACCTTTAATGACTGCTTGCTATGCCTCTCTTAGAGCACTATTCTTTGGCCGCTGGAATGATAGTATCTCAGCGAACTTTGATGGAACTAATTTGAATGATTTCGAGAAACATGAATTAACTCCCCTGGGATGCTCGCTTTTTGCAAATAGAAGTAAACCTAATGTCGCTTCTATTAGGCCGTCTGATAAACTATCTCTTCCTTTTCAAACTCTAATTTCTAAATAGCACTGACTTGGTCCCCTTTTGTGTACAAAGAAATGGCACTAGGCCAATGGGAGATTTTGAAGGTTGTAAGAACATTGTAAATTTTACTGGAGAAAACAGGCCTCTGTATGTAGGGGGGGGCTGTTTATTTTGTTTGTGGTAGTTTAGCATTTCCCTGGTTGCCCAAGGATTGGCAGGGAACCTGTTATTTAGGAGTACTGTTACCTGGGGTATTTGTAGCTAGTACATTGGAGGTTTCTAAGGCTCGCCCACGGCGGGACAAGAACGGAGATACCCCTGGGCAAGTATTGGGAGATATAGCGAAATCAGTTGTGCCCTTTTGGGGACAAATAACAAACTCGGAGAACATTTGGGGATTAGCAAGGGTACTGGAGAGAACGATCAACCGGACCACGGACATACTCTACATTATGACCTTAGAGCAAAAAGCAATAAGATTGGTAGCACTCCAAAATCGGATGGCATTAGATGTCATTCTGGCAGAACGAGGTGGAGTATGCAAATTAGTGGGGTCCGCTTGCTGTGTTTTCGTACCAGATTCCTCGCCGACAATTTTTAAAGCAATACAGAACTTGCATTCTCTTAGTTCTGAAGTACATATCCCTGTAGGAGATTGGAATCTTAGCACCTGGTTCTGGGATTCTTTACGATCTTGGGGTTGGAAGGTGCTTTCTGTTATTCTGGTTATTTTGGGGATCCTGCTATTCCTTTGTTGCTGTTTTCAATGTCTTCCGAGTATATGTGGAATGCTAGGGGGATGTTGTGCCCAAGCAGTGAGCACAATAGGGCATAGAATATATGCCCCAGATACAGCTTCTAAAGAGTTCGTGTTGCAAGAGGTTCTGATGAACGACCTAATGGCTATAGATATTAAAGACAATGATTCGGGATGTATGGATGACAACACATGGAGTTATTTGCAAAAGTATTAGAAATGATGTTAGCACTTGGCATAGGCCAAAAGGAGTGTCTGTTGGAATTGAAATGATATTATGCCTCCTATCGCAGTATTTGAATGTGTGTTGGCCTACGCCAAGTTGTCTAAAATATCATGTAAATAGGCTCCGCGGCAAGGTCTTGACCTTAACGAAAAATGGTGTAAGTCGCCATCCGCGATTTTAGGTTCTCTTGTAATTTGGAAGTCACCCTGAACATCAAAATGGAGGCCGAATGACATTCTGAGTGAGATTCTGGCCGTTGTGACCTCCGCACACATGAATAAGTAATATGCCTGCAGACCACTTGTCGGGGTCGCGAACTGAGACCTTGTCCTATCCCTGACCTATGTGTAAATGAACAACTGTATCAGCGGAACTGATCAAAATGCATACATTATGGGATTGACCTGGCAAGGAACCCTAGGCCTGGTCCTAAGAATGGTTAACCTGCGAGGGGGTTGGCCAGGGCTGGATAAAGAATATAAAAGCCCAAGTATTCCAATGTACAGTCTCTCTACTAAAGCATCGAACCTTCGTTGAAGTTCGTTACGTTACTCTGAGAGCTGAATAGCTATCCGTTTGTCAATTGACTTTTTTTGGTAACTGTTGTAGCTTTTAAATAAAGCACTTTGTATGTCCTTTGTAACCTGTGTTGGTGTGTTTCCTTTGGGCTTCCCAGCCTCATATCAATTTCTTTGTTTTCACAATAGCAATGACTCCGGAGTTGATTTGTTGGGAGGCATGATCCCTGTTACCCTCCCACACTCCATGGGTCCATGCCCCTGTCCCTCTTGTGGGTCACTGTACATTCTTCCCATCTCCAACTGCATTCAATTACTCCACTTCACAGACCTTGGCTAGGTGTTACTCTTACAGTCATACTTCAACTGGGACTGTTTCCCTTTTTCCACACTTTGGGCATGTTCCCATTGTGACCAGTCCCTGCGCCAGTCAAACACTGGTGTGGCATGTGGTGGATGTGTACTTGGGTGTGAATATGTGTGTCTACGCGTTGACATGTCATGTAATAGCATGTCACAGAGCCACATGACGATGCACATTTCTCTGGTATTAGTCAAAACTTTGCAGTGTCATGTGCCATAATGTGACGGCTAAGAATCATGTTTGTTGCCAATGTGTCCACTGGCTGCATGGGCCTGAGCATTTAATGTTGTTGCCAGTCTGCATATGCCATGATCAGATGGCTTCTTGTACATAGTCTGTGTATGCTGCTTCTCTCATGGTGACATGCCCTGCATTTTGTTGCAGGTCAGGAATGTGATACACATGTTTACTGTAGACACGTTTCACATGACTCCTCATGTCTTTTTCTGACCTTGTGCAGCCGAGTATGCACCAGATGCAGAGGTGGAAGAAGAGGAGGAAGAAGATTCTGTGCCGGTCCAGACCAGCAGTGGAGGACATGGTGTGGCAGGACATGAGAATCCATTGGTGATACAAACCATCCTTGGACTTTCGGCTTACAACAATGACTCTTGGGACACCAGTAGCTCTGGTGCTGAACCGGATGTGAAGTCCTCAATGCTGGTGGAGGCAAGTGCACCAATTGTTTGAACAGTTGGGGCCCGTGAGTCTGCAGGGGGTCAAGTGCCTTCACAAGGCCAGTCAGTGGTGTCACACTCCCATGTATTGGTTTCTGGTCCTTGTCCTGGGCCAGATGTCCAAGGGAGGGTTGCAGTCCTGCAGCCAGTGACAGTGGCATCACAGCAAGGGCCATGCTCCCTTGGTTCAGGCAGGTGTGGGCCACATCGACGTGGGGGACGTGTGCATCCTGGGCAGACCGTGTGGGAGCAGCAGATGTTGCGTTCCGCTCACCGACAGGGTGCTCCGTTAGAGAGTTTGGCTGAGGACATGGATAGGGTGGCCAGTTCCATGATTCCACCAGCAACATAGGTGGTGCAACAGCTGCAGGTAATGCGATCCACATACCGCTCCCACAGGCTGCGCATGGAGGCCAACAGCTGGAGCAATGGGCAGATCTAAGGTCTTTGCTGGCATCCCTGTTTGCAGAGGGTTGGGCACACAGGGAAGCCCTGAGGCAAGAGTTGTTGGCCCACAGAGCTGCAGTCCATGAGGAAGAGGCAGCCACCAGAAGACTGTTCCAAATGGAGATGCTGACAATTTGGTGGAACTCTGTGCACACTGTGATATTGTGCATGGTGACCTACAAGTCATAAGTGTTCTGGTGCATTCATCAATGTCATGCATGGCAACTGCAACTGAGAACCAAGCCAGGGCACTGCTTGGTCAGCCTGAAGCACCATTACCACCTTCTGATTCAACCCAGGATGGTGGTGCCAGCAGAGGCTTGTCTCCCAGTCCACCACAGCCGTGCGGTCCGTGAACCCATGGAGGTTTTTTTTTGTTCTTTTTTTTTACATCTACCCATGTAGAAGTAGACATGCACCCTGCTCCTGGGTGAACCGCCCACCCCCCTCCCCCTACCGGTCCATCATGGACATGTTTGATTTTATATTTTTTTATTTTTGGATACTTTTGTTCACCCCAGGTCCGGATGTTGGCATTTTATTTTTGAGCTGCCCTTTCCTGTTTTTTTTTTCTTCTTATATTTTCCTTGAGGTGTGCTGTTAAGATCTCAAGGCCATAATGTTTGCAATGGTGGACATGCAGGCATGCATAGTGAGGTCAACTTGCATGTTTGTATGATGGTGCACAGGATGGCATATGCAGATAAATATGGTTTCTGTGTTCCTTCGCACATGTGTGCTGTGTGAATTGTACTTCACCATGCCTGTTGTAATGTCTTCTCCCATGTTGTTTCAGTAATCCATGATCTGGCAGCGACTGCTGTTCTGGGGGAGCCACCCTGCGCCCTTTGATGTCCATGCTCCCGATGCCCTCCACCAGGCACTGTCCCTCCTGTACCTGATTAGGAGCCACAGCTCCGGGTGAAGGTGATGCAAGATTCCCACCATGCCGATGCAGTCAGCGGGTACGCATGAGCACTGCCTTGCATGTTGAGCATGCGTCATTGGTGTGCATGTTTGCTGCATGTCTTACTTAACTTATATGTGATTTGCATGCTCACATGCCTGTATGGTTATCTAAGTGGTGCTCATGTCATTGTGTTACCTACCTTGGTGAATTCCTCTATGGCCACACCTACTGTGCTGTACAGCATGTCATTGTCCATCTCCAATCAAGGCAGTGTACTCCTTAATGTGACATTTCCTTGGCTTTCCCTCTCAGCGTCAATCTCTCTCCCTCTCTCTGTTGTGGTACACTGCACTCCTGGGCTGATCACTATCTATTTCCTGTCACCCTCTGGCACCCTATGTTGGTCCTGCAGTGGGTGGTCTCTGCATATTTTCTATAGCAAATCATGTGTTGTCATGGATGTGTATGTTGTTTCTGTTGTTACTATGCATGTGATTGCATTTAGGGTAAACATCTCCCGATGGTGTGTATTGTATGCAAGGTAGGCGGGTACCCTGCACAGGCAAGTGAAGGGCATTAGCAGACACTTGTGTGGTGCTTACTTGGGAGTATACCACTGTGTGTGTTCTCTTGGGATTGACTTGTCTTGTGGGCCAACAGTACTTATTACTGGGTGCATGTTTCACAGGGTGTGCTTCTGATGATGGGTCTGTGCATGGTGTACTTTCGATGGATTGGTGGGGCCACTGTTTTCACATTCTTTATAACTGTGTGTGCCTTTTATGGGTGTTTGCTAGTTGGTAGCATGGCCGGCTGTTTGTGGCCTGTGACAGGTATAGCTGGTTGTGATGATGTATGTCACATGGCACTTTGATCATGTGTAATGAGTGACACTTCACATCCTTTGCAATGTTTGTGGGTTTATGGATCGACGGCATATTTGGCCTATATTGATTATAGATCAACCATTACGGTGTGCAGCACCAGTTGAAAGCCGCAAACATGTGAATACTAATTGCACATTTGTGGGATGCTATGTTGTGTACCAGCACATCAGGGATAGTGGTGTTGTTGCTTTCTCATGCATGTACCATGCATGCTGCACCATGGTGTTTGCAGTGTCAAGTTCACCGCAGCTGGGTGCATGGTACTGCTTCATTCGATTGAATGCAGTATTTGACCAATTCTATGCCGTGACAATGAAGTCTGCATTCACCACGCTGTTTTGGGTTGCATCGCACATTTAGCATGCATTTATCCTTGGTTGCTGTATCACATTGCTTTGTGTGATCTGCGTATGTCTTCCATAGCAGTTCACTCGGTGGCCAGCATTCCATTGGAACATCGGCCTCTGTGCATTCATGCATCAAGCATGGTCCTGCCGGGAGTGCAAGAGGTGAGTATTTGTGCCGTTGCATTCTACTGGTTTGCATCACAGCTGCACTCTACAAACTGTGCTGCCAACTTGCCGACCCATCCACTGCATCTTCTGCACCTACTCCTTCACAGTCCCCTTGTAATGCACTTGCATCTCATTTATTTTAAAAAATTCAGGACATACTAAACCCCCTTGTGACAGGCTCTTCCAACACAAACAAATATCGAATATAAAGATATAAAGAATGAGTGGATAAAAACCTCTCCAGACACCCTGAATAAAAAGTATAACCTGGTGTCATTTCGTACCATCCTTGTCGCCAATTAAATGAAGAGGCGTAATGGCACGGCTAAGCAGAATTCTCCCCAGCCATCTGGTGTCCGTCAGAAGCATCACCAACCACTTCCCTTAGAACCAAACCACCTCATTGTTGACACTCATACACTCTACATTCCACCTGCTCACTCGTTCCTCCACCAGACACCGTCCCCAAGATATTACAAAACGTTGCAGTGAAATGATGCATTGGGTTGCTTAGAATTCACACATTAAAAGATATGAAACAAAGAAAGAGGCTAACAAGTTACAGGAAACAGCAGCCTTTCTGACCCACAAGGTTACTCATATATTTGGGGGGTGTATTACAGATGTTGCATACATGTAACCATTTATAGGCAATCACCACCCTCATTAGATAATCTACAACCATAACCACTCAACCTTAATCTGGACGGTGGGTTCTGATTCAATTTTTTTTTACTTATCTCCAGTTTTGGTTCCGACATGTGTGACAAAATGCCAGTCACGTATGATTGTAGCATTCGCTTTGGAGTTATGGGGTGGGCTTTAGTGGTAACGGCCCACAGACAGAGCCTCAGCAAGGGCTCAGGGCGGTTACCATCAGAACCTGCCCCAGACCAAGGTAATAAGGGCGATTAGAATCCCAAACCAACATCTTTGGTGTTATTATTCCTTTTTTTAATGGGAAACCTTCTTTGCACATCTTGGGTGTGTTTTTCCCATTATCAAATTCAAACTAAAATGATGCCTATTAAACAGAAAAAGGGAGAGTTTCTTTTTTATTTCCATACCAACCGATAAACGGCCAGGAAGAGGACCCTGAGTGGGAGGCAATAGTGGACAGAGAAGTGTAGAGAAACCATACGGGGGTAGGGGCACTGCAGACATTGGGTCGTTTTCATTGGGCTGTGGGGTGCATGGCCATGTGGAGAATGTGGCCTGGGGTACTGGCAGAAGGACGGCTTGGAGGATTGGCAGGAATGGAACTTAAACCAGCAGTTCAAGCCCACATTCCTAGCCTCGTGTTTGGCTGGTGCCACTCCCCTCAGTGTTAATTTTCTGTAATCCCTACAGATTACATATTTCAGCAAGGCATTGCTTGGTGGAGATGAAAACATTATTTCCATAGTTTTCATCCTGTGAACCCTAGAATCATAAAAAATGTATCCAGGAAAAATGGTAATAGTCTCCAGTGATAAAATCACGGAGGAAAGGTTCGGCATGGGACGAAATCTCCCGAAGTTTACACTCCCAAGAAAATCAAGCACTTGCCCCAAATATTCTATAACTGGAGATTATAATAGTAAATAATTCCATTCCTAAATTATGTGGGGAATGTGTTTATGGGTGCAGGAAAAAAAATTGCCTCCAGGCAACTTTTTCCCAGGCGAATTGATCACATATCACATAGAACTACAACTAAGTACAGCAGAGAGTAGAGAATTTGTATTTCAAAAGTTGAAGAGAAAAAGGTTTAGGCCCCTTCTACTCGGAATAGTTATCTCTGCAACTACTTTTTGATGTACTAACTCTACAACTGATCTAACACTTTCGCTGTGACTTTCTGTCTCGATCTTTTTGTCTCACACAGTCTTTTTGATCTGCCTATCTCTCCTGTTCACTCTTTCTGCTTCTCCCTGTCTCACGTGATGCTTCTATCTCTCATCGTGGGTGAGAGTCAAGTAGTCAGCATGTTGGTTAGAACCAGTCCAGCCTTTGCCAACAGCTGCACGATGAGAGAAGAAAAGGGAGATCTTGGTGCAGGTAGGCTGCGTTTTTCTTCAAAAGCAATTATTAAAATAGGACATTGTTTATTTGTACTAACAATTTAAACTGGCTCTTTGAAAAACATTTTCCATTCCCAATGATCAACTACTGTATATATTGTAGTCACAATAGAAATGTTAAATGTCATACTGAGAAAAGTACATAATAAAATCTAGCATAACCATGTGAATTATTTTCTGATAGAAAGTGTTCAGGCTTGCAGACATAAAACCCCCAAAAAATGAGCTAATCTGAATTTCCTGACCTCTTTCTGATAACTTTCTCAACCACCATACATATTTATATGGTTTGTGTGGAAAGGTAATTAAAAGTGTGGAAAAAATAGAAATAATAAAATAAAAGGCTGTAAAAAAAGCAGACAGAGAAGGAGTAGCAGGGACAGGGGTAGAGGCAGAGGGAGTGCAGGGTGTAAACCACATTAAGAAAACATGACAAAATGTGCAAAAAAGGAAAGTCACACATTTTGCTCTTTTTTTCAGCGAGTTACAAAAATGTGCAATGCACACCTCTGACATACAATCAGGCTATCATTCCAAGATGGACAGTCTAGTACACTGCTATTCTAATCTTCACAAATACCCATATGAGAAGGGAAGGGGACAAATAGCACCAGTGAGGGTTATAGGCTGTTTTGCATAAATCAAAAAGCATTGTGGAAAGAATGGCCACACATCTTTCTATATTTTGTGATCATAGGGATGTAAGATGGAATTACTTCGTGCATTATGCACACACAGATGGAGCTCATTTAATTTTTTGCAACACTCACCCTATTGTTAAAATGTTTGAACACTGAAGCAGGATTGTGTAAGCCCAAGGATTTGGATGTGAAGATAAATTGACATTAACACCAGTCACTCCACTGCAGTCTGTGTGCAAATTGATAGCTTGGTATCATGGTAAGCATGGCTGTGCACATGCTCAGTTTGCAATACACAAACATCATAAGAGGATTACATATATATAATATATATGTAAAAAAAAACTTTGTTAAAGGGACGTTATGGTTAAGTTGCGCTACTAAAAACCTATGAAATTCACTAAAAAAACCTTGTTAACGGGACGTTATGGTTCAAAGTAAAACCGAAAAACCCTTGAAATTCGCCAGTTATGGTAAGCTAAGCAACTGTTAAGACTAACACCCAGGACATCAAAGATGACATCACAAATGCCATTGATGACATCAGTGATGACATCACATGTACATTTACTTTTCATGAAAACTCTGTAGAAGGTATTCTTATTATAATGGTGACCAAAAAGTGTCAAGGATCATTGGAATAAATATCAAGTGCTAATTAGTGCATTAAGCAATGCGTTGATATAAATAGCATTCTATTATGAAGTTCTATCAAGTATACTAAGGTACTCATGTAGAAACATAGGCATTGTGTGCAGCATACATGATGGAGGTGCAATATTCATAAGCTTGCCATGTTGAATAGTGAAATGATAACTGTTTTCTTATTAGAGTTTTGCGTACTGTGAAACATGTGATAAGTAGGTAATAAAACCCACTTACTACATAATTGCATTATTATAGACAAAACACAAAGAGACAACAACACATACAAATATGAGTATATACAAGGACATTAAAGTAAGGAAAAAAGAAGTAGTAGTAGCAGAAAGTGTTCATAACCTAACTGATTACATTTATGCAGAGAAATAATTGCTCTGTTTCCAAGGTGCTACTTACCCTATGCAGTTTTTCCCCCATTCAGTCTATGGGGTTTACCGTGGCTGTGTAATATATATATATATATATATATATATATATATATATATATATATATATATATATATATATATATATCAGTGAAATAACTTTGCTAAAAGGGACGTTATGGTTAAGCTGCACTAATAAAAACCTATGTAATTCAATGACAACACTTTCTTAAAGGGATGTTATGGTTACAAGTAAGACCGAAAACCTCCAGAAATTCACCAGTTATGGTAAGATAAGCAACCGTAACTCGCACCACCACCATGCACTGCTAAGACTAAGACCCAGGACATAAAATATGACATCACACATTTCTTTTGTATTTGTTTTGAGAGGCAAGGTGGGAAGGAAGGAAGGAAGGGAAGGGGAACCAACCACTGATATGGAGGGGCAAGTGGACAGGGGAAGATGTTGGGCGTGCCTTAAATCTAAGGTAGGGGGCATTGTTTCTCATGTTCCTTGACTGAACTCTCGAAAACACTCTGAAACTACTACCCCCTGCAGAGCGATGTGTTGCAGTACATACGGAAAACATAAAAGCCAGAAATACCACACAAAAAAGATTCCTTCTGGAGCCACCTTTCACAGTTAAAAAACAGAACTAAAAAAACAATCAAAGCACCTTTTAGTCTGCAACACCTGGAAAATTCCAGGGGCAGGGTAGGGGAATTAAAATCCATTAACCATTTCAAATCATTTTGGATATTCAAAAGAAAATCTGATTTCCAACATCAGTCAAATCCACTCCATCTCCTCCAAAAAAGTTTACAATATCAAAATGGATGTTTTCATTGTGAAAATATGTCCTTCCAACATCCTCCAGAAAAGCACATACAGCTTTGTTTACATTGCACCTTCCTTTCTCAATTCATTGACGAAATAAATAGGAATGTTTCCACATTTGTCTTTGAGCTATCCAAGAAAAAACGAGCTATCCAAGAAAAAACATTGTCTGAACGTGAAACCAATTGCATTAACTTTGCAAATGCATCCTTCATGGTAAACTGTAAGGACATTCCGGTGACATAGCCCAAACTGTTTCCTCCACACTGAACTACAATGATGTCTGGATGCTTCAAAGTAACCATACTCTCGCAAAACCAGAACAATTCCTCGCACTCCATATCAGGAAACTTCAAACTCTTCAAATCCAAGATTCACAGGTAATCCACACTGCTCACAATACACCTTTAGCCAATGGACCCAAGAATCGCCCACCATCCAGACACTCTGCATCCTCAAAGCCATAGCCAAAGCCATCTTCAATGCACATAACAAAGACAACTGTTGCCCTGTCTTCCTGTACATTACAACGCGAAAACTTGATTGGATAATCCCACAATATCTGCAGACATCCGTAGCACAAGGCAGCCCATCTACCCTTCTTACTTGTATATTTGTAACACTACCTTATTAGCTGCTTTCAAACAGTCACACATCCATCCATCAATCACATCCAAAAGCTCTACATGTAACCCTGTCATCTCAGTTCAACACTTCAGATGTACTCTTCAACTCTCAGAGTACGTATCTCCTATTTCTCACCACCAACTGCATCAAAAACTACTGTGAAACTCTCCAAGATTTCTATTTGTGGATTCAATAACATCTGCATCTAACTAGACATACTACAGGCATGCTTATATTTTTTCAACACTTTTACAAATATATATATATATATATATATATACAGGGTTATTGCCACTTACCCTCTACTAAGTTTGTCAATAAGTATATTCTATTTTTTAAACACTCTATCAAATGCATTGCAGAATTCTGCACCTGGACACATCAAGTGGCAGTTACATGTACGGCCAACATATTAGACTTCCTCACACCAACTGCCACTTAAACATTTTGTACAAATCTTTTGCTTCTGCCATTCCTTTCGCTTAGAAAAATGTTACACAAAGTGCTGCTGTAAGTGCACATATGCCTTTTGTAACTTTCAAAGAAATGCTCCAAAAAAGAAACATTTTTAAACACACAGCAGTTTCCATTTTCCCTTCCATAAAAATGTCATACTTTCCAACCTTTCTCATTACATCCCTTATAGTGCCACCATTCTCCACCTGCTCTCACATATCTGTATACTCCCAAAGTATCTATATACAACACTTCACCTTACATATGAAGTACTGTTCTTATCCAAACACTGCTATAAATCGTCAAACACCGCTCCAACTACAATCTGCAATTGCATTACCAGCAGGCCATAGTTTCCCTATTCTTTAAAAACACTGCACCACATTACAAATACATTGCACCAACACTCCACGTGCACTCCACAGCACATATCCAACTAAGTAACCATACCAAGTATGATCCTATTTTTTACCTTCACAAAGAAACAAATGCATATGCCATAAGCGCTAGCCTCAACTGTACTACAATCATAAATACTGTGTACAATTCAATTATATTAGTCAACCATATTACAAATCCTGTATAGTCCCCCCACAGTACCTATAATTACTATACACATATTACAATAATGTGTGTGGCCAGATTAGAATTAAACCATATAGCAAGTATGTACAATACACCTTCAAATAATAAGACTTACCCAGAACCTCCCCATGCCCAATGACGTCCGCTGACATTAAAATTGGCTGTGAACACGGCAGCAGTGCACCACTTTTTTCAACTATAAAAACAGCTTCCTACCAACTTTGTTCCACTCCCCACCCTTTCCAGGCCCTCTTTCGGCCACAAAATAACCCCAAATGTATTTTCCAATCTTTTTTCTCTTTGCACTTTCCGCAGATAACGGCGGCTGTCCGCGGATCCAATATGGCGACCATTTCAAAAATCATGACGCACCTCACATTTTTGAACAATCAGTATGCATCTTTGACATTCGCAGACACCAATCATCCTTCTGATTGGTCCATAGGTGTCCGTGGACTCCGAATCAAGAAATGACTCAGCATACCAGACCCAGATATCACTAATTTTGTTTGACCTACTTTTTGCCCATTTTGTAAAACACTACTGGACAGATTTACACATAATTTGCAAAAGCATGCTTTGGGACCAACCTGCCACTCCTCACGCAAGTTTGGTGAAAATACATACAGCGCTTGTGTCTCTGAAAATTTCTAAAATGTTGGGACCCTCCCTATAACTTTGTCTCCCAGACAAACCCCACTAAAAACTTTGCAGAATCATTCCGAGGGGGCCATTTACTTTTTTGGAAAAGTTTGGTGAGGATGATTCGTTCAACCGCACCAAAGTTATAAGCCACCCAAAAGGTGCCCTTTCTATGAGTTGAGCAACTTAACGATAACTAGAGAGATGTTACTGCAGGCACTGTAATAGGGTTTTCCAGGACAGATGGAATTTGAAACAGGGCCGAATGTTAGAATACTCGCAAAAATAAAGTGACCTTTGTGGAAGCAATGCACCAGCTATTTCTTTGGTGCACACGACAATCGAAAAGCATACCTTAACGATACGGTAGCGTTTAAACATAATCTGTGTTCCATGCAATATGCAGGTAGTTATGTGCATTATTGTTGTTGAAGATCCCCAAGTGTTTAATGAAGCAAGATCGTATCATCTGCATAGTATAGTGTTTATAAAGCTCTTTCTGCCAAAGTCAGTGGAAAGGATCTGGTCAATGCCAAGATCTTTACTAAATATGCCCGATAGGAAGGGAATCTAAATGAATCCAGCTCTGTCTGGGGCATCTGCAAATCTCTATCTTCTTTGTTACACAACCTGGAGCTTCTAGGTGGACCTGCACTAAAGTGTCAGCTTGAATTTGTATTTGTATCCAAAGTGAAGATTTCAATATGCCCAATTTCAGAAGCTCAGCCCAAAGTGTGTTAATGTCAATACAGTGCATTGTAAAATCCATAAATGCAGACTGCAAAGATGACTTCTTATGTGCACTGTATTTCTCTGCAAGGTGATTAAGGGGCAGGCAATTTTTCAATGTGGAGTTTTTCAGAATCCTGTTTGTTCAAAGGGAATAATTGCATTCAGAATGCACCACGCTTGTAAGATTTGCAATGGATATCAAATAAAAATCTTTCCTAAAGAATTCAGGTGAATGATTACACAATAGTTTGATGAGACCAAGCAACTTTCCTTTTATAAACAATAGAACAATATTGCTCCTTTGCCACAAGCAATGGATGACTAGGCCCTCGCACATGCTTTGTTCCCTGGATCCACAATGGAAGGCCATTTTTTAGTATTTTGTTTGGCAATGTGAACTGAGATTCTGGCCGAGCCTTGAACAGGAGATGAACAACTACCTACTATCAGTCGCTTCATAGCAATGTTACAAGAAGAGTCCACTGGAAGTGTTGGATTCAAAGATGATGGCATTTTTTTTGAGCTCCCAAGCCGTTGACACTTTCTGAAAGATGCATTATATATTAAACCCATTAGAACCCGGGGAAGGGCACTCAGCCAATCAGGTGTCTGGAACAGCGGCCGAGAATACACAATCCCCACCCATCCGAGGCCCTTCCCCAGGCGCTTTTCTTCTTCTTCTTTTTTTTCATCATTGCGAGGAGGCAACAGGACCTCTCATCCTGTTGCTTCCCCACCCCTCTCACTTACCTGCGGGACCGGAGCATTGCACTCCGGTCCTGGAGCACCTCATGTCTGGCCACCATAGACAAGGAAAAGGGACTTAGTCCCTTTTCCATATGACGGCAGCAATCTTTTTCTTTTTCATTTTTCATCGGGAGATTGGCTGCGCTAGCAGAACGGATTTTACAGTGAAAGTTTGTGAATGCTATTCGCACCCTGGACAAACCCCGGGGTGCAAATGGCTTCATGCCCTGCCAGGGGGGCGGACATGGCTTTTAACGGCCCACAGCCAAAGCTGAGGCGCTCTTTCTCTCGGTCCTGCCTTAGCTCGTGCTGGCAGGCCGTTAAAGGCCATGTCAGCCCTCCTAGCAGGGCATGAAAGCCATAATCATAAAAGTGTCTGGAATGCTGTTGTTTCAGGCCAGAAAAAGCTCCATCCAATTTGATTCTTCATGTACTGCTTGTTCCTTTGTATTCATTTTTTGTTGGGCTTTTTTTTGCTTTTGTACAATGGTTGAGACAAGGGGGGATTTGCCTTTGAAGTGCTTTTCTAATGAATCCAGTTACCACGTTTAGGGTCAGATGTACTGCTGTACACCATGCCATCATTTTTGTGCCGATGTTCCATGTTGCATTTCTAATCTACCTGCTAAATATGAATAGCTTTTTCCTGTCATCTGCTGTACATGCATCTAACAGTTATATTGACTTTTAACAGGGCGTTTGAGGTAGCTCTATCCTAAATTATTCTGCGCTGCTATCCAGAAGACATTCAGCCTGAAAAAACAATATAGTGTTGTTTTTCGTTGAAAATGTAGCATTGCTTGTCTGTATACGATTTCTATCTTTTTTTTCGCATATCCATGATATATGTTACAAAAAATAAATGATGATCACGTCTAGCTTCCAGCACTCCCTCCATTCGAGCCCCCTACACATATAGAAATCTTGATTAGTAATATAATATGATATGATAAGTCATTTATAATACGCCTGTACACAAGTGTTTCTTGTGAATACATTTCATAGCAATGGTAGAGTACTACATGAGTTTACAAATGTCGCCTTTGCTGGAATATCCACCAGACCCATGCCATGAATTTATGATATCTTTTATTTGATTCTTGGATATTGATGTTGAAGCCAGGGAGTATTGATCACTTAAATATTTGGATTAGTTGCAAGGAGTAATGTTGCTGAAAGGGAGTTACATTTGCTTAATATTGCTATCCCTCTTTATGGGTACCAACGTGAACCCTATTTGCAGGAACCATGAATACTGAAAGGCTTTTGCACTTAAATGTATTGCTCATCCAGGTTCTTGCATACTTAATTCTCCTGTTGGCAATGGAACCTGGTCTTCCAGCTAGACAAGATGTCTTTTAAATCCATCTGAATTCCAATTTCTAATTTAAGATTATTTTAGGAGCAGGAGGGTAACAGATGCTGACCTCTAATGCCCCGTAGGGTCGGCAGTAACCATATCCAATCTAGTTGATACTTTCCCTTTGAAACAGTGTTCCAGGAGTCTGTATTTTTAATGACTGTCGCTTGAGAGGTTGGTTTTAGGTTTTTTGGGATTTTACGGGCGATTCAATAGTTATAGTTAATCATGCACTTTTTCCCCTAGTTCCTGATGCACCACATTTTGCTATGCGTCACCACCCAGTCCACGGGAGACTTAAATATATCTTCCCTGTGGATGAAACAAAACCAGATGTTGCATTATCATACTTGGGATTTCTAAGCATTTTAAAATAAATTTGTAATTTTGATAATTGGTTGTTTTTTAACACACTTAATACCCAGAGGGTTTCTAAGCGCGGGTACATGGATCAAACCTGTGTGGCTCCTGCGTCGCTTTCCTTCCAAGGCGAGCGTGTTGTCCATTAGCTATCCTCCCAAGACAGGAAATAACTTTAACTGTTGTACAATCCACATTAGCATGATTGTGTTAGGCCAAAGTGACACTAGAAAAATCCTACATGAATAGCACTCTCAGTTGAGGCATTAGATACAACGTATATAAAAACCTGAGACAAATTCATAGTGCATAGTTCTTTTAGCACCGCTGGCCAATCAAAATGTTTTTTTTTTTTTTTTAAATTAAAAAATTCGACCCTTTGGTTTTAGGTCCTTTTGATTCTACCCTTTTGGCATTCGATCCTATGCATTCGAAACTATTACCTATAACTGGGCAGAATCTGTCAGTAACCCACAGTATTCTATGCTGGCCTTCTCAGCTTCTCCCATGGCTCCGTCATGATGAGATATGCCCCATACAAGTGTGGTGTCCACACTCCCCCCCCCACCCAGAGTTTCCTTCGCCCCAACGTCCACTTTCCCACCAAACCCTATTTACCTCTTGGCACGGGTCTCCATCCAGCCCTGTGTTCTATCTGGTCACCATCCATGAAATAATTGCACCACTTACTCACTTAACTATTTCCAGCAGCTGCCAAATTCGCTTGTAATGTTGTTTTGAAGGGGAATTGGGCATATTCATAGGCTACAGGCACAATTTTCCATACAAGAAACAACTTTGCAGCCCAGACAAAAGCCTAAGGCTTCTAATTGAAATAAACGTTGGGTTTATGGGAGAACATGGTCTTAGCTACTTAAATTGCCTATTGCATGCTGGATGGAGGACCCATCGATAAAATACAGCCCTGTTAGTTTCCCTTTTATTTCTGTACTGCACTGAAATCCTATCAGACCCCAATAAAGACCTGATGCTATTGCATTCTACTTGATTATTATGCATAACAGAGAGCTACTCCGACCGTCTGATGGCATAATAGGGGGACAGGGTGGGATTTTGGATGGGCACCTTGAATATTGCACACACCTTCTTCACTGTGCCAGAAAGTGGCAGTTCTTTTGTCTTAGATGATCACTTATTTTTTTTGAGGTTTTACATTCCTTTCCAGGATGGATATTTTAGTTGTCAATTGAATCCTATTAAGGATCTCCCTTTCTGCAATAGAATCTACCCCAGTGCCAGACAAACTTAGTTTGTTTTAGTTTTGTACTTACATATTCTTGCATCTTGTTTGTAGATTGACTAACTTCATTTTTATGTGGTGAGAGAGGAATAATTAGTGTGGAACCATGCAAATATTTAATATTCAACTGAACTTGCTTTGAGTACAGTATTGCTGTTAAAGGAGACCTTAGCACATTTAAATGTTCTATTTAAGCAAAGGACACTCCTATAAGCATTAGTAAGGATAGCTTGAGCTGCTTCCCTTATTGCTGCCACTGTAATGAGGTATTACTGGAAATTACAGGAGCTGGTTCATGTAATATTGAGATAATGTCTGGTAATGAATGATTGGGTTCACCTTAGGATCACAGTTATACTGCCAATTCTTGCAAAGACGTGTCAGAAATGAGTGATCCAGCTGTTGCAATTACACTCTTGGGGCACTACTGTGTCCCGATTGTAAGATTGACAATATAGAGACATTTTCCAACCACATCCCCTTGATCTTTGAGTACACCGACATATCTAAAGGATTGCAATTGCAAGGGTAAAGTTGCATGCAGAAGGTGATGTACCCCCTTGTTCTATTGACTACTGAATTGTTCCCTTGGAGTACATTATGTCTTTACTGTGGCTATACCTGGGTGAGTAGAAGGGGGAAATGGAGACAGGATTGTTCTCATCATGTTCCCATGTTATACCGGTATAGTCTCCTTTTGTTTTTCAGTCTTCTAAGACATAGTAAGAGTAAATCATATTATTGGAAGATAGGGAAGCATTTATGAGAGTAGCTCTCATTGCTGCAATTCATTGAGTGTTATCCTTTGGCCAATGCCATCTATGTGGGGACCTCTCAATAATGCATAACACGTTAAGTTAAATGTCCTATATAACTTAGGTGACAATCAAGGACAGTTTCATCTATATTTTAAGGTTTAACTGCAATGAATGTGCTTATACATTTGCTCTTTTCCTGATTTTCTTGCTTCCTATGTACAAAAAAGACTACTGGCCTAAATGTATTTTTCCCTAGATTGAGTGTATTCTGATGCTTTGAGTGTTAACTCCTGCACTGGATCATGGATGTGTGTCTTTAAAGTACTGTGTGCTTTTCAGGCAACTACCAGTGGTCCCTAGACTCTTGTACAGTGTTTAGTATATTTTGTCCTGTCATCATAACAATGTGTTAGCCATCTTTTTCTTAGCTAATCGTTTTTTTTAGAGGATCTGTCCTACAAAGGATAGCTTTCAGGCAAGTCGATTATCATGAGCAAATCAGTTGATTAATTAAATCAGGAAGTGAGGAGATAGCAGGCAAATGGCATGATTTTGGAGGATGTGCCTGTGACCATCTAAACAGAAGTCCCCTTCAGTCGTTTCCACAACCCTCCCCTACCCTAAGGATTCATACTTTGGTTTCCACTGTTTGCCCCTAATATTTGTGGTAGCCAAGATCGGCCCCTTCCCAAAGGCCCCCTCAGCATAAACCTCAGCTTGCAGCAAATAAGGAGATTAGACACAGACTGGTGGTAAACCAAGCTTCTTTTATTAGATAGCAAATACACACCAAACAGAGTGGGTAGCTGATAAGCAGGAGAATACAGTAGGAAAGGGTCTAGGCACTCAGCACACAGAGATCTGAGGGACCTTCCCTTAGAGAGCAGGTTATATAGCATACCCTAAGTAATCACTAATATATTATAGCAGTTTCACAATGGGGGTGTTACTTGGCATGACATTGCAGACTTTTTGCAATAACTGTCAGCATCTTACTTGTGACCTTGTGACAAAGCCGTGTAGGTACATTGTGTTGAAACATGGATAAGCGGCATTTGCAGAAACACTATTGTTATCTGCCATGTATGGTGCTCATGCTATACTTGTAGAGAATAAATGGAAGACAAGCTCTGATGTGTCCCTTTGCCTTGCTACAGGGTGTCTAATCTGCACCAGGTGGGCTTTGGCCATGTCAGAGGAGCTGAGTGCAGAGGGAGGCATAGGAATGCATCTGAGGCCCAAATGTATGAGTTGCTTACCATAGCATAGCATAGCATAGAATAGCATAACAATCGTGCCACATCACATCGTTTGCCCCTAATATTGGACGTATCAAATATATTGTATGTAGATTTAGGTTCTTGGTGACTTAAAGTATTATGTTTGATGAACCCTTAGGCCACAGGCTGGAATCTAGTATTGTCAAACTGGATATTAAATTATGCCTCCTATTGTAACGATTGTATGTATATTGGCCTACGCCAAGTTGCTTAAAACTGTACGCGAATAACTCTCTACGGCAAGGTCTTGACCGTAGAAATTGATGTAAGCCGCCATCTTGAATCAAACCGCCATTTTAGGTTCTCTTGCTGTGTAAAAGTCACCCTGTACATCAAAATGGTGGACGATGCCATTCCGAACAGAATCTGGTCGTCATGACCTCCGTACAGCTAATGTATAACTTGCCTACAGGCCACTTGTTAGGGTCGTGAACTGAGACCTTGTCCTTCTGTTGACCTGTGTGTAAATTGATTACCTGTATCAACGGAACTGATCTATGCACATACTTTTGAATATATTAAAAGTTGACCTGGCAGAGACCCTAGACCAGTAATACATTCATGGAATGGTTAACCCGCGAAGGGGTTGGACAAAAGGCTGGAGAAATGTATAAAAGCCTGATTGTCCCAATGTATAGTCTCTCACTGAATATATCGAACCCCGTTGAAGTTCGTTGTGTTGTACTGGGGGCCAATAGCTTTCCGATCTGTCATTGACTTTGTCACTGCTTGAGCTTAAAATAAAGTACTTTGTATGTTCCTTTGTAAACGATGTTTGGTGTGTTTCCTTTGGGCTTCCCGGCCTCATATTATTTTTCTGTTTTGACAGTGGGCGCCCGAATAGGGACCCTCAAGATTGATGCCGGACCATTGAAGGTTGATGAATGCTATCGGACCGGGATCGGACGGTGTGATACTACGGGCCCGACTGAACGAGACGCGACACCTCTACAGCACTGCACGATCCGATCCTTGGACGATAGCCGTGCGGTCTGAGACGGCATCTTGACGAGGGTCCACTTTTGAGGCGGGCAGATTTGCCGAAATCACCAAACTCAAGGTAAAATTCATTAGGTAAGTTCTTTGATAAACCGTACGGTCCCACTTAGGTTTGGTCAGGTGAGTCGTGACCCGACTCTTAATTTAACCCTAACAATTTGAATTTGGCACATTGTATCTGCAGACACAATTATTGACCAGGTAACACCAAGTATTTGAGAAATGCCTGGGAAATTGTCTAGCTGCTTTAGGGCATTATTCCGCAGCAATTGACAATCTTTGGAATTTAGCCACCCGGCACCACAGGAGGGGTTGCCGGCGTTTATTATGTATTGTAAGCATGGCATTGGAAGTGTAGTATTTAATGATATTTGGCACAGACAAACCAGACATGCCTCCGAACTTCAGTGGCCAATCAATGATAGTTTTGAGATCCCTCGTATTGAATACTTAGAGTCAGTCTTGTTAAAGAAAAAGGCCAGACCCGCAGCATTTGATGTTCTGCAGAATTGGAAAAGAGAAGTGTTGCAGCAGCTTAAGAGTAGGGAAAAACATGCGCGCCGTCATAAAACGAATGCTGAAAAGGCGTTGTTATATATCAGGACAAACAGTTTGAGTCAGTTAGGAATATGGATAGGGCTTTCTCACTCGGTTTTCAGAAAATCTATCCTTCTAAAGACCTTCATGTTTCTGACGAGTTTCTCGACAAATTGTTAAACGAGTGAAGGCCTGGTGCCTCTGCACCACCTCCGTATGATCCTCTTCCTGTTGCTTTGCCTCTTGCTGCTGTTATTCCTGCTCTCCCTGCTCAACCTGTTGTTCCTATTCTTCCGGCTGTTGTTCCTCAGCCTGCTCTACCACCTCTTCCCATTGCACCAGTAATAACACCTCCATTGAATCTGCCGGCACCTCCACTCTCGAGTGGTTCCGTACCGACTATAGTTGATTGGGGTGCGGGGTCGAAGGTTGTTACTCGTAATACTGTCCCTACAGATAAGAAGCGGGATTTGTTTGCATGGGCTAAGCATTGTATGGAGAGAGATGATCGAGCTAATGTTTTTGCCACACTGTCTAATATGGATAATTTTCCTGAGAATAATGTTTTCATTGAAGTTTTAGGGATTCATTTATGCGTAATGTGGGGTAAATTAAATAATGTGGATCTCCCACAAGGGCTGAGGGATCTGAATACTTTAGCACTTACAAGAGACACTGTGGAGAAAGTACATGAGCATGTCGAGAGGTTATTTGAGTATAGGAGAGATTTGGAAAAGTTACGGAATGAGGATGACGAAGAGGAGATTATGTATGTACAGAAACGATTTCTTCCGTGTCGTAAATCGGCCTCTGAGGAAGCGTGAATTTGTACAAAAGATGCCATTAGATGGATTTCGGATTTATCGATAGCTCCAGTTGAAGTATATGACACATACAGTCAATATACGCTAGAAATGCAGAGGAAGGTGATTCAGGTAATGGTAGAGTACCTGCAGGATGAATGTGTGAGGAAAAAGCTTAGTTGTCCCACAGAGTTACTGGGTATTTATAAGAGAGCTTTTTCACTTGACACTTCTTCGACTGCTTTAGCGCTCGACTTAGCTCTGTTCCTTAGTAAGCGTTCAGAGTTGCCTATATCTCAGTTGCCTATGAGAGAGGTACCTCCGACTTTTGTCCCAAAAGTTGAGATTCCCGCTAATGTTGCAGCAGGTACACCCACTGTGGACTTTCCCGCACATTATGTATCGCAGTTTGTTCACGTCCCGTTTTCGCGACAGGAAGTGAACACTATTAGGCAGTCTATTCCCGACATTAGGAAAAATCTGACAGGATTCTATAAAGAGATAAAGTCCATCTTGCAGTCCTCAGTGTTCACACACAGCGATATTGACTTCTTATTCCCTGTACTCCTGCCCGTAGATTTGTGGAAGCAGGTTAGAACAATAGATGATGCACCTGGGTTGGGAGATACGTGGGCCAATACAACTAGGCTTGACGGGGAAAGGCCAGCTGGAGAGAGACCGCCTCAGGTGATACTCACTTTGCCTGACAGAATCATTGCACAATTAAAAACTATAATTCCTGAAAAAAGAATTATTTGGGACAAGCTTACGGCCTGTGTCCAAGGAAAATCTGAGGGTGCCACCGAGTTCTTTAATCGGTTCGAACAAGTATTCTCGGACTTCAGTGGACAGGATATAGGCACAGAGTCTGGGAAAAGGTTATTTGTGGACAAATTCGTGCGTGGATTGCTGCCTGACATCCAGTCACAGATTATGTCTTCCGAGAGCGCTTGGCAGGCGAAATCCCAATCAGAAGTACTGCACATGGCTCAGTACTACGAGAACCGTGTCAATAATGAAAAAGATAGAGTTGAGAAGAGAAAAGGAGACTTAAAGACTAAAGTATTGTTACAACAAATTGTTAGAGGCCCCAGAGGGGGTAGTTCGCAGATTAGAGGTCAGTATGTTCCACAAGGGAACGTGCCCTTGGGTCCTGTGAACATTAACCAGTGTGCCTATTGTCGCCAGGAGAGTCATTGGCGTGCACAATGCCCCGTCCTTCGACAGAGGTCGAATAACACATTTGGGAGTATGGGTAGACGACCCAGAGGTCGCCCCGGGGTGGGGGGCCCTGGTAGAGGTCAGTTTTCGCAGGATCCTCAGCAACCTTTTTCACAGGACAATCAGACTTCGAGTGTGGATACTAGAAACATATTCGATCACCCTTCTGCTGCTTACATCTCTGAGGAGCTTCCTTTTGACGACATTCTGTTTCGTTAGGATTGCCCGAAGCAGGCAATCCAAACCTACACCTATACCCGTTAGTCAGAAAGGTCCCTACGTTGAAATGGTAGTGGGAAATAGGAAACATCAGTTCTTGATAGACACTGGAGCACTGAAGTGCTCCATTGATCATTCTCGGGTTCCAAACATTCCACTGTCAGGGCAAACCAATGTTTCCGTAGGGTTTTCTGGCACACCAGTCATTTGTCCGGTTTCTTCGCCGGTACCTATTTCTTTGGGTCCCTTTATAGACCATTGTCCATTTCTTTTGACTTCGAATTGTGGAGAGAATTTGTTGGGGTTAAATCTGTTGAAGGAATTAAATGTGGTGATTCATTGTTCTTCTGATGGAGTGTGTTTGATGATTTCACCACAGCAGTTTTCTGTTTCACAATTTTTGACTAGACCTTTGCCACCAGAATTCAGTAATGTCCCGGAGTGTTTGTGGGCGGCTGACGACAATGATGTCAGTGTTCTACAGATTGAGCCTGTTAGAATAGTCTTGAAACATGGTATTAAGCTGCCACGCATCCCGCAGTATAAGATCTCGGTTGAAAGTGAGTGAGCTTTGAAGAGCATTGTTTCCGATTTTGTGCATCGTGGGGTGATTGAGGAGATTGTAGGAAGTTTGTGCAATAGTCCGATTTTACCCGTGTACAAAAAAGGCGATAATGCCATTCCGTTTCGTTTTATAATTGATTTGCGTGCCATCAATAGAGTTGTCGCTCCGCAATTTCCAATTGTGCTTGATGTGACGATGATATTAGCTATGATTCCAGCTATGGCTACTTACTTTAGTTTTGTGGACCTGAAGAATGCTTTCTTCAGTATTCCTATACACAAGGACAGTAGATATTTGTTCGCATTCACCTTAGGGGGATGCTCGTTCACATTTACTCGTGCACCACAAAGTTACACCGGGAGTCCTAGCATTTATAGTAGGGCCTTGAAAGAACAGCTTGATACTCTTGAATTACCCCCTACTTGTACGCTGCTTCAGTACGTTGACGACCTGCTTTTAGCAGCAGATTCTGAGAGCTCTTGTAAAGAAGGCACTGTATTGTTGCTCATCCATCTAGCTAAGCATGGTCACAAAGCTTCGCTTAAAAAGTTTCAATATTGTTGCCAGGAGGTCGCCTATTTAGGCTACCTCCTGTCAAAGGAGGGAAGAAGATTGACACCTGAAAGAATAAAACACATTTCTGGCATGTCTGTCCCAAATACACAGAAGGAAGTCAGAGCATTAATAGGTATGGCTTCTTACTGTAGGTTATGGATCCCAAACTTTTCACTAGTGATAAAACCGATGTTGGCTTTGACAAAGAAGGGCATTTCTTCGCCATTGCCATGGAAATCGGAACATCAACAATCATTTGAGCTTCTCAAGACTGCATTATGCTCTGCACCGGTTTTGGGTACACCAAATTACAACAAGGCCTTTGTGTTGTTTGTGCATGAATGTGATGGATGTGCTTTGGCTGTATTAATGCAGGAACATGGAGGGAAGAACAGGCCGTGCGGTTACTACTCTTCTGCCCTTGATCCTGTCCCATGCGCCTGCCAAGATGTTCGCGAGCTGTCACTGCTGCTGCCGCGTCTGTAAGGCAGAGTGAGGGAATGGTCCTAGACCATGATCTAACCCTGATGGTGCCTCACTCTGTAGATGTTCTATTGAACAAAACCCAAACGCAACACCTCACTTCCGCACGATTGACGAGATATGAATTGATCTTGTCTGCTCCCCAGATCCAAATTAGGAGGTGTTGTGTTCTTAATACGGCTGAACTCCTACCTTTCCCGCAAAATACTGTTTGCGGTGATGATGAGTCACATGACTGCCTGTATACTACTGAACAAGAAACAAAGGGCAGAATTGATCTTAAGGACACTCGTTTGGATAATGTGCAAGGGGAGCTATTTTGTGATGGCTCCTGTTTCAAACTTCCGGATGGTACATCCACAGCTGCTTATGCAGTCACTACATTAAGTACGGTTGTAGAGACCAAGCGAATTACGGATAACTCCGCGCAGGCCGCAGAGATTATAGCATTTACCCGAGCTTGTGAGCTTTCCGAAGGGCTAACGGTGAATATATATACTGACAGTCAGTATGCTTTTGGGGTGGCTCACAACTTTGGGAGACTTTGGTCAGAGAGAGGGTTTCTAACTTCACATGGGACCAAGATTCAGCATGGCCCCCTGATAGTACAATTGCTCTTGGCGCTCGCGCTCCCTAGTCAGTTAGCAATCATGAAATGCGCAGCGCACCGCAAGATCACAGATGATGTAAGAAAAGGGAATGCTTTCGCTGATCAGATAGCCAGACAAACTGCCACAGATTTTCGCACAGAAATGTATGCTCTAAGAGAAACTAGGGATGTCTATGTAATAGACGAGGATATTGGGTCTGTGCGGGATATCCAAGCTGATGCCACAATGGAAGAATCTAAGAAATGGGCTGGAGGCTTGGGGAAATTAGATGATGATGGGTGTTAGGTGGACACAGTTGAAGGGAAATGGTTGCTTCCTAATGCCTACATAGTCATGATGGTTACTATGGCACACGGTCCCACACATGTGTGTGCTCAGCAGATCACGAAAATGTTAGAGAAAGTCTGGGTAAATGATAAGATTTCGAAAATTGCTCAGCATTATGTCCAAAATTGCATGATTTGCCTACTGCACAATGTGGGAAAGGGGACAGTAACTCCAAGGGGTAGCTTTGGGCCTCCTTCTGTCCCGTTTGAAGTGATTCATTTTGATTTTATTGAGATGGAGCGGTGCAATAGCTTAAAATATGTCCTTGTGGTCATTTGTGCCTTTAGTAAATGGGTTGAGGCTTTCCCTGTCAAAGATGCTACAGCCATGACCACTGCGAAAATTATGATAAAGGAGTATTTTCCGCGATTTGGGTTGCCAAGAGTCATTTGGTCGGACAATGGTCCACATTTTGTTGCTGCTGTAATTTTACAGATATGTACGGCACTACATATTGATAAGCGATTTTCATTGGGTTGGTAGACATACATAACGGTATCCTAAAGAACAAGCTCGCTAAGACGTGTGCCGGCACCAAACTAAAATGGCCGGACGCCTTACCGATTGTGTTACTAGCCATGCGCACTACCCCTCAAACTAAGACTGGGCTCTCTCCATTTGAGGTGGTGATGGGGAGGCCTGCCAATATTTGGGGTCTTCCGAAACCTAAAGCACTGAGAAGTGTTGAGAATGTATTGCTTTCAGACTACTGTAACCAGTTGACTAAAAATCTGTATTTCATTTATCATCAGGTACGATCAGGTTTACCTGTATGCTACGAGGGCCCAGGTCACAACATTCGGCCTGGAAGCTGGGTCCTGGTGAGAGCATTCGGGCGGTCCTCTTGCTTCGCGTCTCGCTGGCGGGGACCATTCCAGGTTTTGTTGGTCACCCAAACGGCAGTGCGGGTGGCTGGAAAGAAGAATTGGATACACGCAACGCATGTCAAGAAACTTCCTCACCCAACGCCGCACGTTACAGAAGAAGCAGAACCCCTCGCTAACGCTGCAATCGATAATCCTGAAGCAGCAAATAGCACTGTGAGTAAATCGGAGAATCTCTCTGAGCCCGTGGGGCTTGGGGAGCCTTCCATTTTGTCTCCACACTCTTTGGAAAAGTCATTTCCGGAAACCATTGCTCCGAATTCTGCACTTCCGTTGCCCCTGATACGTTGCTTCCCTCAGGAAGTGACGTTACCTTATTTCCGGATCACACAGTACTGGGAACCACCAGATATAATCTTCGGCGGAGAAAATAGACCTACGGCACGGTTCGCCTGTGCATTCAAAGAAGGAAAGGATCATCGAGGGCTTGCTTTTGCCCAAATTTGAGAAAGGGGATTCTGTTGGCTAGGGTTGGGGAAGGACTAAGAAGCCGCGCGACCGGGGGGTCGCCAGCAACGAACATTGGGGTTTCCATCTGAAGACTACGATGCCTGCCACCGCTACTGCTCGTATTGGACTTGTAAATAAGGGGGTGACCAACTTGGACAATGAACAATGTGCCTGGGCCCCGAAAATGTATTGCTGTGTTTTGATGATAATAATTGGGGTTTTTATAGTAACTGCTTTAGGATTCTGGTACGTCGAGGAGATTTATCCTCTAGAGCCTTTTTTGCCAACTGAAATTGTACCTACTGTTTTTACTCCTTTTGTACATTTGCATACTCTGTCACCTAGGGACTCTCAGCATAGACATAAGTATGACAACAATACTTTGATGTTGATTATGAATTCGACACATGCCATTTTTAACAAAACCAATTGCTGGGTCTGCTCGCATTTACTGCAACATGGGGATAAGGGGCTAGGTTGGTATATTCATCCCTTACATTTGACGACTGCTTGTTATGCCTCTCTTAGAGCACTGTTCTTTGGCCGATGGAATGATAGCATCTCGGGGAATTTTGATGGAACTAATTTGAATAGTTTTGAAAAACGTGTTCTGACTGCCCTGGGAGGCTCGCTTTTCACAAATAGGAGTACGTTCAATGTTGCTTCTATTAGGCCTTCTGATAGACTATCTTGTCCTTTCCAATCTTTGATTTCCTTTAAAATGGCTCTGATAGGCAATAAGGATGCTGTGCCTCCTTCTTACTCTGTTAACCATAGCCCCGATTCAGTTTCTTTCTGCATACAGAGGAATGGCACCCGGTCAATGGTAGATTTTAAAGGTTGTGCCAACGTTGCAAATTTGACTGGGGAAAACAGACCTTTGTATGTAGGCGAACCTGTCTATTTCGTTTGCAGTAATGTAGCATTTCCATAGTTGCCCAGGGATTGGCAGGGAACCTGTTATTTAGGGATCCTGTTACCTGGGGTGTTCATAGCAAGTACTTTGGAAGTTTCAAAGGCTCGTTCACGGCGGGACGAGAATGGTGATACTCCCGCACAAATCCTGGGATATATAGCAAAATCAGTTGTGCCATTTTGGGGGCAGATAGCAAATTCCGAAGATAGCAGGAGACTAGCGAGAGTACTGGAGAGAACCATCAACCGGACCACAGATATACTCTATAACATGACATTAGAGCAGAAAGTGATAAGATTAGTAGCACTCCAGAACCGGATGGCATTAGATGTCAATCTGGTTGAACGAGGTGGAGTATGTAAATTAGTGGGGTCCGCTTGCTGTGTTTTCGCACCAGATTCCTCCCCAACCATTTTCAAAGCAATTCAGAATCTGCACGTCCTTAGATCAGAAGTGCATGTTCCAGAGGGGAACTGGAATCTTAGTGCTTGGTTTTGGGATTTCTTGCGATCTTGGGGTTGAAAGGTGCTTTCAGTCTTGCTGATCATTTTGGGAATTCTGTTATTCCTTTGTTGTTTTATCCAATGTCTGCCTAGTATATGTTCGATGCTAGGGGGATGTTGTGCTCAGGCGATAGGTACGATAGGACATAAAGTATATGCACTGGATAAAACTTCCAAGGAGTATGTGCTAAAAGAGATCTTAGTGAACGACCTGATGGCCATAGATATCTCTGACAGTGATTCAGGGTGTATGGACGATGACGTATGGAGTTACTTGCAAGGAGATCAGAAGTAGTCTTAGCACTTGGCATAGGCCCAAAGGAGGGTTTGTCAAACTGGACATTAAATTATGCCTCCTATTGTAACGATTTTATGTATATTGGCCTACGCCAAGTTGCTTAAAACTGTACGCGAATAACTCTCTACGGCAAGGTCTTGACCTTAGAAATTGATGTAAGCCGCCATCTTGAATCAAGCCACCATTTTAGGTTCTCTTGCTGTGTAAAAGTCATCCTGTACATCAAAATGGTGGACGATGCCATTCCGAACAGAATCTGGTCGTCATGACCTCCGTACAGCTAATGTATAACTTGCCTAGAGGCCACTTGTTAGGGTCGTGAACTGAGACCTTGTCCTTCTGTTGACCTGTGTGTAAATGGATTACCTGTATCAACGGAACTGATCTATGCACATACTGATGAATATATTAAAAGTTGACCTGGCAGAGACCCTAGACCAGTAATACATTCATGGAATGGTTAACCCACGAAGTGGTTGGACAAAAGGCTGGAGAAATGTATAAAAGCCTGATTGTCCCAATGTATAGTCTCTCACTGAATACATCGAACCCCGTTGAAGTTCGTTGTGTTGTACTGAGGGCCGATAGCTATCCGATCTGTCATTGACTTTGTCACTGCTTGAGCTTAAAATAAAGTACTTTGTATGTTCCTTTGTAACCGGTGTTTGGTGTGTTTCCTTTGGGCTTCCCGGCCTCATATTATTTTTCTGTTTTCACAGTATGTGTAACTTCCACTAGTTAAGTGAGCTGTGGGATTGGAAATCCATGAACCAATAGAGAAGATAGAGATTGCTAACCAATCAGTGATGCTAGCACAATTTGAGGTGAATGTGGGCTACGTCCTTTATGAAACGTCAGTGCATCAGGGGTTGTCAACCAATCAGGGAGACTTTCCAAACTTCAGGGAAACTTGGGATATATATGCTCTAAAAGCCCCCAAAAGTAATAAAGATTGCTAAGAAATCAAGGAACCTCCCTGAAGTTCAAAAAGAAGTGGCCTATGTTTTTTGTTTTTTTATTCCCAATGTGATTTTTAAGTAACTGGGAGAATCTTTAGAATTCAGCGAGACTTGTTCTGAGTACTCTATGCATTGTCAGAGATTAATTGTTTCTAAACTAAGCAGGGTGACTCCCTTAAGCATAATCTCCCTTGGGCTGTGTGCTCTACACATCCTGAATGAGCAGATTTTGAGTATGTGCCTTTGGACGTAGAAATTGCATTGCTTGCCTATTAAGTTGTTCACTTACACTGAGGCCTGTTGGCGTCACCACGTGTTACTGGGGCATAAATTGTACCATAGGGCAAAAAATGAAAACCAATTGCTAGGAAGTGTGGTGAAGGGCTGGGATAAAGGGTGGCACCCAGCATGTTCTGTTTTCCAAAAGAAAAAGTAAATCTAGGAAGTGAAACAAAAACAAAGAATATCCTGAAGTGTAGGTGGTGCGTCATCTCAAAAACCCAAAAGGGCAAATTGGAAAAGACAGATTAGGTTGGCATGGTGTACGTGGAAGATATTAGGAGAGTAAATTTAGTTGGACTAAATAAATGTTGACAGTGTCTTTTCAAAGTAGGCGGTGCATGGAGAGTTACATCTGTTTAAGTACATCGGTCATGTCTGACTGCATCCTTGCTCTGTAGTAGGTGAAATAATCCACCTTAACCCCTTGTGCAATCCTAACTCGATCCAAAGCTTCGGCCTGCATATTATACGCAGATCTCCTTTTTCTAGGCGCAATAACTCACTGGCATGTGTTACCATCTGGGATTTACAACCTACAAAGGACAGGCTCTGACTGGTTCATAATGCAATAGGGCAGTGCCCAACGACCTTGTTGGGAAGAGTAGTTTGGGACTGTTTTGCGAGCCTAGGTGGTGCAGTTGGAAACCTTAGCACAGGGATCTGCAACCTCTGGTTCTCCAGATGTTTTGGACTATGACTCT
The DNA here is from genome assembly GCF_040938575.1 of Ambystoma mexicanum. Taxonomy (NCBI): domain Eukaryota; kingdom Metazoa; phylum Chordata; class Amphibia; order Caudata; family Ambystomatidae; genus Ambystoma; species Ambystoma mexicanum. The sequence goes on along the minus strand of NC_090932.1, from coordinate 874,441,626 downwards.
CATGACCCATCACCATTGTCTATGCTGGCTAGGGATGACGTGGGTTGTATTGCAAAACATCTGTAGATTCAACTATTGCGAACCCCTGAATTAGAACATTGTGCACCAGAACCTTTTGACCTATGTGCTGGCTCAATGTGCTTTCACAAGCATCTTCTTGCAAAAGATTTCACAAAATTGCACTGCAGGCATTGCACAAACAATTAATCACGAATGTGAGCTGCCGTTCTTATAGTGACGCGGCCTATTTATTGTCCTAATCAAAACATAACCAGACAGTATGTGTAGTTTGATATATCTCCTAACAGTTCCGCTTTACTAGTAGTAGTCTTTTCAGATCCAGATTAATCTATTTTAATATATTTTTCAACGTTTTTATTTATAAAGAATCAGTCAGCTCAACCCATTCCAACGGGGACTTGAAACACATTCCTCTATCAGATTAAAATTAACACATTCCTCTATCAGATTAAAATTAGCCAAATTTCAAATGTTGAATATTTGTGTCATGCATATATGTGTTCTCCACTAATTTATTTTCTGATTCTTTCTCAGGAGCCTGACATATGTAGCAGTGTCCGAAGGCTCTTAAATGTGTGTATGTGTCTGCTTGATAAGACATGGTGCCTCATTACGAGTTTGGAGGTAGCCATGACATTTTTAGCGGCATGGCTACCCCCAAACTCGGGTCCAGGTCCGGGTCCCGCAAAAGGGGACTTACCGGGCCATTCCGACCTTGGAGGGCCCGGTAATTCCCTTTCACGGGACCCAGTACCGGTACGTCCCCATCCCATTTGAGACCCCAAAGGGCTCAATGGGAATGGGAGGATGCTAACAACGGGCCCGTTAATGACGGGTCCGTTGTTAGCATCCTGTTCTGCTAGCGGGTCCCGCTCTGCACGTCTGGTCTGGCCAGACGTTCATAGCGGGACCCGCTGCAGAACTCGTAATGTGGTGGCCCGGAATGAACAGTGCTGGTCCCTTACCGGCACCGTTCATTCCGTGGCCGCCACACTCGGAATGAGGCCCATGGACTCAAAGTGCGTTTGCGGAAGGTCAGGCAAGTGGCTGTCATGTCACCCCTCTTCGGAGCAAATCTAGTCTCCATAAAGGCCAATGGTATCCCATAAACTTTAATGGCATCCCCATCCAGCAGAACTTTATCTTCCGCGAAAAGTATGTTCCTCTGTACTGACTTTAATGGGGTCATCTTCAAAGAAACCTTGCATGCCCTTCTTGGAAGACTCGGGGACTCATTTATAAATTCTTCGTAAAAATTGCTTTACCAGTGATAAATCTGCATATTGCAAGGCGCCATTTCCGAACGTCTTTGTTGCGAATTGATTTTGAAGATGGCAAGGGCATTGCACGAGGTGTCATGTTACATTTGGCTCAAACATTTTCTTACTGTGATTTGCGAATGCAATTCTACTGAGTTCTTGTTTACAGACTGCATCCGCTTCATTGTGTTCACTTAAGCCCACTTTCATAATTTTGGGCCATATTCAGAAAATAACGAAACATGGTGCCAAAACGTGTGCCTTGGAAAACTTTTAGTAAAATGTCAACAGTGATATGCCCCTATGCATCACAAATGCAGTAAAATTAAAAAGCCTTCCCGAAAATGATAGCAAAGGCCGTAGGAATAGTGTCGATCACTTAAGTTTGTTGTGATATATTTTTGCCTCAATTACTTACGAACAATCTTCATTACTCCTTGTTCTACTCTTCCTCTTCCCAGTCCTTGCCCATGAAGTCTCTCTGCCTTCCCCACAGTGATTCCAAATAATTGAATATTTAATTTGAGCTCCACTCTGTACTCCTCCCTATACTTCCTGACATGTCAAACCTATTTGAAGCGAAACCCATTCCATGGTGAAGGGAATGTACTGTGCTGAGGAAGAGTACTACAAGATTAATGGTAAATCATGGAGCTATAACCTACACATCCCTCTTCATCACCCCAGTCCTTGCTACTGAAGTATAAAAAGAAGCAAGTTGATTCGATCCAAAAGAACACAAGACCCTCAACACTGCACACCCAGCGAACCTGATTCAAAGGATATGTAACTCACACTGAAGGAGCATGCCAAACAGCATGTGCAAACCCCGTTCCGCCTGCCTCAGGGGGTGCAAGTGATTATGGAGAGAAAAGGTGAATGACAAAGCTCAAATGGCTGACAAATCTCTGCGATTCATTCACCCCTGGCCTCAGACCAAGAGGTAACCATCACTGGCTTTGAACCATGAAGTTGGGGGCAGAAGAGCCTTCAGAGTGTATGACTGAGAGAGATGTGGAGCCTCATTATAAGTGAGTCGGTCCAGAAATAAAGGTGCGGGTTACAATATTACCGGCACCCTTTCTGGGCTTGCTCACTTTGAGTCTGCCGGTAGGGGCTGTGAAATACCGGCAGGCCTAAACTGGCAGTGGTTCAGGCCCCATACCCGCAGATTTTTCACTGAAGCAACAGCACTGTTACTAATGCTGCCGGTGCTTCAGGCTTCCCATTCCCATGGAGTCCTATGTGGTTTCCTGGTAGTACTGGGATGTCAGGTGGCGGAAACGTTAAGGTGATGATGCCCTTAGGCCCCGGTGCTACCAGCGGCCTACAGGGAACCTCGTAATGAGGGCCATGGTATCTATCAGCCAATAACTGGTGATTAGAAGCCTTTCTCCCTCTACTTGATGCGCCAGAGGTCACAAATAAGCTGTTGGACCTTGTTAAAGAAGCAGTTCCGTCTACCTATGCTAAAAGCATCTCCCTCATGTCCATGTGGAAAGGGAATAATAATCTCATAAGGCATATGGAAGGAGCAGAGTACCTCGGGTCTAAAATCAGCATTGCAATGAAGATGGTATTGCCTGGGCAAATCAGCAAATAGGGAGTGGAACAGAGAAGAGACCCAAGCTCATTAAACCTTTTTCCAGAGGTAATTGTGACCTGGAAAGCAGTCTTCAAAGTGAGGGATTTAATGTCTACAGATGCCAGGGGCTTAAACGGAGGACCCTGAGGATTGTGTAACACCATGGGAAGCTCCCATGCCAGAGAAAGAGCCCTAATCTTGTGGCAGGCCACTAGAAGGAAAATAACAGCTTCTGCTCCACGACCCACCAACCCCTAAGTGATCTGAGAGCCATGATAACCCATTTGAGCCCATAAGGAAGAGCGAGCTAGATCCAAAGAGAAATGATCCTGGAGAAACTGTGAAAAACAAAGTCCAAGGACTGGACCTGATGCCTGCTGCACCATGATATAAATGACTCCCAGTGATACTCATAGGAGTTAAAAGTCTAACCCTTAGGGAAGTTTGCAAGAAACAGGATATTGCCCCACTTAATCCCTATTATCGAGGCCCTGCCCGTTCAAAAGCCAGTCTGCCACATTCCAATTTAGGGTCAGTCGAGAGTTGGAAGAGAACTTACAGTTCCTTAGAGAGGATCAGGGGAAGAGCAGAGGTCAATTACATCTGATGGTGGTGTGTGGGGGAGAGAGAGAGAGAGCTTCTCTCCCCAGGACCTCTTTTCCTTGATCCGAGAACAGAAGATGGGTAGAAGAGAATTCGCCACTGGGACAAACATGCCTCACCTGGATCTATCCCTGGCCCAAGCAATGACAAAAAAATGCAACTGAGGACAGTCTCCATTCTGTCAAAATTGAGAAAGAGTGTCTCAATCTATCTGACAGAGAGTACTCTACCCCTCTCAGGTGCACTGCCCTGAGAGAGAAGATTGTCTTCCCACAGGGGCCGATCTTCCATGCAGTTGGTTCCAAACTTCTGTATCTCTTGGCCCTCTGCTGGTTCACATAGGCATCAGCAGCGGTGTTGTCAGGCCTATACAGGACTTCCTGGCCCTGTACCTCCCATTAGAATACCCACAGGGAAAACAACATGGGCTCCACTTCTCTGATGTGACATTTCCCCTGATGTGACCACCTTCCCTGACACGTCTTGTTCCCTGGGATTGCACCTCAGCCCCTGACATGGAACCCATGTGCAGATTTTTCCGGGTTCAACCATAATGGAAGCAGGGATCTGAGAAGGTTTGAGATTGGGAACCTCCCTTGATCTCCTGCAAACTTGATTGCCAGTGTCCATGGAGGTGGGGCAACAGGGGGTGAAGGTGCGGCCTTGCAAAAGGGTGACAAAAACAGTGGCTGAAAGATGTCCTAGAATCTTCAGAAATGTTCTGGAAGTTGGTGTGTGCAAAGGATACAGATTCTAGATTTCCCTTCTCAAGGTGCACATTCTTCCAATAAGTAAACAAGCTCCTTCTAGGAGTATAAGACAGTGCCTATAAACTGTAGTCTCTGTGTCGAATTCAGTTGGGCTTCGTCACGTTGATCAGTGGCCGATGAGACAGAAGCATGCTGCAGGTGTGGTCGACATACCTCCTTGTTTCATCTTGGGCCATCCTCAGTATTAACCAGTGGAAATCTGTTTGACAAACTAGTCTTTTTTTATTCAACCTGCTGGTTTAACAAGGTGTCTCTGCAAAATCCTCCTACCCCCTGATTTTGCCACTGCCTCCCCCTATCTGCACCACTAACCCTCCACAGGATCCTCTTGTCTGCGCCCAATTTAGGCACCCTTCATGGTTAGTGTGTTTAGGCAAAGTATTCCTCAAACCTCACCCACATGTCAATTAACTGGTTACACTCTTTCACTAATTGATATTACAAAGACCTTTGACACAAAATAAGTAAAAAGATGTTCAAGGGAAGACCACTAGACAAAGGTGGGTGTTGCACTATTCAAACCACCCCAGCCACCAAGAGGGACACTCTTAGAGACAAAAGCTCCCAATAGAAAAGACTTACTCACTGCCAAAGCCTTGCCTTTGACTTCCCCCGCGCAACCAACCACGCCCAAACACCACCCGCTCCATTCTGCTTCTCCCCTGTGATGCAAGCTAAGGTACTCTTCTTCCCCAAACTGTCTAACTGCAAGGGAGATGCCTGCCTGGCTCACATCATCAAACGTTGCACCCCCACACTCACCCCTGCCATCACAGAGTTCATCAACTCCTCATTCCACTGCAATTCTGTTCCCACCAACCTCCAAGCGACTTGGGTTTCTCCAGTACACCATTCCCCAACCCTACCCTCTCTACCAACTACCTCCCCATCACCACTGTCCCCTTCTTCCTCAAAATACTGGATTGCGTGGCCTACTCCCAAATCCAACCCTTTCCTGAACTCCATCAACTACTAGGCGCAAGGCAATCAGGCTTTAGACCCAAACACAGTACTGAAACTGCCATACTTGATCTCAAAATCCAGCTAAAGATGATTCACGACTCAGGAAACTTGGCCATCCTCATCCTCCTAGACCTCTCTGCTCTGTTTGATCGGGTGGATCATGACACCCTCTTTGCCGATGACATCCAAATCCTGATCCCCATCACGAGAAACCACCACCAGGAAGACAGCACCCCCATCAATAAAGTGGATAGCATCATCCAAAACTGGATGGCCTGCCACAACTTTGACTCAATGACGATAAAAGTGAGCTACTCATCGTGGGCTCCCCCTCCAGAATCAAAAACCTAGGCCCTACCTTTGACTCCTTCCATATCGATGGCATGAATATCCCTGTCCTGCAATGCATCAAGACGTTAGGCGTTTACCTGGACTCAGAGCTTTCCATGACTCAGTACATCAACACACTAGCTTCCTCCACAGCCTACACTTCCAAACTTATCTCCATGAGCAGGCAATTCCTCACTCCGAACAACTGATTGACATCAACGAGGGCTATAATTCTCAGTAAACTGGATTAATGCAATGCACTGCTCATGGGCACTTCTTAAGAAAACCTTGCCAAACTTCAGCTACTGCAAAATAAAGCTCTTTCTGCAGCCTCAGGTCTATGCTGGACTGACCATATCTCAGCTATCAAACGAGATGTCCACTGGCTTCCCATCAAGGCCTGCATTGACTTCAAAATCCTAACCTTTGCATATTGTAATTGGTTATTTATAAAGCGTTTAATACCCAGACATTTCTAAACGCTGATCCGGGGATCCAACATGTGTTGCTGCACATCATTTTATTTCCAAGATGAGCACATTGCCCCTGAGCTATCCTCCCTAGACAAAGAGGCCCCACTCTACCTACACAACATTGTTAACAAGAAACCTTATGTGTGCTCCCTATGATCATCAGTGAGCCTGACTCTGGCCACACCAAGATTCAAACGAAAAAGAGATGGAGGTGTGAGCTTCTGTGTCACAGCACCTGCACACTGGTATACTTTGCCTTCTAACATCAAAAACGAACGTTCCTATCTGATATTGAGGAAACTGGTGAAAACCTGGCTATTTAACAAATATGCCTAATGCCTTTAACTGGACCTTATTAGACCTCTAGGTTACATGTGTTACCCGGACAACCTAACTAAGACCACCTGACCTCTAGCCTTCATGTTCACCCCTGATTCCAGTAGAAACTCTGTGATAACCCTGTGTTTTGGTGATACATAAATGTAATAAATACATTAAATAAATAAACTAGGGGGCGCAGAGCAAGATGGCCACATCATTGCAGATATCCGAGATGAACAAGCAACTTCATAAGCATTTTCACCCCAACAAGTTTGAATAAACCCTCTGAGGCTGCCGAAGAATGGTGGAGAGCATGGGGGCCACCGGAGAACAGTTAGGGGTGGGACACAAAGTTAGTTGGATGCCAGTGGTAAACCATGCACCTGGGTCTAAAATACAGTGACTTGAGAGAGGATGACACCCGGAGACCACAGTAACCCGCACCCCGTCCTGTGCTCACTTAGATGGGGGAAGAAATGGTGTCTGGGAGCCCCAGTACCTCGCGCCATGCAACGGCAGTGTTGGATTCCCGAATGGTGAGACGCAGACAGCTGGGGAAGGCGATGTCTTGCACCACAAGAGCCAGGGCCAGCAGCGCCAGGCAGCACAAACAGTGCAGTTGAAGGTTACTGTAAAACTAGGATAAAGTGGGCAGCGTGGAACCTCCCCGTCTGAACAGGACACTGTGGAAAGGCCCAATGGGAGGACCCGTACGGCCCTGAATGTAAGCATGGAAGGTAACAGGGCCTACAGGTGGGGTGTGTGTGACGGACATGCCGCAAGTAAACAACAGAAGCATACGGCCTGACCCAGTCCCAACAGACTGCCAATAGTAAGGTGCGAGAAGTGTACTCCACTGCTGGTGACATGAAGACACAGGGACCGCACTGAGATGTACTGCTGGGAAGCTGTAAGTAATGCCGGTGACCACTGCACAGTGTGGGGAAAGAGGTGGGTTCCACTGACTGCCTCTCAACAGAGCTTACAGGGGAGACACAGGGCCTGTGCCAGTACTGCAAACTGACACCTTGCCTGGCGCCCCAAGAACCTGACATAGGAGTTCAGGGAAAGGACAGTGGATTGAGGTGAGAGGCACACTCTTTGATTGGGTACAGGTTGTCATGGCAGGGACACTGTCATGGCCCAAGAAACACAGGACACTACGACGGGGGATACCCTCAATTCTGTGAGCTTGATGCAAAGGCCCCCAGAGCTTAAGGAGGAACTGAAGTACAGCAGGGCAAGGCCTCCATCAAGAGGAGGGGGAGCTGGGGGAAGGTCCAGTGAGTATGGTACACCAACAGCAGGTTCCAAAGTGTGTGGATAGAACATTGGTGCCTGTGATGGTGAAGGTGGATAGTGTGATGATGGCTACCTGGGGCCTGTGTGGCTTACAGCAAGGTGTTCTGACCTTCTGCTGGAGTTAACAGCATTCAGGGCGGAAGTGAAGTCCACTATGGGTGCTATCAACAAAAGGGTTTCAAAGGTGGAGGACAGGGTGGAAGCCCTGGAGCACTATCAGCACTCAGCAGACATCACAGAAGTTGGCTTGAAGGCGAGAATTGAAGAGCTGTAAAATATGGAAAGGGAAGTCAGAAGTAAATTGGAGATGCAGAGAATATGGAAAGCAGGAACAATCTCTGGAAATGGCTGCTCCAGAGCAAAGATACTGAATCTCCTAACAATCTGGAGCATTTGCTGGGACAAGTTTTAAAGAAACGGTTGGGCACCACACATGAGAGATCCATTTTAATAGATTTCATAGGGGAGAAGGATCGGGTGATGGGCTACGTTCGGTAGTGGCAAAGTGCCACTATTACAGGGACAAAGAGGAGATATTGCAAAAAGCCAGTGGATGAAGTGGAGTGGGAAGGAGCCTCTGTGAAAATAGTTCACGATTTCTCATCCTACACAGTGGGCCAAAGGTGAACTTGCAGTCCCGTAACAACATGGCTCCAAGATGAAGGGGTGAGATATCGATGGAGATTCCCCTTTGCCCTCTTTCCTCGAATACAAGGGTGAACAAAGGGAAGAGGCTACCTTGCTCCTTTCAATGTTGCAGAAGGAGGGGGTATCACAAGATCGGGAAGGACAGCGTCGGTCGAGGGAACGTTTCAAGAGTGTGTTTGTACAACCAGGAAGGATGGCAGCTCCAGAAGACCTAAAAAGACCAGGACCTCATAATCAACAAATGCCTAGATGATAATAGGTGTTGGAATTAGAGAAATATGTAGGACTGTGGAGAGTGGGGGTTGTACAAATTTGAATTGTTCAAAGTTGTGTTGCTGAATGAATGACAGTCTCCTAGTTATTCTGGTGCCCTGGGATTGTGTGGGTGTGTCAAACTGGTTTGGTACATTGCCCTAGTTAGTTATTGTTTGCTACGAATTTTGACAGTAATAACTGGGGCAAAGGGAGTGGCGAGATAGGGGGGGAAGGCAGGGGATTTCTCATGCAATAATTTACCTTTCTCGGGAACGGTGAGGTGTTCGCCCAAGGCAGGGTTTAACAAGATGTTTCTAAGACAGGGGTGTATATTATATAAAAATCACTACCCTAAATGTGAAAGGGCTGAACTCCCCAAACAAGAGGTCGTTAATGTACAACATGTTTTGTAAAACCCACCTATTAGTTCTTTTATTGCAGGAAACTCATTGTAGGCAAGGGGGAGAAGGCTCTCTAAAGGAGAAAGAAATTGGAAAAATGTATTGGACCTCACATGAAGACCATCAAAAAGAAGGGGTGGAGATTGTCCTGGTGAGATCCCTTTAGATGAAAGATGTGCATGTTTAAAGGTGTTTTGGTGGGAGGTTTTTTGCAGTTACGGGACGTCTCAAATGCACAGCGATATGTGCCAAACATGGATCAGACTGCATTCCTCAAGAAAGCTCTCTATCTGTAGGAAGAACGGGGGGAGGGAACCATGCTGTTGGGCAGGGGATTTTAATATGATTGCGGATCCTACGGTTGATTTGTGATCTGCAAGCAGAGATGTGGGTAAGAAAGGTGAAAGGGACAACTGGGAATTTTCACACTTAATTAAAGAGCACTATTGGATAGTTGTATGCAGATCGAGACTCCCCAAAGCAGTAGGATACACTTTGTTCTCCCCTCCACACAATACATATACTAGAATAGACCTCTTGCTAGTTCCTCTCGAGGAAGACGGCAAGGTTACCTCACCCAGGGTGGAGACCGTTACTTGGACTGACCACAAGATGGTCACAGCACTCTGGCAAGTGGAAAGGGGAGGAGGGGGAACCCACAATAGTGATGCAATGACGGTCTCCTTAGGAAACCGATTTTTAAAGTCCACAACTTCTTTGCGACCAACAACACAGGGGAAGCTCACCTGAAAACTGTATGGGAAGCAGCCATTCAAAGGTGAGAGGATTTCTCTTTGTAGAAGGTGTGAGAAAAAGAGTGAGAGGAGCCTAGTTTAGAACACATTAACGGAGGAGATAAAGGCAATGAGGTCTCAATTAACTAAAAAAAGGGTGTGACAGAGGGGGATTGCTTAGTGAGATGAGGGATAAGAGACAGGAACTGCACTTGCTCCGCAAAGGGAAGGTGATAAAGAAGATGAGGTACACCAGACAGGGATATTAAGGGAGATCAGGTAGTAACAATAGTGGCTAATAGAGTCTGAGAGAACAAGGTAGAGAGGAGAGTGGAACGTATTAGAGGTTCGGACTAAGTGATTTATTCAGTAAATATATCCCCCTTTTTGGGAAAAGGTGCGATCATACCTGCAGCAATGGGAAAGTTTAATTTCTCATGAGTGGCGTGCCTAAACTGTATAATAATGATGGTACCCCCTAAGCTGCTATTTCTTTTCCACATGCTCCCGATTGTGATCCCAGACACTTTCTTTACAACAGTTAAATGGGCGCTTTTGTGGTTTCTATGGGCAGGGGCGAAACCCAGAAATGCTTACTAGATGCTCCTACGAGTCATGGTGGAACACCTTGACCTCGACTTTAGGAAACCATGGGTACATATGGACAACGTAGTATTTGCCCCGGTCACATTGGGAGAGTGGATGTGGGTTCCCAAGAATGAGATCCCCAACAGGGTGGTGAAACATACTATACTTGAGGTATTCTGGACCATCTGGCAGGAAAGCAGCAGGACGCATCAACGTTGCCCTCAACCCTAAGTTGTATAGTATATGCCCTCCCCCTGCTGAAATATCTGATTGTGGAACCATTAGAATTTCTATTCCAGTATGAGGCAGCCCTAAGTAGAGCGGGACAGACCCTTTGACCGATTAGAGGAATGTTTGCATTTAGGTAGACATTTTCGATTTTCCACTACGTACAGCTTAAGGGGGCGCTTTTAGAACCACAATGGGGAGGCAATTTGCAAAGGGGCCTAAACTCCTTTGAAAAGGTGCTGCTGCAAAGCACGAGCTTGAAAGGTTAGGTGGAGAGATTATACAGGGAACTGCTTCTTGCGGAACCTATTGACAATTTGTCCGTTAGGGAGAAATGGCCAAAGGATTTGAATAGGGAAATACCTGATGGGCTGTGGAATAAGATGTGTAAAAGGGTATCACACTCCACAGTATCTTTGCAATACAGAATACAAGCTATTAATTGTATACACCATTGGCAATACCCACCAGCCATTCTTGCAAACATGTACCCTGGGGCAGACTCCTGCTGCTGGAAATGTCAACAACCAAATGGAGACTATTATCATGTGTGATGGGGCTTTTCTAATATACAGAGATACTGGGAGGTGTATCCGGTCATATTTTCGAATACATATTTTCGAAACACCATTATGTCGAAAACATTTTGCCGAATTTCTTTTTTTCGAATATATATTTTTTAATTTTATATGTTTTTTTTGTTTGGTAAGTAATAAAAAGTGTACAAAAAACAACAGGGGTTGCCGGGCGACCCCCCTAAACCCACCTCTCATTTTAAACATAAAAATGGACCCCCCTAAACCCACCCCTCATTTTAAACATAAAATGAAAAAAAAAAGTGAAAAAAATGTTTTCGCCAAAATTGCTTTGACATAATGGCATTCGAAAATATGCCATTTGAAAATATCACTATAAACCACTGGGAGGAGGGTCTCTGTTAGGATTATCCTTCCTTTCTATGGTTCACCTTCTGAATGCTGTATGTATGTGGTGATGTCATTTGTGGAATGCATGAGCTAGCTTGGAGTGTTTGTGTATGAATGGGTTCTAACCCAGGCAGTTGATCTAAGGAAGCCTGGGTGGTGGGAGCCAGTGGGTTTCTCTCATGATTTCCTCCTATCTCCTTATGGACTTGATGAGACCTGATTTGTACCTGTAACTGAAAAACCTGAATAAAGCAACCATTAAGCATACCTGCAACTGTATCCTGATTATATCACTATGACCCAGACCGGGTCATAACAATTGGCGACGAGGTCTGGTCTTGGAGGGGACTGGATATGGATGGACCCTTAAGGCAACAAGGCAACAGGTACCTGTGTGTGTGGTCCAGGATAAAGAGTAAGGAGATACTGCTGTGGGGGGTGCAGAGCAGGAGGGAAGCTCAAGTGAGAGACTGTACAAGGAGAGGGAACCCACTGCCCCCCATGGTCCAAGAAGAGTCCCACCACCCAGGGCTGAGAAAGTGACAGTGCCTTGGTAGGCGCAAGGACAGCCACCTAGGGCGGAGTAAAGCAGGCTGTACTGGTAAGCATCCAGGTTTCAGCAAGAGTGGCATCCAAGGCTGTAAAGCAGGCTGTCCCGGTAGATTGTGAAGAGAGTATCCTGCCAAGCACTGTGCCTCCATTAGGCAGCAGTTCACAAGAGTAATGTTGCCCTTAAACTGGAGAGCGAAGTGGGGCCCCAGGGCAGAAGATAGAAAGGGTGCTGCGTCCAGAAGAGTGATCGCTGAGTGAAGTTGTGAATGCTGGAAGTTGCTGTTTCCGCCGGCCGCGACAACCGAGGGGGCCGTTTGGAGCTGCGGAGCTCCGTGAGGTCTGGAGGACAGAGGCTGACTGGTGACGTCATGTGAGCATCAGTAGGATATGACAATCAGATGGAATGATCATTCTACTTACATTCGCGCTAGGAAGTTCGTTACGGTTGGTGTTGCTGGCGCTGATGATACGAGGTGCAATGAGGAGACTAGTGAGAATGAAGAGTGACTTTGGAGTAAGGCACCTTAAAAAACGTCATAACGTGACCAGGAAGCGATCTTCGTTAAGTTTGTAGACTGTAGAGCAGTCATGGGGCAATTCTCGGGAGGCAGCCCGTTTATGAGGATAAGTGGGAAGCAGACCGCTAGGAGCGTACCTGTGTGGAGCGGCTACAATAGTTAACAGCTGCTCCTCAGTGGATTAAGCTGTTTTTGATGTCTAGTTGCTCCATCTATATGGTAAAAGATTTTTGAAGCTGATTTTTTATACTCATTATGGACGCTATGCAGCTCCCATTGTTTTGTCAAACCGATGAAAATGAAAATACCAAGGTTTTGAAAAATGCACTGCATCGTGGGGCGTAAATGACTAAATTAAGTGTTCTCTCCTGTACCTTAGTAATGTCATTTGAAGCATTACCTTGAACGGAAGGTTGTTGCGGATGCGTGGGTGATTGGAGGTGCAATTGTGGTTTAGGGATTAACATGTTAGTGTTTAACCAATTTTGAGGCATTGCAGGAGGGTCAGCTTTGGACTTTTAAAATTCACAATGAGTGTGGAGGTTTACACTCTTAATAACATTTGCTGAAATGTGCAGAGTGTATTTAGTTACATTCTTTAATCATATGACAAGGAATTCATGAAGGTTAGGTTAGATGCAAGTTTGCGTATTTGTGCTGATGACTGGGTAACATTTTGTGGGGTGTGTTAAAAGGAATTGATTTGTATGCTGCCTAATATGTAGTGTTTAATGATGTTGAGGATTTGCAGCTTGTAGCGTTGTGTCATGGATTGGACAACATGGACTTATAGATTTTGACTCTACAGACATTACTTCAGAGTAATGTCAAATTGATGTATTTGCTTTTGCTAAGTGAATTGTAGGAACATGTTCTTTTGATATGAGTGTGGGTAGGGCCCTGCCCGCACTCCACAATTTTCACCTGCTAATACCAACATGTTTTTTTTCTTAGGTGTGGAGTGGTTATGCTGCGAAACTGTGTGAAGTGTGTGTGCTCTGACTGGTTGTGGTTATTCTAGTGACTCTGCGGAGTCATTGTGATAGTGATTTGTGTGACTAGTGGTAGTCTAGTCAAGTGGCTCAGAGGAGTCTTGATAGTGATTTGTGTGACTAGTGGTAGTCTAGTCAAGTGGCTCAGAGGAGTCTTCATAGTGATTTGTGTGACTAGTGGTAGTCTAGTCATGTGGCTCACAGGAGTCTTGATAGTGATTTGTGTGACTAGTGGTAGTCTAGTCAATGTGGCTCACAGGAGTCTTGATAGTGATTTGTGTGACTAGTGGTAGTCTAGTCATGTGGCTCACAGGAGTCTTGATAGTGATTTGTGTGACCAGTGTAGTCTGGTCAAGCAGCTCTGCGGAGTCTTGATAGCGATTTGTGTGACTAGTGGTAGTCTGGTCAAGCGGCTGCGGAGTTGTGATGGTGAATTGTGTGACTAGTGGTAGTCTGGTCAATCGGCTCTGCAGAGTCTTGATAGTAATTGGTGAGGCTATGCGGAGTCATGATAGTAATTTGTGTGGCTTTGCGGAGTCATGATGGTAAATTGCGTGGCTCAAGAGGAGTCAGGGTAGTGATTTCTGTGGCTCAGAGGAGTCAGGATAGTGTTTTGTGCTGAGCCATGATGGTGAGTGATTGATTATTATTGTTTTTACTTGAAGTGTTGCTTCTGGGGTCATTCTGGATTTTGTTCTGGGTGGTTCTGGGAGCATGGCAACAGAACATCTTGGTAGTGGGGTTACCTGGTTGCTCTTAGTAGCCATGAGGGCTCTAGGTGTCTGGCCAACTCCTCGAGGAAGTATGGTGGTATGGTTAACTGGTTCTCCACTGGTTGCCTCTGTTCTCCGTGTTGCTATGGATGTTGAGTGGTTGAGGATGAGTCAAGTGGTTGTGTTTTGGTTGATTGGAGGGGCCTGTCTCTTTATTTGCCATGACTCTACGGTCTGGTGTAGTAGGTTAGACATGTTCCTTGTAGGTGTGTAGCGGACTTCGTGCCAGCCCATATAGGTGGCCGTTTGTGCTCAGGTGTGGCAGCCCTGAGGTCTACCAGTGGCAGTGGTGGACAGGAGGTGTCTTGTTTTCCCCAGGTTGTGTATGGAGTGTTGGTTAGTGGCCCAGAGGGGCAGGTCTGTGCTCCGGTGTGGCAGGCTGGTGACCCGTTGGTGGTGGTGACGGGTGGAAGGTGATGCGCGATTTCTTGAAGGACAGAAGTTTTTGTTGTTTAGTTGGTGTGGTGCCGTTACCGGATTGTTAGTTACACCTGTTTGTCCAGCTGTTAATTTCTCAGTCTTTTAGAGTGACTGGCAGGGTATTTGTGTTTGAGGCCCTTCTGATGGTTAGGTGTGATGACGGCTTTAGGTCACGGTGTGCTTGAGGCGTGAGACTGGTTTGTTTGGGATTGTAAGGGAAGGAGGTGTTAGGATTAGCCTTCCCCTGTATGGTTTGTAAGGGAAGGAGGTGTTAGGATTATCCTTCCTTTCTATGGTTCACCTTCTCAATGCTGTATGTATGTGGTGATGTCATTTGTGGAATGCATGAGCTAGATTGGAGTGTTTGTGTATGAATGGGTTCTAACCCAGGCAGTTGATCTAAGGAAGCCTGGGTGGTGGGAGCCAGTGGGTTTCTCTCATGATTTCCTCCTATCTCCTTATGGACTTGATGAGACCTGATTTGTACCTGTAACTGAAGAACCTGAATAAAGCAACCATTAAGCATACCTGCAACTGTATCCTGATTATATCACTATGACCCAGACCGGGTCATAACAGTCTCGCATGGATTCAGGATCTTCATGGGATGGGGATGAAGCTCGCACCATAGTTGATGATATTTGGGGTATTTGAGGATTATGATGAAGAAGAAGAAGGGGGCATATGTTATGCATCTTATTGGTGGCAGTCTGGTGCTGTGTTGCACAGTTCTGGAAGAGGAACAGAGTCCCCACAGAGAAAGAATGGGTCCAGAATGTGAGGGCTATATAGGAATGCAATACTTAGCACACCTATTGGATGAATCAAGGACAAATATAGTGGTACCCCATTGTATGGGCAAAACCACACTGTGCAGTTTTGAACTAAAAGGGGTGAATCTATAAGGGATGAAACTGTGATGCATGAATGGAGCGTGAGGTGCGGTAAGGGGGCCTTGGAGGTTCAAAAGTGAAGCATGTTACTGGTTGTAACCTGATGAGATGTTTGTTGATATTGAGAAAATGACAATAAAACTTAATTTTGAAAAAATAATAAGTTCAATAAACAAACCACAATAGAAAGTCCTAACTATCCCTTTGTAGATAACTTCCAAACCTTTAATGATCAAGAACGTGTCAGAAGATCCTACTATTCACCCATCATTTAGGTGGATTACCATACAACAAATGAGATGAAGGCTGCAGATGGGAAACAACCATTCTCAACCTCATAGTCATGAGAATGACCATCAATGCCTATAAGAATGGAACAATTATGTTCCAGGCGAAACCCATGGCCCTGTAGGCGTTAAACACTATCCTCCCTAATTTTCAATGTTTGACTTCCAACATCTTGGACATCCTTGAAGAAAATCCTACTTCACTGACACCCTGCAGCCCTGAAATAATCTGTACTCCAACACTCAAAGTCTGATGAGGGTTAACAACAGACAGTTACCTACTAACTCAGCTAAAACACCACCCACACTGACCGTTCCACTTGGACAAGCCATGTCATCACCCATTCCTCTAACAACATCAACCACCATCAAACTAAATTCTCTGATTCCACTTACAACCCCATGTTACTCACCACTCCGAGTAGGGATAATGACCTTGGAGATGTTGGTGGTATAAGATTCCAAACTCAGCCTTCCATCCCAGCTCCCCTGAGTACAAGACTCAGGCTTCCTCAAAGAGGGGCTCTTTTCCACAATGTACCTCTCTGCTGTTTTAGTTAGAACAGACAGAGAGGTCAATTGAATAAAAGAGCGGGGAGAACACACACCGCCAATACCAATGCTGCAAAAGAATACCAAAGAATACCAAAATATTCGACAGTGTTGATATTATGCAAATAGTTAGAACAGATGGAATTATGGGACAACTACCTATATAGATATTGGAGTGCAGTTGAATTTTCCCCGGGAATGATCTAAATAAAGAATAACACAAATGAGTGGAATTGAACTAATTCAGTATCAGTTTCCACTATAGCTATAGGATTGATAAGATAGTAGAGTAGAGTAAGAGGAGTCCAGGGTTCTGAAGACAACGACAGGAGAAAATAACAAACAGGGAGGTTAGTACAGGTAAGTAACCCCGAACGGCACGAGGGACGCACTAGTGCCGGGTTGGTGCATTTCAGGAGGGCGTTCAAGTGCACTTAAGAGCAATCACAAGAAAAGTCACTCAATGTCCCAGAATCCAACAGAAGACAATATCCAAGGAAGGCAATAGGTATGTACCTGGGTACACAAGTATAGTTGAGTAGCTGTTGAGATGATCCGAATAGAAGACGGCAATTGAAGAGCAGAGCGGTGGCTGGGAAGAACCACCAAAGAGGAAAGCCGTATCCAGTAACGTTCCGAGTCCAGCAACCAGATGAGCACGACAGGAATAAAGGATGAGACGAGGCAATCCAAAAGTCAGGCAAAGGGTCGAAACCAGGAGTTCAGATAAGGATTCGTGTAAGGAAACACGAAGAGGAAACGGTACAAAAACCGCGTGTAGCTGGTAACGCTAATTAGCAGCAACGGACCCCTTGGAAGACGGTGGTTTTATAGTCGTGAGAAGGGCGTGGCTTGCTGTACGTCTTCCACGTACAAGACGTGTCAGGTGACCTGGAGTGCGTTGACGTTTGTACAGACGCCATGGTAGCTTGTACCTGGACCATAGAGGAGCCTGTAAAGAAGTTGTACTTTGCAAGGATGCCCGCGGGGAAGTCTGAAGTGTAACAGCCCACCACATCCTGCTCACCATCCTTTGACCACAACAGACCCTCACCATCCAAGTCCCCTAAAACTTTATTGGTGGGAACAATTCATGTTAACATTGTTCAATGATAATTCCACTACATGCCTGAATTGTCTATGCCAAGATAATGTCAAAATGGTAACCAACAACAGGAATAAATGACCAGGAAGGAGTGTGGACATAGGCGATCCTGAAAAAGTCCAGTTAACAATAACCTTCACAATTAAACAACAAGGCAACATCTGGCATGCCCTCAGTCCTCCGAAGGAAGGCTCCCACCTGAAGCTTGATGGCCCTTGTTACCACCCCCACCTGTCTGCAATCACCCCAGTGGCCTCCCACAACTGGCCCCCTCCCCTGGAATTGGCACAAAGGAATCTATTTTTTGATTAGGCAAAGCTATCATTGGCCAATTGACCCATGTGACTGCTACATCTCCCTGAACCCCAGGTGTCACATTACTGGAGCTCCATCTTTGGGCTGCAAAACAAAGGGTATGGTCTGTCTGGCCGTGTTCAAGCCTGACATGAAAGTGACCATGCCTTCCTATCTGCAATTACCTATAACATGGGTCACACATCAGTGGCTGTGGAATGTTTATTGTTTCTCTCGTTGCTCTTACAGAACACTGAGTTGTAGACAAGCCCTTTATCCCTCCACCCACCTCCCTGCTGTTTTACCCTGATTTTTTTTTAAAAAAAAGGATAATCTGAAATGGTATGTGCACTGGAAAACAGCATCTGACTCTTAAGGCCATGCTTTATCATGTGGAGTGGAAACCCGTTTCTCGCCCTTAAAGCCCTAAACCAACCACCTGCAGCACCCAAAACAGCACCCTAAAACATATTAAAGTACATAAAACACTAACATCTCCTGTGTCATGGCATACAGAACCTGAGGGTAAATCCCATCATTTCTGGGGGGGCTGACCTCATCAGCAGCAGTCTATTTTTCATTAACAGGATCTTGATCCTTGGAGACATATATCTTTGGCTAGACTCCCCTACTGATTAAATGGTCAGAACATCTAAAACTACCATGACCACTGAGGCGTCTTCCTCCAAGGTGAATGCAACCAACAACCAGAATGACCATGCTGCTGACATAGCAATGTCTTTTGACATTCCTTTGATTAAAATGTGGTGTGGGCGGGGAGTACAGCCATTAGTGTACTCCAGTAAAATTCCTGCACTCTTATTACCTAATATCATATAGCTGCATGCATTTAGCCTAATTGTGTAAGGTATCCATTCTTTGCATTTAGCCTCATTGTGTAAGGTAGCCATATTCTGCATTTGGCCTAATTGTGTGGGTTAACCATACTCTGCATTTAGCCTAATTGTGTAAGGTAGCCATTATCTGAATGTAGCCTAATTGTGTACGTTAGCCATATTTTACATTTAGCCTAATTTAGTAAGGTAGCCTTATTCTGTATTTAGCCTAATTGTGTAAGGTAACCATATCCTGAATTTGGCCTAATTGTATGGGGCAGCCATACTCTGCATTTAGCCTAATTTTGTAAGGTAGCCCAATTCTGCATTTAGCCTAATTGTGTGAGGTAGCCTTTGCAATTACCACACCTTTGCAAGTGTTCATAAGGCACAGACCACAACAGTGACCTCCCATTCACTTTCTATGTTTAGAAAACAAAACTATATTAACTAGCCCGATGTCCTGGAAACGCCGTGTTAAAATTACCCCTGCTATTTGAGGGTAACTAAACAAACATATTTAATTTGTCCTGTAAGGTATTTGAGTAGGCACATTTCATGCTCGGTCTCCCCTATTTAATCAGTGCCAACATTAATTACTGTACAGTAACTCAGATATCTCCTGTAAATCAGGGTTTCACTAAGCACTTGTGTAATCCTACTAAACCATATTAGGGGAGGGGACATTGCAAACAATCTTTTTTGCCCTGTCAAATAATTGTGCGTATGCAGGTACATGATATTCTCTGGCTCTTCTTAAACAACCCCATAATATCATGCTCAGACATTCAATTGATGTTTACATGCAAAGTAATGTGGATACAAAAGTATCCCAGTGAGTGCTTTGCTGCTACACCCTCCAGAGAAGTCTTCCCTTTTACTGAGCCCTGTCAACTAGTATTAGAGGCTAGCATAGGAGGTGGGTTGATTGGTTGTTAGGGGGCATAGAAGGATAGTCCTTGCAGGTGAAGGACACATTTGCCATTTTCGAATTCCAAGTAGCTTTTCAGAAGTACAATTCAGTGAAGGAAATGTGCTATTTGTTGGCACTGAAGGACAGCAACTGCTAGTAACAATCTAGGAAACTGCACAGTCTGCTTCTTGTCTGCACTTAGCTGATGACGCTTTTCAATATGATCATCTATTCAGTGTTTAGTGGCTCTACATTTCCTCATTCTTGTCTAAGTGTTAAAGGTGAGGTGAAGAAGCTCACCTATTTACAGGAGAAGGTACTGCACGTTGTACATCTGAACAGGACAGCAATTAACCTATAAGGCAAAACTATTTTATTTTGTTTAGGGGGAATGCTTAAGAGCTCAGTGAGGTTCTTTACTGTGTATGCTGGGCAGAGGAAGGGTAGGTAAAACAAATATAGTCCAGATCCTGTACTCTGGTATTTCACATCACATGACAGGGCACGGCTCAAAATAAGATTCTGAAGTGACAGCATTGTATTCCTGATTTTTGAAGTTCGGAGTAAAATGAGATTTTCAATGAGTGAAAAGAAATTCACAATGGGGGAACTTTATTGGTGAGTGAAAACATATTTCACTCTAGACAATATATCTGTTTGTAACCCATACTCCTGTGGTGCAGCACATTTGATGTTGTGGTAGGGGAAGGGAAAATTTCCTTCCACACTTCCTACAGAGATGATAGCTGACAAACTACACATGCTCACAATGCGCTTCACCACATTAGTCAGTTGAGCATATGAAAGATATTGTGCACCTGAAAGCAAACAATTGTTGCACTTAGAGAAAAATAATTACAAGTAACACTGTACTCAACTTAAGTGAAACTAGGAGGGTTCAGGCTGCCCTCTCTCTCCCTCCACATAGGTATTGCTCAGTGGTCCTTCCATTACTGATGGTTATTTAATGTATTTAGTAAACTTCTGATTGTTATACTGAACCAGTTCTCTCATAGGTTGCACCTGCACACAGATGATGGATCTCATGTTCGCAATTTCCAGACCTACAAACCTTCCTTTCTCCCGGCCTGGTGCCCCACCAGAACCTGTAAACTCACTTACAAACCTCAGCATTATCTTAGACAAGAGCATAAGTCACATGGCGCTATTGTCTGTAAATCCCATGTTAAATTGTGTCTCCTTTGCAATATCTTTCTTTACTTTGAATTGGCACATACATTGTAATTGGCTAGAGCCCTAGCCTGCTCCAACATAGAACTCTGTAACTTATTCTATTTGGGTGTGACTCAATTCCAAACCCATCAACTAAAGGTTATTAAGAATCACAAAGCTAAATACATATTCAGTATTGGTCTATGCAAACATATTTGACCAGTCCTCAAGGCACTCCACTGTCTGCCTTTCTAACTCACAGTTCATCTTATAGCCTTCTGCCTAATGCATCTAAACCTGCACAACAGGTAACTCATTACATTAATACTGAACTTTCTACTTAAACCACTGCCAGGAATCTAAAATGCTCAGATGAGCGCCTATTGAAACACTATTGGCCTCATTACAAGTGTGCCGGCCTGGTAAAATGGTGATAATTCTGGCTCCAGCATTTTTACCAGACTGGCACACTTCAAGTTTTCTGGGGGGGCCATTGATCTCCCGGAAGGCCTGACCGTCCGGGAGATCAAGCCCCTACAAAGGCTTGAATTACCGGCACTGTTATTAATAGTGCAGTGATTCAATATATTTCATCCCAAGAGGACTCCATGGGAATGGGAACTTACCAGCACTCAATCGCCTGTTGGGCGGAAGGGGCAGTAAGTGCAGTTTGCAAGTATCCCACTGCTAATACCGGCGGGATACTGGCAAACTCGTAATCATGGCCTATAATTAAAAAATCAGACACACAGAGGCTGATATGTATCTGTCCGCTGCTCAGGCCCAGAAATACTGGAATGACTGGCCAAAAGCTCTCAGACTGAAAACAGGATTCAAAAGGAGAACAAAACAGTCCTTCTTTGAACTGGCCTTCTCTGATTACTAGAACCCAAATCAAGGATTCGAGCAATCAGACTCATCCTCTCAGGTCCACCATTTCGGCTTTTGGCTATCCTTGTCTCGGCAGGATAGCTCGGGGGCAACGTGCTCGCTGTGGAAACAAGACGACACAGAGCACCACAGGTTCGATCCCCGGGTCTGCGCTTAGAAACCTATGGGTATTAAGCACGTTATAAATAACCTATCATATCATATCATGCTTCTAACACCCGACACCCACCACAGGCATCCCAGTCTTTAAAAGTAATTGCACTTAGTTTCATGTCCATTGTGGCCTGTGTTGTCGCCTCAATTGTGCAATATACGTAAATCTTGTCTATTTGTCTCTACTGCTCAAATAGGAATGTAACTCTCCACTATATGCTTTGCTTATTCGTGTGCACTACCTCTTTTTTCACAGTTCTGCAA
Source organism: Ambystoma mexicanum (assembly GCF_040938575.1). Taxonomy (NCBI): domain Eukaryota; kingdom Metazoa; phylum Chordata; class Amphibia; order Caudata; family Ambystomatidae; genus Ambystoma; species Ambystoma mexicanum. The sequence goes on along the minus strand of NC_090932.1, from coordinate 874,419,603 downwards.
TTTGAAACAATGAATTCTGCAACTAGTTGTATTACAAATTGTCGATTAAATAAAAATAAATAAAAATGCATGTCATTCATGAATGACATATGGGATTCGTTTTATAGCATACTTTACAGTATGTGATGTACAAGGTTCTGCAAACAATAAAAAAAAAAATATATATATATATGTATATATATATTACGGCAAAAAACAAGGAAAGCTGCGCACTCCAGTTCCCTGCATAAACTTCCAGGCCACTGGTGTTCTCCTCTGACCGGTTTCTGTGCCAATACACGTCATCAGGGAGGCTGTCTTAACTTGCAGCTCACCGCAAGTGCAGGTGATGATAATCTGCTGCAAGGGCTTCTGGTGGATGTAGTCATTAGGTTAACATTTGTGATGTCATCTTTGATGTCCTGGGTGTTAGTGTTAGCAGTGCACGGTGGCGCGAGTTATGATTGCTTATCTTACCATAACTTCCGAATTTCAGGGGTTTTTCGGTATTACTTTGAACCATAATGTCCCTTTAACAAAGTTTTTTTACTGAATTTGATAGGTTTTTAGTAGCGCAACTTAACCATAACGTCCCTTTTAACAAAGTTTTTTCACTGAATTTCATAGGTTTTAGTAGTGCAACTTAACCATAACGTCCCTTTAACAAAGTTTTTTACTGAATTTCATATGTTTTTAGTAGCACAACTTAACCATAATATCCCTGACTTTATATACTATACATATAACATCGAACATACTGAACCCCTAGCTAGTGATTTCAATGTCCGCGGACTACCGCCATGTCCGCGGACATATCGAAAATCTGAGCATGGTGAATGTACATTTAAATAGTGTGCCTCATTTCCCCCTTGAGGTTGGCTCTGAAAAGAGCTGTTTTTTTTGGGGTTTTTTTGCAGATGCTTGACAGACACCTGTTATTTAGTATTTTTTTTTTCTTACTTTACTCCTAAAATCTTCACATAACCTTCTCCAAAGCAACCCTTACATTCCAAAACAGAATGGCATTTCCCATACAAGATAAGGAAATGCCATCTTCTTTAAAATAAACAGCATTACTGGAATCAATATTCTCATTATTACAGAAGAACATACCAGCTCTAAGCATGAAGGCACACATGCCTCGGTTGATTACACACCTAGCATTGTTTTGCTGAGGAAAAAAAACTGAACTATTGTCCCATATTGCCCTAGGTACTAATCCAGAAAAAAATACTTGGGCATTTGGAAGGATGTTCATTACTGCTTGAACCAAGTGTTCCAAATCTGCCAACAAAGTAGGGGCACTGACATAGCCCAAATGGAAAGCATCATAGTGCAAAACTACCACATGGGGACTGTTGATCCTGCCCATATCTTCACAAACTTGTACAATTCCCTGTACATTGCAATCAGGCACAGTGCTCCACACTACCTCCACTCCTTTAACATCAAATTTCTTTGCAACATGCCTGGATTGAGCATACTTTTGTAAACCATGCACAAACATATCTCCAAGCTCCAACACCCTGACTTTCTCCACTTCTGCCATCTTCACTACACACAGTCTCTTTGAACACAAATCCACAACCTCAACATCTGATTGGCTGATCCCTACAGTCTTCTTTCCATGCTAAATTTGCTGGAAAACCCCAGATGTAGCACACCCTGTCGCAGACCACATAACTCTTAGACAGCCCTTCTACCATTTCCACTTCATTCTCTGTGCCATTCCCTCATTGGATACAGCTAAGCAGGCACACAATACGGAGAACGTCCTCAGAACACCCCCATTTTGTTTATTTTTGAACATTTCAGGACACCGTGAGTGTTCTTAGAACACATTCAACTTGCCACCAAATAATACGGACAACGTCCTCAGAACACCCCCGTTTTCTTTATGTATGAACATTTCAGGACACCGCGAGTGTTCTTAGAACACTTTCAGCTTGACAACGGACAATACAGACAACATCTTCAGGACACCCCCTGCGAACATTCCAGGACCCCACGAGTCTTCTTAGAACACTTTCAACTTGACACCGAATCCATTCTGTTTATTAACAAACATTTCAGAACAGCCGTGTTGTCCGCAGAAAAATAGAACACAACAAAAGTGTCTAGCACATAAAAAAACAGAACATTGAACCTATCTCATACTCCCCCACCCTCCCCAAACACTCTTACACACCAACACACTCCACTAAATACAATTTTTAATCCAAGTTTCACTGCGCTGTCCGCGGTCGTCCGCAGCGAATGCAAGATGGTGGGCGCCACAGAAAATCTGACGAGCTTCACGCACCACGCCGTCCAATCAGCGAACACGTCGCATGTCCGCGGAGCGAACGGAGATATCACACATTTTTTTGCCTTACATTTTGGTCATTTTAAAAAAAACTACTGGACGGATTTACACCAAATTTGCAAAAGCACGCTTTCGGAACCAAGCCCCCGCTCCTGGTGTAAATCCGTCCAGCGGTTTGGGCTGTAGGCGTGCAAAAAGCTTTTTTCCCATTATGTCTATGGGAAAAAAACAAAAGTTTTGGAACCCCCTCTATAACTTTGCCCCCCCTGGACCAAACGTCTCCAAACTTTGCAAAACAATTCAGAGTGGGACATATACTTTTTTAGCAAAGTTTGGTGAGGATTCGTCCAGAGGGAGCGAAGTTATAAGCCACCCAAAAAATGCTCTTCTTATGGAAACACCAACTTAACCATAACTACATGGACGCTACCGCGTCCATGTAATGTTGGGAAAGCGGCCGCTCATAATATCTTTCTTGTTCTATATTTACTATATGAAGTTAGATTTCCTTTAATTACACGTAACCCATAGTGTAGTGTATTCAGTAATTACATGATGTCATTGATTTGATGCTGAGGAATATTTAAATTTAGTACAAATATACATGAAACAAATTATATCAAGTTTATGCAAATCGATATTTACCAGAAAGAAATCTGCAGCTTGTTTTAAGACACCTATGAACTATAAGGTTTTCCTCTAAAGTGAATGCTTAAGGAACCATTCTATCTTCTCGAATAAGAAACCTTCCCGCTCCAACACTGCACAGAGCATATGACCTAAGTCTATATTAAAGGACCCGCATTTACAGATGGAATGAAAATACTGGATAATGCTCCACCGTAGGTGGAGGCAGGTGTGAAAACCAGCATGAGAGAGAGAACAAAATAACCGATAGTTTCATTACAACCTTTAAGCTTCACCTAGATGTAGAGAACCACGCACCCATGGGTTCATATCAGCAATACTGAGAAAGAGTGGACGAGTGGCCAAGGGGTTTCAAGAGTGTGGATTACTTCTCAACATTTCTAATGGAACGAATTTCAAATATCTTTTTTTTTTTAAAATAACAGTATTTTGAAATTAAAATCTCGAAATTGTAGGCAGGGTTCTGGAAGGTATGGATACGTGTATCACAGTGCTCTGGATTAACAACTGGATATTTGAAAGCGAGGATAGTCGTTTAAAGAAGATCTTCTAATTTATATTGTATTTGTATAATTAAATAAAGTACATAATGTTTAATGTGAGCTATTAAACACGTTTAATAAAATACAAACTAGTAACTAGAAAAAAAAGCTTCAAAAAATTGCTTCTGAAGTAGATCCCTTTAGATAAATCATAGAATCCAAAACAGTTGCAGTATCAGCATTGAAATGGTTTGAAATCAGGATTTTGCTAGAGACATGGTGGGCCTGCAGCGCAAAGCATTTTGCACCGCACAAAGTGACTTTGTGCCAAAAATGTGGAATTTGTGCCTGGCACAAAGTTTGATTGCGATTCACAAAAAGCACTCTGGGCTGAACTTGTGCTCCTTGAGTCTCGGCCAAGCGCACTGCAGCCTGCAGCATTGGCGGCACATTAGCAATGGCGGAGAATGGGGCAGAGAATTCATGAAGACTGCTTATATCGAGACAAGGGGGAGTGTCGTGGGCATGGTTGTCTTGGGAGGATAGCTCAGGGGCAATGTGCTCGCCTTGGAATCAAGACGACATGGAGCAACACAGCTTCGATCCCCGGGTCCGCACTTAGAAACCTCTGGGTATTAAGCGCGTTATAAATAACCTATCATATCATATCATGGTTGGGAGGCACCAAAAATCAAACACCCTGAAATGTACTGCCTATCAGGAACAGGGGTAAAGCAGAACGGCACCGGCACTGTGCAAGCATAGTCAAACCTCCTGACAATGGCCGATCATGCATTGTCCGTATTTGTGCTAGCTCACAATGCTGGAAGGAGGAGGCTCAGGGTCTTCCACAACCGCACCACTATGTTTGGAATGGCAAATGAGGAGGTCTACTGGACCTAAAGATTCCACCCACATATCATCCTGGGCATGGTGGGGCAGTGGGATGATGATTCAAGACCATGCACGTGCATTCTGTACCCCCACAAGTGACGGTGTTCAGCATACCACATCCACCATAGTGGTCATATCCCAGCCCTCCGTATCCCAGTGCCTGCATCAGGTTGCAGAGCATCATTACATGCATGCACGACCACATCAACACGCCCACACTTTGCAGGCAAGGCAAGCATTTGCCCAGGACTTATGTGCCATAGCACATGTTCCCAGTGTCCTTAGAGCCGTTGCTGCAAACATGTGGCTCTGCAAACCCCCACAGAGCATATCTACAGGAACCGCAAACATTGGCATTCCATAAATGTCCAGGTCATCTGCCATGCAAATGGCCATGTGCAGACTCCTCACTGGTTACAGAGGGAGTTTATGTTGTTCCAAAAAACGCCAAGCTAGATGAACGCAGTTCCCCTTGAAATGTACTGAAGTAATCTACTCTTGAAAGCCCAGGACCACTCTTTCTGAGCCTTACTACTGTAAATGCAGGGTTACACAGTTCTCTAACTATGGGTGAAAGTTAAAGGTGCAGTGAAACACACATCCTACTACACACACATACAAACAAGTCCATACAAAGCTTGCACTTAACACAGGAAGCAAGCTAACCAGTTTTGCATATGTCATCATTTGCAGGGGACATTGCATACGTGCTCTCATTCCTCCTGCCACCCTTCCAGAATCCATTTACCCCAGGTAAAAACAGGTACAATGCTGCACATATTGCGACAAGAGTCATAATTGGGCGCTCATTTGATGTACTAAAAATATAATTCTGCTGCCTAGATCCCTTGTGTTGCAATACACAGCACCAGTGGTGTACAAGATTATACTGGCGTGGTGTGTGTCGCACGACATAGTGACACTACTTGGCCTACCTTTGGAGATGCAGGAGGGACTGCAGTCGAATCCACGTCCTTCAACCATACCCCCAGCATGGCAGAGGGTGCAGAACGAGACCACACACAACCATGTAATACATACAATACAAGAACCCCTCTATGATGGCTTTCAACAATGAAAGCGGGTAACACCTGTCTGCCTAACATAACACTGTCATAACAGTGTGAGGAAGACCCACCAGGAAGGACAATGAGTGCCTGCACAGTGACAGACAAGACAGTGAAAGCTCATATGCCTCAACATGCCACCAACATTCCCAAGCAAGCACAGGACACACAATTCCCATGAAAGACTTCATCACTACCAATGCACATCAAAGAGAACACATGCGGTGCCATCATCACGTCATCCCACTTACCAGGAAAACACTACAATAGCAACCTGCATGCACACATCTGAGAAACATGCATATATCAAGAGACCATACACTTGAAGGACTCAGCCACCAAATGTCCAAGCCACACTGGCTATGTAACAGGAAAAGATACTATATAACCACACATCACACTTACACAACAGTTTATTCTTCAATGTGAGGACCCTGCAAGCCAGACAGATGTTGCAAAATGACATCATCCACATCCCTAAGGGCGCCTTTGCAGTACATTCGCTGTTACTGAACGTGAACATAAAGCCTGTGCCATGGAACATACCACTTCCAAAGAGCTCCATAAGTGCACAGCTGATATATGCAGATTTAAACAATACACCCACATAAGAAAACACACGTACAAAAGTCACAAGGTGAAAATAACACAGAGATGGCACACAAAAAAAAACAAAAAAAAAACACAAGACCAGAAACCCCAGACCCAACCATCAAGGTCGACAAAACAGCAGGGCAGTGCCCAACAGATTGCATTAATTCCACATATAAGCAAATTAAGGAGAGCCATCTTGCATACATTCACTGCCCCACATCACCCTGTGCAGCAGGCTGTGCTGGGAGCCCACTCAACGCAAGCAGTGCCAAAGCTTGATCTCCATTGCCACAGCAATGAGTGACAGAGAGGCATGAAAAGGCCACAAGCGGCAATCATGTCCTGGTGCAGGCCCTCCCTCAATGCCACCATGCCCTCCATCAATTAACACATATCTTGGTCAAGCGCCCCACTGGCCTGCACCATCACATGCCCCACCTGGGTGATATACCCAGACAACTGCTCCAGAATCTATTGCTGTGTGCCACGTGCATTCAGAAACTCCTCCTCCCGGTCAGATGGGATACTAGCCAAGCCACCCCCACGTGCGTGTGCGTGGCCTATGTGAGTGAAATGACAGTGGCCTGCACTGTTGTAATGACCACACAGTATGTAGATGATGCCCTCTAACTGACCTAGTGCTGCCTTCCAACACTGAGGACTCCAGTGATGCCGGTGCCAATGGTACTGAGCGTGATCTAGCTCCAGCAGCTCCAGCAGCTATGGACACACCAGAGCAAGTCAAATGTGTGTCTTGCCTCACATGTGCCCCAGAATTCTAGGTACCCGCTACTGATGTGCCCTGGGTCTGTCCCTTTTAACCAGTGTCAGACATAAACTGTAGGTACTCATCCTTCTGGGTGCTGAGCTTGTGCTCATGCAGGGGTTCCCCAAATATGCCATCCACATCAGTAGCAACTTCCTCTGAGGAGGAAGAGTCAGCAGTCCTGCTCACTATTGTCTGCAAACATTGGGGATGTCCATTCAACACCACCTGCTGGCCTGCGCTGGTAGAGGGTGCATCCTGCTCCTCCTCTGGGGATTCCTAACCTGTAAAGGATCACACAATATCAAACTATACATGTAGGCACACTCGGTACATTGCACCTTCAATGTACCTCAAGAACCTGCCTTCACCCTCCAATCACCACAGCCTTACCCCCGTGACAATATGATTTCAGCATGCCGCCGTCTGATGGGTTCATTCTCAGGACCCATTCTGGACAGTGCCTCCCCTGACCCATGTCCAAAGTGTGGCCCAACAGCAGGAATGGTGAATGCCAGAATGAGTCTCGCTGAAGAGCATACGCTGGTGGCTCTTCCACACTGTCATGGGGAGAACCGTAATATTGGCTGGGGATGGGCTTTGCATGTGGCTGCATGTATGGGAATTCATGGCCCGTGCTCACACCTGAATGGACCAAGGGTTGTGCACACCCAAACCCAGATGAGTACACAGGCCATGTCCCTGTACACAGCCTAGGGGGCCTGAAGCAAGGCAGTAAGAGGACTTGTCTTCCCACGTACCCCCATACATATGATTGCCAGTAGTGGCAAAGACCTGGGCCTGTCTGAGTTTTGAGGTCGACCATATATAGGCATGTGAGCCCTACCCATGTACGTTCCCTAAGGGCCCGCTGTCAGGGCCAACCACCCCAAATTGGATGAAAAGTTAAGTGGAGCTTACAACCACTTTAAAACCTATTCTTAAATGACTTACACAACCTTACTAGTGTCCCTGCCCATGTTCCTTTGCAGCCAGTAAATGTTTGTTGTGAGTCAAAGCTGCACATGGCCAGAATGGATGCCACTAGGCAGCCTGTCATTGTCACTCACAATCTGCCCAAGGCATGACGATGAAGATTAAAACGCTGCAACCTCAGCGACTGGTGGACATTGACACCGAAGACATGACAGCAAAATGGAAAGCATTACAGAAAATCCCATATTTAGTCATTTTTGCCGTTGCCAAATGGACTCCACTGGCATTAGTTTTGGCTGCTGTTACCTGTGTGATGTTTTCCAATGGCAGCTTTGTAGGAAGTCACATGTTTCTTGTGCCAATGAAAGATGTCAGTTTGACGGGACAGCTATGTAACTCTGTCCCTTGGATGATGGCTTCAATCACGTGCATAAACAAGGAAAATGAGTGTATAGATACTCATCCCTCTTCTGTGCATGCCTCGTGGAACCTTTAGAAAGAAACACTGTCAGTATTGAAATCAGTGATCCATAATGCAACGTTCTACCCTTCTCAATTTAAAATACTTAATAGTTTAATAAACAATTGCTCATACGTTACTCAAAAAATATACAAAAATACATTCAAACATAGGAACACTTAAAATAGTGTGTGGTTAGTAGAGTTGCGATTGTATCTTCTGAGGAACATAATTACATTGTGTATACATAGTAGCTCTAAATGGGCATGCTTTTGGGAAGAAAACATTGTTTTATACCGGATCATCTGGTGTGCCAGTTAAATTGGTGTGACTGTATAAAGTTGTACACCAGAGATTCTTCCAAGGCAATACCCAGCAGGTGGTATCAGGTAATATTATCCCTGCCAAAAATATCGCTGTACATATGGTCGTCGGGAACGGCCATAGGCGATATTTTTGGTGAGGATAATTTATGGGGGTGTCCCCCGCTCCCTTTAAAAATATATGGGGGTTGCGGGGGTGTCCCCCACAGGTTCCATGGGATAATATTGCTGCAAAAATATGGAGACATTTTTGTATGGCGATATTTTTGCAGGGATATTATCACATGGAACCTAGCAGGTGATACACAAAATTACTCTATTTTCTGCTTATGGATGTTATCTATGCGATGTTGTTGACACGTGTTTCCGCCCTTTTCCTGGCGATCTGCACATCCAGGCGATCACCAATTTTAGTATCTTTGGGCCTTCATCAGGACGATGAGTGATTTTGTTCATAGAACTAATCCAATACTCTAACCCTTTCGCATTGAGGTCTCTGTGGTAAAAAACAACACACAGTAAAAAGAGAAGTAAGGTAAGTTGCTATAAAAAGGGTCCACTTACTGGTGTGGGACCCATAAGAAGGTATCTACTGACCTGGGATTATTCCGGCACATGGGGAAATGGCTCAGGCAGGGAGTTGATTCCGTTCTCAAGGACACATGTTCCTAGATGGATTGTTTCTAAATTCCTGTTGGAACCTTAAGAGCAGAGGCAGTTATGTCTCATTATATGGTCTGACAGGTACTACTCTTGTGCAGTCTGACCTTAAGTCTTTTGTTCAAATAGAAGACAAAGGATATTATAGGTCGAGTTCGCTTTTTAGTCCCTCTGGTTTCTGATCCTCTTCAATTATGCTGTAAAGAGGAGGGCAATATTACATGCGCTGATTTTATGATCCAGTTAAACTCTAAGGGCCTGATTCACAGAACGTTTTCCTACGGCATTGCACCATTATAAAACACTTCCATGAATCAGGCCCTAAATGCGTTCGCGGATGGGCTATTTATTCATCTTCAGCCTGAGAAATATTTGCAAAACATGTTTTTTAGAAGAAAGCTGTGCACACATGACATGACAGCTGCAGTGCTACTTTCCTTCCCTGATCTGTCACGAAGACAAAAGACAATTATTTGCCTGAAGACAGCATCCAGTCCAGATTTCTGCCACTGTTAGTGCGTGGATTGCATTGGACCAATGCTCTCTGTAATGCAGTACTTGTTACTCAACAGTAAGCTGCACAGCATCACAGAGGTGTGGTCCTTCACTGGAATCACCTGGTGGCAGCACTTGGCAGGGATGCATTCTTTGGACAGGCTACCTCAATGGCTCCCACTTCCACATCCACATTTGTGCCGCAGACTACATGAAGTGGGTCCTCCATGCCTGCATTGGCTCAGACTTCTCTAGTGCTGTCTCACCATCGGCCACAGAGGAAGTGCCTTTGTCCCTGGTTGAGATGAAGGTACATATGGAAGCAGATGAGGTGACTCCCATGGATGGAATGCAGTAGAAGGTGCAGGATCTAGCCATCCCATTTTTCCACGTGGAAGGCAGGCTGTGGTGGACTAGCAGGCAGTCCCTGACAGTGCCACAATGGGTTCCTCTCTAGGCAGTCAATCAACTTTGTGGAAGGAGAACCAGCACCTAAGGAGGATTGCTAGGCAGTCAGGGTTGTCCTGTTAAAGAGAGTCACACATCCGACAGCAGGCAGGGAGGAGTGCTGAACAGCGTTGGGCCATCAACAGGCAAAGGCAGAAGGTCAGGCAGAGGGTGTGCACACATGTGCTAACTCTGTGTGCCCCTATAAGGCAATAGGAGGAGATGAGATGTGCCAATGGAGGGTCAGGCCGTGGCAGAGGAAGGCATGTTACGTGCTTGGGCTGCCATAATGGGGGACTCACTCCAGGCTGAACATTTAATGTTTTGCTGAGCTTCTTTAATATTTCAGTTTTTACATATGCGGAAGAAAGGTTTCCAAATCCATGTTGTTGGGTTCTTATTGCAGAATGTGGTGAATGTATTTCCATGCTGTTGAATAGGTGTCTGAGTGGGTAACTGACAATGTAGATTACCCCTGCTATCTGCGCAGGGAGTATTAATTCTATTAAAGACTAAGGAGGCGAGCATTATGCTTCATCTTCATTTATTTCTACTCTTCAGCAGTTCAACAAAACACATATAAACCATGAAAAGTGTAAAACCAACTTTTCTTTTTTTTTTTTTTTTTAAAACTACAACATCCCTGAGTCTCTGTAGTCCATGCCCTTTCCACCAGTCACAACCCACTTCCTGTGCTTGGACTCCTCCTATGCTTTTACTCGCTCTGATAGTCGCTCAAGTCCATTAACTGATCCTCGCCAACGGTGCGAAGGCTCTTCTGAACTTTAAACTCAACTGCCGGTGCACTCCCGGTCTCCTGATACTCTCAGCTACGACACTGTCTTCAGCTATTCTTCTGATCTTCCCCTATGAAAACAGAATAGGAAATCTTAGGGTGGTGCGTATGTAGTGTACTCACTCATGTAATGCATCGACATTTTATATAGTACATTACTCGGGAGGGAATTTAATGCTCGCCTCCTTAGTCTTTAATAGAATTAATACTCCCTGCGCAGATAGCAGGGGTAATCTACATTCTATGACAAGACTGGAGGCGAGCATTATGCTTGTTCAAAGCTTCCCCAACGCTGTACTAGCCAGACTCTCTGTTGGCTTAAAGTAAAACTCTTTAAATGTACGATCGCTTGACCAGTCTGCTGCTAGCATTATTTCACTCAAGGGCACTCCCGCTCTCGCGGCCGACGATGCCATTGCACCTCTCACCGAATGAGCTCCATACGTGTCCACATTCACACCAGCTGCATGCATGACCTCTTTTACCCATCTAGCTATGGTAGCTGATGCTACTGCGTGATAGGGTTTCCTGCGCGCTATTAACAACTGGGTAGTATTAGCTGCTCTATTCTCTGCTGTTCTGCTCTCGTATTCTTTAATACATCGTGCTACGCACCATTTCGAAATTTTTCAGAAAATAAGGATAATGCACTCTGGAGGTGCCTGTCTTAGTTCTCCTGACTATGGAGAATGTGACTCCTTCCGGTCCGAAAGCTCGCCTGTTAATCTCTAGAGCTTTAACGTCTCACACTCGTTTGCATGAAATTAGACATAATAGCATAGCTAGTTTACCATATAGTTGTTTAAGGGAAAGGTATTTATCTGTTGGCCAATCTGATAATAATCGTAATACTGCCGCCACGTCCCATGTTGTATTATATCTGGGCACCGGTGGCACTCTGAATTTCGCTCCTCTAACGAGTCTGACTACTGCGGGATGCTCTCCTGCTGGTACTCCTTCTATTGGCATATGTCCCGCCGATATAGCTGATCTGTATACTCCTATCGTACGGAAAGCTCTTCCGTTCTGCAGTAAGTTCGCTAAGAAATTTAGAATTTCCACTACAGATGCTGAAACGGGATGAACACCTCTGTTCTTGCACCAGCTTGCCCATTTTGCCCAAGCTGCGTCGTAGCTCCTCCTAGTGGAAGGAGCCCAGGATTCTGCGATAAGCTGAGCTGCCTGCGCCGAAATTCCTGGCAGGGCCCATCGTCTCCTGATATCCTGCACGCGACTAGCGGGAGTGTCCCTCTCACTCTCAGAGGATGACACAACCCAGCTGGGTCCGTGATCAATCGCTCTTCTTCGGGGAGGACTCTGGGTATGTCCGCTACTAGCTCCATCAGCGTTGGAAACCACACTTGTGACTTCCACAATGGTGCAACCAACACCAGTTCCGCTCTCTCCCTCCGACACTTCGCTAAAACTCTGCTCAACATTGCCAAGGGGGGAAAAGCGTAATGCGGACCCCCTGCCCACTCCTGCAGGAACGCATCTGTTCCTTGATCTTCCGGATCCAGCCTCCAGCTGTAATAGAGGCTCGTCTGGGCGTTGAGCCGAGAGGTGAAAAGGTCCATACGTAGTGGTCCCTATCTCCTGTCCAGCCTCTGAAACACTGCTGGGTCCAGTCTCCAATCGCTGGAGTCTGTCAGGTAACGAGAGTTCCAGTCTGCTACTACATTCAGTGAGCCTGGCAGGTACTCTGCCGTCACTGACGTCTCTGACTGTAGACAAAAATGTCAGAAGTCCTTCGCTAGCTCCGCTAGCATCTTGGACCTCGTACCGCCTAGGTGGTTTATGTACCTTACTGCTGAAATGTTGTCCATCTTCAGCAGCACACAAGATTTCACTCTTCCTCTTGTGAAGGCCTTGATCGCGAACGATCCTGCCAGTAGCTCCAGCCAGTTTATGTGGAGATGGAGTTCCTCTTCGTTCCATTTGCCCCCGGTCTGTAGGGTCCCACATCTGGCCCCCCAGCCCTTCCGGCTGGCGTCTGATTCTATTATCAGATCAGGCTTGTCTCCGAATATGGCTCGCCCATTCCAGGTGTCCATATTCTTTAACCACCACTCTAGTTCTGTAATGGAGTCTTGATCTAGAGGTACCTGTTGGTGATACTTCAGACCCTGTTGTAGATGTTTTATCTTCAACCTCTGTAGTGCCCGGTAGTGCAGGGGCCCTGGGAATATGGCCTGAATAGATGCTGCTAATAGCCCAACTATCCTTGCCAATGTCCTGAGAGATATCAGTTGTTTCTCTAGGCATAATCTGATCTCCCTCTTTATGTCTTTCATCTTTCGAGCTGGCAGCTCCAGGGTCGCTTTCTTTGTGTCTAGTACAAACCCCAGGAAGTCTAACCTCTGAGCCGGTATGGTATCCGATTTCTCTGTGTTCACTAGAAATCCTAGAGAGACTAGAAGGTCTTGTACCCATCTCGTTTGGTATACCAGCACCTCTCGATCTTCTGCTAGGAGTTAAAGGTCGTCTAGATAGACGATCAGCCTGACACCCTTCTCTCTAATTGCTGCCGCTACTGGTTTCATCAGCTTCGTAAATGCCCAGGGAGCCGAAGCAAGTCCGAATGGCATTGTCTTGAATTGCCAGAACTGTCCGTGCCAGCGGAAAGCTAGGTATGGTCTGTACTCCTCGAGTACAGGCACTGTGAGATACGCGTCCTTTAGATCTAGGCGCCTCAGCCAGTCTGCTTCTCTTAGGGAGTCTCTGAGCTGATGTATGCCCTCCATCTTGAAGTGGCGATATATGATCCAACCGTTCAGCTCTTTGAGATTTATAACTGGGCGTACCTTCTCTTTCCTGTGCACCAGGAACATATTGCTCACGAACTTGGGTGTCGTCTCGCATCTCTCTATCGCCTGCTTGTGAACTAATTGCGCTATCTCGCTGTCTAGGAGTTCTTGTTCCGCTTGCGCTAGTCTCTGACTCTGTGGCCTGTTCCGCTGAACTGGAGTCTCTATGAAATCTAGTCGCAGACCTCTGACGGTCTGCAATATCCAGGAATCGCCTGAAAGCTTGCGCCAACTCTCTAAAAACATGCGCGTCCTCCCCCCTACAGGAGGATACTGAACCGCTCTCACCTGGTGTAAACCCTTGACCTCGTCCTGATCCTCTGGACCTGCAGCCTCTCGGGAATCTCCCTCTGGACGGGAAGAATGTATCCTGGCTCTTGTTCTCCCAGTATTGAGCCCTGGGGTTCTGAGGCCTTCTCCCTCCTTGAGTGCGACCGGCTGCGCGGCCTCTGGAACGGCCGGTCCCTCCAAAAACTCTACTCGGGAATATTTTGCGGATCGATGCTTGGGCCTTCTCGAGAGAAGCGTATGTCCCGACGAATCGGCCCATCTCCTTCCCAAAAGTCTCCCCGAACAGGAGGCCCTGGGCTCCTTCTCCCGCTTCATACGATGAAAGATCGCTGAGCTTTGAATCTATTTTGAGTAAGAGGCCCTTCCTTCTCTCCGAAGAAATGGTACAATTCGCATTCCCAAGAAGACAGACTGCTCTCTGCGCCCATCCTGCGGGAGCTTCGGGGTCAACTTCTTCCCCCGTGTCCCTTGCTCTCTCCGCCAGGTCCATGATTTTTGCGAGAGGGCCTGCTAAGTCTAATACTTTTTCCTGGCAGCTTTTCCAGGACCTGTCAATACCCTTGCGTGGATCTTTACTTGTTTTTGATACGAATGTCAGCATCTTCGGATCGAGCTCGGGGGCTTCCGCTACTTTTCCTGGAAGATCTGGACGCGGGCACTCTGCCCGTAGTCGTTGTCTCACCTCCTTGTCTAGAGGCTTGCGTAATCTTGCTGCCATATATTGTGCTACTCGGGGGGACGGTTGCCACTCGGTGGACCTCGGATTCCGTATACTATCTGGGTCAAACATATCCTCCTGCGGCTCCAGGAGGTGCTTCTCCTTTCGAGCTTTCTTGCCCCCACTGGGTTTCGCCCAGTCTTCTTCCTCTACCTCCTCGTCTTCTTGCGAGGCCTGATCGTCAACCTTCTCATCTTCCGAGTCAGGGTCTTCTCCTATATTTTCATCCCCTGGAGCGGGGGTCATGAGGTGTGGCACTGCCTGCCGTTGCAGATACGCTTCTTTCAGCTTCGCGAACGCATCAGGCACCTCTGGGGCCTTATCTTCTGCCCCTTCCAAAGAGCCCCGGGGGTCGTCAGAGGATTTCCTCTTGAGGGCCAGTATACTCCCCTTGTGTCCCTCTTTCAAGGGATCCGTGGGCGTGCGCTTCCAGTCTTTGGTGCTGCTACTAGGCTGTGAAAGCATAGCCTCCAGCGTCTCCAGCCTCTCCTGTAGGGGTCTGACGCCCTCTGCCACTGCATCAATAAGGGAGCTTCCTAGCACTTTCTTAAAGCTGGCAGCGAGGTCCTGAGACTGCTCCTCCTTGCTCCACTCAAATTTTGACATTTTTGGTGTGCTTGTGCCTAAAATACCTGAACCAGGTGTCTTAGCACGCCCACTGCCCCTTCTTGATGATTCAGAGTCAGTAAAGTCGTTTTACTCTTTGCACTCTCTTTTTTTTTTTTTTTCAGTGGCTGCACCTTAAAAGTAATCACTTTGTGGCTCCTGTGAAGCCCTCTTCTCTGCCGCGCCATGCCAATCCTCTGCTAATTAGCAGTGCAAGAGCCCTGCAGACTCCTGGCCTCTGCAGCTCCTTATCACGTGGACTGCTGTCCCTCTATGTGCTCCCTAGGAAACACGGCGCTTGTGATCGTTATGACCGCTGTATTATGAAAAGGTCTCTTAATTGAGATCAATAATAACGTCCTGCTCGCACGAGCGTACTATTGCCGGTGTGCTCTGCAGATAACGGCGCATCAATGCGGCGTCTTGAAACGCGTGTCATACGCGTCTAACTCCTCCCACCCACGGGTGGGGGCTAACGCTTAAGAGCGTTGTGTTCTCCACTTGGTTCGCGGTAGCTCCGCCCACCCGCGGGTGGGGGCTGCCTGGGGAGCACTCTGGCCGCGCTACGTGCTTCGCGGGAGCCGGCTCCGCCTACGTGAGGGTGGGGGCCTGCTCTCGGATGCCGGCGCAGCCTGTGCTGTGTGGTTCGCGAGGCTGGCTGAACCCCCGGCGTGCCGATATTACAACACGGGGCCGCCCGCCTCGCGAACAAACTCCTGCCTGAGATACACTTCAGGGTTTCTCCCGCGTAATCCTCGCGCCGTCACGAGCGCCCAAACTTCTATGTTAACGCGTCGCCTGTTCCATAAAACTACGCGCATAACATTATGAAAACTACTACAATTACTATGTATATAAACATTTTTTTTTTTTTCACACGCTATATAAGCGCCTCCTCTCTTTCACACACATACCGTGCCTTGACTATCCTTAATATTAGTCTCCCACTCAAACCCAGTCAATACATTCACTGACATGCGGATAGGGAAGAAATTGTACTTATCTGCTTGAAGAGCAGTAAAAGAAGAGGAGGAGTCCAAGCACAGGAAGTGGGTTGTGACTGGTGGAAAGGGCATGGACTACAGAGACTCAGGGATGTTGTAGTTTAAAAAAAAAAAAAAAAAGAAAAGTTGGTTTTACACTTTTCATGGTTTATATGTGTTTTGTTGAACTGCTGAAGAGTAGAAATAAATGAAGATGAAGCATAATGCTCGCCTCCAGTCTTGTCATAGAATGGGGGAGTGCCGTCAATTTTGCAGCAAGTGAAGTACAAGCAACCACAGAATGAAACTAGAGGTATGAGTTAGCTCAAGCTCAGCCTGGGTTGAGCCTGGAGTGTGTATGGAAGTAGGTGTTAGGAAGGAGTTGTTCCTGGAAGATGAGAGACTTGCAGCCATTTGTGAGAAGTAGAAGTGAGGTGGTCAGTCAGATGTTGAGGGTCAGAATGCTCTGGAATGTTGCGCATTCCGCCCATGTCTTCGGGGCTGGTGTAATTATGAATTTCTATTACAGGGCACACAAGTTCACACAACACCGCTATTTTTGCAGACAGTAGCATTGTTAACCTTGCCTGTGTGGTAACCGGAGTCCTATTGTTGCACCATGTTTCCCTGATGGTGCAATATCCACTACACAATCAATCACGACATTTAGATTGCTGACCCGGCTCATCTGTCTCCAGCACTCAGGACAGATGAATGCAAAGTGGCCTTAGTGATACACGTGGTCTATCAGATACATACTGCGTTAGCGGGACTAGCCGCTGCAAACCGTGAGACTTTGATGTATTAGACACAGACTGTTGCTGTGACAACAACAGCAACGGAGCCCCGTACTATTGCGAGGATTCTGCTTCCTCATCACATGCACCAATAGGGGCCGTGATCCAGAGCGTCATTTCCATGACAACCATTTTAGGTTTAGGTATCATGCTGCGCGCGCACTTATTTTCCCAGTGCTACGCATGTAGAATGAGAAAGCTACGACTCAGCACCTCCTCTATCTGAAACTAAAACGTAAGATGTAGGATTCCCCACTCATAGAACCGAGCCGCGCACAGCAATGTCCGTTGGTATTAACATATAAGCTACTACTTTGTACATCTAAGGAGAGCGAGCGCTCTTAGTATGTAATAACAGACCAGGATGTCGCTATGCATAATCCATGATAGTGCGAATACGACCGGCCAGACACTGATCGTCTTTACATATTTCTCAACAATTTTCGGTGAACACGCAATTATCTTTTGATTAAATAGTCTGATTTCAGCTATAGAATGTTGTAATGCTGTCCCCTTTCAAGGATGACCTGACATACTACACCCTCTCTGTTCATTTTTGCAGGAACAGAGACTGCCAAATTCAACATGTCTCTGAGTCAAAATCCTCCAGTATGAAACATTAAACTTGAACTTAGAGGTAATCACACATGTTAGCAACCGTAACAGGTACTGCTAAGATAACAGTAATTAGTTGGCTAGTCAAACCACATTACTATATATATGTATATAGACATGCAATTGATCACCCTCTGCAGATGTGGTTGAGCGATCCATTTACTTCCTAAACTATGAAGAGATGTTTCCTTAGCACACCAGCCATATCCTGTTTGACCCGACTACTACCAGCTACGGGCCTCCACACCAACAGGTACATATTGCAATAGCAGATTTGGGTTTGTAATACACCTGTAGGCACTCAATCCTTTCCCTAACAGGCTATATACAATTCTTACTTGTAGGTAGTCCCAAGGGGGGCCGGCACAGAAATACCCCAGATGGTTGACAAGTATACAAGTCGGTAAAGACACAGTAACCATACAGCGACTAGCTTCAAGGACTGCTTTGTGCTTCACTCCAGACACAACCCGACATTTGGGATCTAAGCATTGGCAGGTAAAATAAAGGCTGGCTACTTTGAGTTTCAATTTATTTTGTTAGTACTAAATAAATACAAGCAGTGATTGAGAGGATACTTTTGATTGCTCTTTATATATTTTCAAACTGACGCCCTGATGAAGGCAGGCCAATGGAGTCTAGTGACCGCCGAAACGTGAAGAGTTTGGTTTGCCATCAAACACCACGTAGTTTGCCATCAAACACCACATAGGCAAAGATATCTTTTACCCAAAGACCCGGACACAGGCCTAATATAGCCTTAGTACACAAGAGGACAACTTGGGAAATCCTTGCACTAACAGCGAACATTTCATGCATTGGAATAGTACTGTTTATTGTTTCAAATTCAGGGTTCTATGCTATTCAACCAGCAAGAAATGGATACTCTGTGACACTTGGTACACTGAAAGACACTTTAACCAATGTGTACAATTAGGAATTTAAGTGTGCCATTTAATTGTTTTCCTTTTGTTTCACAGTTTGATTATTGCATTTGATGTATGATGATTTAATTTGTTTCCTTAACTTTTGAGATTTCTCGCAGACGTTATTTTGTGATTCTGCATTATATCAAATAATATTCATTGTTTACACACATGTTAATTAAAATACCACACAAATTTTCATTGTATATTTTCTCATTTGCCCTCTCAGTCTAGATACATAAAAACTGAGTGAGTTCTACATTGAGCACTTTTCTTCCATCAGCTTCAATTGTCCACAGACGTTTATAAATAAGGAGTCTGGACAAAAGAAGACCAAATTAGAAACCCGCGAAGAAAAGCGGGTCAGTCTTACAATTAGCTTTACTTTATTTTGTTCTGTGGTTGGGATAGATCAATACTAGTATACTGGTGTATTGTAGGCCTCAAGAGATGCAGCTGTTGTATGCAAGGCAATTTGGGGACTGGAGGATAACATCCATGTCGATGCTGCTGGAGGATATGAAGGTGAATTGTATTTTATGTGAGAGCTGAGGTTTTATAATGAAGTTGGTGGTGATGTGGTCTGAAATGCATAGTGCTTTGAAGCACAATGTTGTAGCATGCAGGACGCATTTGAGGTGTGGTTTCCAGAAGCCCTCCCAGGTGCCGAATTACACCATCCGGGTCAAAGTGGAGCAATGTTTCGACACATATATGATGTATTTTAAAGAGATGATGGAATGATGGAATTATGTCCTTTAAATAAAGGCGGTTAAAAGCAACCCAAGCGTCCTGTAGTCCTTGAAGGCCACAACATAATTGGCGACGAGTATACCAAAAGACCCACGGACCCACCATGCAAGGCGCCACGCCGCCCCCTGCGTTTCTCCCCTCACCTGGGACCCGGGCAATTCCGTGGATGGAGTGGGAACCCCTTTTCTCCACGTATCTGGAGGCTGTAGGCGGCACGGGATATACCTCCACCAGGAAGAAAGCGATGCTGCTAAACGCAATGGGGGTTGAAGGACAGCACATTTTTGCCAGTTTAATGGCCATACCAGTGGACGATGACGACGACAACATCTACAAGGAGGCAACCTGTCGCATAGTGAAGAGGTTCACCAATAAGGAGAATGTGGTGCTACACAGGCTGAGCTTCTACACCCGTAAACAAGAAGGGAGCGAACCCGTGGACGACTATATCACCAGGATGAGAGAGCTGGCATCCCTTTGCGCTTTCAGCAAAAATGCAGAACAAGTCATCTGCGACATGCTGGTCGTCCACACCAACTCCAGGAAAGTACAGGACAATTTCATCCAAGAAAAGGAAGTGACCCTCGACAAGGCCATCCAAATTGCCAGAGCGGAGGAAGAAACCTCCAGCAGGCGCAAAGAGGCGGGAAGTCACCTGCGAGTACCCGAATTTACGGCGCTGCAATGGAGAGGGCGCAGAGACAAGCAGCCCCGTGACAGGCCCAAAGACAAAGGCCCCAGGCGAAGGGATGTGCCGAAATGCTACAGATGTGCCAGCACCAAACACATGGCAAATGATCGTGACTGCCCCGCCAGGAATAAGGAGTTCTCCAAGTGCGGACGCATTGGTCACGTGGCCCCGGCATGCACATGGTGCAAAGAAACCGTCTCCCGCTTCGATGGCGACCGCGCTTCAAGCTACAATGATGATCTACAAGACAGACCCATGGTCATCATGGTCAACGCCCTCCACACCAGGAGAGAAAAGCCCCCATGCACCATTAAAGTGGACGGCATGGAAACACGGGTCATGGCAGACTCAGGATCAGACATCACAATCCTTCCCATCGACATGTACAAGGAGATGATGGGACAAGCACATGTGGAAATCAGAACGACCAGTCAAAAACCGACGGTCTTCGGTGGTGCAACCGTCAACCTACTGGGCTGCATCAGAGCCCAAATTGAATTCAAAGGGAAGTCTACAGGGCTCAAGTCGAGGGTACACGTGGGTGGACCGAGTCCACCCACTTTTTTCAGAGGCTGGACTCAGTCCCCCCTAACTAAAATGAGAAACATTGAATGTCCTCTTTGAATTTGTGAATTAAACACAAGCTCAGGGATCGAACCGTAGTCATCAGGTTTGCAGGTCGGACACTTCACAACTGCACTATATAACATGATGAAAAATAACAAACTACTAAAGGTGAAATATCCCATTTCGGTACTGCAATTTCCAGGGAAAACATGTGTATTGGATCTTGGAGTTTAAAACATGCACACCTTTTAACGTTTTCAAAAACACTATTAGTAGAAAATACTCTCTCTTGGTTTTTTGTGTGTGTGTTGATTTTATGAAATTCCAATGCCATTCGCCCTGTGTGATTGGGGTGGTTATGCAAAGGCAATTTAATGAAATGCGCATATTTCATCTTGATGTGCTAATTTCTGGTAACATCACATCCCATTGCGATGGTTGATGAGTCCCCACACTTTAATTTTTAGGACTTGACCCCTGGGGGTCTACCTCCACCAAAGTGTACTTCTCACCCAAATGCCCAGCCATGCTCGGGTGGGATGACCAACACAGACTCAGTATTAAACTGGACCCCAGCACTCCGGAACAGGTACTCATTGTCTCCTCAGGAGCAGCGCAAAATTTCAAGGAGACTTTCCCAAGCCTGTTTTCCGAGAACCCGGGGAAGGTGAGAGACTTTGTCCATAAAATTCATTTGAAACCCAATGCGGTGCTGGTGAAACATGAAGTTAGACCAGTACCGGCAACGGTGAGACCTGTGTTAGAGGCCCACCTTCGGAAGATGGTCGAAGAAGGAACCATCGAGACAGTAGAATCGTCTGAGTGGCTGAGTCCAGTGGTTTTGGTCAAGAAGAAATCCAGTAACGACCTCAGAATATGCATCGACCTGAGAAGTCTTAATCTAGAAGTTGTTACCGACAGCTTTCCACTCCCCAGCATCAGCGAGATTGTCCTCATGACGAAAGAAGCGTCAATTTTCTCGAAGCTGGACATGCGTGACGCATATCACCAGATTCCTCTACACAAATCTTCGCGCCCCTTCACAGCGTTTATCACTCCTTTTAGCACCTTTCAATACACCCGCATGCCGTTTGGGCTGTCTTCGGCAGCGTCAGCATTCCAGAGGATGATGAATTCACTACTCAAAGGACTCACACATTTTTCATTCTTTCAGGACGACATCCTCGTGTATGCCAAGGACAACGAGACCCATGACAAGGCACTCAGGGCAGTCCTGGGCAAGCTTCAAGAGTCAGGCGTTCATCTACGCCACGAGAAATGTGTCTTTGTAGTGAGCAAGGTAGAATACCTTGGGTACTGCAAATCAAGCGAAGGGGTGAGCCCCAAGAAGAACCTTATGGAGGCCATAACAGATGCCCCGGCACCGATGTCCACAGAAGAACTATGCTCGTTCCTGGGCCTAGCAGACTACTACGCTAAATTCGTCCCAAGGTTCTCCGAAACCACGTCCCCCATGAGAGAACTCCTGAAGAAGGGGGCAACCTACTCCTGGGGCCCAGAGCAAAATGAAGCCTTCACTGAAATTAAAAGAATGATCCTGCACGCACCATGCCTAAAACCGTTCAACCCTGAATGGGACACCTGTATCACAACGGACGCCAGCGCGTACGGACTGGGGGCCACTCTGACCCAGAAGAAGGGCGACACTGAAAATTTCGTGGCATTTGCATCCAAAGCCATATCGTCAGTGGAGAAGAATTACTCCACCGTAGAGAAAGAAATGTTGGCACGTGCCTGGGCCATCAACTACTTCAAGTCCTACGTTTGGGGCATGAAATTCAGATTGGTCACCGACCACAAACCCCTGATCCACATGTTGAGCCCGGGTGGCACCAAGACTGCCACCCTGAGACTGGCCAGGATCGCTGCCAAACTCCAAGAGTACACATACGAGATAGCCCACATTGCTGGCTGGAAAAACGTGCAAGCCGCCTGCATGTCCAGGCTCCTGAATCAAAACGCCCCTGGGACCACATTTTTGGTAGCAGCCTGGGTCCATGATTGGTGGCCTGACGAAAGAGCAATCCCTGAAGGCCTACGTCCCTACTGGAAGGTGAACGACGAAATCACTGTCATGAACGGTCTCATTCTGAGAGGCGACCAAGTGATCCCGCCCAGTGGAATTCGCAAAGTGATACTGTGCAGAGCACACTCAGGCCATCTGGGGTGCAACATGACCAGATGCAGGATACGCAACGCCTACTGGTGGCCAGGCATGGACCAGGACATACGACAAATGGTCGAGAGGTGCCATGAGTGCACAAACAGTGACAAGCACCTGGCCATGAGACAAGCCCCCATGCTACCCACCGAAGTCCCCAAAGGGGTGTGGTGCAAACTAGGGCTGGACTTCATCAGGCCTCTTGACAGCATGCCCCAGAACATAAATATGGGATAGTCATGGTCGACTATTTCTCCAAGTGGGTTGAAGTTGACTTCACCTCAGACATTACCACAAACACAGTCATCGAAGCACTCACCGCCATATTCCAGCGCGAAGGCCTCCCCGAGGAGATTGTGACGGACAATGGAGTCCAGTTGGTCTCTCGAGAAATGGAGAAATTCCTTACACTCAACAACATTCGACAGCGGAGAGCAAGTCTCTACCACCCACGGGCCAATGACGTGGTTGAGCGGGCGAACCGCTTCATCAAAAGGGCACTGTAACTAGCGCATGCCTTGGGCCTAAACCCATACAAGACGGTCAAGGAGGCTGTCGCAGCCCACTGCATCACTCCCAACGCCGTCACCGGCGTCTCACCATTCCATCTGCTAAGGGGGCGAAGGGCAGCATCCACACTGGTACCACCCTGGCTTTATCAAGTGAGGGCTGACAAAGATGTGGACATGGAAGATGTAGTCTTTTGCATGCAGCGTAACAAAGAAGCCATGAAGGCTCAATGGGACACGTGTCGGCCGCTCGCCACACAGCAGTCAACAAAGGCGACCTGGTAAAGATACGTCTTCCTCACAAAGAAACTTCGAATGGCTCCAGATACAGCAGTCCTATAGAAATAATTGCGAAAGGGTCGAACCACATTTGCACCAGCGACGGAAGGAAATGGAATCTAGAAAGGGTGGCCATTTACCGCAGAAAAGAATCTATTGAACAGCCACGCTGGGAAACCGGAGAAGATCAAGACCAACAAGAGCCATCCGAAAACCCTCGCCAATCAGAAAGAGATGCCTCGGAGTCACCCTACGGCGATGAGTTTTCAAGCACCAACTCCCCAACCCCGCTCAGGGAGTCACAGTGAAGGCCAAGACAAGGAGAACCCGAATCACCCGCACCTCCTCAAGATTGCTCCTGCAACCCTGCCCCCTTATAGATCAAGGCAGACCACAGAGAGAGAAAAGAAAACCCAGCAAGTTTGCAGACTTTGTCATGGAGTGACCATCGATCCTTTTCCCAGCGAAGGAGGTGTGTGGGGACGTCACGTGATTGCGGGAGCGCGGTCTTGCGAGATCTCAGCAAAACGAGATCTCATGGACCTGCGCTCCGCAAGAGAACGTTGCGCCAGAAGTTGGCGGAGCGCCAGACTAGCGGTCTGGTGACAGCGCTGCTCCTGATAAGGAGCCACCATAACTAGGGCCTAGGGGAGCCCATGCAGCCAGCTTCCAGGGCATAAGTCCAATGCCACAGGAGGCCTCATGAGGGCCCTGGAAGCTTACAGCGTGCCATCCATGTGCACACCCTGCCTCCAATGAAGTAACTGGGAGGCCATGACTGAACTGTGAATAGTTGCCCCTGCCCTGCATATGGACAATTTATGCCCATCCCGTTATGTCCTTTAAATGAAGGCGGTTAGAAGCAACCCAAGCGTCCTGTCTCCCTTGAAGGCCGCAACAGCATCCTTAGCATTGGAGCCCACACTTTGTACTATTTTCGAGCTTTCTGTATGAATCAGGCCTCATATCTTTCAAAAATGATCACAGCCCTGTTAAGATGTGACCGAACAGCAGTAAATACCCTTCTACACTACCAGCCGAAAGCAAGTCATACATGCTGGGTCATTATAACACGGTGCACAGTGCAAAATTAAGCTAACTTATAATAAATGTCTCAAAGACGCATTTATCATGGGTGAACATTCAGAAAATTAGTTCATGGGTCCCTCAAACCTTCTAACAGAAGTTCGGGAAGGTCATTGCTTTGAAATGCAATTACCAACCTGCTTTGGTCTGTCAGCTGATTATCATGCTCAGAACACTGGCTGTATATTGCTGCACGAGCCCGAGCTACAAGCTTGTATTGTCACTTCCCACCTCCCACCAGTGCCCGATTAAACCCTATGGAGGCCTCTAAGCAGTCGAAATTTCAGGGGTCCCCTTGCAAATTATCTCCTAATATGTTTTTAATTTTCTGCATCGCTTTATTTTTATCCATTGTCGTCGGGCCCCTGAAAGGAGTGGGGCCCATGGTCCTGAACCTAATTGGCTTAATGGATAATCCGACAATGCCTCCCACTCGTCCCAGCTGGGATCCAGCTCCGGACAAACAAATCAGAATAAAAGGTCCCTGCCACCTCATTCTATCGTGTCAATGACCCTCCGGCCACATATCCTTGTTCTGTTTCTATGCCATCTGGGAAATAGAAAGAAGCCTGCTATTTATTATAATCAAAATCGCCATCTTGTTTCCTTGGTGGCCATCTTGGTATTTTTTTGTTTATTTTTTAAGTTTCTGCTCATTGTGCCACCCCGCTTAGTGGTGGTGATAATGCGGTACTGCACAGCCCTCATTAAAGGTATCACTGCAGACTGCTTAGCTCAAGTTGGTGGACGGTTACCGGCAGGGACATCTCAACCTGGTGGGCAGTGCGGTTTATGTAATGCTGCACTCAAATATCCACATATCTACAGGTAATCTTTGAACCTCAGGGGAAATGTGATGAGTTCGAGAGATCTGACATGATTCACGGTACAAAAAGGGATTTTTGAAACAATGTGCAGGTTTCAATACACAAGTAAGATAGCTCAGTGGGTTAAAATACATGCTACAGAAACCAGTGTGGAGCCCCTAGTTCATAGATTCAAATGTTGGCAAGATGGACTCAACCTTTTAATCTTCTGAAGTCAATGAGGTGAGTAACACTGTGTTGGGAAATCATGTCTTTTGCTTAGCTAATGGTCCACTCATTGTTTGCGATTGTGCAAATTGAATTTTTGTCTGCCACAATATAGGAGTTATTGCCTAACTCATTGGTACTTATTTGTAAATGAAAGTCTGCTGAGGCTTTAAAGCTATTCTACAACAAATGCAACTTTGGTTAGTATGGATTCTATGATCTATTACTGGACTAAGTAATCCTGCTATTAATAACTGATAAACAATACACAATTATAAGGTGTACATTCTGCACATGCAATGCAGACAAATTCATCATTCAATACCTTTCCTCTATTATTCAAGGTACTTGTCAAGGTCTAACAATCATCTGTCTGCCATGCACCGGTGCATTAGATATGCACTACTCCCTAACAGCCATGCAGGCATGGTACACTTTGTTGATGGTGCAGTGTGCACCCTACTTTGAACGTTATGCTGTAAGGAAGCTGAGTTAGCTTATTTGTGAATCTGAAAGACTGGATTTGTCGCTGCGCTGTAATTAATTTACTTTCATGTGCATTTCCACCTCCACGTGTCCACATGTAACAGGTCTAGCATCAATGGGAACCTACTCAAATAAATATAGCGCTAGTTCACAAAAGAATTAAGGTTAGTCACTCTGCCTTACGCTTGACTTAACCCCAGAGAGGGTAGTGGCATTTACAAAAGAAGTTGCTATGAGTAACGATTTACACCTCACTTATGCTGGCAGTTCAGTGCATGTCAGAGATATTCAGTCTCCCAGGTTTGAATGGTACACTATGTTAAGTGGGGCACGAGTCAGTGGAACTAAAGAGACGGGGAGGAAAAGACAAAAAATGGAAAAGAACACACAGCCACCCCTCTTAGAGGTAGCAGGGGATGGAATAGTGTTAGTAATCGCAGGTGCAGTCCAGATGAGTCTCGGTACTATTCAAACCTTAAACACATCAATATGCGGGGTGCAGGGGTTGTCTAATCCATGCCTCTCTGGGAAAGCTACAAATCAGGTACACAGACATGCACAGATAAGGAAAAAAGGGGATTCCAAGAGCGGCTATTTAAGATGTAATGTTGTAAGGTGATACAAAGGCATAATTTCATCCCTGCCTGAGGAAGTGGTGAAGACCGTGAAAGCTTGCAAGCAAGTGAATCTTTTAGCCTAATTAATATATTGAATTGTTGTCTTCTTTTGGATCAAATCTCTGAATATACATAAAATAAAATAGGCAAGCGATTGCAATATATATATATACGTATATACAAATATACATATTAGTGTGGCGGCCGCTGCACTATAGTTGAGTATCAAGTTCCATAGGAAGCCAGAAAATTGAAGGGCTAATAACGTGTGACTCGCATGATGGATTTGGCTTATATTTTGTAAACAGTTTGTCATGGGGTTCCCCAGACTGAAACATTTGGGAAAGATCATACTATATAATAAAAGGCCAGATGTACGTTTGTCCCAAGCCATTGTGCCCACCTTCACCTGTTATCACCGCTAAAGGGAGCTGTCGCCTTACATGTACATCAATGAGACTTGCAGTTCATCTTCCAGGTGAACAAAATGTGTATTACATGTTATCACTGCCAGAGGGAGAGCTGTTGCCTTATGCATGCAACAATAAGACTTCAACTTTATCTTCCAGGCAGACAAAATGTGTATTTCAACAATGATAACATACAATTAGCTGCAGAAAAGGCCCAAGACAGTGATACCACGTTAGCATATTTCAAGTTGTATACACTAAGAAAATGATATTCATTTAAAAAAAAACATATAAACAGAAATTAATTTGAATAAACACAATTTCTCTAACAAAATAAATTACTTTTTTAAAATGTACTTATGTATTATGCAATTATTAATTGTAATATTTCTTAGTATGGATTATTATATCAATAATATCCTTCCTGTATGTTTTAAACTTTATTTGACTTCAATGTACTTTATTTTATGATCTCATGTCTACTTCGAATCATGCTGCATGTGAATTGTAATCTTCTGACATCCATCAACATTATATAGTCCAAATCCGTAAGTGGAATCGAAGACTATGAGTAGCAGATACAACAATTGGCCATATGTATTATGTTGAACTTTCAACAGATTCTGTGAGATATTGTTTGAGGTTACTACTCCTACATGTAAAAGGAGCAAGATCATTTACAAATGTGTCCTTTCTATTAACATAAATGACATTGAAATACACCACATAATGTATTTTCACTCTGAAAAAAGTCTTCCTTTACGCACATTAGCCCGTGTACACAGGCTTTTCCACTTGTTTGTTAATAAATGAAAACGTTATTAAGAAAGGAAAAAAAAAACTGTTTTCATCCTACTCCCATTCATTTCTCTATAGAAATGTCAAATTTCTGTGCAGCGCGCATCGAAAACCACGGAACAGAATTGGACCAGGTAAAAAACAACTTGGGCACAAAGCATTGACTTAATTTCCGGTAGGGGCATGTGGTTATTCTGTCCAGTAGTTGTTAAAATATATGACGGGGAATGGGGTGACCCTCTTCTTCCCAAATTACAGCTATATCTCCCATTGTTTTTTTTCGAAATGTAAAAGCGGTCATTTTTTTTTTTGTTTGATGCGAAAGGTAAGAGGGATTATTTCTGAAATAACCAGGTTTAGCTGAAAACAAAAAGTTGAAAAAAATGCCATTTGGAGGAGAACAAAGAATAAACTGGCATCAGACGAAAGTAGGGGTGGGGGCACCATATGAAATTGGGGGCTGGGGACCAAATTCAGAGCTCAAACGTTTTCTCATAACTAGGGTTATTTTTGCATAACCGGGGTTATAGTAGAAAATGGGAATGCAAGTGCATCACAAGAATAACCAGAGTTATTTTTATGAATAACTGGGGTTATTTCATGAATAGCCAGGGTTATTTTATGAATAATCAGGGTTATTTGTAGTATATTAATATTATTGGGATTATACTAACCATGGTTATGAGAACTTTTTTTTAAAAGAGATAGTTAAAAAAATGTTATTAATACCAAAAAAGTGGAATGTTACAGCTACAGTGAGGTGGGGTAATGAGTGTGGCCGAAGACTGTGCCTACTGGGTTACTTTAAGGAACCAAATGATGCAATGTGGAAAGTAGACATGGCCGATGGTCCTGTCTAGCGAGCCCCAGAAAACCTAATGGGACAACATGTTAAGGGACCACAGAGAAAGGAGATGGCTTCTGGCCATGGGCGAAGGCCATAGCTAATCTGCCCAAAAGAAACCTAGTGGTGTGGCCACAGCCGACAGCCGGGACCACTGGCCTAGGCCACTGGCCATGGCCAAAGGTAATGGCTAGTGGGCCAGTTTAGGAAACCTTTTGGAGCAATATGTGGAGTGGTCACAGTTGAAGGCTGTGGGCACTGTCCATAGCCAAAGCCCATGGCTATGGGACTAGAAGAAAGCTATGGGGACGACATGTAAAGGGGCAAACAAGTTCCTTCATACTTATCAAGGAAGAAACCAAGGTACTCCAATGGGAAAACCCCTATAGTGTTTTGTATGTCTATACGTGTAAATAAAACTGATTTCAAGAAAATCAATTAGCCATAAATCATAAGAATAAGGAAATGTATTAAACTAATTAGTACATACACATTCATCTGTGGATGTTGACTCAGTATTAGAGTAAATAACAAACAAATAATTCCTTCATGCTGTTCAAATTTCAAAACAAACGTTCACAAACAATTCTGTTGTAAGTAGAGTAATTGGCATTATTAACATAGATAGAGTTCAAACAAGATAGGTACTACATCAAGTACGATGGTAAGTTTTTGCCAGTTCTGTAGTGGATGAGTTGTCCTATTTGTACACAATGTGTTTCATGAAATAATACCTTCTTCAGGTGTTTAGAACGCAATCGCTCCCTGCAATTCAAGGAGGTAAAATTGACATGAGTGGTGCTCAACTGAAGATTATCAATAGGTCTCAAGAGATGACTATTAGTTGGACGAGTACCTTTGCATCTATAATGATCTGATGTATCACTTTAAATTAAATGTAATTACACCAGAATGACGCTTTGTTTGTGTATTTACCACACAAATGTGAATGATCTGTAACTGTCTTCGCAATTTACTTTCTCTATTTAGGAGTCAGATAACTAATATCTTTTCCCATGTTTGAGTAAATCATTCTTCTTGATCCGTGGTAATAGTCACGTGACCGGAACGACACATGACGCACATGACGCAAGAGAGGCCGCTTGTCAAGCTGCTTTCTGTCCCGCTATGACCCATTCCACTGGTTAACAGCAGGTAAGCACAAGACCACAACGCGTATTGCTACAAGGACACATAGATATCAATTTACCTTGCGTGTTTGATGCAAACTATATGGAAGTAAGTACTTAGACGTCCCCTTTTTTTCTGACAGATTTCCCTGTCAGCGCAAGATAGCATACCTACATACCCACTGGAGTGGATACACCATTCCAATATTCCAATTGACATTTATTTACCCATTTGGCACAACGAATGCAATACTTCTCCATCCTCTTCCCTTTCTCCCTAGCCCTCTTATACAGTGATTCCTTAAAGATAAGCAAAGGCAGCACCCACAGTGGTGTCACCCAACAAGAAATACTGCCAGCTCGGTATTCCTATGACCTACTGAATGAATTACCTATTGGCAATCTTTAGTTGAGAAAGAAAGGTAGTGTTCTAAAAGATACAGTGGGCACAGCCAGATATCATGCTCACTGGCCAGGGCCGAAAGACATGGCTAGTGGGCCCGAAAGACATGTAGAGCTTCCACGGCTGAAGGCCGTGGCCACGTAGTGGGTCCAAAATAAACTTTTTGGGGGAACATGTACAGTGGACAAGGCCTCTAAAAGAACTATGGTATAAAAAAAACCTTGACATTCACTGAAATAAACCTCTGTTAAGGTTCAGTTAAGTTGTGCAGATTTAATGTAAATAAAACCTTGAAATTCGGCAGATGTGAGAGGTCATGACCAGCTTAACTCGGTGCGTTGCCGTTGCATAGCCGATGAGCACATACATATTATAAGAGAAGGGATTCACAATGGCATACAACATGGCATTATGGGTGACATCAATGGTTCTGCGCCGAGTTAAGCTGGTCATGACTACCCGCATGCGCTGAATTTCAATGGTTTTGTTGTGCTGAATCTGCACAACTTAACTTCACCTTAACTAAGGTTTTTTTCAATGAATATATATATATATATGTTGTTCCCTGTGGCACCATTGGGTCAAATTTCTACATATACATGAAATAAAATAGGCAACCTATTGCAGTATATATGTGGTTCTCTGTGGCACCATCTAGAGGTATTCCCTTCACCAAAGTCCACTCATTCCTGTGGACTGCGGAATGAGAGAAGGAAAATAACACATATATTTATTCTGTACCAAGTTGCCTATACGCGTATTATATTTTATTTTTGAAAGTTTAGTTAGTTCTATGACGGTACCATCTCGACTGAGAGGTAGGGACAAGAAGGGAAGAGCGGAGAAAAGGAAATAACTGCTTAATGGGTGAGGGGTGAAGCAGATAGAAGCAAGGGAAAATGAGAGTCATGGGTTTGGAGGTGGGAGGTGGGATAAGAGGAGGAAGAGTAAGAAAAGGAGAGAGAGCAGAGACACTTCAACAGGGGTTTGAGTACAGATGTAAAAAAGGGAGAGGGAGGGAAAAGTGTTAAAGGAATTAGATTGGCTAGCCGACATGAGGAAATAAGTGAACATATGTTCTGTGCAGAAAGTCGTTTGTAAAATGTATATTTTATTCCTTCGTTAACCCGTGAGCATGTTCGCACAGTTCATTGCTTAGTCAAAGAGCATGGTGGTGTAATAGTAGAAATAGAATAGTAAGAAATAGCAAGGTAGTCTGATTGGCTTGAAATTCTGTCTGTCTGCTGGAATCCTGGCCCCAATTGGACAGTGCCACGGTGAAGCTATGTGTGAGTTGGAGCTGGTTAGAATCTAGCTACTAGAACTGCGAGATGATCTGGAACTGCACGACTCAACCTGCAGGCTGGTGCCGTACCGTGTTTGAGCCTCGGCATGGGGATTCTACTGATCGATCCCATGGGATCCCAATAGTATTTTTCCCCATGCCACGGTTCTTTGAAAATATCTCACATGGCTAACGGTGGATTGACACCTTGTCGGTTTTGTCTGAGTTTACGTGATGCCAAGTTACAGGACAGGTTGATGCGGGGTCATTTAACATGAGAGTGCCTAATAGCACCCTATGTAGAGATCTAGGATATCAACTTTTTAGATAAATATATCACTTCAAGTAAAATGGTTTACAAATGGTTTTATTGTTTTAAAGTGCTTGTGTAAACTGATCATTGTAAGTAGACGCTAAGCGAATGGCGTATTTATGGTTAGATCAAAACATAAGAGATCATTTCAGATTAATATAAAACACTGCAGCTACTCAGAGCCACAGTCCTGTTGAGGGTAGAGGGGTCACGTTGTATGAAAATGATTCAATTCTCTGGCAAGGGAATATATGCAGTCTGTGGGAACCGTGTTCGAGAATAAGGAGCACATTGAAGATCGCTCACAGCTCTCAAATACATTATTAGTACAAGTGGTCAGGTAATAAGTAAAAACGTCACTTTTTCAGGATTGTTACAACTAAAGTGATGCTGTAGCTCTTCTTACTGAACATTGATCAGTCATTTCATTTATTTCTACTAATTTCAACCACACAACCTATTATATTACTCATGTCCAACCTCCCTTTTAATTAAGCAATAAAGTTCGACTGCCAGGGGCATTACCAGGTCACCAGGCCCAGTAATGCTCCCACCCGGACGGGTTT
Organism: Ambystoma mexicanum; assembly: GCF_040938575.1. Classification (NCBI taxonomy): domain Eukaryota; kingdom Metazoa; phylum Chordata; class Amphibia; order Caudata; family Ambystomatidae; genus Ambystoma; species Ambystoma mexicanum. Next base: position 874,387,055 of record NC_090932.1, on the reverse strand, counting down.
ATTGCTATTAGTATTGGCATGTTTTTTAGGAATTCTAATTGGTTTTTGTTTTTGTTTTGTTGAGAACTTTGCCATTTCTTCTCATAAAAAGACTACAGCACAAGATGGCCACCATGGACAGGAGAGAAGGGAACTATACGTACGGGCTCATTGCGAGCTCGGTGGTATCTATGCGGTAAATTTGCTGAGATACCACTGTACTGCAAAAGTTACTGCCACTTGGTCTGGCGGTAATACTACCGGATTACAAGTGGTGGTGGCGGTGTTCATCCCCATTTAATTGGAGTCCATTGGACTCCAGGGAGGATTTTGGTAGAAATACTGTAGCAGTAATTCCACAGAAAATTGGTGGAAAGTTGGCGGATTTACCGCCAGCTCATAGCTGGAGGTGAATGCTCTAACTTTGTGCCACACTCATAGTTGGGCGATGCGGTAATGAAGTGGTAATGGTATTACTGCCACATTTTTCCCACACCGCCCAACTGGTATAGAGCCCCATAGTCCCTTCTCCCTTTGCCATGGTTGCCATTGATGTATCGGGGAAGTGCCAGAACACAGAGTGTTCCAGGCACCAACAAGGGACAAGGAAGCTGCAGGTAAATGGGCAGAGGGAGGAGATTGTGGGCAAGGGAGGTAGAAATTCGGGGTGGGGTGGAATGAGGGTGCGCAGGCAAGCTCTTACCTGCTTACTGGCAGGGAAGATGGTAGCCTCCCACTTTTGAGTAGGCTTGAAATGTGGGCTTTACCATGAAGTAAAGCCCCCGTTCAGAGCTTCTGTCCGGGGTGATAATCTGTTTTATTTCTATGACTAAGTGGACATTATTTACCCCGCTTGAACATGCAAGTTTAAAGTTATTGTTAATGATATGAATATATACTTGTTGAACTGCCTGCGCACCATTGGTCACTGTGTCCTAAGTTCAACTTTTTGAACAACATGCATGATAATTACGAGATAACGCGCTAACACTGAAACTTTGTGAAGCATAATGAAATGATTTGCTGATTTTAATTCACAACAGCAACTATGCATAGTGAGGAACCAGTTTCCTATGACATCAACAAGTAACCAATGCATTTCAGACCTAAGTCTGTCATCAGGGCCAAATCTGAATATATAAGCGAAAAAGAACAGTAAGAAATGTATTAAAGAAATAACATCAACATATAGCATATTACACAGCCACGGTAGTGGCCGTGTAGTTATGGTTAAATTGTTAATCCCATAGGAAGAGCACTTTTTGGGCGGTTTATAACTTCGCTCCCCCTGGACGAATCCTCACCAAACCTTGCTAAAAAAGTATATGCTGAGTTTGGTGAGGTCTGGTCTAGGGGGGGCAAAGTTATAGGGGGGTCCCAAAATGTATTTTTTTCCCATAGACATAATGGGAAAAATCTTTGCTCATGCCTACAGCCCAAACAGCTGGACGGATTTCCACCAAATTTGGGGCAGGAGCGGCGGCTTGGTCCCGAAAGCGTGCTTTTGTTAATTTGGTGTAAATCCGTCCAGTAGTTTTTCTTTTTAATGACCAAAACATAAAGCAAAAAAATTAGTGATATCCATGTCAGCTCCACGGACACACTTCCCTGTTCGCTCCACGTACAGGACACCGATTGGCTAATTGACTTGCCTCATGTCCGCGGACACCCGACGTGTTTACTGATTGGTTGGCGTGAAGTGTGAGGTGCGTCAGATTTTTGGAAACGCCCGCCATCTTGGATTCGCGGACATCGGCCGGTGTCAGCGGACATCGCAGTAAAAACATATTAAAAAACACAACATTGCACTTGTCAAACTTATCAAATTATCTCTGGGGAGGTGAGGAGTGATGAGGATGGGATGGATTATGGCTGCAAGAAGCAAAAAAATGGGTGTTTTTCACTGCAAAGTCTGCGAACAGTTCAGATGTTCGCAAACAGTCCTGTGAAAGTTTGCAGACACCTCTGTGTTACTGGTTTGGTGAAAAGCAGTTCTTTGATGGCTTATAACTTTGGCGCCACTTAATGGAACTGCATTATATTCCTAACCTGATCCCAGATGAGTTTGCAAAGTTTGGTGTGATTCTGTCAAGAGGGGGCAAAATTAGAGGGGGGGTCCCAAAATAATGTAAAGGTTTATAAATGAGGTGCCATTTGACGAATATACACTTAATTTGCCAAACTGATAACACAAATAGATATAAATGTTTTTCTGAAGTTTGGTGGGATTTTGGCAAGAGGGGGCACAATTAGAGGGGAGGTTCCAAATTATTTGTAAAGGCTTATAAATGAGGTGCCATTTGACAAATCTACACTTAGTTTGGCAAACTGATAATAGATCTAGATACAAATGTTTTTGCAAAGTTCGGTGGGATTTTGTCAAGGGGGGGCAAACTTAGAGGGGGTCCCAAAATATTGTAAAGGCTTATAAATGTGGTGCCATTTCACAAATCTACACAAAGGTTTGTAACAAGATTATAGATCTAGATATACATGTTTTCGTAAAGTTTGAATGGATTTTGTCAAGTGGGGGCTAGGTTATATGACAATTGTATGTGCATCGTTTGACACTTTTGAAAAAATAAAACATGGGTGGATTTACAGCAAACTTGTGTAAGGAGCATTGAGAAGGACATGAAAGCATGGTTTTGCAAATGTGCCCGTGTTTTATTTTTGACAAATGTTATAATGTAGGTACAAAAAATAGCGATATACCTTTGGTGACTGAGGTGTAGCCTGTGGCCATGGGCAGTGGCCAGATTGTCCCGGTCATGGAATAAGGTCATGATCCGGACAATCTGGCTACTGGCCATGACCACGAGGGACAAAACATGGGGTTAAAGTGGCCATGTCCACCTGGGACTGGCTTTGTGGTAAAGTTATTCGAAATTGGGATAGATTTGAAAAGGAAGAAAAATGTGCTTGTGGTAATATGGCCATAGAGTTCTCTTTTTGCCTTCTGCAGGCTGCCATGGAAAGCGAAGACTGGCCCTGTATGGAACCCTGCCTTCCCTTTCCATGGTGGACAGGTGTAGGAAGAAAAATCCAGCACCCTGGGTTCCCGCTTTGGGAACCTAGGGTGGTAAGGGCCTTTATCCCCCATTACAGGGGCTGGAATGGGGGATAATGGTCCAGAGACCTCTCTATACACCATCGCTTCGCTTGGGCTGATAACTTGGGCTGCCAGGCCGGTATCCTCTGTTCCATCCCTGGAACGGAGGATAAACGCCACAATATTGCCATTAGCAGAACACAAAATGCAAATGGAAATGTTGGAAAATCTTATTGAGTCTATGTACTTTACTGAGAAATATAAAGTAGATGGAGTCTATACATTTTTTTTTTTAGTTCTATTTTTTAACTGTGAAAGGTGGTTCCTAAAGGAACATTTATTTTATTGTTTTTGGATGCATTTTTTTTTGGCAGGAGAGCTTAGAACAAAACGTGGGGAGGGAAATGACGGAAGAGGCACCAAACACTAATATGCAGGGTCAGGTGGACAGAGGAAAATGTTGCGCATGTGTTATTTCTAAGGTCGGGGGCAGTGTTTCTCATGCTCCTTGATTACAGCAGTGGTGGTGTCTCTTGGTTAGGAGGGTTGGCATTAGCTGATTCCATTTTAAGATTAGTAGCAGTTTTGTTAAAAGTATGTACTGTGTTCTAGATTGTTAATGTATAAGTATGAATAGGTGTTGGAGCTGTGCACGGGACATTTTGAAGTTGAAAGTTCCTAGATCAGTGGAAAATGCAGTTCTGAACTGTCCGTGAAGCACGGATCTTATTGTGAAGTGCGGACGGGTTCTCAGACACGTCATCATACCGCGCGCCAGCATATGGTCATGTGGCACTTTCCGGAAGGTCCTCAATGAAAACAGATGTTCGTAGACGTTATGGTTAAGTTGCACTAATAAAAACCTATGAAATTCAATGAAAAAACTTTGTTAAGGGGACGTTATGGTTAAGTTGCGCTACTAAAAACCTATCAAATTCAGTGAAAAAACTTTGTTAAAGGGACGTTATGGTTACAAGTAAAACCGATAAAACCCTGAAATTCGCCAGTTATGGTAAGCTAAGCAACCATAACTCGTGCCACCATCGTGCACTGCTAAGAATAACACCCATGACATCAAAGATAACATCACAAATATGATTGATGACATCACTGATGACATCACAAGTCTGGCCCCTTCTTTTTTTGTTCAATGATATATCTAGGCCAGGTGAGTTTATTAACTTACAGTCAAAAACTTAAAATTCAAAAGGTATTACATTTGTAGACGTTGCTATTCTCACATGTTCTTACAGTACTTTCCTTAGAATTCAATCGCATCTTATGATGCACATACATAGGGGAAAAAGCAGGCCTGAAACACAGCAATCATTTCTATGCGTAAAGATAATCATGTTGGTTATACACAGTGGCTCATGATACTGCCTCTTGCTTACTTACTTTACTCTCCCTGTATAAGACCCATATTTGTATACATTGTGGTCTCTTAATGTTTTGAGTGTAGTAGTACAAGTATGTAGTAAGTGATGCATTATTACCTACTTACTATATGTTTCACAAAACATATGCAAAGTATGATACAGAAGCATTCACCGTTTTACTATCCAACATGGGAAAATTAGAAATATTACATCTCTATGGTGTATGCTGCAGCCAATGCCTATGTTTCTGTATGAGTAGGTTCCTGTTCTAGAAACAGCACTGCAATGGAATGTACTTTGGAGCAATACATTGCATAATCAAGTATGTAGTTCATCACATATCTCCAGGTAACCCCTGACACTTTTTTTGCCAACATTACATTCACAACCCCTTGTAGGGACTTCCTATGAAAATTAAATGCACATCTGATGTCATCAGTGATGTCATCAATCATAGCTATGGTTGCTTAGCTGACCATAACTGGCGAATTTCAGGCTTTATTTGGTTTTACTTGTAACCATAACATCACTTATACAACGTTTTTTCACTGAATTTGATAGGTTTTTAGTGGAACAACTTAACCATAACGTCCCTTTAACAAAGCTTTTTCATTGATATACATACACATACATCCTGTCTCCAAATCAATAACATAAATACCGGTATCGAATTGCACCTAAACCCAAAATCACCAATAGGTATATTTAAATTATGGAGAAGGACCAAACAACCTGTGTGAACAAATATACAAAATAGAACAAAAAAGACATGGAGAACATGATGAGTTAGATATTGCCAATGATCCCTGAGTGCTAGTGGACCATAGCATGATCCTGAAGTACTTGCTACACCAACAAGCTATATGTAAGAAGGATTTATGAAATAGCTCTTGACATCTTATTTTTGTACATATTCCTTTACGCTTGCCTGTGCATTGGGGACTAGGCATGCAGAAAGTTGCATATGCACAGACATATTTGCCTTGATAACAGGCTGCCCCTCTTTTTTTCTAAAATTCTGCAAGCCTCCAAGCAAATGGCCGGATGTCAGTATATCATAGCCATTTCAAACTCCCATCCAAATCTCTCTTCTCTCCACAGTGTTGCGCCAGTAGCGGCCACGTTCTGCTCTGCGTTCAAATGCACAAAAAGGGGAACAGACAGTACATTGTTCTTTGCAGAGCTGTCCTGCATCAAGGATACACTACATCTTTGCATCCGTGACAGGAGATACTTGTGCTTTGCTTGATAAGTGTACAGTACTGCAGTGCACTCTCTGTACAATTGGGTATTGGTCACAGCTCTTTCTTTTCATTCGGTATACAGTACAGGACAGTATACAATTGATACCCCTATTCATTCTTTTAACAAATGCCTCCAAAGCGCCAAGCTGTAGTGCAAGAGGTATCGATCAGGGTTATGGTGGACACAGACTATTGGCCAACATTATAAATCACAATGACACCAACTGTAGGCAGGCAAGTGGGTTACTCTCCAGGTCTATTTATCCATTTTTTATCCATTTTTTTCAATTACATTTGAATTATGTAATTGATGAATCGTCGCGGGATGAAGGACTGATGCAGGAATTGTAAAATACTGCTGCTCTCCTCCCTGTGAAATGGAAATGTTGACTGCCCATTGTTTTATGGAGGGCCTATGAAGTTTGTGATTTCTTTTTATAGCATGTTTTTTTTGCCAGGACACGGCTCTGTTGAGGCTGGCACAGAGCTGTCCACACTAGAGTGCCTTAGCAGCAAGGGGCACCTCCAAGGGCACTCCCTGGGCTTATTCAGTGCAGCGTGAACAAATGCTAATAAAGTCATTGTGTCTGCCTCAAACTCAGGGAATAAGGACTATCTGTTAATGTAGTGTTTAATGGCAGCACCACACATTCAAGGGTATGCAGTCAATGCCAGATATGCACCGACAGTGAGTTTTGTGTGCTTTACTCAAGGCATGTGTAATTTTTAAAATCTGTTCAGCGACTTGTGAACTATTAAAGCAGTGCATGCTGGGACATGCAGTCACTATCCGATATGTGCCCGGAGTGAGTTTTCTGCTATTAACGCAGTTCATGTTGGGAAGTGTAATCATCGCTAGATATGTGCCCACCATGATTGTTGAGGCATTAATGTGGTTCATGCTGTAATGTGATATCACTTTCAGATATGTGCCTACAGCTTGTTTTGTACTCATAAAGCAGTGCATGCTGGAACATGCAGTCACTATCAGATATGTGCCCGCAGTGAGTTTTCTGCTATTAACGCAGTTCATGCTGGGAAGTGTAATCACCGCAAGATTTGTGCCCACCATGATTGTTGAGGCATTAATGCGGTTCATTCTGGAATGTGATGTCACTTTCAGATATGTGCATACAGCTTGTTTTGTGCTCATAAAGCAGTGCATGCTGGAACATGCAGTCACTATCAGATATGTGCCTGCAGTGAGTTTTCTGCTGTTAACGCAGTTCATGCTGGGAAGTGTAATCACTGCTAGATATGTGCCCACCATGATTGTTGAGGCATTAATGCGGTTCATGCTGGAATGTGATGTCACTTTCAGATATGTGCCTACAGCTTGTTTTGTGCTCATAATGCAGTGGATGCTGAGATGTGTAGTCTCTGCAAGAGATGCACCAACAGTAGCTTTTGTGCTATTAATACAGTAGATACTGACACATGTAGTCATGGCCGGGCATGCGCCCACAGTGAGCTTACTGGTATTAATGTAGTGTATGCTGTGTCACTACTGGATATGCACTTTGAGTGGGTTTTGTAGTAGTGTAGCAGTGCATGCTGGGACATGCATTCACTGCCAGATTTGAGCCCACAGCGAGTTTTGAGCTATTAATGTAATACATGCTGTGACATTTAGTAACTGTCAGTAATGCACACACCGTTGGTTTTGTGCTCTTAAAGCATTGCATGCTAGGATATGCAGTCATTGCCAGAAATGTGCCCACAATGAGATTTGTAGTATTCCATGGGCCAGTCACATGCTAATTGCGAGACACAAGTGGGCGTTGATAAAGCAATGTTTTCAGAAAAGTAACCAAACTGTGTCGCAGGTTTACCTAAAAGCAATAATTTGGAGCAAAAGTATAAACTAAAGTTCAGAAAACAGTGTGACACTTTTGCAAATATCATATTGCAGAGTGAGTCCAGTAGTACCCGTATCTCCATACGGTATGTGTAGGACAGCAGTTACAGTATCAATGTGCAGGTGGAAGGATCACGATGCAGTATGAAGATGTGATCTTGGGCAAACAGTATTCATCCTCAGCTCCTGTGTTCTCTATAAATGCATAACTTGCCATATTAAAGATATCATTAATTAGTTTCTAGTTCGTAGAGTAGCAAGCTGTATTATCTTCTAAAATGGATCACCTTTCCATCCATTGCCTGCTATTTCCTCTTCAGGAGCATGCTAGCATTATTTGTAAAAGTAACCCCTTGGATTTTGGCCTTCCCAATAGTGATCCAGCCTTGAAGGATGGTATTTCACTCATGTGGGGGATGTGTTTCCACTGATACTTTGGAAAACAAAGAGCTTCAGTGCCCCCAATCAGTATTTACTGTAATCAGTAGCGAGGGGGGTTGTGCCTGATTCTTTACCTCCAAGCAATGCTGTTCACCCACTGTTTCGAGTATTGTGCATTTCTTGTACCTGGCACGCTCCACTCTGTGAGCTTCTCTAGGCGAAAGCACTTTTAATGTACACAACTCATATCTCACCTGTTGCACAAAGGCCAGCCATTGGTGCGCTTTTCTGTATGTTACCCTTTACCGGGCTTGACTGGACGGCAAGAATTACCTGTATGTTTTGCACTACAGCAGAGCCTCGCCACTAAAATGGATAACCCACGCTCAACACAATGCTCGGATGGAAGCGTCCATATTACATGTGCATAATGCACTGTGATGCGACTTGGCGGTGAGTTGGCTGACCTCTTAGCGCATTGTGATGCCCCGAGTTGTGGGTATTTTCTCCGGTATTGCAGCTGGAATGGTTGATAGGCCTCCAGAGCATTGAATAGCGATTTACAGGCCTTTGTGATGCTCTTGGTCGGGGACGTTGTCTCCGCCACTACAGCTGGGTGCGTTGATAGGCAGCTAGAGTACTGATTAAAGCATCACAGGCTATTGTGAGGCCCACTTTTTGGCACGTTGTCTCCGTGATTAAAGCTACGTGGGTTGATCAGCTGCCAGAGTGCTAATTAACTCATCACATGCCATTGAATACGACTTTCGTAATAAGCCTTCAGTGTGGTACTGTAGCCGGATGACTGTGGATGTTAGGCACCTTAGTGGGCGTTAACACCCGGAGGCCCTCTGTGCTAGTCTGAAGCAGAGGGGGTCTGAGGATTAGGGTAAGGCCATTGAATGCAATTGATACCTCCATCCAGGAGTCAAAGAAGGCTAATACTGTTACATGTTTTAGGTGTTGAGTGTCCTTGTGCGGATGCTGCAGAGTAGCATTTCTGACTGTTGGATTCTTCTGGCATGTGAGGATGCTCCAGCTGCAAATAGGAACACCTGCAATCATCCTTTCAGCTGATTGTAGAAAGCCACTATGTCCAGAAGCTGGTCTCGCTCTACAAACCAATAATGATATTGGACGGCTCTGGTCATCACCACCTGCTATTTGCTGCAGGACATAGTGCAATGCCATTAAGTGGACAGTGTCTGCTGTAGTAATGTATTACATTCTACAGCCTGCTGTAACACACTGTATAACCTGCCTTTTATCAAAAAGCATTAGGAAATGCCTGAACAATCTCTTGTGTTTGCGCATACCTTCCCTCCCCCTCCAGATTTTAGCTTGGGACATCGTGACAAAAAACAAAATGCTTCAGGAAGACTCATTTTCCTGTGTTCCCTCCCGGGTCTCCCGTCTCCTCTGTCACCTTACTTCTCATGGGTCGATGTCACTGTACCTGCCTTCAGCAAAGGAATCTGGCTATGTTCGTTCAGGGAGGCTCCCACTTGCACTCTGTGTCTCTCTGCTTCTTCTCTGAGTTTCCACTGGGTCAGCATTACAGCAGTCTCAGCATCGTTGCTGGACTGCACAGTCCACTTTTCCTGGGTCACGCCACCACTTACGGCTGGATCTCTCTCTCATGGTTCTCTTTGCCTGCTTTCTTCTTCCTTCATCTACTTTGGCGCCTCTCACAAACACCAGCTGGAAGATTCTTCCCTGTGGAGGATCTCCCAGTCTCTCTCAGCTTTCACAACGCTGCTGATTCAAACTCCCGGGATTCACATCGGTCTGACAGTAGTCCTCTTTCCTTTTTATGTTACATTGCTGGGTCCTCCCCAGTGGAGAACTATAGTCCTCTTTCGTTTCAGGTTGAGCACTCTTCATTACTCGCTCATTCCTCCTCATCACAATATTGTTGGTTTCCAGCCATTGAGCACTCGTTATTACTTGCTAATTCGTCTTCCTCTTCACAGTTTTTCAACTCGACCTTTCTTCAGAGTGAATCTTGGAACTTGTGTTACAGTAGCAAACAGTGGCTTGATCTGCTGAGTCTTTCTTAAGCCTTGGTGTCACTTTTGGCCCAAGAGAAAGGGCCTTAGGGAGGTCTTCAGCGGAATGGGAGTCCAAGCCCCCAAGAGGTGAGTCTCTCCCTGTGAGGTCCCTCTTTCCGCCACCCATAGGGGGAATGTTGCATAGTGTGCTCACCTCTCTAGCCTCACAAGGAAAGGCTCCCCCCGTGGGGACGAGTGACTGGATTCTGCGATTCATCACAATGTACATTCTGTACTTACTATAAAGAAACACATACCAATGATGTTATTGACCTGTGAATTAGCCACAAAAGTATGAAACATCTTTTTGTTTTAAAAGTGATAATGGTGGGGGCAACAAGTAGTGCAAATGTGCTTGTAGGGATGCCTATGTCACACTCTCCCCACACTTACACAGCCGCTGTGGGCAGCCCATGAGATCAGGTGTGAACCTTTGAAGCTGTAGGTTGGGCATTGGGAGGCTGTTTGCATTGTTGAGGATGCATGGGGCTGCTGGCTCCGTCACATGGACAATAAAGTGGGCACTCTAGGTTACATACATATTGCTCTATGGTACATGTACAGATGTTCTGCTTTTGAATGGGCACATGGGTCCAGGGATACATGCAATGCAGTATGCATTGCAATATAAATCAGAAGTAGGCATTACCACAAAAGAGCATTTTTGCAATACATTAAACTGCCTACAAAGCATTGTAACCGCAGAATACAGTATACACTATATCTTATCTTTTCCATGGACCAAGCCTGCCCCACCAAACCCTAGCACAGAAGTAAGCATACTAACCGTGTGCATACTGTACATACTGTACAATAGCTGGTCCCGATGACGTTATGGCCCACTGTGTCAAATAGCCATAACAATATGTGAGCATGACATAAAAGAAGCAAGGTGAAAGCAGTAGGGACATCAGTCACTGTAACCAGTTGATATGGGTCACCCAGTGTATGAGGCACTCATTCCATTGATTGGCAAGCAGCAGTCTGAGACTGTTGCTCCTGAATCTATGGCGGGGAGCCTGGCAGCCTTAATTCAGAGCCACGCCACCGCCATCAGGGTGAGTGCTGGGCATCTAAATGCCAATGTGCTTTAATGGTCGACTGCATCAGACTCTCTTCCTACACGTACTGTCCCTGCTGACGGCGTCGAGAGATCGGGGCAAATCATTGCTAAAGAGCCGGCCTGAGCAGCTTTTTTGACTGATGAAAACAAGATTTTCATAGCGCAATAACATGTATGGTATTAAAATTGATCATTAGAAATGAACATTGTAAATTTGTTTCAAAAGCATGTTTCTACACTTAAATAATGTCCATTTGTTAAATAGCTTCTTTTGAGAAGAATACACAATAATGTGTCTATATTAAAGTGCTCTCTCCTTTGGAAAGGTCATGCTCAGACTACAAACATGGATCTGTATTTTCTGGGAGCACCAACAAAAATGTAAAATGTTTGTGTGCTGGTCACTGAATGTTTGGTTGTCACTGAATCCGTGCATTAATTACAATATGCCCAAACATTTATAAACAGAAATAGAAAATATTAAACACACCTGTAGATCCTGCAGCCTGGTCTTCTGGACCCTTGTACAGTCTGTCACAAACCCTGGAGATTCTAAAGGGCCTGTCTGCATCCCCCCTAAACTCCACCTGTAAGGAAAATGGTACAACGTCCTTTCATCGCCTTCAATTGCAACACCAGACATTTCAAAGTGTATATTTTAAAGAAAACGCTCATCGATTTTTTTTGGGGGGGTCAGGGGGGTGGGTAAGTGCAGATAAGGTGTTGGGGAGTAGGGAATAGGTAAAGATGGGTGGGGGAGGGGTTCATGGGGATTTGGGGTTAACCCACCCAAAAAAGGAAAAACAATGTGATTAACGTTTTTGTTAGAATGTACACGGTCTAATGCCTGGCTTTATAATTGCAGGCGATGAAAGTACATGGAACCCAGGAAAATGCACCCTCAGTGTGATGAGGATCTTCTGACAGGGCACATGCAATGACTTTGTCAGACACAAAATATCAGGGCATTCCCCAGCCCACATCTGACACTGATACTCATATTTTACTTGTAATCATAATAAAACACGCCACCACCTCCAGTCTTCAAGTTATTTGTGTATTTTGTATGGCCACACTGCGGTCACCAAAGGCTATAGTGGCCATGCAAATGCACGCCCGACAACACGACTGGGAGATAGCGGTCTAACATGAGGCAGAGAGAGAAACAGAGAGATGGCTAGTATTGTTATATTTTGTAGAATTGTATACATTCAATTATGAAATGTCTGAATAGTGTAGCTTCCAGTTTCCATTCTACATTTTTTTTTCAATTTTATTCGTTTTTAAAGATAGAAGTTTGACAATCATTTACAAGCATTTTCCACCAACAAGACATGTAAGAGAAATTGTTCCAAAAAAAAAAAGTGTATAAAACATATAATGTCTTTGCCGATCACATACATTTTCAATAACATCATCAAAACCAAATACCCGCTCCCCCCCCTTTTCACATAATACCATATGAAGGGCTAGAAGAGACCAGTTTTTACATCTGAATCATTTTTAAATTTATAACATAGGGCACATGAGCATAATAGAACCTGCGAATTTGCTGTAGCAGACATTGTGAACCGTTGAGTAGATTGTCTCTGATTTTAATAACGTTCTTTTTATGTAACATATTTAGCACGAAAATCTGACCATGCGTTCTCGACTGAGGTGCGATCCCCATGTAGGGCTGCGGTCAGGGTGTTCATTCTATATATGTTCAGGGCAACACCCAACCATTCAGTTTTGCTAGGGAGCGTCGCTCTCTTCCATACCATGGTGAGACAGGCTCTTGCGGCCATCAGTAGCCTTGTATCATTCTGGGTGCTTTCATGGTCGTGTCGTCCGTTTCAAACAGGCCAAATAGGATCAACAGTGGTTGTTTCTCTCTTTTGTCCTCATCTAATTCCTTGATCCAGCTGAGAACTTCCGACCAGTAAGCTTGGACCACCTTGCATCCCCACCACATATGCCAATAGTCGGCATGCTTCCCACAACCCCTCCAGCAATATGGGCTTACCCCTTGATACATTTTGGCCAACCGGATTGGATAATATTGCCATCTATACATTAACTTGATGGCATGTAATTTGTATTGGCAAGATATAGATGATTTCACTGTTCGTCTACATATTTGTAGCCATACATTTTGTGAGATCTGCCTGCCAATGTCTGATTCCCATCTGTTCTTCAGTGTGAGGGATGGTGTAATAGTGACCTCAATCAATGCCAAGTACATTGCACTTATTAAACCTCTACAGTTTGTACATGTGTTAAGAATTCTTTCAAACGGGGTGAGGTCCCTTTGTAGCTGGTTCTTCCATATCGCCCTTGTCATCACCCCCTTGAGTCTCAGGTATAGGAAGACCGAAAGCGGGCCTATGCTGAGTGCCTCCTGAAGCTCCTGAATAGTGATGAAGGTGCTATTTCTCCAAAGTTGACCAGCCCTTTCTAATCCCGCATCGTACCAGGTCTCAAAGATCCCTGGTGCCCATAAGTGTCCCAGGGGAGAGGGCCAGGTTGTAACTCCCTCCATTTTCTTGCCGGGCTTCCATATTGCCCATATTGTTCCAATAATGGGGTGGGTTTTGATGCTATTTCGTAATTGGGGCCCCCGGAACCCATAGCCATTCGCCTAGGATGAATGGACGGAGATGGTAGTTGTCCAGAGCTATCCACTGTGGTTCTGACTGCTGCCTGACATGCGGAACGAGGACACGCATTTAGGCTGCCCTATAGTATGTTTCTATGTCCGGGAGGCCTACCCCTGCGTTGTCCTTTCGGAGTTGGAGCAAAGATCTGGGGACTCTAGGCTTTTGGCTTTGCCACAGGAAGGTTAAAAGGGACTTTCTGGTAACCGTAAAGTATTCTTGGGGCATTTTAATGGGAAGCATTTGGAACAGGTAGAGTATTTTGGGGAGAATCACCATTTTTATTGCATTTAAACGGCCCAGCCAAGAGATGGTGAGTCTGGACCACCTTTGGACATTTTTTTGAAAGGCAAGTGATAGTGGGGGGAAATTAGCTTTGTATAGGGATTCCAGGTCTCGAGTAACATTGATGCCCAGGTATCGGAGTGTGGAGAGGCTGACCTTCACTCCTAGGGGAGCAAATCATTCCGCTTCGGAATCTCTACTTTTATCAATTGGGAGGAGGATCGACTTTCCGCCGTTAATTTTCAGGCCAGCCAATTCACCATATTCTTCAATTATGCTGATCGCAGCCGGGACAGAATTTAGGGGATCAGTTAGGTGTAGTAATATATCGTCAGCGTAGAGGCCTAGTTTTTATTCACGTTCTCCCACTGTAATTCCCTTAACTCTACCATCCTGCCTTAGTTTCTGCGCCAACGGTTCAAGGGACAGCACGAATAGGAAACCATCGTGAGTAGCCTCCGTTCACTGTCACTGATGTTGTGGGAGATGTATACAATGCTTTAATGGTGCGTCGGAGCCTCAGCCCCATCCCATTCCAGACTAGTACCCTTTCTAGGAAGTCCCATGCCACCCTGTCAAAGGCCTTCTCGGCGTCTAGTGACAGAAGGGACGGATCCCCCATGTTACATTTATTAATTAACAAAAATGCATTAATTGGCACCTGTAAGCCCCATTTGATGGGCTCCCAGAGACTTAAGTCTCTAGTGAGGGCTTTTAAAGACACCTTTCTGTAGTTCATAACCCCCACATTTTTTAGCTACACACCCACAGCGTCTCATGACTACTCTGGGACAGTGACTCTATATCTGTTTTGCACTGCACTTATATTTTGTTAATGCCAAAAAATGCCAGAAGAAAAACACATGTGTACATGACTTACAAAAGTCACGTACAAGACTGAACAGGGGCACATGCTTAACTTATTTAGCTATATCACAAATATACAATACAATTCATTTCATTTTTTTATTAGTTGTTCATGGTTTAAATTAAACCTTTACAATAGCATATATTAATACTTCATCAAATTCATCCATAATAAACATATATTTTTTAATTCATTAAAATTCATTACATCACAGATAGAGGCTAACATTATTATTCTTAAAAAATACTACTGTTACTGAGCAATAATACAAAGAAAAATAATTTATGATAAACCACACATTTTCAAAAATTGCACTACAGCTATAGACATGGAGACAGATGTACTCCCCAAAATATATACCAACAGATTCTCCCCATCAACCACAGCCTGATTCTGAACACATTTACCAAACTGCTGGATAGGAAATGAGATCAAACCCAAAAAGCGTAGCAAAAGGTGTTTTCGGTCCTCCACAATTGTAAAAGTATTTGCAGAATCTGCAAAATTGCATAGATTTCAGTAAACCACTTCAAACACAGACAATTTCACAAGTATTAATAACGTTCATACGAAATCTCATATACATATTACGAGAATCACGATCAACACATTTCTTAACATATCTCTCTTCCAGCCCATACCTTTTACGTGCCAATCGTGATTGTGAACACAGGGAATGCTCTCCAATTAAATTCCAAGTTAGTACCCAGTCGTTCTGCATTATTCTTAATTTTACCCATATTGATTTTGGATTAGCAGATCCGCATTTAATTCAAATTCCTGCATTTTACCCTCTCAATGTTCTGCAAAGTCTTTTACAAGGAGTCCCCCTAGCTATCTTGATTCGTTTCCCAGCAGATTAGACAAAGTTTCTTCTGATATAATGACAGACAACGGCGCCTAATATTACTTTGTAAAGATGACATACCAAGGTCATATTGTATGACTTCCATCAGAATACAATGGGACCAAAAGTATAACACTTTCCTCGAGATTAAAGATTCATAATGTTATACCTCCTCTGCGAGCTAAATGGGGAGTACTTTCAGCCAATAAACCAATTTAGGAATCACTTTTGACCTATAGATTTTTAACACTGGTAGGAGCGAAAAATTCCCAAATTTTAGGTCTATCGCCCTCATTTGCCATGCAAGAATACATGCTTTTTTTTGCCATTCTCTTAATAATGTTTTACTGAGGTGGGCTAATATAGGTGCACCTAAGTATAGTATTGATGAAGTTATTTCCAGCCATTCTCCGTCAACACGCCAGTCATGTGTGCATTTGTTCCCTTTCTTACAAAATGTTTATATTTAAATTTTTGACTGATTAATTTTTAATTTTTAGATAACATATTTCTATATAGTTTTTATAGGTTGTCAGGAGATACTAAATTCGAGTAGGGGTCCTATCAAAAATGATAAAGTCATCCTCATAAACTATCCACGGTAGAATTGCAAGCAGAATATCTATAATATTTAAAAAATCAAGTTATGTGACAGGGTTCCCTGAAGGTTTATCTTTTGTATATTATATTTTTAGATATTGTCCTTGTAATTGCAACATTAGTGAGAAAGCTCACCAAGGTAAGCTCTTACCTAAGCAGATTTGCAACCTATCACTTATGATTTATCAAAGATTTGTGGAGCGACATGTACTACAAAATGGTTTCTATGCCTTAAAAGTAAAAAAGTTGAAACACAGTGCAAGTACATGTTTCCCTATTAGCATCGAAGGCATAATAGCAGCATCATCATACCCTCCAGTCCATTGCCCTCCCAATGCAAAGCTGATTGCCTATCAAATCTGAACCCCTTATCTTTAAGAGGAGATGTTAAAACACGCTCATTGAACCGAGACAAACAGAGAATGCGTGCACTGCCTGAAGTTACAAACAGTAGGCAGGCTAGCCATAATACACATATACTGTTCTACAAGCCCAAGAAAGACTGCTCACAGACAACAAACACACACTCCCCAACACAAGTATGGATCGAGACTGGATAAGGGATCACTCCTCTCTTTCTAAGTTGTCCAAACTCACTCTATGTTGATGCACCTCCTTGTTGATCAAACTTCATGGACTTGCATTTTAATTTTCTGTGCGATGGAAGCACAATTACTGTAACCCAGGGAGGCAGGGGTTCGAATCCCACAGACAGGACATGTCCACTGCATAGGTAGATCCCCATTGTTATTACATTTCTTGAAAAAAAAAGCAGCCCAACGTCACTTGACGGAACACTGAAGAGGGATGGCCAAATCGCGCATGCAAAAGGGGAAAGATGGGGTGTCAATATGAAGGTTCCACCAAAGGAGCCGGAAGACTGTTTGAGGCCCACACAGGGACAAATCTTCACATCATAAAAGTAAGTTGAGAAGATCCCTAAACTCCATTATGAATGTGTGCTTAATGTTTGACAGTGCTTGGTCCATGCCAATGGACCAACTACTTTAGTAGACACGGCTTGTGAGAGAATCTCCAAGCCAATTGTAATGAAGATCTTCTGCAGAACACACCATAAAACCATTAAATATCTTTATAAAGCAATATTTAACCCCCTTGCACCACTTTGTTTTAAAATGCCCATTTTGCCATCAATGTTCCCTTAAATTCCACAAGTGAAAGCCTCCCTGACTCCCACCAAAACTCACACCCCACATCTTCTTTGATACAGGACGTTGCATTCATACAGGTCTTGGCCTTTATTTCTCTAGGACTATGTTCACAATCATCCCTTCTGCTCTGCTGTAGAGTGAACAGTGTTCGTAGTCCAGTGCAATTTGCCCGATCGTCTTGCTGCTTCCAGGATACCTCTGATCGAGTCGTGAGAGGTCATCGCACTGCGTTATTGCAAGCCATCAGAGCCACATGTGATATGATAATTGTAATAACGACAATGATGTGTTATTTATATAGCGCCTTAATCCAAAGCGCTTTAAAGAGCACATATTTACATACAATATCACCCAACCGAAATTGGTACTCATTTATCGACCTCGGAAGGATGAAAGGCTGAGTTGGCATTGCCAGGATTCGAACCTGCAGATCACACTCAGATCGCAGCAGCGAGCGCTCAACCCGCTGAGCTATGTTACCGGCATTAAGGTGTGCCTGATGGTTGGGGAAAGTGCTCTGTCTGCTTCAGTGTGGAAAGGATGCAGTATGTAACACTATTCCCGTGGGCAATCAATCATTCACCAGTTATAGGTGCATAGCTCAACATTTATAACTACGTGCACCTTCACTAATCATGGCCAGAAGAACAATTCTGTACATTAGAAATATATATTTCCTTTTATTATAACATGTTTCCTCTTCTCTTTTCCTGAATACAAATATTCCGCTTCCATCATTGCAAGGTAATACATACAAATCTCGAATCTTATTTTTTCACAGTAAATTGCTGATTCATAATCTCATCACTATATACTGTAGCAGAAGCAAATAAAACTCGCATTTGGGATGGTCAAGGTGGGGAAGCGGGCCTGTTTTTAAAACGTGTAGAACTTAATCCAACATGCTTAGGCAAATGGGCTTGAAAAGTGACCATTTGGACTGCTTGAAAGCACGGGCTGGCTCAACCTTTCACTCCCACCTAAGACTCAAATTCTAAAATGCCACTTAAAGCACTGAATGCACCAAACGAGAGAGGCGACGTACCTGGTGAGCACAAAAAAACTCTAGAACAATATTTTACAGTTTAATACTATTGAATACAAGAACACAATAAAGTGCCCCCCGAACCAACAACAGACCTAGTATATAGACCTAGCAAAAGGTATTTTAAAATGACAAATTGTTGCAGAGTGCATGTCATGCCTGAGCTCTGAGCCAACACGCCATTGTAAATACCTGCTTCTGTTCTCAACCTTGAAACCAGATGCCTTGTGAGCAATTTACTTTCCTTGAACAGTGCACCGTTTGGAGATTTGACAATGCTTTCAGCTATTCGACCGAGCTCATAAATGATGACAAGTGTCCAGAGGAGAGCACCCAACACACCTGCGATTTCCGACCTGATGTCTTTAAACTTGGCATAAAAAAATGGTCGGAATTTCAAACATGTTTCTGTATTTCTGCAACATTTCGGCCCTGAAGCAAATTTGGAAAGTTATCCCAAAAAATATTACAGGAATCTCTTCCAAAGCAAAAGTAAAAATGCCCATATGCCATGCAGTGCGGTCAAAAGGCAGTGCAGTAGGCCACCTTGTGGGGTGCTGCTGAAAAACATCAGGTGCCACATATCTACGAAGGGCCAGTCACTACCCTAAAGAGATGAGTATTAAAACAAAATATCATACCCCTTAAAGACTGCAGAGTGCATTGGTTGACTTACACATCTAAAAGCAAATGCAGTCTGTCCTGTGGCTTTATGAAACGATTACAGGAACCCATGCTGTATGTGAGAGCGACATTTGTGCATAGCTCGTGTTTTTATCAGCTGAATCTTACGAGACACATTTCACCTCTATTTGTGGTACAATGTATCTCTGATACACACCGGATAAAACATTCTGAGGTGTTGTGCATCATTTCGCTACTAGGTCGCTCCATGTCATTCAACAGGGGTCAAAGCACCCGCTCCTACATGTGCTGACTCTCCCCAAACGTGCACGCGTAAAGCGTGAAAGAGGGTGTGACGCATGCGTACTTCACATGAATAGTCAGGCACTCCCCGTTCCCTTTAGCACGGTTGAGTGCCCATAAAACATATGCGTGTTCAAGGCTGGTGACATGCATTTCTTTACTTAATGCCCTGTTATTTCAATTAAAAAAAAAATTCTATTCCCATATTTATTTCGGTGTGTAAAATAACCCCAGAATGCTAGTGAATATGTTAATTATTTATTGTGTTTACTTGTTTACGTCTGTTTATACGTTATATATTGCAATATCATTTAAAAAAATGTTTTATACGATACAGTACATAGTAAAGAATTTACTGACATTTCAAAGTGACAATACAAAAAAAATACATCATATTCCCCACAGACAGTTCGCCGAGACAACTGGTCTTTTGTGGCAAAGGGTGCATCCTGTGTAAGATGATGTTGCAAATGTTGACTATGAACACCATTCCTGCACACTACTTAAAAAAAACAAGACAATGGGAACCAAGCAACCCTATGGTAGGTTAGGAGACATGCTGGTTTGACACGCATGTTAGCAGTGTGAGCTACAGGACAGTCACAGGGTCAGGAGGTCAGCATCATGCACCTTAAGGCATTGCTGCAGCATAAGCTCTCCCATATGCATTCCTATTTTCCCAATAGAGATTTAAGATGAAGCACCCTATAATGCATGAGGTATATGTATTCTTTCAGAGGCATCCCATACTGTATTAAGACACAATCTGCTGCACTCAGCACTTCTAGATGAACTTGCTTCCCCCAGATCAAAAGCTTTCTCAAGATTGCTTGTCAGATGAAGCTGTGCCCCTGATCCCCGGCTAGTCACACCAGAGAGAGTGTTTGGTCTATCAAGGACCAGAAAGGGGACTTGGCATGTGGTGCTCCAATGCCTTTATTAGGGAGTGTCATTTGACACCTGCCACAGACGGCCTCAAGAATACACCAACTCTCGAAGACATTTCAAGAGTTTTTATTGTGAGACTTGTCAAAGGGGCTTGCTAAGGGCCACTCTCTCTACCTCGTCCATAGAAGGGTGCTCCCTCCCTATCCCAAGTGTCTTTCAATCCCAGGATGCTCACAGGAGAGTGGTAACCCCATACTATCTAAAATCTGTATAGCTAAAGGTGATGGCATAATGGCAAATTCCTTATCTATCTAAAGCTGCCTCTGGGAACAAACTAGGTAAGCCCTGCTCTAAGATCCCAAATGTGATGTAACATAGGAGTATGTGCCTTTAAGATATCCAGGCTCCACTTGGTCCTATCCTTGAATGCTCCGCTGTTCCTATCTCTATATCTTTATACTCGCATTCATTTTTTCCCGTTACTCTACTCCCTCCTACTCCACACCCTGTCTGAACTCACTCTCCCTGACCAGTTCCCCTCTGTCCCTCGATGTTGCCCTCTATACTATCTACCTCCACCCTCCAATCTTACCCCTCACTACTCTCACACCCCTTTTCCCTTCTCATCTCTACTACTCCCTCTCCACACTACTACTACTCTCCCCTCACCACTCTGTTGCTGCTCTCCCCTCTGCAGTTTACTATTACGCTCCTCTCATCTTTCCACAATACTGATAATCTCTCCTCTCCACATTACTACTTTCACTCCAGCCACACCCTCGACTAGAGTCACCCTTCTTTCACCTCCCCAGTTACCATTTAATTTGCTTCTTACTATTTCTATTATTCTCACATACTTACCTAACACACACACACTCAAACACAAGTACCGCACGTCCACGCTCTGCTTCTAAACAATAGACTCTTTCAGCAATTCTCCTCCATGCTCCCCTGCTCTGACCTTCCTCTGCAAGGTCTGGATCCTCCTGTTCCTCCCTTGACCTCACCCAAACAACCCACACCTTCCTGTTTCCTTTCCTCCCTTTTATCCCCCTTGTTCCTCCCCATTGGCTCTCTCTCTTGCTGGTTCCCCGGATCAACCGCTGACTGTTCTGAATCTGTTACAATGAAGAAAACATTCAAAAGGATCTTAAACCCCGCCATTTTCTCTACATGTGTCCGCCAGTCTACGGCAATGGCAGCCTGCAACATTCAATGTCCCAGTTTGTGTGAGAGCTTCCCGGCTAGTTACGGATGCTGGCTTGTTGAGTGTGATGTGGTCTGCAGTCCCTCCACCTTCACGCAGGTGATTGCAATGTCCTTGTGAACCCCACTGGGCATTCCACAATAAGTTGCAGTCTCCCAGTGGGTAAATACAAAGGGAGTCCCGAGCGAAGGGACAGGGACTGGGGCCCTCCCAAATTCCCCACCCACCTTTGGAGTAGGGCTGGCTCTTGCTTAAATCCTGGTAGGCCTCTAACCCCAAGCTTAAAGCGGTCCCTATCCTCTCCTCCCAGGGACAAATATCAGTCCTGTCGTACATCACCAAGGTGAACCTCTGTGGTTGTATGGATATGGGAAGTAAGGATTGCTCAGGGGCAACGCGTTTGTCTTGGAATCAAGACAACGATGAAAACACAGGTTAGAATCACAATCCTGCGCTTAGTAACCACCTGTTGGTTTTAAGCACGGTATGAAATAACAATTATAATTATAATTATGGTGGTACTTCAAGCAGAAATAAGCACAGCATTTACGCGACAGAACTTCTGCTGGTATGACAGGTGTGCAGGCAGTTCTTAATTCCGAGGACTGCCAAGTGCGCCCCTATTGGCGGGTTAATTTTTTAATGTAGTATTTGCCAAGACCCAACCTGTTATGATGGCACTGATAGCTCAATGGAGAGCAGCAGGTTCTACAACAAGCCGCTGAAAATGTCACTCAAAAAAGCTCACCTTCTTAAATAAAAACACATTTTTGAGATATTCATTTCCTGCCATGAAATGTAGGAGGAATCAGAAGATGAAGGAGTATGTGACACCAAATGCCAAGAAAGCCTAAGCATCTCCAGCA
Organism: Ambystoma mexicanum; assembly: GCF_040938575.1. Lineage (NCBI taxonomy): Eukaryota > Metazoa > Chordata > Amphibia > Caudata > Ambystomatidae > Ambystoma > Ambystoma mexicanum. The sequence goes on along the minus strand of NC_090932.1, from coordinate 874,364,704 downwards.
AAAAAACAAGGTCCTCTTCTTCAACCCAGTTAATACCATTGGAATGAATGCATTAACATTGTCTGTTGTGTTGTTCACGTTACAGCCCAGTACAGACTTTCCAATTGCAAGTGTGGCATTCATGTTCTATTTGCATGGGACGGGTTTGGTATTTCATGAGAGTAAAATACAATTGATTGTAATGTATTTATTTATTTATTTTTCAGGTAACTTTATTCGAATAAGTTTCATGGGAGCATCATAATACAGAATCCACATTTTAAAACGGTACCCATCACATATCAAAATGATGTCACATGCATATCAATAAATGCTCAAAGTAACTTGAATAATAGGGGTAGGAGTTAACAGAAAGCCTAACAGATAAATCCAATAATATACTAGTCTTAAAGCTACACAGAAAGTGCATATACTTCATAGCAGTAAAGCTATAGTCTTATTTCACTTTCGCATCTTAGATGTTAATACAGAGATGAATAAAATGTGACATTAGAGTACAGATCGATCGCAGAAGTGTGCTAACTTGATTGACTACTGAATATTAGCCTTGTTCTCTGTGCCACTACAAGATACCAGGCTACTGCTATAAGAGCATCTATTCGTGTGCCATCTCTACAAAGCTTGTTTGCAAATCTCTGTGGTAACCAATGGGATTAACCAATATCTACTTAGGTAGGCAAGGGCAGGGCACCACAGTATGGCCGCTATGACCCAAATGTAAAGCCATAAAAGCGCTGGTTTTATTGAATACATGTGTGCCCCAACTTCTACGTTTTAGAGCCAGATCATATTAGAAACGTGGGACTAATAGTAGGGTAAGAAGAAATCCCTAATGCACCCCTTGATTAACTGCAAACAACTTGGTACATTCACCCCTCAGACAAATGCGGAATTCCCTTGGTACTGGGAAATAATGGCTTATACGACTTCAGGGTTCATCCTGAATTCCATTAAAGTCTGTGATAGTTTATTGCGGTTTATGCCATCAAAGGACGATTTTACGCAAACAAGCAAAATATATATTTATTTATTTTAAATATTTCTATAGAGCGAACCAGACCCAAATGCATCGGAGTGCTTTACAATTGAGCATGTATATAAATACAACTGAAAAACTCTTAAAATACATGAAAGACGTCCATTAGTTTGAAGGAGTGCCACCATTTAAACACATTAAAATTAGATTTCCACGGACATGCTTTTCCTAAACCTCAAGTAATCTGTGGTTTCACCAGGGTCAATAGGTAAGGAATTCCAGTCAGAAACAGCTGCCCCGGAAAAGGACCTTTTCATTGAGGACGACAACGGAAAAGTACAGACTACAAGGCGAAGATAGTCACGGCTTCATAAGCCTCTTGAACCCCCTAAGATTTTTTATCTGTTTGCCAACTAGGATGGAGGCTGCAAATGAATAGCTTTACATGTAATACATAAACGCTTAAAAGTAATCCTGGGTTCAAGCAGAAGTCAGTGAAGAGATTTAAAAATTGGTGTAATATGTTATAATTTCCGTTCCCCTGTCACTAACTGTGCCGCAGCATGGAAAACTGCTTTCAAAGGCCCCTACTAAACAGGATTTCCATAATCATTTTGAAAAAGTACTAAAAATGGTACTGAAGTCCGAAAATGACATGGTGTAAGCAAAGGTGTAAGTGCTCTCAATAAACATAGATGGTGATTGGAAGATTTCTCCAAGGCATTGACATGTCCTGGGTCCACAATAAAACCCAAGGATTTGGTCGACTGTGAAAGGACTAACCGTGCTCCCAGAGATCTGCTTTTTGATTTATTTATTTATTTATTTTATATTACTCTAACAAGAACTTTTACAATATTAACACTACTCAAACACACATACAAACGTAACAATCAGATCCTTACAAATATAAATACACGGTTGATAATATCTCTTATCACAATAATAATACGCTAATAATACAATCTTCTTTCTTTACCTCTTACATATTCTCACATCAATACAAAACAAATTAATCGTATGAAAACATTTCTAAATAAATACAATTTCATTTAGGTGTTTTCTACTTTTCCCCTTTTTATTAATCAGGGAGATATGGTGGAACCCCTCTCCACACCCTGTAAAGTGCCAAGAACCTCTTACTGGATTCGATATTTAAACAAAAGGCACAAAACTCAGGTGATTTAATCGAATTGTAATTGTAGACAAGGCATCCCAAGGTGATCATGTATAAAGGTCCCATAAGCGGACACTCAGTGAGGACCTGCTTGACGGTCTCTCGATTTGCTATGATTTTACACATTCTGCAAAATCTGGCATTCTGCGCGAGCTTCCATTTAGCTCCACAAATAGCCCGGACTGGCAACTGATCAGTGCGCATTTTTACACGAATCCTGCACACTGCTGAGTCGGGACAAAGTAACAAATATAATTGTGGTTTCATGAACCGATGGACCACCTGAGCCGCACACTTACATCCATTTCATTTTGAAAGGTGGTCATAATTACATTGCCAATCCCACTTTGCCAGTCGTTGACCGAAAGCCCCTTTTAAAGTGGAGAGAACTGAACACTGCTTAAAATCAGGAAACGAGTCAGTTAATAACACAACTCCCTAAAGCATATCGCAAATGGCCCTTTTCGGGGCCAAGGCCTGATCAGGACCATAACTATCACCCAATTTGGCCAATAAAGGTCAGGACTCAATCTCATCAAGGCAATCTCGTAAGTGAGCATATCTTTTTCAGACGAAATTATTAAGTATAAGTGCGTATCATCTGACTATTGATGCATTTCAAGCCTTAAAAATGCTTTCAATGAAAGCAACTATAATTCAAGGCACACATATATTCAATCGAGGCAGAGTTAGGTAACCCCAGTACATTCCTCCAAAAATGGGCCTCTATGACGTCTAACCATTTCAGGTCCTTTAACCCCAATGCCAATAAATCCTACAAAATCGCTCGACAAAACCACTGTTTATAGAGTGCCAGCACTCCACTTAATGAAATTCCTGTGTGTTCAGTGGTATATTTTCTCACCAGACAAGTGATTTGTTTTGCCCTTCTGGATCCAGCTTCACATATATCACCAGTCTCAGAAGTAGCCAACATCTCAAGCCCCAAATATTTATATGATTAAATATATTCAATAGGGCCCACATTAACAATTATCTTACATCGATTCACTTTTTTGGCAGACACCAGCATAACCTTGATTTTGTTTAAATTTACTGATAGCTGGTTCTTTATTGAATACTGCCCAAGCTCATTCAACACGGACTTCATCCCTGTCAGCAAATGATCGAATATTGCCAGATCATGCATGTACAACATCGCAGAGACCGGGCAAGTCCTAATTCTTGGGGGACACCCAGAACTGCCCATGAACTGACCCAGTGAGTCAGAGATGTAGATATTGAACAGCAGTGGAACAAGCAAACATCCTTGCCTTACGCCCCTGCAAATTCTCATCTGCTTGGACAGAAGTCCATCATCTCCCAACCGAATCTGGGCCATTGTGTCTGCGTGCAGGGCCATGACAACTTCCCATAACTAACTTGCACAGTCTCACCTTCTCATTTTGTTTCATAGGATTTTACGCTCCACTTTGTCAAAAGCGGACCTAAAGTCCACAAATTAAATATACACTGAGGGACTGTGGCTTATCTTCACCTGGGTAATTATAATCTGTCCAATGCTCGGATGTTGTGTGTCGTGCAAGACCCAGGTCGAAAAAACCTGTCTGAAATGGATAAAGAATGTTAATTCTACTAACCCAGAACTGTAGGTGTCCCTTAGCCAATTTCTTCCTAATTGTGAATATTCTGCCATCAAGGGCCTGGGCACTCATCGGGACAGTTTGTGGAAGCTTATGTAAATCCGCACCAGGCCTATAGTAGCAGTCTCCAAGACTCCCCCTACAATTTGAGGATCCTCCAGATTCAGATCTGCTATATTAACCTCAGGCACAACCGTTGCCAGATGGATTGCCAGGGGAGAAGTTGCCACCACATCAGGGTCCTTGAGAAGCCAGCTTGTCAATGTGCTCACACTAAATTGGTGTCTTTTCTTCTGTTGTGCCGCTCTTTTCCTGCTTGTTTGGTCACCTCTCTCTGATTACACACTGTCGCTATAGTAGAATTCAACGATTGATTGGGGTCATCGCTAGGTAGCACCTCTCTCGCTGCATTACGAGCAGCAGCTCTTTTTTGTTTTTCCCTCCATCAAATTTGTTTATGAGTCAGATAGCAAAAAGGGGACTAGAGAGATGTTTACAGTTCATCGTGGTCTTCTTCAGAACTTGGGATAGTTATTATGATAGGCGGGACTTCCGTAACGCTTTCAGGTTGATAGCGGGGGACCCCCCCTTCAGTTACAGTGCTGTCACTTTGAACAGGACCACAGACGTGTCGCCAGACAGCCTTGCAATTGTAATATGTGCCCGTTTTGCTTCAAAACATCTTAATGGTTATGCCCACATAGTTTTCGAAGTATTTTCACTGCAAAATGTAAAACATCCCAATAAGGGCCCACCTCCAAATGTTCTGTATGCTCGATGGAGGAATGATTTGATTTCTTAGTCTGGGTAACAGACCCGCTTTCCTGAGGCAGTCGAACTCTGTAAGCTTGCACATACGCCTCTGAGGAAGAATTATGAGAATGGAACAAATTGGGGGACACCAAAAGCCTCTGAGATGCAAGTTCTTCATGAGAGGGGTCACTCGTTCTTACAGGCTCAACCCCAAATGGATTCAGATTTCCAGATGGTATAACTCCCGTGGGGCCCGATTCTCGTCCACCGTTGCATAATGAATAACACAACTGTAACAAGGAATTGTTGTCTATATCACCAAACATGGCATTTGAGTCCGCACTCAGCGAAAGCCCTCCCGTTGACACATTCAATTCTCCTCTGACGTGGACTTTGCTGGAGAAAATCGTACTGCCTTTGTACTATTAGCTGTGAAATAGTTAGTTATTTGGCCCACACTGGGAACGGCCACAACCGGAAGCAAACCTGGCTGGTAATGGGCCGGTACCCCTGCGAAATCCCCAGTCATCACCACTTGGGAGTCACTAGCCACAGATCGTTTGTAGCCGTTCCTTTTTCTATAGGGCTTGCTCTTGCTCTTACAGAGATTATATATCCTTTGTTTGTTCGGCGCTTTGCCTGGCATAATTCAAATAAATGCACAGAACAATGCGAACCAACAGTCTCTCCCGGTCACGATAGCCGGTACCGGATCCCCAAAAACGCCCTTCTCTCACCTTGTCAAAGCATCCAGGGTCAGGTAAAGACACGGAGAACACAAAAAACACACTCTGCGATGCTCCGCGTCCAGCTATGGTATTATGAAGGAGTGACTCACAGCAGCAGCAATGAAAAGGGTAAGCAGACTCTCTAGCAGCCTGCTAACACTGAAAGCACACTCCAACACCACCATGCCTGCATTTAAAAACAGGATTAATTTCAAAGGTTGCTCTGAAGAACGAGATACTAAAATAAATTCCGCCTTAGACTCATTCAATGTTAAAAAGTGTTCCGACATCCAGGACTCAATCTCATCAAGGCAATCTCGTAAGTGAACCTATCTTTTTCAGATGAAATTATTAAGTATAAGTGCGTATCATCTGACTATTGAGGCATTTCAATATCATATTTAGGTACCAAATTGCGAAGAGGCTCCATATATAAGTTTAAAAGTATTGGTGAGAGGATCGATATTTGATTGACCCCATTAAGTGTGGGAAATGGATTGGCGCAGTTCAGGCCCATCACAAACAAATGCTACCTGTCCCTTAAAATGACTGTAACCACTCAAGTAGTTTGCCTCTAATTCCCATTTGATTAAAACGTCTGTTATGGTCAACAGTGTCAAAAGCTGCAGATAAATCTAACACAATTAAGAAATAGGAGCCACCAACGTCCAAACTCTATACATATCTTCAAGAATATGAAGAGCAGTTGCTGTCTGTGTGCTACATCCAGTGCAGCAACCAGACTGCAAAGATGCCAAAAAGTTATGTTCAGAAATCCACCCATTCAGTTGGTCCCACGCTGTTCTCTCAATACATGTACCCAGAAATGGTAAGGAGGTGACCAGTCTATAATTGGCTAGAACATATTAGGATTTGCCACACAAAACCACCTTTTTATCGAGTAATAACGAGAGTCTAAATAATTGGTCAGTAGTTTCGGCGCCCTTTTGAAAACCTGATTGGATATGGTTTGTAACATTATTATCTTCAATCCAAGTGTTTAAGCATTCAGAGAGTACACTACTATATATCTTGCACAGTGTGTCAATTAAAGGGATCGGTCTGTAGTTGGCAGATTGAGAGGCAATTGAGAGTTGGATTGAATGTGTAAATTGAAAATGCTGTTTGCATACAGGACTGGCAATTCTTTAACAAGTTAGCAAATAAGTGAATACCCGTACCAAAGAAGGGAACCCTATGATGTACACTCCTAAGTTGGGGTACACTTCCTTCACTTCCCCCAGACTCACTAATTTACCACATATCACACAAGTGGAGGATAAGCCATTGATTCTAGCAGGATAAGTGAAATATATACAACTGCCACTCAGATGTTATTATAAATCTCAAGTAAAATCATGTATTACAAAACTTTAGATATATTTTTAAAAAATCTTATTTTTTAAAATGCTCAAAATAGCATCTACAAATAACACACAATTAATTACCTCCATGCGTGGCCTCACCCAAGTGACTTGTTACATAAAAAACCCATGACACAGATGGAAACTAAATACATTGTTTATAACTCTCGCTGTGTCAGAATGTTTTCATAAGTATGTCAGTTCTATTCTATTCCCCTCTGCTTAACATGACTTGTTTCTGTCCATAATGCCTACTCAGTGCCGGACGTTCTTCAGGAGCATTCTTCATACCAACAACAATTCTTCAAAAATTTCGATTCTTTTCCACAAAACCTCTCAAGTGTTTATTACACAATCCTCTCGGCAAAGAAATCAGAAAACAGTCAATCAATATTAACTGCAATTATAATGTTAGGCATCACCCCCCCTCCCCCCTCCCAACACAAGATACATTGAGGTTAATTTTTATATATCTTTTTGAGCATTTTTAAAAACATAAATTTTAAAAAAAGAAAGAAAATTGTCTACAGTTATGTAATAAATGATTTTACTTGAGATTTATAATAACATCTGAGTGACAGTTGCATGTATGTCCCTTCTGCGGCTAAAATCCATGGTATATCCTTCACTCGTGTGATTAGTGCTGAAGTAAATAAGTGAATTACACCTACATGGATGGATGGAAAAGACATATAGCAAAGGCATACACATAATAACATAATGACACCACTGGCAATCTAGTCCAAGGCATAGTACAAATCCACAAAGGCCAAGACAATCTCTGCAGGTGTAATTGAGCGTGAGAAAGTCACACTTTATTGCTTTCTTTGCACACTTGTCTGCTCTGGACTTGATGGACAAGGGAACGTCAATTTCTTCATTGCAAGCATGAACTTGCAATTGGTAAAGAATAGTGGGAGAATGAGCAAACCTAATCACGTTTCGGCTCATATTTGAAGAGCATGGGCTGTATGGCTTCCTACCACTGCTTCATGTACTCTACCATTCAAATTAAATAACTAACATTTGTGAGCTCTGACCCCAGAGCTTACACTTGTCATACACTTGTTATGTTGTGCTACTCATTGGAATTCTGCGTTCTAAAATCGGCAAAGAACTTTTTAATAACTCTTAGAGATTCACCTCAACTTGTTTTTTTCCTCTGATTTATGTGGCTCCTTTGGTTATTTACATCGTGTTAGTTATTGCATTCACATTGATGGAAGATACTTAAAACACAGTCTGAATGACCCCCAAGTGTCTCACACGTGTGCACTTTCTCAAGGCCAAACGTCTGTAGATGCAATCATTCTTATTATTCTACTATAGCCCCTGGATCATAGAATGATACTAGGGGCATCACTATTGTTATTCTTGTTGTGCAACTTATTAGGTGTGCCTATTTACATGGTACATGCAGGACACACACTGCTACTGTATGGGAGCCAGTAGGCTATCACAGTGCTTGTGTGGCATGTGCAGCTTCCCTTGATGTAACCGGGGATTCTCCTGAGGATGTGCTGTGCTCAGAAATGGCGTCTTGGCTTCTTCGCTTGTGGCGCCTGGTGATCTCTATGCACAGTATAACAAAGCAAGAGAAATAAGGATTCTTATAAAGTAACACAACTAGAAAAAGAATTGAATGATTTTAAGGACGTACAATATCACCCTTAAACTCCCATTGAATCATGCCCTGTGTGTTCTTCCCTCTCACCTTCTCGCCACCATGCACTATGCCCCACTCCAAGCAAGGAGTTCCTTAAAAACCTGTGCCACTCCAAAGAATACAATTCCTCCAAATCCCAGCCTTTCCTCACATGGGAGTGATTAGCATATGTCATAGAATGTTGCTTTTTCTAAATGACAATATTTGTTTTCTTACATTTTCAAATACATATGATTCTAATGACCAGATTACATTTCATTTACATAGCAGGAGTGTGGCCCATATTTCCTTCCTGCCAACACCTATTTTGGTTTTGCATGAGACACCCCAAGTGGGACGGGTATGCCCAGATGTGGTTCCCCAGTCTGGTGGGCCTAGAGACCCAAGCTGCTCCTCACTGATGATGCCCAATGAGGCCGAAATATGTCTGGGGATGCTTGTGGTCTTGTGCAGAAGGGATGTGACCTAGTAGTTTGGGCTGCACTGCCCCTTTTGGGGTGGGACCAAGCCTGATTTGCATATGGTCTTTCCCCTTCTGTAATGGCTTGGCAGGCTGAAGAACGATGGTCTGGAGCAATGCCAGAGGTTAGGATTAATTCCAAACCTTCCAGCCATCAACTCTTTTGTTTTTCATAAGTCACCCCAAGTGGGACGGGTATGCCCACACATAGGTCCCGATCTTGCTGGGCCTAGAGACTCAAGCTGCTCCTCACTAACTATGCCCAATAAGGCCGAAAAATGCCTCGAGATGCTTGTAGTCTTGTGCCGAAGGGATGTGACCTAGCATTTCCAGCTGGCGTGCCCCTTTTGGCGTGGGACCAAGCCTGATTTGCATATATCCTTTCCCCTTATGTAATGGCTTGGCAGCCAGAAGAACTGTGGTCTGGAGGGGTGCCCACAGCAATGCCAGACATTAGGATTAATTCCAAACCATCCAGCCATCAACTCTTTTTGTTTTGCATAAGTCATCCTAAGTGGGACGGATATGCTCAGACGTGGGTTGCGAGCCTGCTGGGCCTAGAGACCCAAGCTACTCCACACTGATGATAACCAATGAGGCCGAAACACGTATTGGGATCCATGTGGTCTTGTGCAAAAGGAATGTGACCTATCAGTTCGGGCTGGACCGCCCCTTTTAGTGTGGGACCAACCTGATTTGCATATTGTCTTTCCCCTTCAGTAATGGCTTGGCAGGCTGAAGAACGATGGTCTGGAGGGTCGCCCAGAGCAATGCCAGTGGTTAGGATTAATTCCAAGCCTTCCAGCCATCGATTCTTTTGTTTTTCCCATATTTTCTAACCAGTGTAATCCTGAGTTGAAAGGATCCTCTGCTAGTGGAGGCTGAGGGGGCTATTGCCCCTTGTCCTTTGGCTGTAGCCCCGGATAGAAGCTCAGGGGCTACAACCAAAAGGTTAGCTAGCCCTTAGCCCTGACAGTCCTGACATTAGCATAACCCTGGAACTTTTTCAGACATAGCAACATCCCTGCCTCTGCATCATTGTTGGTGTGCGTGATTAGGCATTTGCATCCCCTGAGGATGCAGAGCCAAAACAAGGTGCAACATATCAGGATCCAGGTTAACATTAAATATACTCAATATTGAACAGAGGACATGTTCCCTCATTTTGTGTGGTTTGCACATCACACCCCGGCAGCTAACAGCTTCAAGGATGGAGGAGAATATTTGACTCCACCAAAAAGTCAGTTCAGCTGATTAATACGTGCATCCCAAATGCAAGCGTGGAAATTCACAGCACAACCCCCCCCTCCACCCATTTCTTACATAACTTCTTGAAACTGCGTCTAGGACTTATCCTCTTGTGCATAACACTGGTAATCACAGCATACACCAATAGTAACTGAACTTTAGTAACATGATTGTGGCTAGCATGCGGGTGTGTCTGCAAACATTTTTACATAAATTCAGTTTAATCACCTCTGATGTACCTAATATGAGTACAGAGAGAGATATCCACCAATACAATGAATGTGCACTGGCAGTAAGTTAAAGGTCCAATGTGTACTTTTATCAATGTTTTTACTGTATCCAGCAGAGCCAAAACGTCTGTGCAAATGTTATGAACTGAAGCAGGGTAGTGAGATGGACTTTATGGCCTCATCCCTGCACAGCACAAGACCATCCTCATCGACCTAATAGGTCTTGAATGGGATTATGTTGTTGTTCAGGAAAGTTAGCTGGACATAATCATCTACAAATAAGGCAAACAAAAATTGTGGCATGGAGCACCAGCACCCCTTCCTTGTATCCTGTGCAACGGGAAACCGTAGAAACACCTTTGTGTATCAACGCCCAAACACAATTACTGAGGCCTACAAGTTAACAAATGTATTCCTCACCTAGCCCACTAATGCATGTGATACAAGCATAGCACACATTGTTTGCCCAGAGCTACCCCTACCCACCTCAATCAAGGCATTCTCAGGATCAATGAATGTACTGAGTCGACTGGCCAGCTGCCTCAATCGAAGCACATGCTTCATTGTTAGGCTGACAAGTTGAGCGGACCGAAACAAGACTGCCACGGTCAATATTTATCAGGAAACTAATGACTCTTAAAGGGCGATCATTTTATTTTAATTTGAAGTTTTGTAATGTGCCAACTTGCAGTACAACTGCTTTAAAGCCCAGCAAAAAAGAAACAGGGTAAGGGTGGGGGGAGGGGGCGACAAACAATGCATTTTATGATCAGTTCTCATGCATCTCTATATTAAGTTTCCAAATAACAAAAATATAACTTGCAGATGCAGCAGGATTTCAAGGGTTCCCATAAATCCAGAATTTGATTTCTAAAAGCACAAACCAAAGGAAACCCCAAAAGTCTCCTCAAACCCTACTTTCTTCCCTTATTTCCAGGGGTAGGCTGTTCCAACGTTTTGGACCCCACCACTGCCAGTAATTTGTAATTGGTTATTTATCTTGTGTTGCTCCGCGACGTCTTACTTCCAAAGCGAGCATGTTGCCTCTGAGCTATCCCCCGAGTGAGCTGCCACAATGGGGAAAAGTGAAAAAGACAATCAATAATAGTTGGTAGATCTCCAGATTCTTTGTGGCTGATGTTTATTTCGATTTCTTTTCAGGTAGGAAGGACCCATGTTTAACATGAGATTTGGCTTGATGCACAAGGACTTGACGATGACGCTTTTTCTTTTATAGAAGCTAGCGTGACACCTTCAGTGTTAGGCATAATCATATGCCGTACCCTTTGGGAACACCACACACAATTAATTTTTTTTTTTTTTTTATTTTTTATTACCACACACAATTAAGACTACAAGTGACAGTACAACTTCACCTTTAGTACAAGACTGTACTACACAATAAAGTGGTAGAGATGGCTGAGCAGCCAGACTTATCTCAAGAGTAAAGTGAGCAGTATCAAAAGTTACACAAAGGACAGCAATTACTATGGTCCAAACAAACACTGACTCAAGGTTTCTGAGTAAAAGAATATACATTTATTTACACAATCATTTGGCAAACACTTCACTAATGTAAAGCAGCAGAAAATCACACTCTTAATACACTACACACCACCCAATGAATTCTGGACAAGTTAAGCTCAAAATGAAGTGTGAGCAAACTGGCACTCCAGCATTTTAAAAGGGAGGGAAGGCAAGGTTATTCAAAATCAAACAGCACCAACAAGTAAGTAGGCAGGGCAATCTAGAAAAGGCTTACTACAACTATGATTCAAATCAATAGGCCTGGGCCAATGTTAATGGTTCAGAGTCTTTGCAGAGGATCACACAGTTCAGAGTAGTTTGCGGTTAAGTCTTTGCCAAGAGTTCGAAACGAAGTTGGTTGGAAGAAAAGTAACTTAAAAGAGTAGAGAAGGACAAGCCCTCAGATTGGTGAAAGATTTCAAACACTTTCACCGCGGTCGGATGGAACGAACAACCAGATTTGAACAGTACCATAATAGAAGAAGAATGCTGTAGCTAAGGCAGAAGTTCCTGGCAGATCCTGCTGGTTCACAATTCCTGAAGTGACTGTCGGACTGACACGAAGGGGGAAGACTACAGGGTCCTGCACTGCCCAGGGAAGAAACCAGCAGCAGAGCAAAGCGGCATATAAAAGGTGCGCTCCTTAAAACCCAAACAGGGTCCGGTCCTCCTGGCTATCCGGTTCACTGCAGCGATGCACAGCAAATTCGACCAGGGGAGGTAGGCCTTGCTTGGTGTTTGGCGAACTAGTTGGTCCCACCAGCTCAGAGGAAGAAGATTCCTTGCAGATCATCTCTGTAGTCGAAGTTTAGGAGATTCGGACCCACAGCAGGGCTTCCCCTTCATCTTCTCTTCGGTTCTCTCGATCCAGTGGCGACTCTGCCTTCCAAGTCCCAGAGACCTGCTTTTTATGCAGTTTTCCCCCATTTACACAGCCTGGCTGTCAATCACACAGCAGGGTGGCTGTCCTGGCAGGACAGTCACCTAGCCAATCAAAAAAGAGTATGACTTGGGTCTCCAAGGAGACCCTGTGCAGGGATCCTAAAAGCCCTCCCTCACATCCTGTCTACCTAGACTCTCAGGCGCCTAAGGAGGGCTTCTGTGCAGAAGCCCGCCAAAGGATGGCGAACAAAGGTCCAACCTGGTTTGCCGTGCAGAGTAAAACACGAGAAAGACCTTTACAAAAAGAAATGGCGAATAAACCTAGTCAGAACCAAATAAAATTAAATGGGATCCAGCGGATTAAAGTTCGAGGCTACTAACTTAGCCTAAAACAGTACCAAGTCTATTTTCATAGTCCGTGGTAGGGAAAAATGGTAGATACCACTGCCACCAGCCAAATCTTAGAGAAAGGGGAACGAAATAATGTTCCATGAGAAACAAACAAAAAGGGATAACTATTAACCCTTTGCAGTACTCTATGGAAGATAGTTTGTACTGGGTCTGTGGATTTAAAAAGACTAATAAAGTCAATGGCAACTTTACATGGTCTGGGAGAAAGTTGTCAGTCCCAGAAAATGGAGTTTAAAGTGGGAAGTCTGAAAAAGACAACCCTTTGTCACTGCACTAAAGGTGTTGTGTAACACACAGTAAAAAGATGATGCCTATGGAGTAGGTGAGGCTCCACTGTCTATGAACACAAAAAATTTAAAACACACAGCAAAACACATGTAAGAGTGGGAATAACAACTCACACTATTACCAGGTGAACAAAAATAAATCCTAGAAATCCAGCAAAGCTGCTGAGGGACTCAGTAGGTAAGGGAAATTAGCCATTCTTGAGAATTCTCCCTAACATTCAGTGACACTCTCTTTGCATCCCATGGCTTCATGATACATATCAACATCCCTGTTGCATTTAGAAGTAATTGAAGATGGGACATGTATGGAGACCCAGGCAAGTTGTTTTACAATAGTCCAATCTGGCGAGCACCAATGATTGGGTGACATCTGTTTGTTTTCGAAGCCTTCTGTAGATATAGTATGGTTTTCTTAATTGTGTGCAATTTGAAGTGTTATTTTCAGATACTAGACTGCTCTGCGGGATATAGAGCAGCTGATTATCAGACACATTCCTGTAGTTCTTTGCTTCAGGCACTAGGAAGGGTGCACTACATCACAATGTTGAAATACTCAAAGGAACTGATCTAAATTCAAGCAGTTTTCACAGCATTCAGCTTCAGATTATCTATAGTCTAATCTAGAACTCTATTTTTATTTTCTGTGGCATCTGTAGCTATGGTAGGATTTTCTTAATGAAGTGCAATACTAAAGTGATTTTTATGGTACCAGATGAACTCGTGGCATACACACCAGCTGATTATGGAAGCACAATTCCCAGGTTCCTTGCTTTAGCTGCCTGGCACAGTGATGTTACCCAGTATGTTGGCCATTTGAAAGGGAGAGACCTTAGTTCAGGTATGCATAACATAAGATCTCTGTTTTCTCAGCCACCAGGCTGCGAAGATAAACGCAGCCATGAATGGTGTCTCTAAAGCAAACTGATGCATAAGAAACTGCTGTTTCTTTCCGGTGTGGTACGGATCGTTTGCTGTAGGAGAATACCAACAACAAATGAAGACGGTCTGAATTCAAAGTGAGAGGCTGCAGAATAGTGTCTTTCCCTGCTTCACTGATGTAATACTCTTTCATTGCAATAAATGGGGTGCACCTTTGGGATGCATGCAGTCAATTGCGCTCCTGAGAGACAGCACTTGACACATGGTGCAGATAGTGCCACAAAGTAAACCATCTCACGAACAATATTGGACCTTGGGTACATTTCACCTTGAGACCAAGTTTTGAATAACTTTAAATTGACAGCAAGAAATGAAGAAAGTTACAAGGAGAAACACCCTCTGCTAACCAGAGAATATGGCATGCGTTACAGAAATCTTCCGTTTGAAGTGAAGCTTCCCTGCGGTACCTGAAAAATGAAGCTAAAATGAATCGCCACTTTGTACGTTTTTTCAATGGAACAGTGTAGTAACTTCTACAAACTACTGTCTGATTATTGTACTAAATATTTTTAAAAAAACATGCTGCATATTACATAACATATCATAGTGTGCAGCACTCAGAGTTTGTCATGCAAAGGCTCTGCTCAGGCTCTACATTGTGGTAAAATGGGGAAGCGTGTGAGGTCATGGTCCTGCCTGGAGAGGTTGAAAATATTTTTTGAAACACCTTGCTGGTTTAGAGAGGACTCGGAGGCCAATGAGGTGATACTTCATGAGCTGGTAAAGGACAATACCAAGAGCAAGACTGAATCCGTGTCCTTTCAAGACACACCACAAATAAGCGCTGTAATGTTTCTGTTTCCTGATTGCAATAGCGACATTGCATTTCCTCAGTTGGGAGTTTCACTCGTGCACCTAATGCATCCTTTGTGGATAGCAAATTGCATTTTATTCTCAATATTGCGCCCCTACTTTTACCTGAAGGATGTCTAATTAAATAGGATTGCATTACATTAAATCATTTAATGTCCAAACTAAAGTCATCACTCAGCTCATAGGTGCATAGTTCCTCTTTATTCCGGATTCAATCTATTTCCTTAATCCTTGACTTTACTTAATGGGGGGAAATGATCAGCTCATCTTTCGTGGTGCATGATTCAGCCCACGTGTGCATCACGTGGGCTGAATCTGCCAGTTGACCATTCATCACTCAGTTTACCAAATATTGTTCCACAAGGGGGTAGAAACCGGCCTCTAAACGTTATTACCATGATGGATGAATGAGGGGTCAGGTTTTTAAATAGGTGTGCGTTATATATTCATGTAATTTTGTTATTATGCAAAGTATCACTTAGTTTGATTAGTGAATACATGTTATTATTACCAAGTGATGCATTTTTGACATGTTTTGATACAGGGATTTTATTGATAACACTTTTTTTTATATTTGTGACATCTAATTGTATGTGATGCATACTTATATGAATATTTGTTCAAAATAACGCTATAAATTGAAGCATGGGGGAGGGAGCTATGCTGACTTCAGGCTCCTAGTGCTAAGTGCAGAGTGCCCAGGCAGCGACACTTGCTTGTACTTTGCCCAGCTTTTCACAGAAATAAGCATTTATATCCTGGGGATATGCAGAAGCATGTGGAGTGGGGGCGGGGGGTGGAGGGGTTAAGCTGAAGTAATACTCAGTTCAGAGT
This sequence comes from Ambystoma mexicanum, assembly GCF_040938575.1. Classification (NCBI taxonomy): domain Eukaryota; kingdom Metazoa; phylum Chordata; class Amphibia; order Caudata; family Ambystomatidae; genus Ambystoma; species Ambystoma mexicanum. The sequence goes on along the minus strand of NC_090932.1, from coordinate 874,348,805 downwards.
CCTGTTGCCAACTACAGCCTGCAGAGTCTCAAGCACTGGTGCCCACTTCACACTGCTTCGCTAACACATGAGCTTTTGTGTCCTTGAGGGCAGTGTGAGCATGAACAGCATGAAGGGGAGGCGAGGGGCCCAGGCTGAAACAATTCAGGGGCCAGGTCCTGAGGGTAGATATGTTCCAATCACATTGCATCCCATTGCCTAAGCCAATGGAATCATACACTCACAGAAACCCAAAGAGAGACTCTACAGTGAAAACCACCATTTGCCAAGCGATTCTAGAAAAAGAAAGGTCAACAGTCTTAGAAAGTGAAACTCAGGTGAAATTAGCTCAGGTCGATTCAAGAGCATGGAGATACATTAACATTTCATAGTTCAGCCCCCCCCGCCCGACTGTTGCATATCCACAATTACTCGCTTAAAATGCTTATGGGTGTGAAAGGTGAAGGACCCGTTGTTCCATTTGATACTCAAGCCAATGAAGTTCAAGTACTAAATGCCCGCGCCCAGGTCCTGCAGTGTACTGACTTTCTTCCAAGCTCCAGGCCACTGGTCAGATAGCAAAGGAAAGACAAAGATCTGTGATCCCTTGAGAGATTAAGCAACTTTTCACAAACATGATGTGTACGAACATTCACCTATCCCACTTCTGATCCTTTGTTATCCCTCTGTATATACTGCAGATGGTCTATTTCCTCAGACCTATGTATGCCTCATGCTCTCTAAGATCCAGAAGCCTCCCTCTGAAACCCTCAAAGTACAGTGATTGGTTCCCATCTCTTAGTCTCTAACTGCTTGGTAAGGAAAGCCAAGGCTTCAATCCTCTTGTGGGCTCTTTTCATGCTCAGCTTTGTGTTAGTGACTGATACTTTCCAGACAATTTAATCTCCCTTCATAAACCACTAACACCTCCTTTCTGTTTTTAAAGTGTTGGTGTATTCCAGCTAATGAGGTGTAAACGTCCATTACCCTGTTTTCGCTAGCTATGTGGTTCCCTTTAGCCACCAAAGGAAACCATCTGCCAAGGTTCTAAGGATATGTTTCTCTGCTTCTGAGCCATATTCACCCGCATCTGTATGTTATTGAAGACTATATCTGCACCAAAATAAAATCTGGGGTCAGCGAGGGCTTGGTACGAGTTTTGACCGCACCATTTGCCAGCTGAGGTAGGCCAGAAGCAGCCTTTGAATGGCCACTCCCCATTGATATAGAGTACTTACTTGAGGTAGGGTCGTGGTCTGAGAGGTGAGATCATTATCCCTTTGAAACGTCAATATCAACTTGGAAATGATCGGGAAAGGAATACATGGATTGCTATTGCTGGAATGCTGCCGGCAGAGCCACACGCAGCAGGAGACGGGCGCTATACCGGGCGATTTACCTTACACCACATTGGGCAATGGAAATGGAAATACTTGAGTCCGCAGGGCTTTCCCTTGAATTGCAAATACTGCTCTTTATGTGGTCAGGCTTTAGACAGCAGATGTATCCCACGCAATTACTCATACTGGACCCCTCATGGTCATTTTTTAGACAGCTGAGCTACCCCCCTGAATTGAAAGCCTTGCAATGTACATGGCAGCGCTTTATACAGCTGCATCATGCCCCTACATTTCAAATGCTGCACCCTTCTAGGTGATACTGTAGACAGCAGACCTAACCCACACAATGGCTCATACTTCACCATATATGGTCATTTTTTAGACAGCTGAGCTACCCCCTGAATTGTGCATCTTGCTATCTACATGGCAGGGCTTTACACAGCAGCATGATCCCCTACATTTCACATACTGCACCCTCATGGGTTAGGGTTTAGACAGCAGAGCTATCCTGTAAACTGCATTTGCTTTACCTTACATGTTCAAGATTTCGTCGGCAGAACTATCCCCTAAATGAAGAGGCTACACACCACAAGAAGGTAGAACATGACCGGGCAACCATGGGGATACGATGCCACAAGAAAATATGGTTGTTTTATAGCTTTTGGAACCAAAAGCACAATACACAATCATACATCTCTAACAGTCATCCCATAAAGCATACAAAATTGAGGAAATGTAAATAATGGAGCACAAATTAGTTACACCCACCTGACTCAGGAAAGGCACCTTCTCTCCCGCTTAGCTTTTAATGGGTGAAGCAATGCCTTCCTGGCTCCAGGGAGTTCCATGTAGAGCCAACACACACCTTGTGCATATGCTAACCCCTGGGACACACTTCCTGTCCCTGGAAGCATAGCCCTTTACATTTGAATGACAACTGCATGCCTATTTTGGCCCTAGGTTCATCTTTTTGCTTTTGCACAAAACGTTGTCAGGAATTTGGGTACAGATCCTTACATATCAAGGGGCCAGAGAGACTGAAAACTCGAGATTGCAATGTTATTGCACTGTCTATCCTATCCCTCCAACAAAACACACTTTCATTCACTGCCAGCAAGCCTCTATTCACCTGCTGCAACCACAGCACCCTTTATAGGCCAAATAACGACGCACCCAGCTTCGTGAGTCACTTTGAGGAATCCACAATCCAGTTTTTATCTTTTCTGCTCCTTGCTTCATTGTGAAGAACCCCCTGCAGGGTTGGAACATCACTCTGAGACCAAAGTGCTGGTGCTCCCTCAAAACCGGGTGAGTTGTGGCATTTGGGAGTAGGAGGCACTTAATTTAGGTCTGGGCTTGTGCACCCTGTTTGAGTGGAGTTGTGGGCTTGTGAGAGACAGCAGGGTAGAAATCTGGAGAAACAAGACCCAGTCCCAATTGCCTGACAAATGCCAGACAAACACCTTTCACTGCCCCTGTTGGGGAAAAACCTTGAAGGCCACTGAGCACATCACCCAAGGAAATAAGTGTGAGGTTTGAGGTGTCTTTCAAACTATTAATTAACATATTAAGGAACATGAAATGGGTGCCTGATTTCCAGCAGCTCTTTCCCTGAACCACATGTTCTTGCCTCCTATAAACATTAGCCTGTAATTTATGGTAGTGAGAGAGAGAGAGAGAGAGAGAGAGAGAGCGAGAGAGAGAGAGAGAGAGAGAGAGAGAGAGAGGGGGAGGGAGAGAAATAGGAAAGAGAGAGGGATTGGCAGTGGCAATGTGAGATAGTGAAATGGGAACTGTTTGCAAGAGGCCTTTGTTAGGAGTGCAGGGTTGCAGGTTGTTTTGTCTTGCAAGGCCTATTACCCTCTTGTATGTGTAAATCCACTCGCTCTGGTATCTACAACCATCTTACAGTACACACACACACACACACACACCCTGCACCCATTGGGCTAGCAATTAGCACATCAACACTAATGGAGCCATGACTAGGTTCTCTTCTTTAGCTCTATGACACTCGCTCACATCAGATGCTTACCTGACCCACTGCACTGCACTCATTCAGATTGTGGGCTCTTCCCTATGGATAACATACTCCCAAGTCTCTCCACCAAACCCATTGTGCAATAGAACCTGGAGCGTTCCAAGTGCTGAGTGGGATTACAACAATACATGATCTCAGAACCAAATAAGTGGACAGACTCAAATAATATGGTAAAATACTACTTTATTATCAGTTCAATAAAGTAGGGAAACCTGGTGAACAAACAGATTGCAGCTCAGACACTCTCAATGCATTTCAGTTACACAAAAGGTTTTATGCCTCAATATACATCAGCTATGACGTCATCCTACGTGGCTAACAGTAGAAAACTACTGGGTGGAGGGATTGGTCAAGGGAAACATATACTTTTAGTTTATAGGTGTTGGCATCTTAATTGGATGCCTTTATCTGGTAGGCACACCTTGAACTACTTCTAACTACGTAAAATACGGATAATGTAATACCAGCAGTGGATAGGCTTCTGCAACAATGTATGGTCTTCCATTACGACCCTGGCGGTAAGGGGTTTACGCCAGCGTTAGCTGCGCCGACCCCTTACCGCCAATTACGAGGTCCCTTAGCGCCATGGCGCTTTTAACACCTGCTTTTAGCAGGTGTTAAAATCCATGGCGCTAAGGGACCATGGAGTTAATTACGCCACCGTAATTTACGGTGGCGTAATTAACGCCTTCCCCACTCCCATTATGCCCTATGGGGCAAAAATGGGAATGGGGAAGGGTAAATGGGGATTGGGGACTTACCGCCCCGCCAAGGTCGGAATGGGGCGGTAAGTCCGCCAACCACCATGGCGTAAACGTAGTTTACGCCATGGTGGTAAAGTCACGGCCCAGGCGGTAACTTACCGCCTGGGTCGTAATGAGGCCCATAGGCTTTCATGTTTGGTAGGCACTCTCTTATCAACCATGGACATTCGACTAGTTAACAGCACGTAAGCAACGAAACCAGGTGCAAGAGAACTACGTCAGATAACTGCCTTTCATAGCTAATTAGCCTACCGTCTCTCATCAGTTAGGCCTTAAGCCAAGACCTCTTCTTTGTAGTTGACCTTGCTGACTGTTCTCTTCTTCAGACCTATAAAGTGAGTGAAGGTACATTGCTATCTTCAGTATCCAGTTATAATATCGGAGAAAAAAAAGTCGAATGCAAAAATGTCGAAAAAAATAATGTAAAAAAAAAATCTGAATGTGTTTTTTGGGTTTAGGTAGTAAAAATAAACGTGGGATTGGGGGGAACCCCCCCCCATTAACATATATATTTTTTTTAAACACATTTGAATTTTTTTTTTCTACATTATTTTTTTCGACCATTTTTGCAGTCAACATTTTCACTATAAACCGCTATCTTCTTCTGGAGCCTTCTGGATAGGCCTTGTTTTCCAGTCCTGAATCACTTCTGAGGAGACCATGATTTTGTCAATTTTGTCCTTCTATTAAATGTTACTTGATCCAATTATATTGGGTGCTTTTACTCTCCTTGGCCTCTGGAGACATGGTTGCTCCATTCTGCATCTTTAATTGAACAATACTTGGCACTCACAATTGTTCACTCCTTCACTTAACCTAAGAGAAATATGCCCTGCATATTTAGCTTATCCTCTTTAACTCCTTTCGAGCCATGTAGTTGCTCTAGCTGCGGTATCCTTGATTCTGAGCCAAGCAAATACCCTTTGTTCTTGTAGGCGAATCTGCACTCCAGTGTCTGTCAGCTCTGCAGCCTTGGTCTTTCCCCTTCTCGAGGCTTCTCGCTTACTTTTACACAATGCCAACGTCCATTTTCACATGGCTGCTTTACCCGCGTTCTATTTTCTATTTTAGCAAGCTCCTACATTGTCTTATCTACATGGTGTTTCTGCGTATATACATATACTGCATCTCTTGTTACTTATCTTGTTAATACATATGGTTTTCTCCATATTTGCACACTTTGTCACTTCAGTTCCATCTTCATTCTTTATATATTCATATGTGGGTTTCAGTGTGTCCTCGTATGTTTTCTTCTTCATGACATGACTTTACATCAGTCAGGCTTTACTTAAAGTTCTTCTATGTCCAGCAGTGTCTGCAGGCTCATGCTACCGCAGCAGTTCGGGGATACATTTGATACGGGTGTCTGAGCACATACGGTCTCTCCTAACGCCGATGTGGTATTGGGTTGATACCAGGTGTCAAGCACAGAGCTATCTTGTTTGTTTGTTTGTTTGTTTATTTATTTGTAGTGCTCTCCAAACCCAGAGTTATCTGGGCGCATTGAGGATATACAATTTCTTAGTTACACAATAGGCAATATACAGTGTACAGTAAGGCAATACAAGAATATACAATACACTCTAAAAGTATAAAGTTTTTTACAATACGAGGCAGTCTGTGTTGCCGACATATATAATTACTTAGATACAAGCAAGGGTATGCATAGAGATAATATACAAAAGCAAGTGTCAAAAAGCTAAGGGGCGTCAAAGGGTGCAGCATAGATACACAAGAGTGGAGGGTATAATCCATATGACAGGGGATAAGTTACTATGGTCTAGTATGGTTCGTCATTGTTCTTCAAGTATGACGGAGGTGGGTGGGGGGGCTCTATAAATGACGCGTACATCTGCCTCTCTACCCCATAGAAAGCAAATCTGGAGGCAGGACCCAGATACTTCAGACCTGCAGCCATTAACACCACAGATTTTGCATCTGCCTTTCTCAATGCCCCTCTAATGAGGCTCCCCTTTATTGTTCTTACAGTGCCACGTGAAGCGAGGTCACTGAAAGTGGCAGAAAGGCACTGTACAAGATCACTTATATTAAAATACTGACGCCATTGGGCATCGTTTTAGGAATTCCACCGTACTACCATTGCTTTCCTGCAATGGTAGTACTTAAAAAAAATTATCCAACTTGTAATGCCCCCCTAATCATTTACCTTTCAGGCTAAAACAATTTTAACTGGGCCCTCTCACTTTCAGTCCTGGTTATTAGATGGCACTTAAGTGCAACCTATAAGCTGAAACTGTTGCATTGGGGTACAGCTAGACAGAGATGACATGTGAGGAGGAATAGACAGCATGTCGGTGCTGTTTGGCTATTTAGGCACCCACCCATTGTCTACCGATAGCAATGATAATCCCTATACTCATTCCCGCCCACTAACTGGCCACTTCCTGCCCAAAACACATCCTTCTGTGAATTTATTAACTAGCTCTATAAAAAAATAACATCACATTTTGGTCTGCCAGTGTTATTTCTAAGCAGTCTGCTGAAAGTTAATGACTTAATTCCAATTGTGTATGTGCTGCTGGTGCAAAAGAAACGTCTTAACCAAGTGTACCTTTAGCCACTTGATGTATATGTGGTCCTTGCACTGAAGTCTTGTTAAAACAATCAGCAACAGTTTTGGTTTGTGTATAGATAACAGATAGGCATTTGTCACGCACTGCCGTCAAATGCGCAGGTAACCGCAACATGTTGAAGCTGTTGCATCTAATGGTCTGGTGGTGCTATTATAGCAGTGTCTGTGTGTGTGCGCGCGCACGTGCATAAGGGAATTAACGACCGTCATATTGTGTAAAATATAAGCTGATATTTTGGAGGCACATATTGTAAATGATGTAGAATAATGCTTGGGGCAAATACTCCTGTGTAAGCAAGGGTAATACTGGAGACTAGGCACGGTGTGGTTTAGGAGAAGTCAGCCAGTATGCAGATGTAGAGACATGGAGATCCTTATTATGCACTTCAGTGTTTGGAATTTAGCTAAAGTGAAAACGTACTTTATTATTAGAGCTTTCAGTCTTGGTAACATTGTTACACTAGGTCAGTTTTATCAGTGTAGCTATCAATTGCCAATCGTTTCTTTGTAAAGACATTTCTGAAATGAGTCAACAGCATGTTTACCCTTAAGAGCCTTCCGGTCTGTTTGTGTTGTTGTTGTTGTGGCTACAGGATATGACCACTTCATGTTGCTTCCTTGTTGCGTGTCTTCATTTTCCCTTTTCCGATCATTAGTTATATCAGAAGCTCTTTGGTTTTCATATATCAAAAATAAACAGCGAAATATTTAGAATTTCTCTGAGATCCGTCATGAGGTTCATTTCACACAATGTATAAGCATTTACGCTGCATCCTGCGGCTTGTTATTTAGGAAACACCAGAGGATCTCGCCGAGATGATGCATTCGACTTCAACACGCTGAGGAAAACAGGAACACTTCTGATTTAAACTTGTTTAAGACTCCGGAAATTAGACTAAATACTCACATGGGATGTTTAGATTAGCATTCAGGATTGTCACACTCATAGCATGAAGAGGGCCACTCCAAACACTTTTTGAAAGCTGAGCACTGTCAGAAGAGGTTCCCGAAAGGAACACAATTTGCCAGATGAAGGCGCTGCACAGGTGCCGGGCATTTTGCACTGTCACAAAGCAATTTGACTCCATTGGTGTAAAAGAGACATTTTCACCACAGAACACTTTAGATGTGGTTTTGAAAAGGGCAGAAGGTTTAAATGTATATGCTACTTTAACATTTCTTATGGGACCATGTGTGAATTTCATCAATTGGGATGACCTTAAAGAGGCTGATTTTAATGATTGTTTATCCAAAAAGGACATGGAGAAAAACATATTGTTATTAGAAGGGGGTAATGATGCACCCATATGTAAACTTAAACTTTCTCTGGAATATATACATGCTTCCCCAAATATCGACTGGTGCAGCATTATATCCAGAAATTAGCACTCGGGCAGGGGTGGGCGGAAACCAGCATTCAGGTAGCTCGGAACGTGGGCCGAATCGCACTATCCAAGGCGCACACTGAGTGACCTGAAGGCTGCTCACCTTGCTTGCCATCTTCTGCCCACTTTTCCCACCCATCTGTTCTCCAGTCCCCTCCCTTCCCATACCAAACGTATCTGATTCCTTCGGCAGTGGAATTGTCACTGCCACCGCTCCGCGTCCAGCCTCTTTGGAAATGGAAGAGCTGCTCTGCACGAAGCCCCAACTTCCACCTCCACCTTTGGAATATTTTGGTAAGCATCTTGTACGTATTTTGGTAAGCATTTCTGTAAGTATTTTATTTAAACGAATGGGACGCCACGAGCGTCGCTTTCATTCAAACGAAATACATTGCTATCAGAACCCCAGGTTTTCAGATTCAAAACCGGGATGCTAATAGCAATAGCACCCGATCTGGCCCAATAGATTGTGTAGTAATGGCCGTGGTGCCGCCCATCGTTTAGCATGGGCCTGGAGCCATTACCACCCGATCCGGCCCGCTGCTAAAAGCTATATATATTTTTGGTTTAATCTCTTCTCAAGAAATTAAATTGTAGGTGAACTGTTGAAAATGATGCGTCACTTACACATTCATGTCATCACCGTTTTATCCATGATTGTTCTATGGAAACTTTGAAACATTTGTTTATTGATTGAGTTCAACTTGATGATATGCATATTTTACATTTGTCTATTTTGTACATAATATTAAGAGGCTTAAAACGGGTGCTTACCGCGGACAGTTCATGTATGGTAGGGACATTTCTTTCAGAGTAATGATTGTACCTTCATAATGAGTTATTGCATTGCATAATAGACATTTCTGTATTTCTTTGATCTTCATATTTAGTACTTTACAAGTGCTATAGTTCAAACCAGTGTACTGTGCAATTTGCTCAGTTTCTGTGTTTGTTTTCTAAATCATTGGGTCTGTGGGAAAATAATCCATGCTGGATAAAAAAAAAAAACCTATGTGGTGGTACAATATATTTCTTTCATTGTTTTACTGTTTATTTCTTTTATCTTGCTAATCTTCTGTCTTTGGCTTGTTGCAGATATGTGGGGCAATTAGATACCTATTGGCATATTCTAATTGTTTATTTCTACTTTTATGCTATTCATCTATCTTTTGGGTTGTTGGAGATTTTTTGGGGCAGTTAGGTACCTGTTGGCGTATTCTAACTGTAAATTCCTTGTTTGATTTTAGTGGTATTTATCTATGTGTTTTCTTGTTGCAGAATCTTGAGGCAGTTAGATACCTGTTGGTATATTCTAACTGTGTATTTCCTGGTACATTTTAGTAGTATTAATTTATCTGTTTGCTTTTTGCAGAATCTTGGGGCCGTTTGATACATGTTGGCGTACTCTGTGCACAGTTTTGAAGTTGAAGTTTGGCTGATGTTCATACACAGATTCCATATTACATTTTTATTTTAAGCGTTTAAAAGATTTGCTAGCAATCTCTGATTTAGAGTAATGGTAATATCATTACATTCGAACCATCCACAATTCTTTTTTATACATGCAGTGTAGTGACCTGCATTGGTTGTGGCTCCTACGTGATAGATTATACCGATTGTTGTGAAGGTTTTCTTACCAAGTTATACTTGACCATGTGTGAATCCAGTCAGCTTACAGTTGTTTTTGGTAACATCTTCATTGTAACGTAAAAGCATTACTATTATGTATTTACTATGTGTCTGTATTTGTAAGGTGGAGTGATTATCTGAATTGCAGGTAGTACATAATCTGTCATGGTTTGCATTTTGTACAAGTTGCTCAAATGGAATGGATTCACAGTTAGGTATGGAGACATACACAAAGCGTTCATTAGGGAATTCTTCCTGCACCACATGGTTGCAGAGTGTGCATGTATTTTTTACACATGTATGAAATCTGAAAGATTTCATTTATAGGAATGTTTTTGTTTTCCAGTACTTGTAGTAAGTACATTAGAAATTCTTGTGGATCTTCTTGTGAGTTTATAGTGAATTTGACAATTCCAGCACAGTAGTCCAATTCTAGTCTTGTTCCTTGAACACTGTAATTGTTGTCAGGATTTTTGGTTGCATTTCTATGAAGAACTAACATTTGCAAACACAACTGGTCTGTACCAGTTGAGAACAAGTAAATGTTCTCAATAATTGGTGGCAATTGCAATAGAATATTTATTCGGAGTGTGTGTTGCTTCTTTGAAGAAGTAGTTGAGTTACTTTGACCAGTAGATTCTTCCTTGGTTGTGGTACTTGATGACGTATTAGTTTCTTTTTTTTCTTTGGAGGAATTGTAGTGATATCCTGTATCGTTTCAGTTTGAAGAAGTTTTCTTTTACAATGTTTTGCTTTTTGTGGAACAGGATAGGTTTTTAGATGGGGGGTGTTGTCATGCCTACCTCTCCTCCCTCTCCACCCGACTCCGCTGCAAGACCCAAACAACCCTGCTTTCCAGCTTCTTTGGCTTTGAGAACGGCTAGACCGTTTTACACGAAGTGGAAGTTGTCCGGGAAACGCTAATCCAATGCACGCTTCGAGCATCGATCTGTAAAACAAGATCGACCAGCTCCATATATTCCGATGGGACAACAGGAACTGTCGACAAAGCGTCTTTCAGTTCCTCAGACAGTCCTTTATAGAAGACTGCAGTCTTCTTGTCTTTGGGCCACTGTGTTTCTGCTGTCAACTGATTGAAACGAGCGTGATAGGCCACTAATGCTTGGCTACCCTGTTGTAGATTCAACAATTCCAAATCGGTTGCCTGAGTGGAATATCTCATGTCGAACACCCTGCTCATAGCTGACAGCAGTTCATCACAGTCATATAACAAAGGACTATTGGTCTCCAACAACGGGTTTGCCCAGGCTGCAGCAGTGCCCCCCAAATGCGACAACACAAAAGCAGCTTTGGTTGTCAAATCCGGAAACGAACCGGTCTACATAAGAAGTGTAGACGACACTGATTAACGAAAGTGCGGTAAATCTTTGGGTCTCCGGTAAGCCTTTCGGGTGGAGCCAAAGGAAATTGGGTCGGCATCAACACCTGGACAGATTCCCTTGGTGGTGCCGGTTCCCCTGAAGTGGAGGCAATGGGAACCGTGGCCGTCCTTCCTTGGGAGGAGGCATGTATGGCGTCCTGCATCATGTCCATACGATGACGCATGGTGTCTTGAGCAGTAATCATTTCCTGTCTCAAATCCGCCACCAATTGGGTGAGGACAGGGAGAGGGTCGGACTCCTCCATCATGGCTTCTGATTCTGTTACCAAACCAGAAGACAGCGCAGAACCATCGACTGTCTTGACTGACTCGGGTACTTTTTTAGAGATCATGGGAATGGGCACTGTGGAAAGGCTTTCGCTTCGTTTAAATGGAGTCAGCTGACGTGCGTGGAGTAACGTACATGTCATCGCGTTGATCATGTGGTCCGTGCATTGGATTAGCGTTTCCCGGACAACTTCCACTTCATGTAAAACGGTCTAGCCGTTCTCAAAGCCGAAGAAGCCGGAAAGCAGGGTTGTTTGGGTCTTGCAGCGGAGTCGGGTGGAGAGGGAGGATAGGTAGGCATGACAGGTGTGGAGTGAACACAGCCTATTGTATTCTAGAATGCAAGGAATATCTGCATTTACTTTACTTGCATTAAAATTGATTAGAAATAGCCCGTCAAGAGTACATACGCATGATAGTGCTACATATCTCATGCCTTCTTTAAAGACTGTGCTACCAATATCTTTTAATGCTTTATCTAGGGTAAGACCTTGTGATTTGTGAATGGTAACTGCATATGCTAGAGTTAGTAAAAATTGTTCTCTGTGTACATACATGTCTTTGAAAAGAAGGAAGCGGGCTGTTGAGTGTCCTATGCTTTTAACTTGATAGTTTGCCAAAGAGAATATTGACAAACTGAATGTTGTTGTCACATGGGTATGTTTGAAAGCCAACAACTGTACCTAGTGCTCCATTAACTAGCCCTTGTTCCACGTCAAGGTTAAGTTTAAGCATTACTCTACTGTTTAAAAATAATTTTAATATTTTCCCCAAACCAGCTGTGTTGGAGATAGAGTTCGCTAGGGTATTTAGTCTTGTTGTGGCTTGTTGACACATGGGTAGTGTCATACCATGTATATCTGTGGAACAAATTTCAATTATTGGCTGCATTTCTTTTTTCAACATTGTTTCATTGAATTTTGAGCAGCTTGCAAGAGCTGGCATTAATGACATACAATTGACATTTTTGTGTGCTATTTGTACCATGACGTCCGTAGCACATGAGTTATGTCCATAGAGGGCATGGATGTGCCTGGTTTTTAATATTGCTGTGCTCCTTGAGATAGTACACCAACTCTAATACTTTTTAAAATGTTGGTGTATGTGAGGTCTGCAGACTGGCGCATGTTTTTAGTTAATTCTCTGTATTGGAAATGTTGCCAAAGGTTGACATTTCCTATGTTGACAAGAGTTTTACGGCACCGTTTGTGCCCTAAAGTTTTAAAAATAGGTTCAGCTTTCACTGGTGTCAATTGAAGATCTCCGAAAACAATAATGTGTTTTCCTCCAAAGAGCTGTTCGTAGTCTGTTTTGAGGACCTCTGGTAATCTGAGGTGAATAAAAGCCAACATTAGGTTGGAGACCATGCTCATCTCATCTATTAGCAGCATTTTCATTTGTTTGAAAACTCTGTGTAGTTCCATTGCAGCTTCTGTGAAAAGTTTGTAATAGTCTAATTTGTTTTGGTGTTCTACTGGAAAGAGTAGTAATTGGTGTAAAGTGAAACTGCCTATGTTGTAGGCAGCTAAACCTGTGGGCGCAGTTGCAACAGCTGACAGTCTGATGTTTGTCAATTTTGGAAGGAACTTGCTGCTGATTTTGATTAAGAATGTTTTGCCTGGACCAGCTTCACCACTCATGTATAGCAGAATAGGTTTGTAGTCTTGGCAGGTACAGTTTTTATTTTCATGTTCCACACCGTGTTCAATTTGTTTTGTTATTTCTTGGAAAATGCTATGCTGCTCATTGTTCAGTTCTGATTTTAGTACAGCAAAGTCGTCTGTAGCTTGTTCATACTGACACATGGTGTTTTCTACTTCTATCATGGCTAATTCTGCCTCATTTGCTATTAGTGGCTGCCCAAGTGGTTCTTGGCTTCCAGTTACAGAAAGTTGAATACTGTCTGGAGTGCCCACTTGGAGTTCTTCTTCATGTTGCTGTTCATTGTGCTACATTGTTTGGTACTGTGTAAAGTTTACGTCTGGTAAAGTGCTTTCATTTGCTTTGAAAGCGTCTTCATAGGAGTCATATGTATCCAGTAACTCTTCTTCTTTTCTCCATGGTTTAAAAAGCTGTAGCAGGGACATGTAATACAGTGCTTTATGTTGAGGAGTTTTTAATGACAATTTGATATGATTAAGCTGCATTTGGTAAGTTTCACTAAGCTGCCTTCACAATTTACCACTCTGTATCTACCTTTCTTTTCATCTGGTTTAACATTATTTTTGTATGTGAAGTTTTGCGCTACGTGGTAGAGACACATGGTTTACAAAGTGGCACTCCTGTTTGGGTAGTATGTGTCTGGTTGTTTTTCAAATCGTCTTGCCTGTTGGCATCATTTTTGTCTATTGTTTCTATGTCCTCATATGATTTGAGCTCTTCATAGCAGCCACATTCTCTATGAGAGAGTATTTTTATGCCTAGCTGTACAATTTCTGTGATAGTGTTTTGTCAGATGATATGTCATCCCAGAGGTCCTGACGCTCTATTTTCTCTGCATTGGTTAAGAAGGCTGTGACATATCATGCAACTGCAGTGGAATTGTCTGCACGTCTATGTTTGCATTCCGTAGGAGGGCAATGATTGCAATGATTGCATTGTAATCATTGATGTATTTCGATTCTTCTGTTCTGTAACATGTGTTCTTAGGTGATTTACCTTTGACACTATGTCTGACTGAAGACATGAAGTTGTTTACTTGACCTGTTGCTGAGACTGGTCTAGGGAAACCAAAGCAGCATTTGGTGTAGTACTTCCCCTTTTTTAAATATTTGCGACAAAAATATTTCCCACATTTGTGTCTTTGAAATTGTAAAATGTGTGCATGTAGGTCCCTATGTGTTGTTTGTGAAGGGATTTCACAAGTGACATATTTTTGGATGAACTGCAAAACATTGGCATCACTGTCCTGACCAAATTTAGGAGCATCTTTAATCCAGAATTGCATGTGGATGTGTGGTGCTTCTCTGGCTTGGTATTCTTTTCTCCAAAATAAGTATTGAACTTCTCTGAGAGGAGGAACAGTCTTATTACAAATAAAGTGTAACATAGCAATGAAGTGATGATGGAAATATCTTGATACATTTACAGGATCTAGAGAGCAGAGTTCTCCTGGTGTTTTATTTTTGTTTGCTATGCGTAGGAAATCATGTAAGTCTTCCCATGCATATTCTGCACAACTTAATGTAACAAACCAAGTGGGTGGGCCAAGGTTTCTCATCATACCAGAACCATACCGGAACCAGTATTCTTTTGTACCACGTATGTTTGCTAAAAGATTTGTAATACTTGACTGTAAAACCTCATCTTTTTCTTGCACTTTTTGTAATGATTGCATAGCTGACATATTTTGAATATGGGTACCTGATTTTAATGTGTGTGCAACTCCGTAGCACAGTTTCTAGTTCACTTTCAAAGAGAAGGTGGAATATGTATTCCATGTTTTGTCTGAATCTGGGGTCATCAGAATACATCCGCAGAGAGCGATATTCTGATGCTGTTATCTGTGTGGGTCTATCATCGTACCTTTCTCCTTTTCCAGTAGGAAAGAGTAGAGGAAAGGCCTGTGCTTCTATACTTTTTTCCCATATGCTGATTTGAGATCCTTTGCCTTGTCGCATTTGGTACGTTTCCAGTGCATCATCTATAGTGTCTTTAGAGTGTTTAGAAGTTCAAATTGACCAGTTTGTCGTGACTCTTGAATTATTTCAATGGTTTCTCTTAGGTTTTCTTCAATATTAATGTCTTTGTAGTATTCATTGTCGTTTTTTAGATATTGCATGGCTTGTCTAAGTTTATGCAAGTCCACGAGTTGTTGCCACATTTTTATGTCTTTTCTAGGTACGCCATTTACTAAGACAATTAAAGATTGATCTATTGGCCGTTGCACTCCTAAAGTGTTTACATTTTCTTTGAGATCTAATGGTAAATGAACTACTTTGCCATGAATGCCTTGACTAATTCAGAGGGAGGTAATTTTGCTGTTTTCGGTTGGAGGTGTATTATTGCTTGAAACGGGTGCATTGTTTGAATTATGATGCTCTCATATAAATTTAGTTGTTGCAGGGGTTTTGGTTTTGGACACTAATGTCGTATTTGTTTTCAGCTATACGGTAGAGAGCTAATTCGAGCCAATTGGAATCTTCATTGTCTTCTATTTTGTACGTTATGTCTTTAGTTTTTGTGGTACTTTTATAAGAAGTCCTTCGGCAACACACACACACATGGTTTGGTACTTCAGAGGAGGTACTTTTAAACTTTAGTATTTCTTTTTTGTATGTGTTTAATAGAAGGTTGCTATTTGTCCAGTAGTTGCTAGTTTGTTGTACATCTATTTCATTTTGTAAGTGGCTTTCATTCCAAAATATTTTCTCTGGATATGCTCTATTTCTTCGAGTAGTTGCTTGGCTGTACCATGTAGAAGATTGTTATTTAAATTGGCTATGCTAAAGCAGGACTTTTAGCATAGTAGAATGTTTGGACTAGATTTCTCATAGTTGAATGATGTGCTGATATCATTTTGATATGATGGAAGGTGCTTTTGCAAATAGGTCCTGAAATGCAGGCTAATGAATGTCCTTGTAGTCCTGTGTATTTGCGCACTAAACAGGCAACCATATATTGTAGTAGTTTCATTTTGATTTTGTATTTGCTTTTTATATACTGATTGATGAACTGGCATAAAGATTTGAAAGATGTTTTGGCAATGTTACACATTGATGTGCATGGCCATTTGTAGACTGGACGTTTTGGTTGAGTAGAATGGGGAGGTGATACTGAGTTTTCTGGGGATATTTTTGTAAGCAGAGTTTCTTGTTCCATAACAGTGTTATTAAGTTTTTCATACCCTCGTCCACTGCTATGTATGGCAATTGGGTTTGTTTGCTTTTCTTTATATGCTACTTCATTAAAATATGGTTCTGTGGTCGTCGTGTGACTCCATTCACCTCCAGAGATGTTTAAGGAGCTATTTTTGTTGATATTCCGTTTATTGAGAAGTAGTAGTTTAGTAATTAATTTTGTTAGTGGTTTCATCCTGTTTAAAACTAAAATAAATAACTTCCTTTTGAGAAGGATTGCACTGTCTACGAGAGCTTCTAGGATACATTTTCTACGGTAGGTTTTAAGGGTTGTGCATGATTTTTCTCCTGTTTTTAAAAGGTTTTGAAGGACTCTGAGGCAGAACATCTTTTGTAAAGCATTTTTTTTGGTATGCTTACTTGCCACTACATCAAGATTTATAGGTGCAGCGTTAGCAGTAATGGTAGCTGAAGTCTTGTTAATCACTTTGTTTGGTTTTACATGTTGATAGAGGAGGGAAGGTTTCTGTACTGACTGTATTAGCTGTTTTGCTTGAACTTTTTGTACAAAATCTGCTAGAGATGGATGCTTATTTTGGACATTTTTATTTTGATTTGCTCTACTTCTGCGTTGCTTTCTATGGAGTTGCTTTTTGGTAGGCATTCTTTGGTGTCTGTTGGAGAAAAAATAAAGTATAGGTTGGGCTGTTGTGCAGTGAATGTATGCTTTGTGCATGAGTGTCTGAGTATGATGGTAAGTATGCTTGTGGAGGTGTGTGATTGTGCAATGGGCAGCTACATCAAGTCGGGAAGGCTATTCTTGTATTTGTGTTTTACTATACTGGGCTTCATGTGACAATATAAAGTATGCAACTGGTAAGGGGAAGCACTAATACTACATCTAATGGTAAAGGGTTAATATATTTGTTTCTTCTACAATACTAAAATGCTAGTGTGTTTGAGTAACAGTTAGAACATTATGTTAGATTTGTACTTACTTTTATGCATGGAAAGAGTAGGTTTCTTCTAAGTCCTTGTTCGTACTTTAGACGCTGCTGCTTTTCAGGAGAATGGTCTTCACTGAAATTGTAAAAGAAAGAAGTTAGTGAATATGTGTGTTTATAGCACTTTTGTTAATGTAGACATTGCTTTGCACTTTCCTTTGCCTATGTGCATCCTGTATATTTTATTTAGAATGTTAGTTGAATATGTTTGTCAAATGAGTATAATAGTAAACGTGTAGAGCACACATTTTTTTTAATGTTATGTTAATGGATGTTAAGAGATAGAAGAAATAATCGTATGGACATTTTGCTATTTTTACAGAGTAAATGGCAGAGATTATACATAAAAGCATTCAATGTATGGCTTTGTGAAGGTGTGGGAAATAAAGCAGAAGGATTTCATATAGCGGCAGTGGTGTTGTTTAATCTGGGAGCCTTTCTAATGATATTGTCTGCGTGTGTGCTTGAATGAAGATGTATGTACTCATCCTGGCTGCGTGTAATTTTATAATACACTGGCCAGTCTTTTTCACAATTACACTGTTATTTTTCCCATTTTATAATATGAAACAATATTATTTTAGATGGGTGTGTGTGTATACAAACATTTGGAGAGCTGAAAGGTTTGCACTTGACACTTCCTCATTTTACAGTTTATACAGGGTAAGTGGCAGTTACTTTGTTCATATTTTTATTTATATTTATTTTATTTTACATTTTACATTTTTAAAGCGCTTACACAGCCCACAGGCAACGAGGTGCTGATACAGGAATTGTTTGTTTTTTAGTTGCATAATTATTTTGTCTTAGTTGGATATTTATAACGTGCTTAAACACTCAGAGGTTTCTAAGCACGGACCCTGGGATCAAATCTGTGTTGCTTCGTGTCGTTTTGCTTTCAAGGCGCACCCGTTGCCGCTGAGCTATGCTCCCGGGATGTATTGTATTCCTAGAAGAGGTGTACATGTACTGTGTAGAAAATATTCATACCTGTAGTCTGTGTTCATGCATGTGGATGTGCATGAATCTGCAAGTAGAAATCTTGCAGTGTTTTATAGTAGTTGTTGCTGTAGGTCCTTTGCAGTCGAATTGTACAGAGAGTGATCAATAGTACATCTAAAGTGCTGCTCTGTGATGACAGAGTTAGATGTAGAGTTCTTGGATGTGATTGGTGGATGATTGTGTGACTGTTTAACAGTAGCCAATGAGGAAGTGGTGCAGAGAGTACAGTGGAAAGGGTAAAAGGGCTGCCACATCCAGTTTTTCTGAGCATGAAGTGGGAGTATATTTTGAGGATTAGCCAATCAGGTGTTGAGGTTCTGCTTTGTATTGAGAGTGGCTGTGTGTAGTGAAGATGGCAGAGGTGCAGAAAGTCAGGGTGTTGGTGGTTGGAGATATGTTTGTTAATGGTTTGGAGCAGTATGCTAAATCTAGGAATGTGGCTAACCATTTTGACACAAAAGGAGTGGATGTGGTGTGGAGCACTGTGCCTGATTTGAATTTGCAGGCAATTCTAGTAGTTTGTCAGGATGTGGCTAGGTGTCATAGTCCACATGTAGTTGTCCTACACTGTGTTGCTGTGCTTTTGGGCTATGTCAGTGCCCCTACTTTGTTGCAAGATCTGCAAAACTTGGTTCAGGCAATCATGAAAGTCCTTCCAAATGCCAAGATTATTTTTTCTGCTTTGTTACCTAGAGCAGTATCGGACAATCGTTGTGTTTTTTGTCCTCAGAAAAATATTGCTAGGTGTGCAATCAACCGAGGCATGTTTGCTTTCATGCTTAGAGCTGGTATGTTCTTTTATAATAATGAGAACATTGATTCTGATAATGTTGTTTATTATCTTTTATGGGAAATGCCATGCTGTTTTGGAAAATAAGGGTTGCTTTGGAGAAGCTAATGTGAAGATTTCTGGAGGAAATCATAAAAAAATTATAAATAAATAAAATAAAAGGTGTTTCTGAAGCATCTGCTAAAAATAACAAAAAAAGGCTCTTTTCAGAGCCAACCTCAAAGGGGAAATGGGGCACACTATTTGAATTTTCATCCCCCACACTCAGATTTTTCGATTTGTCCGCGGACAGCACGGTTGCCCGTGGACAGTGCATATTACATACAGGGATTTGGCGCCAACATGCGCACCATCCGCGCACATCAAAATCATTAGCAGGACAGGGGGTTTAGTATATTCTATGTTATATAAATGTAAGGTAAGGGAGTCTTAGTCAACATTTATCACATTTCCATTATCTATATGTGTATTCAGTGAAAAAAACTTTCTTAAAGGGATGTTCTGGTTAAGTTGCACTACTAAACACCTATGAAATTCAGTGAAAAAGACTTTGTTAAAGGGATGTTATGGTTAAGTTGCGCAACTAAAAACCTATGAAATTCAGTGGAAAATACTTTGTTAAAGGGACGTTATGGTTCCAAGTAAATTGCCAATTATGGTAAGCTAAGCAACCATAACTCGCCCTACCACCGTGCACTGCTAAGACTAACACCAAGGACATCAAAGATGACATCACAAATGCCATTGACTTTCATGAAAATGCTCCTAATTGCAACCATTTTTTACCCGTCCACCAATTTCAATAACTGTTTTTCCTCACCACTCCTCCTTCCTTGTTAAATATCAACCTTGTACTTTGCCATTACCCCATATCCCCACTAGCTTTCTTTTACAATTACAGGAAAGAAGCACATTACGAAAAGACAACAACTGAAAAACAAATACCCTTTGCATCCAACAAAGTAAGTACATTAATGTGCCTTGTATATGTATGTAATTACAGCGACAAACTTCCACTATACATTACCCCAGACTACTCTTTTCAAACCAACATTTATTTCACTCTAGCCTATTGTATTCCACCATTCACACTCTTACTATTCTCATATACATACCCCGATTGCAACACCCACTTTGTTGCTCAAAACAGCACAATCACCCTATAGATTCTATCACACCAATACTCCCTTACTCACTAACCCAACACTCTCACACCTCTGCAGACTATTACTTTCACAACCTTCCCAACCACAACTAATATACAACCTCACAATAAAACAGCACGCTATTCATCTCTACAATCACACGCACAAACCGATGCACCGTACATGAATATACATTGCAAAACTTTCCAACGCAAACTTTCTCTTTTCCCAACAGAAGCAACAAAATGCCTACTAAAAAGCAACTCTATAGAAAAGAAAGAAAAAACAGAGCAGATAAGAATAGAACTACATCATATACTCATCCACCTCTAAAGCAATTTATAGAAAACATTAAAGCAAAAGAGCTAGTAATCTCAATCAACAAAACTAAACCAGCCACGATTAAAAAAGGTAAGGCCCCTCTTGAAAAAACAAAAAGTAAACAAATATGTACAAAGAAAAGCAGACCTACTAACAAACCTAACCCTTTATCTACCAGTGTTAATGTAGTTACAGTAAAGCAATCCAAAAGAATTATGTTACAGAAAATGTTCCAAAGCAGAGTTCTTCACAATCTTATCAAAACAGCTAAAAAGCCACAATCTACCCTTAAAACATATCGCAGGCTACTACTCCTGCAAGCTCTAATTGACAGCACTTTTCTACCAAACAGAACATTTTTTGTATTGATTTTAAACAGAATGAAACCACTAACTAAAAATAAATTCCAAAAACTACTTCTAAACATGCGCAGTTTCAATATACAAACCTTTTCAAACTTCTGTAATGGTGAATGGATTCACACAAACAGCACAGAACCATATTTCAATGAAGAAGATTATAAACAAGAACAACAAAAAACAATTGCCATAGACAATAATGGTCGAGGTTATGAAATGGTGGAACACACCATTATGGCAAAAGAAACTAGATGAGAAATAAAGTCCCCAACAAACTTTGAACTAAATGTTCCTTTCACCCAAGCAAACCATCCAGTGTACAAATGGACATGCAGCTCAAGGTGTAATGAACGCCAACAATCCTTTAAATCTTTATGACAATTCCTCAATCACTATAAGAAACTAAAACACAAAAGTCAAATGAAAACTTTACAACCATAGACTCCTGTCCAGTGCACAGCCACACTGGTCTGAGAGGACATTTATCAGCCTGCATTTTAGGAACTGCTTGCAATACAGAATCTTGTGCAAAAAGTCCTGCTCTAGAACTGCAAAATGTAAATAACATTCTCCAACATGGAACAGCCGAAGAACTGCTTCAAAAATAGAGCACATCCAATGTCAATACTTTGGAACTGAAGTTGACTTAGAAAATGATGTCCCTTCAGAAAACATTATCAAAAACCTCATAAACACCAATGTCCTAATACAAGAAAGAAATAGCTAAATTACAAAACACAGCTTCTGAAATACTAGACCAACGATGACTCTGTTGTCGCAGAACATTTTATAAAAAGAGCACAAAAATAGTAGATCTAGCCTACAAATTAGAAAATAATGAAGAATCACAATGTTTCCAATTAACTTTATATCTAACAGCAGAAACTAAATACAAAATAGCTGACCCCTCAACAGTGTGCATGTACTGCAACACAAAGCTTGACAATAACCAAATGCCATCACTTGCTATCACTAATAACTTCACACTTCCGAACACTCTCAACAACTTAACTTGTACGAGAGCATTGTAATACAAACAGTGCACACATTTAAAGCTATAATACGCCTTCAATTGAAATCAGCCAAAATAACTCCATCCGAGTTACTAAAGGGCATCCATGGAAAAGTAGTATACTTTTCATTAGATCTAAAAGAAAATTTCCAAACTCTAGGAGTACCACAACCAATAGATCAATCTTTGATTATACTAGTTAATGGTGTGCCCATAAAATACACACACATTTGGCAACAACTAGTCAATTTAAACAAAGTTAGACAAGCCCTACAATATCTAAAAGAAAACAATGAATACTTCAAAGATGTGAACATAGAGGAAAACCTAAGAGAAACCACCCACATTATTCAAGACACACCAGCAACTGGCCAATTTGAACATGTAGATCCTGTTACTGCAGCCAACATTTTAGACCAGTATACAATTCACCCACTACACTCCAAAGACACCATTGACGATGCATTAGAAACATAACAAAGGCATCAAGCCAAAGGATCCCAAATGAGGATATGGGAAAACAGTATAGAAGCACGTTTCTTTCCTCTACTCTTTCCTACAGGAACAGGAGAAAGATATGATGAAAGGTCCATGAAAATTAGTGCATCAGAATATCACTCTTTAAGAATGTATTCTGAAGACCCCACATTCAGACAAAATGTTGAATACGTTTTCCACCTCCTCTTCAAAAGTGAACTAGCAACTCTATGTTATGGAGTTGCACCCACATTAAAAACAGGCTCTAACTTTTTAAACATATCCGCTACCCAACTGTTTAAAAAATTAAAAGACAAAGATGAAGTTTTGCAGTCCAGTATCACAAATCCCTTGGCAAACATGCATGGTACAAAAGAAAACTGGTTCTGAAATCACACTGATATACTTTGTATGCTAAGGAACTTAGGCCCACCCACACCCACATGGTTTGTTACTTTAAGCTTTGCAGATTATGCATGGAATGACTTGCACAACTTCTTATACACTGCAAACCAAAATAAAGATAGAACAGTTATAAAAATACCAAGAAAACTATGTTCTCTTGACCCTGTCAATGTATCAAGGTACTTTCACCATTGCTTCATTTCCATGCTACATTTTATCTGCAATAAAACTACCCCTCCGCTCAGAGAAGTGCAACACTTCTTTTGGAGAAAAGAATATCAATCCAGAGGAACACCACACATCCACATGCTCCTAAATTTCGCAATGATAGTGATGCCACTGTTTTACAGTTTATTGAAAAATACATTACCTGTGATATCCCTTCAAAAACCACAGATAGTGACCTACATATACAGGTTTTACACTTTCAAAAAACATAAGTGTGGCAAATACTATCCCAAATATCACTGTGGCTTCCCTAGACCAGTTTTAAAAAAAGGACAAGCAAATAGCTTGATGTATTCTGTTAGACACAGCATGAAAGGCAGATCCCTTAAAAATATATACAACATTAAAAGGGATGAAGCATCCAAGTACATCAATGATTACAATGCAATCATTACCCTCTTTTGGAATGCAAACATAGGGCCTCATTACGAGTGTGGTGGTAAGGGGTTAACAGCACCAGTAAGGATGCCGGTGCCGCTAACCCCCACCGCCGCATTCCGAGGTCACTTAGTGGGTCCCACTAAGTCCGGCTGGTTTTACAAGCTACCCTTAGCAGGAGCCACTTTGGGACCAGGGAGCTAATAACGGGCCCGCTATTTGCGGGACCGTTATTAGCTCCTTTCCCATTCCCATTGAGCCCTATGGGGGCTCAAATGGGAATGGGGAATGGTTTTCAAAATGGGTACTTACCGGGTCCTCCAAGGTTGGAATGACCCGGTAAGTCCCTATTCCGACAACCCGGACTCGGACACGAGTTTGGAGGCAGCCATGGCCTCCAAACTCGTAATGAAGCCCATAGACATACAATACATTGCAGACAGTTGCACTGCATTTGCAGGATATGTCCCCAAAGCTGAGAAAACAAAGCTAAAAGACCTATGGGATGATATATCATCTGACAAAACACTATCACAAAAATTGTACAGCTTTGGTATAAAAATGTTGTTCTCTAGAGAATGTGGGTGCTACAAAGCTGCAGACCATTTAAGAGGTACAGCCTTTTATGGCAAATCTGAGCACATTGTCTGGCTGAACCTTGGGCTAGCTTTACCGCAAAAAAGAGTACTAAACTCCTACCAAGAAATAGAAAACATAGCCACACATTTTCCCAACAGCCAGGACATTTTAAAAAACAATTTAATTGACACATACTACCCAAACAGAAGTACTGCTTTGGAAAACATGTGTCTGTACGACATTGCCCAAAACTACACTTACAAAAACATTATCACACCAAATGACCAACTTGCAAATATTCAGCCTTAATGTGTGAAGGAAGCCCAATGAAACTCCCCAAACCCATTCTAATTAATCATATAAAGTTATCATTTGAATCTCCACAACATAGAGAACTGTATTACAGGGCCCTACTCCAATTTTTTAAACCTTGGAGAAAAGAAAAATAATTATTAGGTGACTATGACTCATTTGAAGCTGCATTCAAAGCAAATTCAAAGCAAATGAAAGCAGTATGGCAAATGGCAATTTCAAACAAAACAAACAAATGTTGGACAATGAACGCCAGCAAGAGGAAGAAATTGAAGCTCAACTAGACAAAGACACTCCTGAGGGCAGTCAACCTTTCCTTACAGGAAGCCAAGAACTACCTGGAGAACCACTCATTCTAAATGAAGCAGAAATAGCCAGGACTGAGGTAGATAACCCCGTGTATCAATACAAAAAATATGAGGAAAACGTGTCAGTACTCAAATGAAGCAGAAATAGCCAGGACTGAGGTAGATAACACTATGTAACAATATAAACAATCTGAGGAAATCGTGTGAGTGCTCAAATCACAGCTAAATGATTAACAGCTCACCATTTATCTAGAAGCCACTCAAAAAAATTAAACATGGTTTTAAACATGACACTAAAACCTGTAGCTGTAAAAAGTATTAACCTCTGCTCCTTTATGTAAGTGGTAACACTGGTTTTGGTAAAACATTCTTAAATAAAATAATCAGCAAATGTCTACAAAACCTAACAAACAACAACCTTTTGACTGTAGTAACAGCCCCCACAGTTTAAGCTGCCTACAACATAGGAGGTGTAACTTTACACTGACTATTGCTCCTCTCCATAGTACAAAACAAAACAAATTAGAATACTACAAATTATCAGCAGCAGCTGCTACTGAAGTACACAGAATTCTAAAACAAGTGAAAGTGCTCCGGATAGATGAAGTAAGCATGGTTTCCAAACTTGTGTTGGCTTTAATTCATCTCAGAATGCAAGAAGTCCTAAATACCAACTACAAAGTACTATATGGAGGAAAACATATTACTGTTTTTGGAGACCTCCTACAGTTAGCACCAGTGAAAGGTCAAGCTATTTTCAAAACATTAGAACACAAACAATGCCGCAATATACTCAGCAGCATTGGAAATGTAAATCTCTGGCAACATTTTCACAACAGAGAACTAACTCAAAACATGCTTCAGTCTGCAGACCTCACCGATGCTAACATTTTAAAAAGCATTAAAATTGGTCTTCTTACTAAAGATGTGAAATTCATCTTAAATATTAGACTAATCAATGAGCTATATGGACGAAACACATCTGCACCTGATTTCATGGAACAATTAACTCAACAAAATCTAAAATATATGTCCTTAATGCCAGCCCTTGCAAGCTGTAGTCAATTCAACGTGACAATGTTGAAAAAATAAATACAACCCATACTGCATATCAGCTACACAGGCAAACTAGAAGTGCACAGCATGACACTTCCTATGTGACAACAAGCAACAGCATGACCAAATAGCTTAGAAAAATATATCTCCAACACAGCTGGATTGGAGACATATTGACTTTGTGTCCGAACTGCAGAGTAATTCTAAAACATAACCTTGGGGTAGAACAAGCTTTAGTCAATGGAGCAATTGGTATGGTTGTTGGCTTCCAAAAATATCCACATGACAACAACATTCAGTTTGTCAACATCCACTTTGACAAACTTGCAGAAGTTAAAAGAATTGGCCAGACAATAGCACGTTTCCTTCTTTTCAAAGACATGTACTTACGCAGAGAGCAGTTTTTTCTATCTCTTGCATATGCTGTCACTATTCACAAATCACAAGGTCTAACCCTAGATCAAGCGTTGATTGACATTTGCAGCACAGTTCTTAAAGAAGGTATGAGTTGCGTAGCACTTTCATGTCGTTGTACACTCAATGGTTTAATCCTAGTTAATTTTGATGTAAACAAAGTCAATCCTGTCATTCCTTGCATCCTGGGCTACGGGCTGTATAAACCCCCATCTAGATATGTACCCTGTAGCGAAAATAATAAGACCTTTAAAGACAATTATACTAACAGAAGCTATAGCAGGTCTCCCAACAATACCGCTAAAAAAAACAACAACCAACTCCTTCTGCATCAAACAATACAACCACAAAGCTGTCTAGTACAAAGTCAACTGCACGTCCATCAGAAAAGAAAGACACTAATGTCTCTTCTCCAGAAAGATCTGCAGACGATCCACAAACAGAACTCTCTGGTCCATTTAAATTCAGTAACACATCTGGAGTAAATCTTTATGCTGATGTGACAATTAATCTTCTCTTTCAATTGCCACCAATTGTTCACAACATTTACCTAAATGGCTCGGACCATTTGTGTTTGCAAATGCTTGTCCTTTACAGAAATGCCACAATAATTCTGACAACACTTACATTGTCTCAGGTATAAGGCAAGAATTGGACTACTGTGCAGGAATGGTAACATTTACCATAAACACACAAGAAGAACCACAAGAATTTCTAATGTACCTAATACAAGTACTGGAAACCAAAAGCATCCCTAGAAATCTTGCAGATTTCAAACATGTGGAAACATACATGCACTCTCTGCAACCATGTTTCACAAGACCACATCCCTAATGAACAATTTGTATATGTATCCATACCAAATTCTGAATCCATTCCATTTCACTAGCTTCTGCAGAATGCAAATCATGGCATACTATGCCCTTTTCAATTCAGACAATCGTTCCACCATACAAATGAACTCACATAGCCAATATGTGATACTAATGCTTCTAAGGTACAATGCAAATGGTACCAAAAATAACTGTAGGTTTACAGGATTCACACACGGCCAAGTATCTCTTGGAAAGAAAACCTTCACAACAGTAGGTGAGTAGGTGTAGTATGCCACACTGGTGCCACAACCACTTCAGGGCACTACACTGCATATGTAACCCCTGGTGGTTGTCCGTGCATCCAACATGGCAAGCATTTACAAAAATATGACGCACCTCACGCGTTTTACCATCCAATCAGTGGGCGCGTACAATGACCACGGACCTCACGTTGCCCTCTGGGCCAACCGGATTCCCCCTCCACGGAGCGAACAGGGAAGTGAATCCACGGACCGAACCCAGATATCACTAATTTCTTTTTACCTACTTTTTGGTTGTTTTAAAAAAACGATTGGACGGATTTACACCAAATTTACAAATGCATGGTGACCAAGACACCGCTCCTGCCGCACATTTGGTGAAAATCCAATCAGCAGTTTGGGCTGGTTTTTCCATTGCGTCTATGGGAAAAAACACACATTTTGGGACCCTCCTATAACTTTAATCCCCCCCCCCCCTTAACAAACCCTCACCGAACACTGCATAATCAATCTGATGGGGCCATAAACATTTTTTGCAAAGTTTCATGAGGATTCGTCCAGGGGGGCGAAGTTACAAGCTGCCCAAAAAATGCTCTTCCTATGGGTTGAGCAACCTAACCATAACTACAGGGCCGCTACTGCAATACACATTGCTTTAAAATGTGTGGAACAGGTCTATTTGACCTCCATGCAAAACACATGCAATTTTGAATTTGCACTTCAATGGTTTGTGCTGTTAAACCTGAAATCGATTGATTTCCACATTAGAGAAGTGTTCCAATATCAGATGAGCAGAATGCATACTGGGTTAATCAATGTTTGGTTGGGAGGTTCTATGTGGTTTGCTCAAAGTTATTTGACAGAGGGAGATAGCATCAATTTTTGTTTTTGATTGGGACATTTCATCGAAAAGGTATGTGAGGGGGGAGATCCCCACTTCCCGCACTACACAATTTTTATTACCCAATCCCATCCCCTGACATACATTTGCAATGAAATGCATCCAAATTCATCCAAACAACTTTAACACATTCTCCTTTGACTAAATATGCTGCGGCAAAACCTCCTGGGTGGAAGGTTCTAATTGATGAATTTTGACCTGTTCTTGAACTAACAGTAGTAATTAGATATATCAATAAATAGACTGAGGTACATTTAATAGTAATACACATCTCTTCACTTTCTGCACAATAGGTTATTCCAACACTTCAGCAGGTGAAGATGAGAGATAAAAGATAGCAGCAATGCTACTCTTTAACTTAGTGGGCAGCAGAGTTACTAGGATAAACTTCAACCTCATGCTTACATAACACATCTACCAAAGTGCTTACAAAATGTATGCGAAGATGGCACAATAGTGCTTAAAAACACATGGGAAAAGCAAAAAGAAAAAGTAACACCAGTGAAAAGCATAGATGAAGCGGTAAACCAACTGATCGGTGGATGAAAGGCTCATGCATTATTTTTATATTTTGCAGAACCTAGATGATGCCTCATTCATACCTTGCAGCAGGATGATACAAGTAGGATGAGGCATGTCCTCATAGACGGGATGGCCAGGGATGGGAGGGGACCACTGATGGACCAGGCAGTAATGATCAAGGAGTCAGACCCTGCCAGACAACCACCAGGGATGGATGCAGCATGGAACAACCAAGTCAAAAGAGGCAACAAGACCACATATAGGACTACCATGTCCCATCCTTACATTGGGTAAAACACAAAAGCCTGTTGGATCCCATAGATTTTGAAAAGCTGGAGGGAAGCCAGTTTATCCAATGCTATCCTCGTCTGAAGAACATAGAGCTAATCCATTGACTGCAAATGGCTTCTGGTGCTCCAAATTCACACCAGGTTATCAATGTGCATGTGTAGTCCCACATGTTGCTTTTGCACAATTAAGAGGCAGGATTTCACAACTAGAACAAACTGGAGGTCTGGGTGATCAACAAGCGACAAGGACATTTTACAAGGCTGAATTTTGTCCACGGTGTGCAGAGTCTGCAAGAGTGACTAAGGTTGGGAAGGATCATACCCCACTAATGTGGCAATCATTATACTATGACTAAAGAAGTCATCAGTGGACCTATGACCTTGATAAATTTAACCCAATTACTAATTTGTTTTTCCAAGTAAGTACCTTGACATACGGTAAGGCACTTCTGGCAAAATCTTATCACCAAACAAGTATTCCCTCTTCAGCAGTTTTCTCCCCTGTGTTGGACTGACACAGCTACCATTCAGACTGTTGTTGATGCCATCTGTAAACTGGATGATAGAGACATTTGTGTGCTTGTGCTTCTTGGTCTCTCTGAGGAGTTTGATGTAGTTGGCTATTAAGTGCTTCCTCCAGTCTTTAATGTCCACATTGGAGTGCAGGCAATTACATTATTTCTTTACATTAATACATTTGTACTGTGCACCAAATGGCCCGGCGGCATTAAGGCGTAAACGGTAGGTAGATGGTGGACAGAACAATGACAAGAAAGGACAAGCAAACATAACAGGCCCGACAAGCACACTCAGCTAGCCACATCTCACATGCAAATGATCTAAACAGAAAGGTTTTCAGCTTCTTTTTAAACAGGTCTGATGATTTTGTTTCTCTCAGATCTGGTGGAATGGCATTGCATGCTGTAGGCACAGCGGCAAAAAAAGTGCATTTGCTGACCTAGGTGAGTTTTGATCTTGGCACCACCAGCAGGTTGGTGTCATTAGATCTAAGTGGTCTCAGTGTATGTTTCCTCTTTAGTGCTCCCACTTTGTACAGTGGGCTGGTTCCTATCAAGCATGTGTGTAATTAGCAGTAGGCAATATTCTATTCTGGCCTCCATATGGAGCCAGTGTCGTTGTTTTATTCCCTCTGATAGGATCTCTCATTTTCAGACCTGCTGTGACCCTCACTGTGCTGTTTTGGATTACTTGCAATCTTGCACTATTGCCTTAGCATATGCAGATAAGAAGCCTACTGCAAAAATCTATC
The DNA here is from genome assembly GCF_040938575.1 of Ambystoma mexicanum. Taxonomy (NCBI): domain Eukaryota; kingdom Metazoa; phylum Chordata; class Amphibia; order Caudata; family Ambystomatidae; genus Ambystoma; species Ambystoma mexicanum. The sequence goes on along the minus strand of NC_090932.1, from coordinate 874,318,758 downwards.
TGAGTACCGATAATAGCCCTGGCTACTGTCTCAAAGCTTGCTTTCATTAGATACGGTCATATCTGTGACAGCAGCTTAATATAATAAAGCAAAGCAGAGACAAGGCTATTCACCTGGGCTAACATGTTAGGATTTTGATCCAGGCATATCCGTAAAGTTTTGACTTTCGGTTTTGTGGCAATCCTACAGTTTGTCATCTGAAAATGCAGGTACTCCATGTCATGCTTTTGTATTTTGTTTTCTGTGCCTACCGCCATCAACGCCGTTTTTTCATCCTTTATGGCAGCCACTTTTAACCATCCAGGCTTGGATCAGTCCATACACTATGTTAATGGTGCTTGCATTCTCTTCATGCATTCCTGAAATGGTAATACGCATTGGGTATCGTCTGCAGAGTTTGAAAAGTGCATTTCCCTACCTTCGAGCATCTTAAAAAAGCATCTTAAAAGAGGAACTGTAAAAATATTATACAAGGACGGCGAGAGCCATGATCCTTGTGGGACTCCATATTGCAAATAGGCTGCAGTAGTCTCTGCGTTGTTGCTACAGGCTCTTAACAATCTGTTGTTGTCAAGAAAGGACTTTATCCATGCAGCTGCTGTCTGAGAAGGCCACAACTTCCTTTAACCTCTCGATTAGTAGCGGGTGGTCCACCAAATAGAAGGTGTCAGACAAGTCCAGCAGCATAAGAAGAATTGTGTGTCTTTTATCAATCACTTGAAGCAGGCTGGATTTTAAATCCAGCAAGGGTGTTTCTGTGCCATAACCTTGTCCAAAGCCAGGATGCCATATATTCAGAATGTTATGGTTAGTCAAATGCTCCAGTATCTGCTTGTAGGCCACACAATTTAATCTTTTCAGCAAAAAAGGTGTGTTAGTGATGGGCCTGTAGTTGGAAGGCGCCAAAGGACTTAGTCCTGGTCTTTTTGAGAGTGATGTGATCCAAGCAATTTTTAGCTCATCGGGCACATGGTTTTGCTGAAAGGATGCATTCACAAACGTTGTCACGATCCCTACCAGGGACGGTGTGCAGGATTGTAATTGCCGGGCAAATGTCTCCTTTGCAATTAGTCGGTTTAAGTCTGCTAAAGATGTCTACCAGCTCTTCTGAGACAATCTGTAACCCTCTGCATGCATTCACTTATTTTATGCATATTGTATGCTGTCTATTCTTCTAAATCCAATATCATCTTCTTAATGTTAATGTTTTGTTTAATCATGTTCAGTTTATCCAGCATTGCCTCTTGAATAGACGTGCACCAGGCATCGTCTTTTTTTGGGCCTTCCTGTTTATTAGGGCAAGGGTTTTCCAACTCCTTCAGGATCTTGAATAGTTCTTGTGAGTTGTATATTCTTGTATCATACATCGTCTTTTTAGCTTTAATAACAGGCAGTTTATATTCCTTAGTTGCAGTACTGTATACTGCCTTATCTTTAATAGTATATTTCAGGTATATTTCCAGGTATGAAAACACTTATTTGTAGCTGCCTCAAGCTTTTGTAATTCGGGTGAGAACCATGCATTCAGTATTTTACAGGGTGGTAGCCTAGTCTTTATTGGCGCAATGACATTAGTTGCTGTGGAGGTTGTCTCAGCGTACGCCTTTGCTATCTCATCTGCAGTCTCCAGGTTAGCAACCTCGCTTACCGTGGAGGCAATCCATACTTCCGTTGCCAGAGGCACAAGTTTGCGTACATTCCTTGTAGTAATCCAGGTTTATTTAGTCGCAAGTGTCTTTATCCTTTTTGAAAATAACATATTAATGTGGACATCTGTTCTCCTGCTCAAACTGGTTTCAATGCTCTTTGCCCGCTGCTGTTTGGTATCAGAGTGTGTAGCGGTGAAAACTTCTAGGCTATCCAGTAAGCTATTGTCACCCTGTACAGCTGGCAAGTTGATCACAATATCAACCGACTCAGCCTCATGCGGCACAATAGCTACACAATTTGCCATATTAGTGAAACCTGCTAAGTAACATGCCTCATCAGACATGTAGTGTGCCACAATCTCAGCTCGGCGACGTCCAGCAGTTAATGGCAACTTGGCAACTGATTGTGATAAATGGCATTCAAGGATTTGTTGGATTGTGCATGATAGCACACCGTAAGGAGGTAGGTGCGCTTACCTGGGGAAAAGAACGCAAGGCACCAGCCCCATGGGCGACATGGAGCGGCACATACCGGCTTGCCCCTGATGACCATTGCAGATGCGCCTGAGACAAAGGAAAAAGCACGAAGAAAAACAATGCTAGAGTCAGTTGTAGCTCTTATACTTTCACGGAGAGAGAGGTGGATAAAATAAAATCTGGACGATTTTAAACCATTTCTAAAAATAGAGCGAATGGAGGCAAGCTAAGGCAGCAAGGAGCATAGTAGAGAAGCACAGTAAAATCAAAATATATTCAAACTAAAAACAATCATAACATGGCAGGTTAAAAGCCCAATTAAAAGGGTGAATATACTAAGAATCAAAGTAACAAAGCACCTGGAGCAGTGTTCTCGAATGGTTTACATTTCTGTCAGGCTAGTCCCAGGACACACAATTAGGCCCTGCCCATTCCAGTACCATGCCATTGTCACGTGGGATGTCCCAGGATTTGATTCTGTTGTCCATGTCATTTAGTATCTACATGGAACAGCTGCAGGTTCTGGTCCATACATCAATATGCAGATTACACTCAGTGTGAATCCTAAAGTGTCCTCTTTGAATGATATAGTCCACCTGAAGGACTGTACCAATGCCACAGAAATATCATGTTTCGCTAAACTAAATCCCACAAAAACAGACTGTTTGCTTCTCATTCACTCTTCTTCCTCTATATCCTTGCCGACCAGTCGGTTTGCTATGTCCTCTATTAGTATATTCCCAAAATTAATTTCTGGGAGACTCTCGCTTAGCTCAACTGTTTTGTTTCTTTTCACGCCACATCTATAAATGAGCCACCAACTTTCTGTGTGAACCCCTCTCTTTTCAGGTAAATCATGCCTTTTTATTTCTTCAGATTTTTACAGGGCTGTTCTAGGCTTGGTAATGTTCAGGAAGGATGGTGGTCAAGCACTTCTCCATGGATTTTCTTCTTCTCTCTTTTCTCTTATTGGCATTATTCATGCCACAAATAGGTTGGTGGTGGCAGCCAGGAAGATTCATGGAATGATATCCATTCTCTCCTTATAAAACAGCCTACATCTTCCATTTCTGATTCCTGTCTTGCTGATATGCTAGTGATCAGGGTGGTGGTGACAGATGGCTCCTTCACCACTTGTAGTTGAGACTGCGATTGGTCACCCCTACATTTCACACTACCCAATATTTCCATATTATATTTTCTGCCACAGACCCATGTCTTTGCCACTTCAACCTTCTGATATTTCACTCCTTCCATATCTTGTAGCCTTGTATAAACCTTTAAAAACTGACATTTATACTCTTTCTTCAGTTCTTTCTTATCTTTCCTCTCTACCTGACCGACATTTTTGTGCCTCTCCCATGTTATTTTTTACAATTACATTTGAATCCCTTTTCTATTTCTTTTCTTTTAAATTTGAGCTGTAGTTTTATTCAATGTTACCGCAACTTGTCACCTTCTGCGACTTAATGTTATTAAAACACAGTTTAGTTGTTCAGCCTTCGCTATATTCAGATGAATGGCAAAACAAAATGATTTAAAACCCTCAAAAAGGAAAACGGACTAGTGAAACAATGAAGGTAAGCAGAATAATACGTGAGATAGAAGGCAAGGGAATAATGTGTACTAAAATTCTGCAATCTGTCATTTCATCATGGCAGGGTAAAGGAACGACAAATGATATACTGAGGTCGAAACACGGCAAACCACAAGTGGAATTTGCAGGATCAGCCAAGCCCAATCCTGCGATCAGCTTTTTGTCTTACAAGGCAATGCCATTCCATGATAATCTTCAAGTAGAGTGCTGAGCCTTTCAGCAGTTTGTTATCTGCAAGAAGTGTGGAGCGTTGCTTTGTCTGCTCCCCACTATAAACCAGTGTCTGTCATTAGGCAGGCATCTTTTTCTTTAATTCTATATAGAATTGTGGGGCCTTATCAGGCCAGGGACCACCTTATTGTGTCCCTCAGTTCCAACTTGTATTTGTTCTCTCCACATTTGACACAATGATATGTCTTTTGCCATGGGTGATTGACTTCAGCTTGGGGTTTGCAATCTGTGGCGTCAGAATCTTTTTTAGTAAGGTGCTCCTCTTCTTGATATGTTTTGTAATGTTCCTACTTTGGCATTGTGTGTTGGTGCTTGCTGCCACATGCTCTGTTGTGTCTGCAATGTAAGATGGCTGTGATGATGTTACTGGTGACACGCCATACATGTTTATACATTTTACGCTTGGACTAAAGTGCAAAAAGGACCCCTCCATGCAAGTTTTTCCATGTGTAATATGAACAGCAAAAAGGAGGAGTAAAAACTTGCAACATTGACTTTACGCCTTCTTTTTACACTTCTTAGAGAAAATGGTGTCAATGCCTCCTGCCACTTTCGCATTGCAGGAAGAATTTACAAAGCAACCCTATGGAATCTGCCTGCATTTAGCAGGTGTAAAAAGCAAATGGATTCCATAAGAATCCGATGCATTAACTCTAGCATCAAAATCAGAAGACGGAGGTAATGCAGGTGGATTTCTATGACTGAGCAGATGATGAAGGCAAAATTGCACTACCTGTCCTATCCTCACCTTACAAATCAATGTAAGTTTGGTGGAACGTAAAAGTCACTTGTAATAGTGTTATGTGTGCTTTTTACCCATGATTTTTACTTTCCAACATCTCAAAAACAACCTCCAGTCTACTTTTGGTGCACTGATATCATCCAGCCGAATGCCCTCATTCTTGCCTTGGGAATCTCAGGTTTGAAAGTAGCTACACGGTAGCTTGGGAATTATAGTTTTCACCGCAGCACCATAGCTACAGTAGAGAGACCGCGTAATACCCAAATACGTCAGCAGGGCTTTGACAGAATAAGAAATGGACTCCAGGTTGGGGATTTTCAGAACAGCACTGAAATGACCATCATGTATCACAACTGCAGTCCTCAAGGTTTAGAAGGAAAAGGAGTCCATCCTAAAAGTGGTCTGATGAACATGAACACATGTGCCTATTTAACTGCAGTCACACATAAATGGCATAACTTATCTCCAGGTAAAATGCACAGCTCCTTGCCTTGGGGGTTTGAGGAAGCAGGAAGCAACATGAATCTTGTTGAATTCAGTCTTCACTGCAGCACCATAGACGTGGATAATAGTCATGACAATGCCAAAGTGGTGGGCTAAAGATTATGCTTTGAAGGCAGTTTGCACTTGGGCAACGTGTGCTTTAATGCCTCCACCATTCTGCACCGGCAATAGTCCAACCTTCGACCTGGTGAAAAAAAGCATCAAAATAATCTCAGGGTCATTTCATACGAAAAGGAAATTGCATGCAGAGGAGAAGTAGCACTTGCACTTCAGTTCGAGGTTAAAAGGAAAAAGTAAAGTGAGACAAACTCACTTTTGCAGGGTAATTCATAGAAATTCGCACAAAAATGGCGCACGCGGCTGGCGCACAGTGTCTCCGTGCGATACACTGCACCAGCCCCGTGCGAAAAAATCCTTTCCATCGCACAGCGTATTCATGGATTTCAGCCTCCGAAACCTGCCGTGACGCAGAGTGGCGCAGCGACCCTACAGCAGCGCCAGTTACGCCCCCAAGAACGCCCTCGCGCAAGGAAAAGCCTTCAAAATCCCCAAATCATCGCAAAGGGCGGCGCTAACCCTGAACCAGTTCACAGGGCTGCCAAACAGCAAACGGCAAGCGGGGAACGTGTATTTCAGTGGATCGCGGGAAGTTCCACACGCAAATGTCCTGGGTACGTGTAATCAGGGGTGCGTGGGAACTAACACACGCGATTCCATCAGGGCACGTGTATTCCAGGGGTGCGCGGGAAGTATCACACGCAAAAACAGCAGGGTAGTGTATTCCAGGGGTGCGATGGAAGTATCACACGCAAAAGCAGCAGGGTACGTGTATTTCAGGGGTGCGCGGGAAGTATCTCATGCGATTCCATCAGGGTACGTGTATTCCAGGGGTGCGCGGGAAGTATCACACGCAAAAGCAGCAGGGTACCTGTATTCCAGGGGTGCGCGGGAAGTATCACACGCAAAAGCAGCAGGGTACGTGTATTTCAGGGGTGCGCAGGAAGTATCACACGCGATTCCATCAGGGTACGTGTATTCCAGGGGTGCGCGGGGAGCACCACACGTGAATTGCATGTGTGGGTCCTCCCAGGTGTTCCCTCTACACCCTCCACTGCCTCTGCAGGTGGCCCACACCACAGGGGTAAACCCTGCACATGTCCCGCAGGCACCCCATCCACCATGGCCATGCCCCCCAGCCAACCCACATGTCACCTTGCACTACTGCCCACCAACGCATGTCCCCCTGCACCCCCAGCCACCAGGGGCACCCTCCACCAGGCCCCCACTCATGTCTCCCACCACCCCCACCCCCCAGCATCCAGGGGCACCCTCCACCAGGCCCCCACTCATGTCCCCTATCACCCCCACCCCCCAGCAGTGCAGGGGCAGCCTCCACCAGGCCCCCACTCATGTCTCCCACCACCCTCCCCGCAGCATCCAGGGGCACCCTCCACCAGACCCCCACTCATGTCTCCCACCACCCCCACCACCCAGCATCCAGGGGCACCCTCCACCAGGCCCCCACTCATGTCTCCCACCACCCCCACCCCCCAGCAGTGCAAGGACAGCCTCCACCAGGCCCCCACTCATGTCTCCCACCACCCCCACCCCCCAGCCACCAGGGGCACCCTCCACCAGGCCCCCACTCATGTCTACCACCACCCCTACCCCCCAGCAGTGCAGGGGCACCCTCCACCAGGCCCCCACTCATGTCCAACTCATGTCTCCCACCACACGCACCCCCCAGCCACCAGGCCCCCACTCATGTCTACCATCACCCCCACCCCCCAGCCACCAAGGGCACCCTCCACCAGGCCCCCACTCATGTCTCCCACCACCCCCACCCCCCAGCATCCAGGGGCACCCTCCACCAGGCCCCCACTCATGTCTACCATCACCCCCACCCCCAGCAGTGCAGGGGCAGCCTCCACCAGGCACCCACTCATGTCTCCCACCACCCCCACCCCCCAGCATCCAGGGACACCCTCCACCAGGCCCCCACTTATGTCTCTCACCACCCCCACCCCCCAGCAGTGCAGGGGCAGCCTCCACCAGGCCCACCCTCATGTCTCCCATCACCCCCACCCCCCAGCAGTGGAGGTGCAGCCTCCACCAGGCCCCCACTCATGTCTACCACCACCCCCACCCCCCAGCCACCAGGGGCACCCTCCACCAGGCCCCCACTCATGTCTTCCACCACCCCCCAGCAGTGCAGGAGCAGCCTCCACCAGGCCCCCACTCATGTCTCCCACCACCCCCACCCCCCAGCAGTGCAGGGGCAGCCTCCACCAGCCCCCCACTCATGTCTCCCATCACCCCCACCCCCCAGAAGTGCAGGGGCAGCCTCCACCAGGCCCCCACTCATGTCTCCCACCACACCCACCCCCCAGCAGTGCAGGGGCAGCCTCAACCAGGCCCCCACTCATGTCTCCCATCAACCCAACCCCCCAGCAGTGCAGGGGCAGCCTCCACCAGGCCCCCACTCATGTCTACCATCACCCCCAACCCCCAGCCACCAGGGGCACCCTCCACCAGGCCCCCACTCATGTCTGCCACCACCCCCACCCCCCAGCAGTGCAGGGGCACCCTCCACCAGGCCCCCACTCATGTCTCACATCACCCCCACCCCCCAGCAGTGCAGGGGCACCCTCCACCAGGCCCCCACTCATGTCCAACTCAAGTCTCCCACCATCCCCACCCCCCAGCCACCAAGGGCACCCTCCACTAGGCCCCCACTCATGTCTCCCACCACCCCCACCCCCCAGCAGTGCAGGGGCAGCCTCAACCAGGCCCCCACTCATGTCTACCATCACCCCGACCCCCCCAGTAGTGCAGGGCAGCCTCCACCAGGCCCCCACTCATGTCTCCCACCACCCCACCCCCCAGCCACCAGGGGCACCCTCCACCAGGCCCCCACTCATGTCTACCACCACCCCCACTCCCCAGCAGTGCAGGGGCAGCCTCCACCAGGCCCCCACTTATGTCTCCCACCACCCCCACCCTCCAGCAGTGCAGGGGCAGCCTCCACCAGGCCCCCACTCATGTCTCCCACCACCCCCACCCCCCAGCAGTGCAGGGGCAGCCTCCACCAGGCCCCCACTCATGTCTCCCATCACCCCTACCCCCCAGCAGTGCAGGGGCAGCCTCCACCAGGCCCCCACTCATGTCTCCCATCATTCCCACCCCCCAGCCACCAGGGGCACCCTCCACCAGGCCCCCACTCATGTCTCCCACCACCCCCACCCCCCAGCAGTGCAGGGGCACCCTCCACCAGGCCCCCACTCATGTCTCCCATCACCCCCACCCCCCAGCAGTGCAGGGGCTCCTTCCACCAGGCCCCCACTCATGTCCAACTCATGTCTCCCACCACCCTCACCCCCAGCCACCAGGGGCACCCTCCACCAGGCCCCCACTCATGTCTCCCACCACCCCCACCCCCCAGCAGTGCAGGGGCACCCTCCACCTCGCCCCCACTCATGTCTCCCACCACCCCCAACCCCCAGCAGTGCAGGGGCAGCCTCCACCAGGCCCCCACTCATGTCTACCATCACCCCCAGCCCCCAGCAGTGCAGGGACAGCTTCCACCAGGCCCCCACTCATGTCTCCCACCACCCCCATCCCCCAGCCACCAGGGGCACCCTCCACCAGGCCCCCTCTCAGGTCTACCACCACCCCCACCCCCCAGCAGTGCAGGGGCACCCTCCACCAGGCCCCCACTTATGTCCAACTCATGTCTCCCACCACCCCCACCCCCAGCCACCAGGGGCACCCTCCACCAGGCCCCCAATCATGTCTACCATCACCCCCACCCCCAGCATCCAGGGGCAGCCTCCACCAGGCCCCCACTCATGTCCCCTATCACCCCCACCCCCCAGCAGTGCAGGGGCACCCTCCACCAGGCCCCCACTCATGTCCAACTCATGTCTCCCACCACCCCCACCCCCAGCCACCAGGGGCACCCTCCACCAGGCCCCCACTCATGTCTACCATCACCCCCACCCCCAGCATCCAGGGGCAGCCTCCACCAGGCCCCCACTCATGTCCCCTATCACCCCACCCCCAGCAGTGCAGGGGCAGCCTCCACCAGGCCCCCACTCATGTCTCCCATCACCCCTACCCCCCAGCAGTGCAGGGGCAGCCTCCACCAGGCCCCCACTCATGTCTCCCATCACCCCCACCCCCCAGCAGTGCAGGGGCAGCCTCCACCAGGCCCCCACTCATGTCTACAATCATTCTCACCCCCCAGTCACCAGGGGCACCCTCCACCAGGCCCCCACCCATGTCTCCCACCACCCCCACCCCCCAGCAGTGCAGGGGCACCCTCCACCAGGCCCCCACTCATGTCTCCCATCACCCCCACCCCCCAGCAGTGCAGGGGATCCTTCCACCAGGCCCCCGCTCATGTCCAACTCATGTCTCCCACCACCCTCACCCCCAGCCACCAGGGGCACCCTCCACCAGGCCCCCACTCATGTCTCCCACCACCCCCACCCCTCAGCAGTGCAGGGGCACCCTCCACCTGGCCCCCACTCATGTCTACCATCACCCCCACCCCCAGCAGTGCAGGGGCAGCTTCCACCAGGCCCCCACTCATGTCTCCCACCACCCCCATCCCCCAGCAGTGCAGGGGCAGCCTCCACCAGGCCCCCGCTCATGTCTACCATCACCCCCACCCCCCAGCAGTGCAGGGGCAGCTTCCACCAGGCCCCCACTCATGTCTCCCACCACCCCCATCCCCCAGCCACCAGGGGCACCCTCCACCAGGCCCCCTCTCAGGTCTACCACCACCCCCACCCCCCAGCAGTGCAGGGGCACCCTCCACCAGGCCCCCACTCATGTCCAACTCATGTCTCCCACCACCCCCACCCCCAGCCACCAGGGGCACCCTCCACCAGACCCCCAATCATGTCTACCATCACCCCCACCCCCAGCATCCAGGGGCAGCCTCCACCAGCCCCCCACTCATGTCCCCTATCACCCCCACCCCCCAGCAGTGCAGGGGCACCCTCCACCAGGCCCCCACTCATGTCCAACTCATGTCTCCCACCACCCCCACCCCCAGCCACCAGGGGCACCCTCCACCAGGCCCCCACTCATGTCTACCATCACCCCCACCCCCAGCATCCAGGGGCAGCCTCCACCAGGCCCCCACTCATGTCCCCTATCACCCCCACCCCCCAGCAGTGCAGGGGCAGCCTCCACCAGGCCCCACTCAAGTCCCCCAGCCAACATGTCACCACAATCTAGATCCCTGGCCCTTATGGTCAGCCTCCAAATGCCAAACACCCACCTGAGTATTGCATCCACCCACTTAGAAATGGCAAAAACATGATAGAACCCCAATTGCAAGTTTGGAAATGAACACATGTCCCTCACATACACCCAATGGGTGTCAGTGAATGTCAAAACTCATATAATGATATGCATGAAACCAATGAGATGATACTACACATTGAAGTTTGAAGAAAAAATATGTATTAAACGCAAAATAAATTGAATCAAAAATAAACAAACAATAATGGAATTTTTTTTTAAAAAAACCCAGCAGGTACGTGAAATAATGCAAAACCACAAATCGTGATGCAAACGAAAGGTGTCCAAAGTCACAGTCTACAAAAGTAAATCCAATGGAAAATTAAACTCGAAAACCATTGCTCCATGGTGAAATCATAAAAAAAAAAAATGAAAATCCAAAAGTCAACTATATACAGATAAACAATCCAGGGTCCATGATCCCAAACGAAGAAATGAAACCTATCGAATAACACTACCTAAAAAAAAAAAACTATATACAAAAATGTGGCCCATTGTCCAAAAGGTCCAAAAAAAATGCTAAACCTAAGGAAACCTAACACTAACTACAGAACTATTTACAAGGGCAGCGGGCTAGTCCGATGGCTCACTTCGGGATGTTCCGGGCCAGGGCATCATCGAACTCCTGCTCAATGTCCCGGAGGCGCTCCTCCTCCATGGCCCGAGGGTCTGCAGGGCCATCCACATGTTCCCCCCAAACTCCCTGCGGATTGCCTCGAGGCACTCTGCCCGCCTCAGGGCCCTCCGCATGGAGTTCTCCGCCCAGACCATCGTGAGCCCTGCCTCTTCCGTCCGCTGCCGCTCCGCATCTATGGCGTGGCCCAACCGCTGCCACATGGAAGACACTTCCCGTCCTGGGTCCTCCTGCCCTCCGGCCGATGCCTGCCCCTCCGATGTCGAAGGCCCCGAGCCATCATGGCTCCCACCACGTTGCTGCTGCTGCTGCGCCTCTGCCCGTGCACTGCCTCCTGCTGCCTGCACATCCTCCGCTGGTTGGGGTGCAGTCGTTGATGTGGCCACCCCTGCTGGACGTCCGACTCCTGACTGTGGCAGGGATGCCTCCTCCACCAGCCTGGCTGCACCGTCAGAGGCAGCTCCACAGGGCACCCAGGTGACTCATGGGTGGGAAGATGGCACAGAGGACGACTGGTGCATAGGGGGTTCAGTTGAGGAGGGGGTCGTAGCAAGCCCCATCAAACGGAGGAATCCGGCCTGGGTGACCTGTCCCAGTAGGCCGACGTGGTCAACGAGCCATTCGAGATGAGGTGCAGTCTCCTCATGAAAAGTCTGCAGGTCACCTCGCATGGCCCGTTGACGCAACGCCACACCAGTCAGGACAGGCTCAACCCGGACCTGGATAGCCACGTCCGCAGGCAGAGGAAGGCCAGTTGTCGTGAGCTCATCCCCTGCCTGAAAACGGGTCTGGATGTAGGCATCCCTGCTGGTGCAAGATGATGCAGTGACAGGATCAGGGACAGGATTGCACACAGGCACCTCCGCGGCGACCTGTGCTGCCTCCTGTCCCTGGTCCTGCACTGCACCACTAGCACCAGTGGAATCCCCACCTCCAGACCCCATCTCTGTTGCTTGCACGGCTTCCTCCTCCACCAAACCCCCCACCAACCTGGATGACTCTGTGCCATCTTCCCCCGTTGGGCCCTGTGGGGTCCCAGCTGCACCTTCTGCTGCCGAGGAGTCCAACTCCGACCTCCGCCTCTTGGACCTCCCCCCGGCAGCTGCGGCCTGGGACGCGGCACCGGACTCCTCACTCCCCAACGAGATCACAACCTGGGAGGGGAGCCGGGCCTTGCGTCTCCGGCTGGCGGTGCGATCCCCGCCACTGTGCTCCACAGCACCTTCTCCGCCCTCTTCATCAGTTGACGCTGCAGACAGGGAGAAATAAAACACAGGCATCAGGGCACTGTACAATGGACACATACACACATGACAGTTGCACATGAGTGGCATTGGCAAACCTCAGACATGGCATCACAATTGGCAAGACACATGTCATTTCTACATGCACACATGAGCCATACCACAGCCACATCGCAACTGCCAGCACCATCCATACACATACAACAGCATGAGCAGGCAAAGGTGAGCCAGACATCACATGCAACACAGGGAGTGCACTACACATGCACGCACACCACCACACTTGCATGCATGTGTACACCTCAGCCAACTGTCGCAGTGTTCCGATGGGCATCCATGTCACATCTGGCAATCAGGCTTCCACATCCCGCTGTCACATGCATCCATGTTGCATCACTGTTGCACCCTTGTCAAATACACACACATGCACATGTACACAGTGCTGATACATGCAGCTGAAAACAACATACATGCGTGACATCACGAACATGCCTACTTACATACACATTCATCTAAACATGTGTGCCCACACAACTGCATTTAGCATGCAAGCCTACACACACAAGCACCATCCATGTCTCACACATGACAGCGCTCGCATGTGTTAGCCTCATGGTCCTGTACACCTCCACCCATACTCGGCCCCATACAAACAGATGTGCAACCGGCACACTACTGGCACATCACCACACGCACACCTTACAATCATGATGCATGTACACTTACCGTTCGACTCCAGATGGGTCTGCCTCTCAAGGACCTGGACGTGGAGCGCTGGGGATATGCGTTCCAGGACCCTCATCTGATCTTCCGACAAGTGGCCCCGGCGCCCCTTAGCATCCGCTGCCTTCAAGAGGCGCCGGGCCTTGTTCAGGGTCCTGGACCTGAAGTCCTCCCAGCGCTTCTTGACATGTTGGAAGTCGCGGACTGCCACCCCCTCCGTGTTGATGGCAGTCACGATGTCCGTCCAGATCCGAGTCCATCCTTCCTTGTCGGCGCGCACCTTTCCGTAGAGGGCATCATACTGCCCCAGGACTTGCTCCACCAGGACACCAACTTCCCTGGCACTGAAGCTGGTGCCCCTCTGCCTCTCTGGCCGGGGGTGGTCAGTGGTGCCAGATGTTGCAGTGCCCGACATGACAACCCCAGAGGCAGGAATGGGTGGGCAACTGGGTCCTGGGGCTAGGCTGTGGAGCGATGGAATCCCAGTCGGGAGTCTTCGGTTCCAGCAGGGGTGGTCACAGCAACAGCACCCCTGGCTGATGTGCAGGCAGCAAATGGCAGGGCACGTGGGCAGCAGGCAGTCTGGCAGCAGCAGATGGCAGGTGGGAGCGTGCTCGGGGCTCTGGGGGGCAGTAAATCGGCTTTCTGGGCAGGAGCGTGGTCTTCCGTGTGCATACGCGTGGCCAGCTTGATACGGAGTGATTTGGCACGTGAAAAGTCCTGCACGTCTGCGTGTAATTCTAGGAAAGGCCCTTAGCGCATAAGCGCGTCTGCACGCATATGCGATTTCATTGGCCCAAAGCCCCCCATGTGCAGCTATGACGTCACGCGCATGGCCGTAGAGAATGGCACGTGTAAAAAAAAAAATACACGTCCGAGTGTCAAAGCGTGTAATTGGTGGAAATGGCCTCATCACGTATGCGCGTCTGTGACGTGTGTATAAAAGGTACGTGTAGAACGCCATTTCCTTGTACGTGCTTTTCGTGGAGAGCGAGTGGGTGAAATCTGTACTTCTTGTCGGTTCACACGCGATTTACTTCACAGCGTTTCAAGTTCGTACTCCCTGTTACCTCTGACAGCTTTTTCTCTTTTCCTCTTTTTCCTGGGCCTGTTTCCTCAAACAGCGTTCCCTTCTACTGTTGTCCTTTCTCCTCAGACAGTGTACAATTCTTCTTTTGGCGGGGGTGTTGCCAACGCACAGAGGTCATTCTAGGCTGCGTGTGACACGCATACGTTCATTCTTGTGTTTCTGGGTGCCACAGCGTAGTGCAGGTTCATTTTTCCACGCACGTGGTCTAGGAGGGGTTGCGTGCACCTTACTTCCCTTTTTTGGGGTGCCTGTGCGTTGCGTGACCCGTCATCTTTCCCCAGGGGTGACATACAGCCTTGCTAGAGCACTAGGATACGATTACCATCTGGTACCCAACCCCTTTGACCCCCAATTGCCGAGGACAATAGTTCACATCGACTCCCATACGCACAATAACATCAGTGCCATGGCTGGGAGGCGAACAAGCCGTAAGGGTGGCAAAGTTGGCCGAGCCCCAAGTGGTGGCCGTGGTGGATCCGGTAGGGGACGTGGCCGTGACTTGCAGGGTGCCACTAGCCCCCCATATGTGGAGGAGCAGTCAGGGACACCCATGCCCCCCCCTGGTTGAGGTTAACGTGGCTGATACCATCCATGCTCAGCCCTTGTTGGACCAGCCCACTGTGGAACCAGACCTGGCACAGGGTGACTCCATGGCTAACTTCCAGGTCAGCAGGTCTAGGCCACGTGCGCCGGTCAACGTTGGTGTCATCAGGCCATGTGGATCAGGGGCAGCTAGGTCATCTGCTGCCCCGCGTAGGCAGGCTGGGGAGGCTGCAGTGGCAGCTGCGGATCCATCCACCCCACCTCTCACATACCCAGCCAGGACAGTGTCGGTCCAAGTCCATCATGCTGACATTCCCCCTGACACTTGAGCTAATGCCTGCACCAACTCCCATGCTGAGTGTGCAATCCCACACTCCTAGTACAGAGTCCACCGGGGCTCCTGCCCCTAGTGTCCAGAGCGGTGTAGGACACTCAGGATCCCCACCACCTTCCAAGCGGAAGAGGAAGAGTGCTCGTCCAGTAGAGGCTGATGCCCCAGACACGGCTACACAGTCCGGCCCGTCAAGGAAGCCCAGCTTCAATGAGGCCGAACTGAATGCACTTGTAGAGTATGTGTCCGCACATGATCGCGAAATGGTGATTGTTGCAGGATCCAAGATCACACCTGCACAACGTCAGGCACACTGGCAGACCATTGCGGACATCATAAGTGCCATTGGAATCGTGAGGCGCACAGCTACTGAATGCTACAAGCGCTGGAATGACCTGAAGTGCAGGGCAAATAATAAGCTGGCCTCAAGTCATGCCGCAACTCTAGTGACTGGAGGAGGGTCTACAGCAGAGGACATAGAACTCACTCCACATGAGCAGGTTGCTGGGACCTACGTCACGGAGGAACAGATCCAAGGCGTGGGAGAACTGGCAGATTACGAGGCATTGTCCGGTGAGTGAACATGCATGTGTGTGTCATCCATGTGCATGGTGTGTGTGGGAGGGCTTCTGTTTGGCTGCCAGGTGAGGGTGTGTGTGCCTGAGTAGTTTGAGTCACCCATGTGCCTCATCCTATACATTCTGTGCACCAGCATTTGGGTATAGCAGCATCCCTTCTGCCAACATTAGACATCCAGCCCAACACCACGCCAGTTGCCCTTGAAGTGTCATCTTGCCACAACATTGTTGCTTATTTGCCTCTGTATATTCAGGCAGATTGTTTGCATACCACCACTTTTACTCAGGATTTCTCAGTCCTATTGTCACATGTCTGACATGGCTATGGTACAGTGGACTGGCTTTGTTTCCTGGACATGATTTGTTTAGACATGTCCCTGTGCTATAGGACCATTTTGGACTGGCAGCTCCAGGTTAAACATTTGAATCATTTCAATGAAAAATTCAATTTCAAGAGCAAACTGGACTGAATGAACAATTGGTGACCTCCTCTCCCTCTTCACTTTATGGCTAGGGTACATGCCATCTGTGTGATGGCATGTGTATTTGACCTGCCAATCACTGGCCAATGTGTGATGCCACTGCTAGGCAGCATTCAGCAAATGTGTTCATCTTCCATCTTGGTGTCATCAATGTGTGCCATCTACCTAACCTTCACACGCAGTGACGGTGCATGCATGGGAGGGTTTTAGTCATGTGGGACATGTGTCAATCAAGTACTGTTTCTGTAGCCTCTCAGCCCTAATTGTGTGCCATAGTGCTAATGCCTGTTTCCATTTGTTTTCTTTTATGTCTTTGCAGGGGATGACGCACTTGATACTGCTGGGGTTGTGGAGATGGTGCAGACCCAGGAGGGGTCTGAGGGCCGACCGACCACCAGTGAGGGACGTGGTGTGGTGGTGGGTGAGAACCCACAACTGCTGCAGGTCGTGCTCTCAAGGGGTGTCTCTGGCTGCACCTCCCCCGAGCTGTATTCAGGTGTCGATTCGGATGATGAGACCTATGTGCCGTCGCAGGTGAGTGTTCCTGGGAGGGATTGTGTTCTGTCCGACCCACCTGCATCAGGGTTAGAACCCTCAATGGGGATGTCAGTGTTGGCAGGTACGCCTTTGGTGGTTACGGATGCAGGGTCACACTCCGCGACATCTGATCCTGTTCCTGGGCCAGCAGATCAGAGGGGGAATGCAGTCCTGCAGCCTCAGGCAGTGCCGGCACAGCAAGGCGCAGTTCGCCTTGCCACAGAAAGGTGTGGTGCCCGCTGACGTGGTGGCCGTCCACCACCTGGCAATACCGCATGGGAGCAATCCATATACGGTATGGCAACCCAACAGGCAGCATCATCAGAGATGATGGCTCAGGCCATTGATAGGGTGGCCACTTCCATTGTCCCCCCCGAAAGGCTGATGGAGCGACTACAGCAGGCAACAGACTCCATCTGCCAGTCACACAGGGAGGACATGTTGGCGTCCGACAGGGACAGGCGGGCGGAACTGGCGACTCTGCGGGAAGCCATTTCCATAGAGTCCCAGGGCCACAGGGAAGCCCTGAGGGTGGAACTCCTTCACCTCAGGACGACTCTTGTTGAGCTTGAGGCTTCAACAAACAGAAGGACAGAACAGCAGCTGGAGCGTCTCACACGTACGCTCTCAGCTGAGATGCAGGCAACTAGGGCGGAGGTCCGGGCATCCCGTGAGTTGTTGCATGGGGACCTCCGCACAATTATACTCCAGAACAAGACCTACCACACCCGCATGCTTGCTGCCATGGAGGAACAGACTTGGGCTTTGCGTGGGCTGCCTCCCATAGTGCCACCACCTCCTGATGCAGCTTCAGAGGGTGAGGAGAGCGACAGCAGTGATACTCCCACAATAGGGTAGCCGTGTAGGCCATGAGCTCATGGAGGTGTTTTTTTTCCGCAAGATCCACACAGGTGGGTTTTGGTGTGCACCCTGTCCTCGGACCTCCTGGGTGGCCTCCCTCAACCCCCTGGGCCCATTAATGGCCATTGTTGCCTTGTGTGGCTCCCGTGGGCATACGCTGCATTGTGGCTGGGCACATGCAGGCTTGTCATGAATTTGGTTCAGATGCTTGGGTTTTTGTGACACACACCCCTGCTGCTTCCCGTTTCCATGGGCTTGCAAAGGGTGTGCCCACGTGACATTGACGTACATGGTGACATTGGACTCCCATTCGATGTGTGGGCAGTCTGTAGTCAATACTGTGTATGCATTCACAGTGCATATTGTTGTTTTATTGTACACTGCATGGTGTATTGATATGTGCCTCTGCATCCATCTCATCCTCCGAATTGCAGGTCCATTTCTCATGTCTTCACAAGGCTGTCCACCTTGGAACTGGAGTCCATGTTGTAAGCAGTGCACCTACACTCTTGCGTGGCGCTAACACCGTATACTTGGAAGCGCTCAAAGTGCTGGCATCATCAGGTAGTGAGGCTAGAAAATTTTTAATCTGTAATGTCATGTTTAAGGTAGGTTGGAGGTTGTGTAGGTGATTGGTATTCTTGGTAAGTATTTGGTAATGTGGGTTGTAGGTCCTGCATTACTGTGAGCATTTCATGTGTGGCCATGTTTCCATTCGGGACACTGTAGCTGGTGACACTTGGGGCATGTTGTGGGGATTAATTTGTTTGCTCTCACATTGCATGACATGCCATGGTGTGTTGTGTGGCCGTGCCGGGGAGGGGTTGGGTGACATGGCACTGTTTTCATGTATTATTTTGCAAGTGGGTATTCATTTCTGCAGCATGGAAGTGTGTCTTTTGATGAAACTGCATTGGTGGTGTTTGTGTAGGTAGGGATGCACACATTGTGACACTTCCACATGAACAATCTCAGGCTGCTATGGTTCTGACAGTTGACTGTCCCTTTGTTAGTCATAATTGTCAGGTCGAGTCATCATTGCTTATCAGATGGTATGTGCCAGGGCTGTGTGCACTCCACAGGGGTGTGATTTCTATGTGAAGTAATTAGCCACCAGCTACGTACGGGCTGCCTCACCCCGTGCCCTCTCCCCTCCCATGCGCAGCGGGCGTGCATGTGCTTGGGGATGTGGGGTCACCACCATGTCCACAGCCAGGCCCCGGCGTGTTGCAACATTGTGCAGGACACATGCTGCCACTTTGATCCTGCACACTACTGAGGGCGCATATAACAGCTGCCCGCCAGAACGGTCAAGGGAGCGAAAGCGTGACTTGAGCACTCCGAATGTGCGCTCCACTATGCCCCGGGTTGCAATATGGGCTGTGTTGCATCTTACCTCGGGAGGCGTGATGGGGTTCCGAATTGGCGTCATCATGTGGGTGCTCAGAGGGTAGGCACTGTCCCCTGGTGAGGAGGTGATGGGTATCATTAGTGGGGTAGTGACATAACTCTGCATCTGACATGCATGCATGTGCAGTGGTATTCATACTCACCAAGCAGCCATGTATCGCCATGCCGCCCAGCTTCTAGGTCCTGGTTTAGGGTAGACATTTGGTAAATAAAGCTGTCGTGGGTGGACCCTGGATAGTTGGCATATACTGAGGTGATGATTCCCTTGGCATTACATACTACCTGCACATTGATGGAATGCCAGTGCTTGAGGTTCCTATAGATGTGCTCAGATGCCCTGGGGGGACGTAGTGCCACATGGGTGCAGTCAATGGCACCTGGCACTTTGGGGAATTGTGCCACACTGTAGAAATTGAGGGCGGCAGCCTGCCTTTCTGCAGGTGTCCTGGGCAGATATATGTGCCTACGGACTGATGGGCGTGCAGTGATGATGTTCAAGACCTGGTGTAGGCAGCGTGACTGCGTGGCCTGTGACACCCCACCCACTATGGCACTTGTCCGCTGAAATGATCCAGTGGCCAAGAAGTGCAGTACATTGAGGACCTTCTCCAGGGGGCTGAGTGTTTGGGAGCACAGGGTGGGTGATGTAAGGTCATCCTCCCACTCACTGACCAGGTCCAGTATTATGTGTGGTGGAAACCTGTACCTCCCATACACCTGGTCATCAGGCATCCCAAAAAGGCTGGTTCTGGGAGTGAAAATTCGGACCCTCACTATCCTCCTCCTCCTCCTTTGGTAACCCACAGCCACTGCTGCTAGGAACGGTATATTCATCCTGGCGTCTGAGCTTGTTTGTTGTTTGCGCGCACTTTTATGCTGCGCGGGTCGACGTACGCCTGCTTCATGCTGGCGTATGTGTTTCAGGATTGTACCATTTATTTTTCGGCGCGTCGTAGGCGAACGTGTGAATCTTCCCGCCCACCCCAGGAATACACGTAACACGCTCTCCCAGGCCCAGTCGCGAGTGAATATTCCCGTCCACCCCTGGAATACACGTACCCCACTCTAACAGGCCCAGTCGCGAGTGGAACTTCACGCGCACCCCGAAATACACGTACCCAGGGCAATCGCGTGTGGAACTTCCCACAAACCCCATAAAACATGTAGCCTGCTGGTATCGCGTGTGGAAGTTCACACGGACACATAATACACATACCCTGATGGTATCGCATGGGAGACTACCCACGCACCCCAGGGATACACGTACCCACACAAATCACACGGCTGGGGGGGGTGCAGGGGGACATGAGTGGGGGCCTGGTGGAGGGTGCCCCTGCACTGCTGGGGGGTGGGGGTGGTGGGAGACATGAGTGGGGGCCTGGTGGAGGGTGCCCCTGGATGCTGGGGTGTGGGGGTGGTGGGAGACATGAGTGGGGGCCTGGTGGAGGATGCCCCTGGATGCTGGGGGGTGGGGGTGGTGGGAGACATGAGTGGGGGCCTGGTGGAGGCAGCCCCTGCACTGCTGGGGGGTGGGGGTGATGGTAGACATGAGTGGGGGCCTGGTGGAGGGTGCCCCTGCACTGCTGGGGGGTGGGGGTGGTGGGAGACATGAGTGGGGGCCTGGTGGAGGGTGCCTCTGGTGGCTGGGGGTGATGGTAGACATGGGTGGGGGCCTGGTGGAGGCTGCCCCTGCACTGCTGGGGGGTGGGGGTGATAGGGGACATGAGTGGGGGCCTGGTGGAGGGTGCCCCTGCACTGCCGGGGGGGTGGGGGTGGTGGTAGACATGAGTGGGGGCATGGTGGAGGGTGCCCCTGCACTACTGGGGGGTGGGCTTGATGGTAGACATGAGTTGGACATGAGTGGGGGCCTGGTGGAGGGTGCCCCTGGATGCTGGGGGGTGGGGGTGGTGGTAGACATGAGTGGGGGCCTGGTGGAGGCTGCCCTTGCACTGCTGGGGGGTGGGGGTGATAGGGGACATGAGTGGGGGCATGGTGGAGGCTGCTCCTGCACTGCTGGGGGGTGGGGGTGGTGGGAGACATGAGTGGGGGCCTGGTGGAGGCTGCACCTGCACTGCTGGGGGGTGGGGGTGATAGGGGACATGAGTGGGGGCCTGGTGGAGGCTGCTCCTGCACTGCTGGGGGGTGGGGGTGGTGGGAGACATGAGTGGGGGCCTGGTGGAGGGTGCCCTTGGATGTTGGGGGTGGGGGTGGTGGGAGACATGAGTGGGGGCCTGGTGGAGGCTGCCCCTGCACTGCTGGGGGGTGGGGGTGATTGTAGACATGAGTGGGGGCCTGGTGGAGGGTGCCCCTGCACTGCTGGGGGGTGGGGGTGGTGGGAGACATGAGTGGGGGCCTGGTGGAGGCTGCCCCTGCACTGCTGGGGGGTGGGGGTGGTGGTAGACATGAGTGGGGGCCTGATGGAGGGTGCCCCTGGATGCTGGGGGGTGGGGGTGGTGGGAGACATGAGTGGGGGCCTGGTGGAGGGTGCCCCTGCACTGCTGGGGGGTGGGGGTGGTGGGAGACATGAGTGGGGGCCTGGTGGAGGCTGCCCCTGCACTGCTGGGGGGTGGGGGTGGTGGTAGACATGAGTGGGGGCCTGATGGAGGGTGCCCCTGGATGCTGGGGGGTGGGGGTGGTGGTAGACATGAGTGGGGGCCTGGTGGAGGGTGCCCCTGGTGGCTGGGGGGTGGGGGTGATGGGAGACATGAGTGGGGGCCTGGTGGAGGCTGCTCCTGCACTGCTGGGGGGTGGGGGTGGTGGGAGACATGAGTGGGGGCCTGGTGGAGGGTGCCCTTGGATGTCGGGGGTGGGGGTGGTGGGAGACATGAGTGGGGGCCTGGTGGAGGCTGCCCCTGCACTGCTGGGGGGTGGGGGTGATTGTAGACATGAGTGGGGGCCTGGTGGAGGGTGCCCCTGCACTGCTGGGGGGTGGGGGTGGTGGGAGACATGAGTGGGGGCCTGGTGGAGGCTGCCCCTGCACTGCTGGGGGGTGGGGGTGGTGGTAGACATGAGTGGGGGCCTGATGGAGGGTGCCCCTGGATGCTGGGGGGTGGGGGTGGTGGGAGACATGAGTGGGGGCCTGGTGGAGGCTGTCCATGCACTGCTGGGGGGTGGGGGTGGTGGTAGACATGAGTGGGGGCCTGGTGGAGGGTGCCCCTGGTGGCTGGGGGGTGGGGGTGATGGGAGACATGAGTGGGGGCCTGGTGGAGGGTGCCCCTGCACTGCTGGGGGGTGGGGGTGATGGTAGACATAAGTGGGGGCCTGGTGGAGGGTGCCCCTGCACTGCTGGGGGGTGGGGGTGGTGGGAGACATGAGTGGGGGCCTGGTGGAGGCTGCCCCTGCACTGCTGGGGGGTGGGGGTGCAGGGAGACATGAGTGGGGGTCTGGTGGAGGGTGCCCCTGGATGCTGGAGGGTGGGGGTGGTAGGAGACATGAGTGGGGGCCTGGTGGAGGGTGCCCCTGGATGATGGGGGGTGGGGGTGGTGGGAGACATGAGTGGGGGCCTGGTGGAGAGTGCCCCTGCACGGCTGGGGGTGGGGTGATGGTAGACATGAGTGGGGGCCTGGTAGAGGCTGCCCCTGCACTGCTGGGGGGTGGGGGTTGTGGGAGACATGAGTGGGGGCCTGGTGGAGGGTGCCCCTGGTGGCTGGGGGGTGGGGGTGGTGGTAGACATGAGTGCGGGCCTGGTGGAGGCTGCCCCTGCACTGCTGGGGTTTGGGGGTGCAGGGAGACATGAGTGGGGGCCTGGTGGAGGGTGCCCCTGGATGCTGGGGGATGGGGGTGGTGGTAGACATGGATGGGGGCCTGGTGGAGGGTGCCCTGCACTGCTAGGGGGTGGGGGTGGTGGTAGACATGTTTGGGGGCCTGGTGGAGGGTGCCCCTGGATGCTGGGGGGTGGGGGTGCTGGGAGACATGTGTTGGTGATCAGTAGTGCAAGGTGACATGTGGGTTGGCTGGTGGGCATGGCCATGGTGGATGGGTTGCCTGTGTGACATGAGCAGGGGTGCAGGGTAGTCCCCTGTGGTGTGGGCTGCCTGCAGGGGCCGTGGAGGGTATAGAGGGAACACCTGGGAGGACCTACACGGCCAAATCACGTGTAGCATTCCCCGGCACCACCGAAATACACGTACCCTGCTGAAATCGCGTGTGAATCTTCCCGCGTACCTCGGAATACACGTACCCAGGCCAATAGCGTGTGGAACTTCCCACGCACCCGAAGTACACGTACCCAGGACAATCGCGTGGAAAACTTCATGCGCATCCCGATGTACACATACCCAGGCCAATCGCGTGTGGAACTTCCCGCGCACCCCGAAGTACACGTACCCAGGCCAATCGCGTGTGGAACTTCCAGCGCACCCCAAAGTACATGTACCCAGGCCAATCGTGTGTGGAACTTCCCACGCACCCCGAAGTACACGTATCCAGGCCAATCGCGTGTGGAACTTCCCGCGCACCCCAAAACACACGTACCCAGGCTAATCGCATGTGGAACTTCCCTCGTACCCCGTAGTACACGTACCCAGGCTAATCGCGTGTGGAACTTCCCGCGCACCCCGAAGTACACATACCCAGGCCAATCGCGTGTGGAACTTCCCGCGCACCCAGGAACACACGCACACGCTATTTTTCACACAGCGGGTGTCCGTGTTTGTCGGTACCCCTTTGCACCTCATTTGTCCTAGAGGGCCACTGTATGGACCATTCATCATGGCTGTATATGGGTGCTTTTTGTTAGCGCACATTTTGGTGCACATTTTTTTCAGGCGCAGGGGCGCTACCGCCTGCTTTCTTGTGGCGTACTTGTTTGGCCCTGTGCGCGTCTTTGACCGTGCGCTGGTTTGCCCTATTCGATTCCATGAATATGGGTTGTAGGCGAGCGTGTGGGCGTTCCGCGCACTTGCCTCATGTACTTCCCCCGTGACGCCCATATTTTCACGCGTTGTTCCCCATTCCGAGTGTTACGCCCCGTGTTCCGCCTACTTTTGTGATGTGCGCCGCGCTATGTGCGATTTCGCAGTGGCCATGGCGCACGCTGTTGGATGACCTGTGCGTCGGTTTCCCTGCGATTTTCACACTTGCACTGCGATTTTCGCACTTTTACTGCGAATCGCACGTTTTGGCACCTCTGCGCGGGAATTTTCGGCGCACATTAATTCCATGAATCGACCCCTTAATCTTTTGTTTTTCTCTCTGTCTTGTGAAAAAGTAAACGATGCCGAAACAATATGTTTTGCAGGCAGTGTTTACTAATTGATTCCTGGTCTTTAGCCAGTGTTAAACCGAGACAAACTCCATAGGAGTACATTTTTTACACCAACATAGAAATATCATGCAGGCCTAAATCGAAACGCAGTGATAAGATGGAAGAGGTCAACACAGTGGCAATCTACAGAAGCGCTTTACAATTGTGCAATCCCATTAAAAAATACTTTGCAAGTCAGGCAACTGACCTCAGCTCTGTACCTCTCTCCCAATTGCTCACTGTTCGTAAATATCGGCAAATCCGGACATAGAGGCATAACTGCATTATATCTCGATTTTACATCTCCATTTCCCGCTCCACCACACTCAAAATGAGGTTGTATACCTTTTGCACTGGAGAAATATTGGCCCTAGTGCCAATACCGCACAGAATTGCACTTGCACCAGTGCCAAGTTTCTGTAATATGGTTCCAGGGGGCTTTGCCATAGTCTAAAGTGGATGCATTTCTCAAGATTGGAAAAACAGCTCTGCATGTAACCTGGTGCATCAATAGTGGTCTGACATGTTGCAGAGCCGAGTTTCGAGTGCAGTCAACACCAAAAGTGGTGTGAATACTTCGCAAACATACTCCTATGTAACTGCAGTCCACAGGGTACTTACTTGCCATCATCCAGACCTCTCAGCCACGCCAATCCCAAACTGGCACTGGTGTCCCTGGCAGACGACATTGTGTAATGTTGTTGTTGGTAAATGCCCTTGATCTGTACAACAGCTTTTTATACACCTGTAGATCACAGTTTTCGCAGGGTGGTGTTGCGTGATTTTTTGTTGGTAAGAGGTATTTTTTTAGAACTTTGTTTTACCTTTCTATTTTCTTAGATACCTTATTTTTGGCATTTAATGGCGCTTTCAGCACTCTTTGGATGAAAAAGCACACATGATTCTTGAAATACTACCCTTCTATTACAATGCTCTTATAAGACCACCCCTTCAAGTCTTGCTGCATTATCGTTAAGGGTATCAGGTAATATTATCCCCACCAAAAAATATCGCCGTATATACGGTAGTCGGGAACGGCCATAGGCAATATTTTTAGTGGCAATAATATTAGGGTTTTTTGGTGATATTTTTGCGGGGATATTAACACATGGAACCTCTATAAGGTAGTCGCACTCAAGTCACCCAGATATCTCGCAGAGAATCTCAGCTTCTTCGGCGGACAGTGCACAACCAGAAGCCAGGACACTTGCAGACTTGACATCTGCCGCTGCAAAAAAGAAAAGACCAGAAAACAAGCCTTTGCTGCCAACACCCCAAAACTACAAAACCTCCTACCCATCAGCATCAGACTCATCCCCACGCTCCTAAAGTTCACAAAAGAACTCAAGGCCCGTCTTTCCCAGGAGTCTCTCCTCCTCAACACCTAGGCCATCATGTCGCCCCTGCATCACCTAACTTGCTAGGCACTGTCTGCCCTCTCCCACCCCCACCACCCCGTACAGCTGTACCCCTCCTCTGTGTCCCCCTATATCCTACCCCCGGTGTATATCTGTTCTGTTGTTACCTATGAAAAGGTCTCCATAATGAATCTATACTGTTGTATACCTCTGAGAAGCTCTATGTTGCTTCTAGAAGCTATATATAATAAGACCTAACTCCCCGTCTGCTCACCCATCTTTGTAGACTGACATTTTCACTGTTATCAGGCACAATAAAATGATGACATGTGGAGCACATGATCTGTGTAAGGCCAGAACCTCAGGGACAGGGGATATAACGCGTTCTTCATTAATGTATGCATGAGTTGCATTTGGTCCTGAAAGGGATGCAAAACAGTGTTGCTATACTTCCTGACAACCATAATCAAGTCCAGATTGCAGAACAAAGCCAGCGCTGCTTCTGCTCTCAGTTATCCCCCGATTGCTGCCCCCCTTTCAGTCGCTAAGCATATCAAATGCTCCCACGGGCCCAAATGTAAGCCAATGAGTGTTTTCCAAAGGATCTAAATGTTTGCTACTTAACGACTAATTGCTTGGACCAGCTACAACAGCCTTCGACGTGAACATACACTCCCTTTAATAGGCTTCATGGCTCAACAGAAACCACAAACAACTGCTAAAGACACTCGCTGAAAAACACAGCAGGTAAACAAAAGACATGAAAGAACTACCCTCCCTTTCTTGCAATCTTAAAATAGAAAATAATATCTGTGGATTAAAGTCACTGTTAAACCCAAAGTGCCACAGTACCTGCAAATTATGTGAAAGAAAGCAGGTTATCCTAATTAACCTCACATATTTTCAATGTCCCAATTAACCAGAGAATTGTATGTACTTTAATAATGTGTGATCTCACTCCCTGGTGTACATTTACCAACACACTGTTTTATTGTTTACATGTACAGTGCATTAGCAATTTGACACAAACCTGTATTGTGTCCGTTTCTCTCAATTTAATATATTTTTGTTGATGTTAGTACATCTAACTTGTTAATGTTTTATGTTAGATGCATTCATTATTAACCACACAAAACATATAGTTTGACTTCCTGGTAACACAAACTGTGTGTACCTTAATCTATCTTGGATGGCATAAATCCCCCAAAACCGTGTTTGTATTATTTGGAAAGAGGTTTTTACCCAATTCCCTTAGACAATTGATGCTGCATTTCACTTAGAAGTTGTTCATCTTTAAAGGAAGGGATCAATGACTCTAATTTGTTGCCAGACTTCAAAGTTCAAATGAACACACAAACATCTCTAAACAGTTGGTAGGATTCTTTGCCTCTCAATGGGACCAATCACCCCCATCCTACAAGAAATGCCTTAGAATCTAAGTGAAAATATGTGAGAGAACAAAGAGTGGCTCACCCATTCCATGCCTCCATGCGTGGCCACCTTCCGTTGGTTACTCTTAACGTGGAGGCTAGTCAGTGAATGACTGGCCCTGACGAAACTGATAAATCATCATCTTTGATGACCTCTGTGATATAGCTGACCTGGGAAATTTCCTAAATGGGGCAACAGAGGAGAGCTATTATTTGTGCCAGATGCTGTAGATCAATTCTCCCCTCAATTACAATGTTATGGATCACATTCCTGAAGAGAGGGAGCAAATGAATGATTGAAAGGGGTGTGATTTGGACGCTGAAAACTATTTTTGCTGTGAAGGAGTCGTTCTGATTTCTCCTGATTCATGATGAATCCTAGTGCTTGAAGAAGTTGTATTGTTATGTGATCATGCTATTTAGCCTCCCCCTAAAAGGTGAATAAGTAGCCAAATTATCTTTCTTCTTAGCCAAGTACCTGTCAGAGAAATTTAGTAAAGCAACAAAGAGCCACGGAAATAAGTCCAGGAAGACACCTGAACAGAAACATGGACTTCCCCACTTGAATTGCAGAAAGCTTGTGTGAGGTGGGTGAATGGTCACGGTGTCAGATGCCTCCTTGTGATCTAGAATGATCATGCACTCCTTGTGCACATAACATGAAGGGGGGATATGCCACCATTTTGAAATGTCAATAAAGAGTGAGATCATTGAGATCTCTGAGATGTATGACTCAACAATACTCCTTTCTTTCTTTTATACAAATAATGCAGTTGATTGCTTATAATCCCATGGGGAAGAAAGTACATTCTAGGGCTTGCTCCTGTAAGAACATCTGAATTTGCTGAGGATTTCAAAACTGATTCTGGTGTGCAAATCATATATGTGTAGGCCAGGTGTGCTGCATTAGAAGAGTGGAAAACTGTAGGTGGAATGTTAGCACTAATTACTCAGGGACATTCAGAAATATTCTTCTAACACTCCATATTTGACTGAAGAAGAAGGGTGTTGATGACCTACCAATAAATCAACAGAAGGACATTTTCTCTGGGAAACCGTAAATGAGAATATTGGTCCTATTTCTAAAGTGGCATTATTGGGAATCCTGACCATGGGGAATACTGTGAACCGATAGGTTCTCCAGCAGCAACTGTCCAAACAGCCCTGGGTGGGCTGTTAACTGAAGATAGTGTAGGTTAGAAGGTCACCCTCAGAGATGTGTGTGCATGTTAGTTCTCTGGCAAAATCCTTTCCAAACAGAAACCTTTTGCCTTTGCAGAGGACCCCTTTTGGGATGTATTTTGGAAGCTAGCACCTATTAAAATTGGGAATTAACAAGCCCTTTGTTTTGCATGTCAAATATACAACAGTTTGGGCCCCGCAACCCAGGATCACTGGATCAGTAGTAGAAATGTCTGTCCCAGAGCTTTCAGCCCTGTCAACACTTTAACCAAAGTCGGAAGGTATTCAATATTTTGTCTTGTCAAATTAAAGCAGTAACCACTCACAATACTGGATATATTCCATATTTAGACAAAAAACATATTTTAGGAAATACTACTAGATGGCAGGGTCCTCCTTCCCCTAGGAGTGAATGTCCGAGACATTCTGCGCCCATGCCTCCACTTGTGGAACTTTCAAATATCATGATTTTCTGGATTGGATATATTGGGTTTTGTAGACAGATCATGTACAAGAATAAAATAATAAGAAAACCACACTGATAATAAAATGTGTAAGAAAAGTCAGAAGAATTCTGGGGAAATGGTAAAATGGGTAATAGGGAATATAACAGAAATAGGATTGGGTTTAGCAGGCAGCACCTTTAGCAGGCCAGTCATATCCACCCAAAGATGACAGCCCGATTTGTCAGCATCTGACAGTAAGCCAGTGCTAGGTTTCTCTTCTAGGTTAGAGCTTGGTTACCGGAGTAAATATGCAGCAGTGTTCTGAGCACAGTGACTGGCAATGTTATTACAGGTCCTGTTTGGGGTATTGGTAACTGTGGTGGAGCCAGGGGAGACATGGGGGGATGGTCACCCCCATGGATTCCCCCTATTGCCCAGTGTGCCCCTCAGCTTCCCGCTAGCATCCTATTGGCCACCCCACTGGTACCAGAAGCTGCCTCTGCTACTGATTGGTAATATGTGTTACCCCTTGTCCTGGCATTATTTTAGCTCCTTCTATGTTCTCACTCCTGCATCCTTCCTGGCTCCCCAGTGCTCTTTTTACTTTGGTTTCAGTGATCCTGGAATTGATGATGGCCCCTGAACAGCTTCACTCTGGGTGTTCCAGGGAAGCTCAGCATTGCTTCCCTCATTAGCATCCGTATCAAAGTACTTCCCTGGACTACTTGGTCATGTTCTCCAGGTTATTGAGATATGTAATAGACACATGTGCCAAGCTCCAGGTGATTGCTCTGAATCCCACGAGGGGATTGACCCTGATCCTCTAACATTACAGACAGACATTCTCCTCACACTCATGGACACTGGAGCCCTGGCATGGGGCAATGGTTTCTGCCTTCGATCTGCTGACTGAAAAGGGTTTCTTTCCCAATAAAACCCATTCTGTGATGCTTCCTCTGCATTCATATGTGTCTGATTCCCCAAATAAATAGGTGAAGATCCAGCCCCAGTATTGTTAGGTGATCATACTAAAGCTGATAAAAATCTTGCTCTCTTGGTCATGCTTTGATTTTCCTAATTAGCCGAAGATACCTCTGATATAGAGCCCCCTAGGGACAGAACAGTTGCCACCATTGCCCTTGGGTTTGAAAACCTCCAGGTAAATGTGCCACTCTCAATCTGTGGTGACATAGGTGTTTCCTCCTTTTGGAAGTTTTGCAGGGCCAGGAAGAATACCCCACATTGCCTTAAATAGCCATAAAAGGCATGGATTGATTTTTTGAAGTGATAGAATAAGAACTGAACTTGAGGGAAAGGCATTAGTAATGAATCCGCCAATTTCAGCTGAGAATCTGGACAAAGAAGGAGCCATTGCCCTACTGATGTGATCAGCGGGGACCATTGGCCTACTCGTGTGATCAGCAGGAACCATAGTCCTACTGATGTAATCAGCGGGAACCATTGTCCTACTCATGTAACCAACGGGGACCATTTACCTACTCATAATCAATGGGGACCATTGTCCTCATGTGATCAGCGATGGAGTCTTCAAATCTTGCCCTGTTGATTCAGGGTCCTTATATACTGACTCCTCTAGTTTCACAGGATGGGATTGTGAGTTCTGATCTTTTTTCCATTTTAACTAATGTCTCCCATAAACACTCCAGGCTACACTTCTAGTAATTTTAACATGAATGAAAACCACTGGTGGTAAGCAAAGCAGTAACCGATATGAATTCTGGATTTTGTTGGGCCCACTGACATCAAGCACCAGGGGTGTCTCAGAAGCTTTGTTAGTACCCTGGAGAGGTGCAACAGCAGATCAGATTTCTCACTTTGCAAGATGCATCTATCCATCCAAGCCCAAGTTCTGAGTAAGGCATCAGATGCTGACACTCACCCACACATGCCCTTTCCTCCTCCTTCTTCCGCTCTGAACAGAGTAGCCCTACAACACTTGCCCTCCTCTGGCCCTTCACACCCAAGCCCTTACTTACCAGTTCCTCCCTTCGCCCACATGTTCCCTCCTTCCACCTAATAAATGTGAGACAATTAAATATAAGGGGGACACTACTTAGATCCCCAGCTTTCATTTGTATGGATGGTGGCCTTTTAGAAAATAAGCCATGTGCTGCCAGGGGTACATTTCTTTCTTGCCTTTCTGACTTTTAGAATCTCGTTCTTAGCCCCAGTGTGATGATGCCAATAATATTCACAGTGGTGGGATTCACTGGCCATAATGAGGCCAGGACTCATCACTTGGGCCTGTAACATTGTCCGAGCTGTTACTGAAGAGTACATTTCACTGCCCTGGGTATTATTGCCAGTGGCGGCTGGTGGCTTTTGAAAGTAGAGGGGCGCAAATGTTGTTTCCAATGAAGTACTGTATGGGGTGTGCCATCACTTCCCCCCTCAACTGAATATAGATAACATGATAGACAGATCAAATTGTTTGCTCTCTTATCCAACATTGTAGAAATCAGGATTAAATTGCCTTTATTAAAAGTAAAAAGTACATAAAGCACTGTGTACATTTGGTTTGGGATGTCACAGGAATTGAAAGGTGCTTTAAATATCACACACACACCATAAGTATATTCGGATATATTATGAATTAAGCATACAAAGTGAGAGATGCTTAAATAAATGAAGAATATATCTCCCTGAAAGAAAAGTACACTGTCAGACATAAGTATATTTTAGAAAGACCATTCAAATGCAACATGGTTTCCAGTCCTAAGCCATGTGTGGAGGACTATAATCCATGCCAAGTGTTTCAGACAAGCAAGAGAGGCTGATGCATTTGGAGACGGTTTATGGCAGCATCTTGCAGTGAGATAATGAGGTTTGTTAGGTTAAAAATTAATGGCATAGAAAGCAGACAAGAATGTGATAATGCCAGGCTATTAATAGAAACTTAGATATATGTATCTATGTTCTTATGGAAGAGGGTACAACGTGTGCCATGCAAACTATTCTGAGAGAGCAGCTGTATTATTTTGGCACCATAACATACAGCATATATATTATCCAATGGTGTTAAGCACTAAACTAACTTGGCATAACCTCAGCAACCAGATAAGGATCAGAAATTGATATGTGGAGATGTTTTTGGCAGGTGTTAAGCACTGTCATAGTTTTGTCCAGCCAAGTCTAAAATAGGCATATCAGTTTCGTGCATCAGAGAAAATTGTGGATGCCAGATGTGCTAATGTGGACTTGTTGTACATGTCATAGGGTTGTCCAATGATACTGAAGGAATGTTTTCTCTCTGGTTAAATTGGCCTATCAGAGTATACGATTTTACAAGGTGTCAATTAGCATACAAGAGTCACGTAATCTCAGAAAGG
Organism: Ambystoma mexicanum; assembly: GCF_040938575.1. NCBI lineage: Eukaryota > Metazoa > Chordata > Amphibia > Caudata > Ambystomatidae > Ambystoma > Ambystoma mexicanum. The sequence continues at coordinate 874,286,801 of NC_090932.1, read as the reverse complement.
CTGTAAAAAGTGGCTGGAGACAAAAATACCATTGAGTGTTATCCTGCAATTGAAAAAATAAAGAGACACATTTTACAGCTCCCATGCATCTAATTTTTCATGTCTCTGCCTGAAAAATGAGAATTCATGGATGTCTGATGAAATGGGAAATGCGACTCCCTCTAGATACAATGCCAGTTGTTGATGAGGTATGGGGGTGACCGACCCCCTGTTCAGTACGTGCAAGCCCAACTTTGCCAATTGGGTTTTGTGCATGTTCTCGCCCAGAGAAATTGTTTTAACAGAGTAGAAATTGGAAATTTTCCAGCACAATTTCCAAACAAAGTTGTTGTAAATCCATAGGATTTACAAGCAGTTCTCTAAGAGGAAAATAATTAAATATTGAAATAATACAGTCAGGCCACCAAGATTACACACATGAACATTCTGCCGCAGCAAACCACTTATGTGCCCATCAGAAAATTGTTTAACCTTCTTCTATTAGAGAGATGCATATGTGTTCCCTTTCAATGAGGTAAGGGATAATACAAGGTGGCAATACCGCCTCTGAACAAATGGCACTCATAAATCATATGCTGTTAGGAATTACACTTCGGGCAGAGGTAGACCAAACAAAGGTGATTCATAAGCATGCTTGCACAGAAACCGAACGTCGTTGCCAACCCTGAGAGAAGATGTATATGTCCTGTAGTCCATCAAAACTAAAGCAGCAAATATGATGCACTAATGATTGGGCAGAGGTTGACCAAATGTAGGAGCAATCAGGGACGTCATTTCACCAAAATGCCGGGGTAGCGGAAGTGACATTGCACGACCCTTGACCCCATGATGACATCACAGGAAGGGATGTTATTTGACCCCATGACCAAAGGACATCACGGGAAGTGATGGCAAATGACCTTCAGATTTTTCAGATGCATCTAGCACCTGTGTTTCCAGGTGGTCTCATTTCAGCCAGATATAAGAACCAAGGCACAGAGGGAGCCATGATTTGTCCACAATCACACATTTGGGGAATGTCATTTCCAGATTTGATGTGGGGTCTATATGTAAAACATACATAATGCAGTATTTGTAACAGGGTAAGCAAAATCTCTAACACAGGCTACAGCTAGTGTATGAAACATCTATAGATCAATGGACACAGAAGTACTTGTTATCTGTGGCGTTGCTGGGTTGAACAAGCAAAAAAAGCACTAACCTAGGGAGGCGTGTGCTGCTCTTTTCCTAGGAAATAAATGCTGCATGAGAAAGGTATGAAATTTAAATCATTGACCACGATTTAGTATCAACAAAATTCCCTTGTAATAATTGTATATATGAGTCAGCTACCACTACACTAGAAGAAACCTATTGGACCGGTCTGCGTGCACACAGGGGAGTGCACCTGATAATGTTATCATTACTGGAGTGTAATACGTGGGAAATGGTCTTTCAATATACCAAAGATCCCCCAGAGTTTTATCGAAGTGTAACATTGGGTGCCAGAGGACTTAAAAAAAACACCATTTAATGTAATATCATTGCTGAACATGGCACCACACAGTTATATTCAATTGAGAACACCCAGGATCCCGTAATAGATAATTGTTAAATTTCCATCTGGAAGATGGCTTTATGTCTTCAATATTAAAGGAAGTGCACACAGGAGCTTGATCGGAGATAATTATATTAGAGATTGTGGAGTCTATAATAGTGCCGGTAAGGGATTTGGAAGAAAAAATGTAATCTAGATGTGAAAGTGTATCATGTGGAGTTGAATGAAATGTATATTCTAAGTGTGTAGGGTGGGAAAGTCTCCATGAGATCAGACCAGTCTCAGCAAGACACTTAATAAAGGGTTTATGGGTTTTATGGTTTTAAACAAGCATTTAGACTTCCGATCAAGGAACGGGTCAAGAACCTGATTACCATCTCCATATACAATAAGATTGGTAAAGTTATTTTTGAGAATCAATTGTTGCATGAATAACCAAAAGACAGGATCAGGAAGAGTGGGACCATAAACGTTAAGTATAGAAACGTGAACTGAACCAATCAGGAGCTTTACCCAAACCGATCGCCCATTGGTTTCGGTGCATTGATCCTGAATTTTGTATGGTTATTTCTTACTGAGAAGTATAGCGACTCATTTTTTCTTGTCAACTGCTGGACTTGAGATAACGTCTTTGATCGATTGGGACTTCAGCTTCATTGCTTCAGTATTTGATAGGTGAGTTTCTTGTATGCATGCCAGGGATGGATTGAGCCTATTGAGATGTGAAATAATCTTGCTCCTCTTTATAGGATTGTTACAGCCTTTGATGTTCCAAGTTATACACTTAAATACCATTGAGCTGGTTTAAACATTGTGTGTTCTAGATATGAGCCAATAACGAGCATAAGATACATTTCGACCAGAATATGATGAGTAGAACAAAAACAATGTGAATCAGTGGAGTATTGATATGATTAGGCCCTCCTATGACAAGGAAAACACAATAAGGGAAGACACAAGAAGAATAAAGGAGAGGAAAGGGAGGACAGATCTAAGTCTGCCAGTTTGGAGATAAAGATTAAAAAAAAGACCTTAGGTATAGAAAAAAAGGGCAACTGCATAAATTGTGTAACAGCAGAAAGAAGATCATACCGGGAAGTGGGAAGAAAAGGGAATCAAATAATCTAAGGGGGTCGGTGACACCTTTAGAGCTGCCAAAAAGAAAAGGACGACTCACAACAGGAGAGGGACGCCATACCCGCACCCTGTCTCACCAATGATGGAGAATGGAATTAATAATGACATTAGATACAGGCCAGAGAAAAAAGAATAGCCAAAACATCATATAGCTTTAGAACTAGAGGGATTTGCTGGTGTGTCCATGCTTTCTGTCTTGATGGAGCAAATAAAAGTTTTCAAGTCTGCGGGATTGTCAAACATGGCAGTACGACCTTCATGGGTGACTTTGAAGGAGCATGGGTGGTATAACTCATATCTGATGTTGAGCTGTTTCAATGCAGGATGGAGAGATAGGAATTCTTTCCTTCGGAGAGCAGTACTTCTTGCCACATCTTGAGAGATATGCAAATTACTTCCATGCCCAGAGAGTTATTTTTTTCTCCTTTGTTGTCGAGATGATTAGTCGAAGTTGGGTGCATTCAAGTAGGTAAAATATGAGATTTCGAAGAGAAGGAACAGAGAATGCAGTGTTTCTGAGAGGACCAATGTGATGAGCACACTGAATATTGAAAGAAGTTTCCTTTGGCAGATGAAGAATGGCGGGTAATAATTTCTGTAGGAATGTAATGGGGTCAGAGCCTTCACAACCCTCAGGCAGGCCCGAAATGTGTAAATAGTTGCACCTGCTTCTAATTTCCAAGTCCTCATTATGTTTCTGGAGGTCCTTGATAGCTTTTTCAAGGTGTGCTACCCTGAGGGACATATCCTCTGTGAGGCCAACCCTTCTCTCCACCTCCTCCATTCTATCCTCGAAGCCCCTCCATCTGTCATCTAGTTGTTGAAGTTTTTGATTCATAGTCTCAATAAAGGGCTTTAGTGCTCTAATTTCTTGTAATATGTCCTCAACGGTTGGATCTGTTAGACCAAGTGGAGGTGGTGAGTCGTTTTGGGCCTCTTCAGATTAGTTGAGGAAAGGGGAGGGTCGTTAGTGACAGATGTTCCTTTTAGATTGCTTTTGCTGGCAGCCATTATGGTTAGAGGTACCAGGTTGGATTTGCTGAGGTAAGAAGCCACACATAATGTAATGCTGTATTTGTATTGCTGTGCTGAAGAATTAAAGAAGATCTGGGAGTCAGAAGATACAGATGGTGGTAGCAGGGACTGTACAATGATGAGAAACTGGCACCCTGCAGTGGCAAAAAGACTAGAAAATGCATAAACTGCAACAATGTCAAAAGAGGAGTCAAACAGTGGCTCAGAACTGTGCGCTGAAGGTCAAAGGCAGAGCCAATAATTTGGGCCTGTATTGACAAAACCCTGAAAGAGAACTGAAATGCACTACTTTTCTTTTCTGCCTTCTTTCAGTGATCTCCTGTTATACTTTAGTCTTAGTTCCTCCTAATATGAAAAAATTGCCTTTTAATATTTTGGAGCCACAGGACTTTAGAAGAGAACTATATATCTCAACGGTGTTACTGTATTACAGCTTTTCTTGCCTTTATTTTTCACATGTAGTCGTTTTCACCAGCAAAAACCCAAGCACAGCTGCTGCTGTAATAATTTCTGCCGCACGTAGAGAAAAAGGCAACAAAAATACAAAATAAAAATGTTTTTATTACTGGTGAGAGTATGCTGGTACAGATACTTAGCTTGTGCGCTCCGCATTGCAGCAGCTGGAGTATATGCGAAGGCTGCCAGAGGGGACGTTGAGAAGGAGGAGGAGCAAGCCGAGGCTCAAAGCCGGCGCACTATGGTGGACAGCGCACCAAGTCTCTCCACACGCAGCGCAGGCACCTCTGGGGCAGCCGACATCCAAATTAAGTCGGGCCGCTCATAGGGTAGCCAGATGCCAGCAAGAGGTTGGAGCTCCAAAGTAAGTGAGATAATGATATACGTAACTATGGAGCATGGATTTTAACCTAAGAAAAAGGCTAATGAAGTACACTGATGTCGTAATAGAGGTGAGGTGAGACAAAGCTGACGTTCTAGATGGCAATCTTCCTCAGCATCAGACCACACCCCCACATGTTCTATTTTTGAGTTAGCCCAATGTTAACATTTTCTTATCTACATTAAGTGCAATATTTAAGACTTTATTATGTATACCCATAATGTGAAGTCACCAATGACAATCGACTGGTCAGATCATTTTGTTTTTCCTTTTATACAATCAATTTCCTTGAATATTAGAGTAAGTCAACCTCCTCCAGAGAATAACATGCCATGATATTCCCAACTGTATTCCCTGCTGCGGCAAACCTCTTATTTAAGCAGATGCCACTGTTATTAATGAGGATGACAGTTATATTTTTGTGAAGCACAAAAAATACACTTTAAGGAGTCGTCAGCACCTTGGTATTCCCATGGTTTACAAAGGAATACATGTTAATTACACCAATCTGGCAGATCAGTACTTTTGGATTTAGGATCTGCTTGACTCCAAAATAAGGCCTTAGTTGTAGACGCCACATCTTAAGCCTCTATGCTCACTCTTGCAACTGTCAAATCCAAAACCTATTTTGCAAGTGAGTGTCGGTGTGCTCATCCCATTTCTCCCGTTCCCACAATTTCTTTGACTGAAATGTAACTTAATTTGTTCTTTAAAAATAATGTATCTGATCTAAAGGAAATTACAAACAAAGCACAATCTGTCCTTAGCGGCCAGTTTGAGACAGTTTTTCCCCTGTATCGCTGTAAGATTTGATTTCCATTCTGTCATCTCTGAAATCTAATCATTATGCCGATAATATTACTTCCCCATGTTATTAAAGGTCCTTCCCACCAGTTACTTTTTAAACAGCTTTTAGACGTATCTCTCCCATGAAGAAAGCTTCTTTGGGTTCATCTATTTTCAGAAACTGCTGTCCAATCCTCATTTTATACTTTCTTGGAAAAATCACATTAAGCAACTACACATGTAGAGCAGCAGCTACTACTTTTCTCCTATCAGTCCGCTTACGGGGTTCAACATGGTACAAAGAGTGCAGCTCTTCAGGTTGTGGATGACATCCTTAGGGCAGCTGATTATGAAGGCTACTTCTTACTAGTGCTTCTCAATCCCTATCCGACATTTCTTATGTGGACCATGAGAGGGCCTTCTGTGCTTAATTTGGTTCCACTCTTTTATATTTGGCTGATCTTGGTGGGACCATTTAATTCTTCCCCCTGCCCATCTGTGGTGTCATGCCTCAGGGGTCCATCCTGTCTCCCATTTTTTTTAACCTCTATATAGAACCAGTGGCCGGCCTGATAGCAGAGTGTGAGGTTAGCATTCATCAGTGTTCCCAAGATAATCAACTTTATCTAAACATATAATCACAAAAAGAATGTGTGGACCAGATTGAGTCCTGGATATATGACTGCAAATCTTAATTTTAATTCATCCAAGACAGAGTTTCTTCTTTGCTCTTCTTTTAAGGCTAATTAACAAAGTCAGTCTTGATACCCGACATCAGTAGTGGCAGACTATTCCTTGGATCAGTGCGGCTTGACACCACAGACTGAACGTTCGGTACATTTCGGTAGGTCCTTTCCTCTAGATTATGCTGCAAGGCTGTGACTCTTGTGGGCTCTGGCTCTCCGATGAAACGTTTTGAGCAGCTGCGGTTTGGGGGCTTCCTTGCTAATCCTAATCAGTAGGAAATTTTGAGCAGGATGTGCCCTCTCACAATGGTGGTGAGCCCTCTTCTATGGTAAGATCAGTGATGCCCTGGACGTGATGTTGTGCAGCCGTCGATTTGCTATTGATACAATTGTTTATCAATGCATAAACAAGGCAGCAAGTGAAGTCAGCCAGATCTCATCACGAGACTTCAAGGGCCTCTGTCTTCCTGCTACCTTCCATGGTAAGCCTCAGGACTGTCTCTGTTCTCCATATATGGTAAACCTTGTTCTTAAGGTTTTATTTTTTACCAGAGTAAAATGTGTTGTTCCTCCTTACCATGTTTGCACTCTAGAGCAAAATAGTGGTGCTGCTGTCTTGTCTTTGACTTCTCCCCACCTTTCCAAGCCTTCAACTAGCGGTGCACCACCTGCCTGCTCCCCTCTATCAAAAATTGCCCAGGAGGGGTCATCAGAGACTGCCTCCTCAGCTATAAGTGGTGAGGCAAGTGGTTGCTTGCGGTTCGTTAGGACTCTGTGGGCTTTTTAACATGATGTTAATGTTAATGTTAATGTTAAAGGATATATGTACCGCACACTATCACCACCAGAGTGGTCCCCTGGCGCACTGGTGGCTCTGAAAATGGGAGGGAGGGCGAGTTAGTGGGAGAAAGCAGGAAAAGTGCAAGAGAGCAGTGATGTGCTGTTGGCAGCCTCAGCCCGGTGAGTCCGTTGGCTGGGCCTGGGGTGTTTCCCCTGGGGTGATCATTCTTCTAAACAAGTAAGTGCCAGCATACTGCTGCTTTACGTAAATGGCAGTTGTATTGCAGCTATTATGACTATGACCATGTCTCCCATATAATATGCTGGGCATCTTGTTGCAATCTCATTACAATTCACTAAAATGCCAGCTATTAGCCGCATCTACTCACTGCGTTCTAAGGAATGCTCTGCTTGCACTCACATTCTAAAGGCGAGCTGCAATCTGAAAAAGAGGAATGGTAAGAAACTTAATAAACAACTCCAGTTGATTGTGGTTGGTATCATGAGCACCATTTGTGACATGAATAGGATTGAAGAGAGTGAGCAAGGAAAGATAATGGATTTCCTCAAACCATCAATGAGGGCTGCCACTGTCTAGTCCTCTTCTCCAAACATGCCTGAAGCACCATTAAAAAAGCCAGCACTTATTCTAATTTGTCATTAGAAAACCCAATTGACACTAATTCACTTTTATATCTAGGTTTATACTTCAATAATAGAACATTATTCTATTCCTCCTATCAATTTGTCTAAAACACCAGAATTAACCCAGATAGCAATGCATCCATATGCATCTTCACCACAACACCAATTAAGTTGTTCTTCTTCGGACTCATCATGCATGGATGGCCCACAATCAGAACCTGATTTTTTTATTATAGTCAAAGTATTTTTCTCACTATGTAATAATTTAAACAAAGACCAACAACTTATAAAGCAAGAATTAACTTAATGAGTTGACATGGTCTAATCTACGCAAGACCTTTCTGGGCAGGAAAATCAAAATGAGGTACTATGACAAGCAGAATTTAAACATGTATCGATAATTGTAATCCAAGACACTCAGCCACCACAAAATGTATGCCCACAAGGAATGGGTGAGGTTTGCATAAACAAGGTGCAATCAGGCTTAAGGAATGGTACGAATGCCACTAGTAATTTGAATCCCCCAGTCTCCTCTACCACAGCTAATAGCGTGAAACGAAGTACTACTGTTAAAAAGAGAACCCAAAAGCAAAATCGTTTAACATCAAATAAATCAACATTGGGAAATTGTATCAACCCTATATTGACTTGAGCAACACAAGCTCTGAGACCGACCTTTTCAACAAAATATGACATGTCAGGAAACAAACAAAGGATTTGAAATTGTCCGATTATGTCCCAAGAAGTAAGAGGAGGGAAACCCCAGAGATTTTCTCCTGGTTTGCAGATGGAAAATAATAGAATTGCTCCTAAGGAGACTTTACCTGAATGTGAACTGGCTAGAGATAATTTCTTTTCATCTATTAAAAATATTAGGATAGACCAAAAAGAATCCTGTCATTCAGGCAGTCCTTCTGTACCTAGTAGTAAGCATTGATCTATAGTCTTTGCAACAGAACAAATTTCAAAGGCTAAGTTCAGTCAAGATAAAGGCAATTTGTTGAACCTGGACATTTTTTCTTCCAAAGCAATTAATGCAACATCAAAAACAATAAAAATTGTTGAACTCGGAGGCGTGGCCTGGAGCGCCAGCGATGAGGCAGCTCCTCTGATGGCCTCCGCACGGATCCACGGCTCAGCGTTAATTTTACCCGTTTCCAGCTAAGTTTGTTGGCCGTGATGGGGAGCTTTCACCCGCTGTGGTCCTGGGCAGTGGATGGCAGCGTTTTGAGGGCATAATGCCTTTGCTAACAGCGAAAACGCGATGGGGAGCGCGAAGGCCTGCTCCCGTAACACAACCTAAAATGGCCACTGCATCCTCGCGACCCGCTCTAGGCTGGCGGCTGGCTGCCATCGTCTGCCCATGAGACGCGTATGAGGCTCATCCCGCCCGACACCCTGCACCGGAGCATCTCCCCCCCTGTGCCTGGTCATCGACGATGCGCGGCCTGCCGCTGGGACCCCTGTGATCATGCCTCGCTGGGATTTCTCTCTCTGCGGACCCTCCACCCTCGTCTTCCTGGGGCGCCCCTGCCCACTTTCTGCCTGCTGCCTCTCCCGGCTAACACCGGAGGCCCCCCCGTGATCCTGGCTCAAGTGAGAGCCACACACGTCGCCTGGCTGAGATTGGCAGCCCCTCAGCTCCACCTCAGCACCCTCTTCGATTCCTGGGGCGCCCCTGCCCATCTTCGGCCTGCTGCTCTCGGGGGAGGGGCCCTGCCTCCCCCGGCTACCATCGAAAGCCTACTTGTTGCAGCATGGCCCCGGCTCGGGGGTCGGCCACGCACAGGTGAGGTGGGCTGCCCCTCAGCCCTGCCCCAGCAACCCCCCCGTCCAGCCTTCACTCCGGAGGGCCTCCATCTCCAGCTACAGCGTGGCCCCGATTTGAGCACCACACACCGCCCTGGGACGACTTTGTGTCTTCCGGCCCCTCAGCTACCTGCTCTCTGCCACCCCCGGGGTTACGCTGAGGCCTACCACAACACCCCCTCCGGGTGCCTAATATCCCCGCCGGGAGGGCCCTCGAGCTCCACCTACTCTGACCCCACACGGAGTGTGACCCCCTCTGTGACTTCCTGGGGCGCCCCTGCCCACGTCTGCTCACCACCGGCGGGAGGTGCCGACCGCCACCTTCCTAGGCGGACGCCCAGCTCGCTGGACTGCCCAACTTTTAGGAACTGTTCTATTTCACGAGAAGCTGGAATCTTAACCTGTCCGCTCCACCGCCTAGGATCCTCGGGCTTTCCCCACTCCGCACATCTATACGGCTGCCCCCTCAACCCCTTGCAAAACGTGAACTCGGGAGTCACCCTCGGGGGACGTCCCCTCCCCGCGGAACGATGGCCAAAGCACTAATTCTCCTAAATCAGCCAACATCTCTGCTATGCTGCAGGCCTCGGGGAAGGGTGGGAAGGCGGACCCCCTCAAGCTCACCCCCCAGAAAACGTCTGAGGGCGGCGGAACGCTCGCAACTAAGGAGGATCTTCAGGCTTTCATGAGCGATATTAAATCTGAATTCAGGGCCTGCATGTCGGAACTCACCGTCAAATTGGAACAGACCGAACAAAGAGTCGCCGGCATCGAACTAAGGGTTGGCAAGGTCGAGGACCTGACCACGGACCACTCCGCTTCACTGACGGAAATTCAACGCACCGTCCAATCGCTGGTGGCAAGAACCGAAATCCTCAAACATAAACAGGAGGACTTGGAGAACCGCTCCCGCCGCAACAACCTACGTCTTCGCGGGGTGCCCGCTTCAATCTCTGATAGGGAGCTCCCGGAATACGTTAGCACCTTCTTCCAGTCCCTCCTGCCAGACCTGAACGAGACTCAACTGCTGCTGGATCGGACCCACAGACTGCGCCCTCGCCGAGGGGTCGATACGGACCCCCCCCCCGGACGTTATCACTAGGGTCCACTTCTACACCACTAAGGAGGCCATAGCAGCGATTGGCCGCTCTAAGGACAAGCTCTCATTTCAGGGAATCCCGATACACATCTTCCAGGACCTCCCCCGCTGACTCTTCAAAAGTGCAGAATGCTCCGGCCTCTGTCACTCTTTCTTCGGGATCAGCAGATCTGTTATCGATGGCTCTTTCCTACGGCCCTACAGTTTTCATACAAGGGCACTCAGCGCACCAACAGCCACCTCGATGATGCAACGTCAATCCTCCGCCCGGACTCCCCAGAGACCTTAGACCTCTCCGATCGGGGCCGATCAAGCCCAGCCTCAGAAGCATCCTCCCCAAAACCAAAACGGACACCATGGTCCAGAGTGTAGAGAAATCGCAAACCCAAATGACATGCCTTAATGCCTGCACTGGAACCATGACGCTGGAACGACCCTAAGCTTCAGATCTTGCCGCGGATCTGACACGGTCCATAACCCCCTCCAAGGCAGATAACACCACTTTACCTTTGGAGAGACTTTCAAACATGTTGGTGCTGTCAAATGACAGCCCGGGTGCCTAGGGGACATGTCGATAGTTCTAAATCGACCCCCCTAGCCGCACTTTGGTCCTCCCGTTGGAGGTTGCTTTTGAATATGCTTTCTCCCGTTGGAGACCAGTTAGACCAGTTTAACTCGACCACAGGAGACTCCAACCCGATCATGCTCTCACGTCAGTGGCTGACCTAACCCCCCACAATCCCCTTCCCCCCAGCAAGAGGATCGCCCGGTCCAACCCCCTCAATTGAAACTCAAGTTCACCTCCTTGAATGTTAGGGGCCTGAACTCCCCCCCAAAGAGGAAATCGATCCTACAGAGACTACAAGACAACGGGACGTCGATCGCTTTTTTGCAAGAGACTCACCTGGTCCCGGCGGACTTTTCACGCCTGCGAAGCAAACTCTTCCCGCTACAATTCCTCGCATCTAATGGTACTAAGAAGGGGGGCACCGCTGTTTTATTCGCAAAAGACCTGAAGCCTCAGATCCTTGACTCACTACAGTGCTAGGAGGGTCGCTTTATTGCAGTCAAATGCTCCATACATGGCCAGCTCTACACCCTCATCTCGGTGTATGCCCCGAACGAATATCAGGAAAGCTTCTACCAGGATCTGGAGGTCTCTCTCCTCCCATTCATCGAGGGGCATGTCGTCATGGGAGGAGACTTTAACAGGGCTCCGGAGCCTCTCAAGGACAGATCTCACCCCCCGTCTTCTAGAGATTTGAAGTTGGCCACTGGCTTGCTCCACCTATTTTGCACACTAAACATTGTGGACTCTTGGAGGGTTCCGTCCCCGGACGAACGGGACTTTATCTTCTATTTATATGTGCATCGTACCTTCTCCAGAATTGACCTAATCCTGACCTCCCCACAGATCCTGTCCTTCACTGATGATGTGATAATTGGCCCCCGGATCCTTTTGGACCATGCTCCAGTTACTCTGACCCTGCGGTCTCATGACCCAGACCCCCCTCTGCGCCGCCGGTGGTGCCTCTATGACCCTATCCTGGGAGACATGGCAGTGAGGGACTCAATCGCCAGCTGTATTAGGAACTTTTTCGTTGAAAACCGGGACGAGGACACTTCCCCGGCTAACACCTGGGATGCCATGAAGGCGGTCCTCAGAGGCGAGCTGATTGCCCAGGGAGCCGCATACCACAAAAGGAAGAGGGAGTCGCGCAATGCTTTGGAAGCAGCAGTCCAAGAGGCTGAGGCTACACATAAAAGGAAGGGCTGGGTCCGTAAATCCTACAGGATCCTGCAAATGGCCAGGAAACGGCTGGAAGCCCACTACGCTGAGGCTACGGTGAATCTGCTAACCAAGTTTAAGCAATGGTACTACGCTCACAACAACAAGGCCAACAGCTTCTGGTTAGCAAACTGGCAAAGGCGAAGAGCAGAAATACTATCTTAGGCCTCCGTGATCCGCAGGGGGTGATCCACTACGCTGACCATGAAAAAATACGCTTGGCAGCAGCCCACCACCTGGAAAAAATGACGGCAGCCCCGAGAGATCCAATTAAGCAGCACTCATACATCCAAGAGGCGACCCTACCACACGTAACCCAGATGGCCAGGGAAGACCTGGAGGCCCCGATTACAATTGAGGAGGTGGAGGCGGCCATTAAGAGCTTAAAACCCAGAGCCCCGGGCCCAGATGGATTTTCCACCCGCCTCTTCAACTCATTCGTGGCCACTGGCACCGTCAGGTGACCCCCAACAATGCAAGAATCTATTACAGTCCTTATCCCCAAGTTCGGGAAAGACCCTCACGATATTGGCTCATATAGACCCGTTGCGTTGCTAAATTTGGAGGCCAACATATACTCTAAAGTCTTGGCCAACCTTCTGGCACCTATCCTCCCTAATATCATAGACCCGGATCAAACAGGCTTTATAAACCACAGATCGACGAAAGACAACATCCGCAGGGCCCTGGATCTCATTGAAATCTCCACTCGGGATTCCCAACAGCTAGCCCTATTGGCATTGGACGCAACTGAAGCGTTTGACAAGGTGGACTGGTCTTATCTGCGCCTCACTCTGGGGGCCTTTGGCTTCGGTCCGACCTTTCAGAAGATGATCCTGGCAAACTACCAGTCCCCCAGGACGAGGCTGAGAGTCAACGGGCGCTTGTCGGACCCAATCACCCTCACGTGCGGAACGAGACAGGAATGTCCTCTATCCCCTCTGCTTTTCGCTTTGGCCATGGAGCCCTGGCTCAATGAGTCCAGAAGAACACCCGAATCAGTGGCCTGTGCACCGGCTCTGCGCAATATAATAAAGTGGCCCTCTACGCGGATGATGTTTTGCTTACCATCACAAACATTGAGAGATCCATGAGCGAGGCCTTAACTGAAATCCACAACTTTGGGATGGTCTCGGGATTCGCGATTAACTATCAAAAGTCGGCGGCACTGGGAGTGGGCATGACGCCAGGTGCACGGGAGGCCCTGGTGAAGGGAGGTCCGTTTCAATGGAGCATCAAATCGATCCCCTACCTGGGGGTTCATATCCCCGCACGCCCAACGGAAGTTTACCGAGCTAACTTCCCGCCACTCTTCAAGGAACTAGAAAAGGATCTGATCTGCTGGCAACCCCAAGAGATCTCCCTCCTAGGCCGGATCACGGCGTGCAAAATGAATTTACTCCCGCGCTTCCTCTATGCCCTTGCCGCCCTCCCGATCACCATTCCGCTTCACCCCTTGCAGCGGCTCCAAAGGAAGATGGTGGACTTTATCTGGAAAGGGAAGAAACCGCACATCCCGCGGAGAACAATGATGGCCAGCATGAGATTGGGAGGCCTGGGGGTCCTCGACCTCTGCAAATACCATATGGCGGCACAGCTGGCCCACCTCCAGGCATGGGGACTTGCTACGGGTTGACTTAAATGGGTGGAGATCGAGCAATCCTGCCTCTCTCTTCCCCTTTGCTTCCTCCCGTTCTTACCCACAGCTTTACGCCACAGCTGGCCGGGCACTCTCACAGCTACAAAACAAACAATTAGGGCTTGGGAGTGGGCTCGCAGACACCGGGGCGTCCCAGGAGACTTGAGTGCACTCTCCCCAATCTTCCTCAACCCAGCTTTCTCCCCCGGGGCCAGTCCCCAAAACTTCAGTAACTGGGTCGCAGGGGGCCTCGCCACCTTAGGACAACTTTTTGAAAGGGACTCCCCCCTAACCTTTGAACGCTGCAAGATGACTTTTCAGTTAGCAGAAATGGATAGGTACTCCTACGCTCAGCTCAGACACTGGTGCTCTCACCCACAGACCCGAGCGGCGGCCACATGACCCCTTACCTCACTGGAACTGACGGAGAGCGACCTACCGGCCCAGGGGAAAATTTCGACCCTGTAAAGGCTGCTACAGGAGGACCCCCTCCGGTCCAGGCCTTCCTACATGTCCCAATGGGAAACGGACCTTGGACACGCCATTGAGGACCATACATGGGTAGATATTTGGACAAGAACGTGGACGTCTTCCCGCTGTATAACCAACAGGGAGTGTGCCCATAAACTACTCCTGCGCTGGTATTGCCCCCCTCTACACCTTCATCACTTCCAACCAGCACTAAACCCTCTCTGTTGGTGACTTTGCGGCCTCCCAGGATCCTACTTCCCCATCTGGTGGACCTGCCACCGGGTGCAGGAGTTTGGTCTCTCTGTCTAGCCACCATTAAAGACGTCACCCAGGCGATCATTCCGCTCACGCCCAAACAGGTCCTTTTAGGGATTCCATTGTCAGGCTCATACCCGCGGTCGGTGAGAAGAGCGGCCCTGATATCCCAGTTCCTATTAGCGGCTAAGATCACGGTGGCCCGCACCTGTAAGTCCGCGGACGGACCCTTGATGGCCCTTTGCTGGGTCAAACTTTGGGATATTTTAATAGCTGAGAAAGTCACGGCAGCAAGGGCGTGACTGTTTCATCGTTTTCAGGATATCTAGGAACCATTGCTAGACTATGACTGGAATTATCCGGCCCTGAGCTACAAACCGCCCCTGATCGCAAGGGCCCTTCACGCTATGGAGGACCCACCAGTGCCGCCGAGCCAGTCTGACTAGGGCCGAGAACTATGCTTGCCGGGGAACGTACGGGGTGGGTGACGGGGACTCTGGGTTACATGACCTGAGATACTATATGTAATGTCCTTGTATAATCTCTCCTGTGTGTCGATTGATAAATAAACAAATTAAAAAAAAATGTTGAACTCTATGCTTCATCTGCCAGTCTTTTTTTTACCTTAAAAATGATTATGGCTCAAAATCTCAAACTTGTAGACATCCCCCAAACATCGGAACTCAAATTGGTCAGTGGTACACCTTGCATCGACTATTGTTACGGATCTTATTATGACCCAAGCTACCAATTCTTTTAATTTGGTTTATGAATTTGTGAAACAGGAAAAGGCTATAGATAAGAATAATATCAAAAACAAAATTTAGACCATTATCATTGGAGGACAATTGACTGAGGATGTTATTAAAGACATTGTAACTAAAGTCTGCTTTTCGTTATAATCTAAGATAAAGATTTCTAATAGCTGGAATTTACATAGTTCTGAAAACTCTGAATTTGATGGGGTAGAATGACTGGAGCATACTGAAACTGCTCAAGATACTATCTGATTATGGAACACAAGGGGCTTTAGATACTTTACAGATAATCTACTAGGTCTGTATAATTTGTATAATTTTCTCTCCTCAGATATAATCCTATTGCAGGAAACATGGTCAATACAGAATTGCTTCAGGATGGACATGTCATTTTTCAAAAGAAAAGGCCAGAAAATTATGAGTAATCGACCTTTTGGTGGGTTGATCACCGCTGTTGCCATGCACCTGATGGCTAAATCATTTCTAGCTACATATCAATCTGAGTATGTTTTGGCAACTACCATAGAAAGGTTGGTTGATGGAAACATAACACTAGTATTATTGATAAATACATAACTCTCTGGGCAATGGTAAATGTAAGTCGATAATTACTCAAATAGAACTGTTGCTTGAGCTATTGACAAGCACACACTTGAATGGTCAATATTACATAGCAGGAGTTTTAAATTACTGACATCCTTCCTTTCCTAATAGGAAAGTTAATATCTCTTAAGACTATTTCTACATACAAAATGATCATCTTATGTGGCCCAACAGAAGTGAAGAAGATGAGATGACAAATGATTTAAATCATTGGTTGTCATTTATCCATTCATACCAATTGCTCCAAATGATTAACATTGTAAATAAAGATTTATTTTAAGTATGGTTCAATGGTACTCAATTTTCTTGGATTGATTTTGTATTCACTAATGACTCTGGTTTTGCAAACATTAATCACTTTGTGCTTATACCTAACAACCTGAATGACCATGTTGTGGTTGAATGTTCACTTGGCAGTTGACCAAAGCAAATACAAGAGCAGATAATTGGTGATCTACTAGTCAATAATGGGGGAAATAGAATAGAATGGACGGACTGCAATCTACACAAAATGTATGTTACTCTACTAGATCTGCTGATTAAAGGAAAATGTACCCAAATATATTAATATAAAGGACTACTACCAGACCATGGATACTCTTATTAATAAGATGGAGAATACACAAAAAAAGATAGCCCTAAATAGTAAAATACATAACAATGTCTATGACCATGTTATTGCAAAAAAGAAAAAAACAACTGGATAAAGTCATTTGTTGGGTTAGAAAAAATGTTAATGATTTCCTTACTCAACCATATAACATAAAAAAATGGAGATCAAGATTTAAAATGGGCATAGAATGCACAAAGGCACGGCAACACCTTCTCAGTGGAAGATTATATTTATAGCTTTGAAGGCGAAAGATATGCATATGTTCTGGCACATGTTTAACAAACATAATTCCAGACAAATGGGCAAGAGAGAAATGAATCCCACCGTTAATGATATTTGAAAAAATAATATATTGAGATTATACTTTTGTAAGAATCTACCAGGTACAATTAACAATTACCAGGACATAATTGATAAACATTTCTTTATTTTTACTGAGTTTGATGTAGAAAATATAATACAAGGACAAAGCCCTCCCGACCCCCTGGACCAGACGGTCTCACAAATTTCATATTGAAACAAAATCCTAAAGTGTGGGCCTGTATATTACATTCAAGAGATGGTTGCAACATGACTTATACCAGGAGCTGGAATAGATGTCTGCTAATATCCATTTATAAAAAAGCTTCAAGAGAATCACCTGTTAATTAAAGTATAATCACTAGGATTGATTCAAGTGCAAAACACATTTCTCAATTGCTTTTAAGCTGCATTAATGAGTGGGTATCTAAGAAAAGCATTGTTAGTAATCAACAATAAGGTTTTAGAAAGGCCTACAGCACTTTATCATATCGTTGGATTCTATCTAATGTATTTTATTTGAACTACTTTGATGCCCAAAACTAATGCCCTGTATATTTGTTTTATTGATTATACTGAAGCTTCTGACATGGTAAATCATAACATTTTATGGAAAAAGATGAAGAAATGCGATTTATATCCCTAACTTTTATATTTTGTGAAAGCTTTTTACATGTACATTAAGGTCCAAATTAGAATGAATCAGGACGGTACTCTAAGTGAACAGTTCCAGGTAAATGATGGGCTAACGCAAGGTTGCACATTGGCTCCGGTTTTGTTTAATTACACGGCCTGCGGTAGCGGCCGTGTAGTTATGGTTAAGTTTCTAAACCCAGAGGAAGACCACTTTTTTTGGCGGCTTATAACTTTGTTGCCCCTGGAGGAATCCTCACCAAACTTTGCAAAAAAAAGTATATGGCCTGCTCTGAATCTGGTGGTGGGAAGAAGGGATGGAAAGGGTGGGGGAGTGAGAAGTGCTTCATCTGATATATTTCATAAGAAGAAGATGGTGGTTTGCCAGCGGTATCCGTGCATACTACGCCAATTCTCAGTTACCTCAACAGAACCTTGTGTGGTGATTGGAGGCAGCCTTCATTATGGCATGACAGCTCTAGCAGCAATCTCTTTCTGTGATTAGTGGTGGTAAGCTGTGTGTACTATGGTGTGATGTGTGTGGTAAGTCCATAGCCCCTATGATGCATGGCTGGAGCCCTTGCATGGAAAAATATTATGCCCACATGTTGAAAAGGTATGTCCACTGGTTACAAGTAGGCGTGACATTGTTGTTTTGTATGTGTGGTTTGGCTGCATTGCACACATTGTTGTTTGCAGGGGTGTGGTGCATGGGTGTGGTGATTGTTAGAACATCCTACAGTTGTCGGTACATGGGTGCAGATGCTGCAGGGAGCAGTCCTGCAGTGTGTCCACTGGGGGCAGTGTTGGAATGGTGTCCATATAGAAGAGGGTACGATTAAACTTTTTCTTATCTGTGCTTGGGTAGTCTGCATTGTGCAGATTACTAAGTGTTGTAGTGCACTATTCAGTATTGGTTCTATGCATGTAGTACAGTGTTGAGAGCAGAACAAATGTTGTGAAGATTTTGTTGTTGGTTGGCATTAATACAACACTTTCTGAATGGAAGTGGGTAGCGGTGCCAAACACTGTGGTATGTTTCTGCATTATGGTAAGTGGAACATGTGTGCGTGCATCCCCGCTTTATGGTGCTGCTGCCACTTGGGTAGGAGTGCTGGACCCTATATTGCCTTTGTGAATTCTGGCGCATGGCTACATGTTCGCCTGCATAGCTCTGTTATGTTGTGGTGGGTGTGGGCAAGGCCTAGACTGTTGGGTTCATGGCTGAAGTCCATAGGCCGTAGACCGTGCACCCAACAGTCTAGGCCTACGTCTTCACCATAGGCATGGCAACATGATGCAGTAATGCAGTTGTAACTCTACATGTCTCAAATTTGGGGACCTTTACACAATGGTTGTGGAGGACATTTCAGACTTGGTAGAACAGCAGAAGGATCTGCTATGTGTACATTAGCATATGGTGTAGGTCATTGCATGTGTTGCACATTAGGGAGGCATATGTGACCATTTGCGTTTGCTAGGGTTTGCCCTTTATAAGACCCTTCAAATGTGTTGCATGCACGGCTGGAGCCCTTGCACCGACAAGTATGTCGACTGGTTGCAAGTAGGTTTGCCAATGTTGCTTTGTGTGTGTGGTTTGCCTACATTGCATACATTGTTGGTTCCATGGGTGTGGTGATTGTTAGAACATCTTACAGTTGTCGGTGCATGCTTGGAGATGCTGCAGTGAGCAGTGCTGCAGCGTGTCCAGTGCATCCAGTGTTGGAATACTGTCCGCATGGAAGAGGGTACGGTTGAAGTGGATGCAATATGTGCTTGGGTAGTTTGCATTGAGCAGATTAGTAAGTGTTGTACTGCTCTCTGCACAATTGCGTGTATGCAGTTATTTCTTACAGTTGTGGCTGCATGGGTGGAGATGCTGCAGTGAGCAGTGGTGTTGCATGAGGGTACGGTTGAACTGGTTCTTATATGTGCTTCAGTAGTCTGCATTGTGCAGATTAGTAAGTGTTGTTGTGCACTATGCAGTATTGGTTCTATGCACTTACTAGAGTGTTGTGAGCCGGACCAAAGTTGCCAACAATGTGTTGTTTGGTTGGCAGTAATAGAATGCTTTGTGAATGGAAGTGGGTAGGGGTGCCAACCAGTGTGGTATGTGTGTGGATTATAGTAATTGGAACATGTTAGCATGCATCGCTGTATTATGGGCGCTGGTTGGGTAGAAGTGCCGGTGCCTATGTTGCCTTTGTGAATTCTGGAACCTGGCTACATGTTCGCCTGCATGGTTCTGTTATGCTGTAGTGGGTGCGGCCAAGGCCTAGACTGTTGGGTGCATGGCCAAAGGCTGTAGGATGAAGGCCATGCACCCAACAGCCTAGCCCTACATCACAGCCACTACAACACAATGGAGGCATGCAGTTGTGACTTTTACACAATGATTGTGGAGGACATTGTAGACTTGGTAGAGCAGCAGAAGGGAGCTGCTATGCGTAGATTAGCATATGGTGTACATCATTGCACCTGTTGCAAAATAGGGAGCCACATGTGACCATTTGCGTTTGCTGTTTAGGCCCTTTTAAGACCCTTGCTTTAGCAAGTGCTGTAAGATATTGCGGCATGATATTAAGTGCTTAGCACCACACAGGTAAAATATGGCCCATGTACACAGGCACCTACATTCCATTCAGCACACCCAACGCACGTTATGCAGCCATGCATGCAAACATGTGGCTAGGGTGAAAGCTGGCAGGCTCAATTGCAGATAGGGAGTGAATTGCACATGACATGACCATTTAAACATGAGGTATACTATGGTGTGTTCTCTGTGGTGAAGGCCTAGCGCCTTGGATGCATGGCTGGAGTGGAAAGGGAAGAAGGACTGTCCCTGCTTTACTGGGATGTGGCCCTCACTGTAGCTGAGAAAGCGCACATGCCACATACTTCCCTTTTAAGCATGGTGGGCATGGAAATGGAATTGTGGGAATTGGCCAATCAGGTGTCGAGGGTGTGCCTCACAGGAAGGGCTGGTACTATTTTCCCCATCTGTCTGTGCAGTGAGGGTGGAAGGCAGCGATGATGAGGTGCAGAGTCCTAATAGTGGGTGATACCTTTGTGCACGATCTGTACATGTATGCTGCACAAAGAGGCATGGCTACTAATTTTGCATTGGAAGGAGTGGAGGCTTTCTGGGGCACTGCCTATGAGGGCAGTTTCGGTGGTATGGTTGACCTTTGCAGATGTGTGGCCTTTGTCGGTACTGTTGATGTTGTCGCACTGCATTATGGAGCTGCACATTTGGGGTACATGTCATGTGGATGTTTGCTCTGTCGCCTAAAGAAGTTGATGGAAGGAATGATGCAGATTCTTCCCACTGCCAATGTGGTTTTCTCAAGCATACCACTAGGCGGAGCATGGGACCATGCTGGTGTATGTTGTCCCCAGCCAGAGGTCGGAAGGTGTTTCATTAATAGAAGCATGTGTCAATTTATGTCCACTGCTGGGATGTTCTCCACCGACTATAACATCATTAATGAGCGAAATTTGCACTGGTTCCATGTAAATGACATTTATTTGACCAACATTGGCAATGCTGTTTTGTTTTACATTGTGCAAAAAGTGTTCAAGACAATCCTGTAACAATGTAAGGAGACAACCAAAAGAGAAACTCAAAAAAAGAGCAAAAACAAAAAAAAAGTTCTTTGTAAGCACGTAAAAAAACCCATCTTTTCCAAGGGTACAAAAAAGACCCAATCCCCTAACCTGTTTCACACTTCTTCCCCCGCCCCCTTCCTAGCATGATAACTCAATGGATTCCCCGTTAGTTTCAGGATTAAATGTGCTACATCCGCCCATTTTCAGGATGGTAGTCATGGAAATGGGACTCTGGAGGCAAAGGTTTTGCTCAATAAGGTTTCGGGTTGTGGTGTGCATTGAAAAACTGTGGCAGAAGGTCTCTTTGTACAGAGACATGCAGAAGACTATAGTGGAAGTGTGCAAGCTAAGGGGCAAGCATCCTATTTGTATGCATGCACTGTATGTACTTGTTTGCAGTTGTTAACATACACTTAGTGTTGCTTTTCTGCGATCATTTTTCATACGTTTGCACTAAGTGGGGTGCTGTGGAAAAAAAAGGGGTGACGTGCACAAGGTAAGTGGCAGGCATCCTGTTGTCATGCTTGCAATTTGTGTATAATATCATACAATGTGATATTGTATGATATGCCATTTGTACTGCGCATATACACAAGTTTTTGAAGGCGTGCTGGGGCAAGGCGGGGGAACAGAGGGGAGACAGAGACAACAGACCTACTAGGCCAGGTGTCACTCAGATCGCCCAAGTGCATGGGATGGGGAGGAGAAAGTGAAGTACATGGGGAGAAGAAAGAATGACAGTAAGTAAAAATAAGGCCGGATGGTGGCAAGTGCAAGGATAACTGCAGACATCAGGTGGTGGTGGAACTGTTAGGGATGCAGAAACCAGTCCCCAAGTGGGGGGTTTGCCAGGAAGGCAGTGATGTGGTGCGACTGGCGGAGGGAGGTTTCCTGGCCCAGAGATCAGAGGGTGGCCAGGTAAGCAGTGCATAATCAAATGCAGCCAGGAGGTCAGCAGTGGATAGGAAGAGAAAAAGCAGAGGCAAAGAGAAAGGTTTTAAGGTGCTTCCGGATCCAGCACTGGTTCTCATTACGTTTCAGGGTCGTGGGGAGGCTGTCGCATGGGGAGGCCCCAGCCAAAGAAAGAGATCTACCACCAACTGATTGCTTGTTGAAGGGAGTGACTCTGAGGGAGTTGGAGGCGGATGAGGGAAGAGCTCGAGCACAGAGGAATTTAGGAAGTGAGAGTTGCAGGTATTGAGGCCCCAGGGCCCAGAAGGCCTTGTGCATAATGCAGATGATTTTGACCTTATTCTTCGCTGCTACTGGGAGTCAATGCAGACATTTCACTCCCGGAGAGATACAATCTCTGGGCTTGAGGCCAAGAACAAGCCGTGCAGTCTTCTTCTGGATGAGTTGCAGAGGGCAGAGAGTACGAGCAGGCAGATATAGAACAGGGCTGTTGTAATAGTCTAGCCTAGAGTGATCCACAGCTGTGGAGAAAGTGAGCTTTTTGGATGTTGCATTAGGTTGGTAACATGCATTCAGTTCTGGTTTTGGTGGCATATTTTTACGATTTATGTAGGAGATTTTTTAGTGGGGAAACAAATTTGTAGTATTGTCGGAAGGAAAGAAGAGAGTTCCTATTTCGATATTGCAATGAGTGATACAGGTAAATGGAAACATTGCAAGCATATACAATTGAAGTGCCACTTGACAACAGTGGATGGGAGAAAAAACAGTAACCTTTTTAAGAATGTAATGGACGTTTGCTGGCAGATACTGTGCGCACAGGCACTTATGACGGAGTTGTATACATACTGAAGAAACTGTTTTCATACCTCCACTTTGTGATTATGGGTGTTCATGTGGATGAATGTTGATGCATAAATCTTGCATTCTTTTACAGAACTTTCCACTGTATGTGCTTTCCAATGACACGACACTTGGAGCCTCAATGTGCAACGGTACATATGCAGTTTTGTACAGAAGTGACAGTGTTAGATGCTAACGTCTTCGATGTTTGACTATTTAACAGTACCCAATGAGGAAGTGATGGACAAAAAACAGTGGAAAATTAAGAAGGACTGCTCCTGCTTTACTGGGGCATGGCCCTCGCAGTACTTGAGGAAGTGCAAATGCCACATTGTGCGCTTCTCACCATACTGGCCAATGGAAATGTGACTGTGGGAATTTTCCAATCAGGTGCTCAAGGTGTGCGTCACAGGAAAGGGTGGCATATTTATTGTCCATTACTCTGTGTAGTGAGGGTGGCAGGCAGAGATGGAGAGACACACTGTTTTGGTAGTCGGTGATGCCTTTGTAGAAGATCTGTTCTGGTAGGCTGTCGAAAAAAGGCTTTTATGTCGATTTGGAAGGAGTGGAGGCTTTGTGGTGTGTGGTGATGTGTGCAGTTTTGGCGGTCTGCTTGCAAAATGTCGACGAGTGGCCACTTTCGCAACTGTACATGCTGTAGTGATGCACTATAGAGCGTTGCATTTGGGTTTCATGGCTTGTTCCCATGTGTACCATCATCTGAAGAAGTTGATGAAAGCAGTGAATTGCATTTTTCCCACTGCCAAGGTGCTTTTCTACCACCGAGAATAGTATGGGACTATTCCAATGATTGTTGTTGCCAGCCAGAGGTCGGAAGGGGTCTCATCAACAGAAGCATGTGTGACTTCTTGAGTGCTGCAAGGATGTTCTCCTGAGAATGACAACATTAGTTCTCGATATATACAAACCAAATGGCATTTCCTTGTTGACCAGTGGCAATGATATTTTGTTTTACATCTACAGGCTGAACTGAAGACCCTATTGTTAGAATGTGAGCTGACATACAAAACACAAAATTACTCATAAAAACCACAAAAAAGGTGTTTCCATGGAAGCACCTTTAGAAAAAAAAGGCTCTTTTCAGAGCCGCCACTACCAACGAAGTCCCGTACCCTGGTTGAAATGTATTCCCCCACTCACCCGCACACACAGCACGAAAAGTCAGTGGACATCGC
Source organism: Ambystoma mexicanum (assembly GCF_040938575.1). Lineage (NCBI taxonomy): Eukaryota > Metazoa > Chordata > Amphibia > Caudata > Ambystomatidae > Ambystoma > Ambystoma mexicanum. Next base: position 874,262,828 of record NC_090932.1, on the reverse strand, counting down.
GATAGTTGCAGGATTGCACGTGTCACATCCACCCCTTTTGCAGATGGTGGCCATAGAAATGGGCCTGTGGAGGCTACGGGATTGGTCAATAAGGTTTCTGGGCGTGGTTTGTACGCACAGACTCTGGTACACAGTGTATTTGTTGACAGAAATGCAGATGGTGCTGTTATGGCTATGTGTTTCACATTTTTTGGGGGGAGTTCTAAATACATTGATTGAAAGTGAATGAAAAACACTGTGCAGTGGTTGCTCATTTTGGATTCTATCATGTGAATATGTAATGCTATGGGGTACCTACAATGAAGTGACTGATTTTGGTCTGCCTGTGTGAGAATTTGGTGATGCACGATCATGCCAACATTATTGTTCTTCATTGTGGAGGGAAAATTGCACAACATGTTACACGAGTTTCAATGCCGTTTGCGATGAAGGAGGCACTTGCCCAGGTCATGCATCTGTTTCCGATCTCCTGCATAACTTTTTAACGCATTACACAGAAACTGATGTGGCTGCGTTATTTTTCATTTGGTCCGCAAATGGAGAAAGTGCAGTACATTGTGAAGAAGTCTATTTGTGCCCTTTTACGACATGTGCCAATGGCATACTTCAAAAATGTGAATATGACGTTTCACAGCACAGAGTTTTTCCCACCAAAAACGTTCATCTTACTATTCCTGCCATCCCGATTTCTGCACTCCCTATCCAAATTGCCCTGCTGCCCTTCTTCAAAGTAAAGGGTGAATTTTTGTAGTAAGTGTTGGTTGCGCACTTAAACTTTTCAAAACGCACTGCAACACATAAAGAAACCTCTTTCTACCGGGAGCCCTTTGTACCTGATTCCACTACAGTGTTTTCCATAGTGCCACGCCTCCCTTTATTTAGCGCACATTCTGTGGAGCGTATACAGTTCACAGCACCCTGCATCCGTTCATTGGCAATTCCATTGTTCAACTCTGAAAGGAGATTTCTTTGTTTAACTTTTTTCCTTTGCCAGTTCATTTCTATTTATTTTGGTCTTGTAACACACACCACAGAAGGAATGGAAGGCAAGGCCCGGTACGGAAGGGGCAGCATCTGCAGGGATAACATAGGGGACGTGCAGAGAGAGGGAAATGTTGGATGGCCCTCACCTAAATAGGCGCCAGTCATTGTGCCTCATTACAAGTTTGGCGGTAGCCTTGCTGGTAAAACAGGCAGGCATACGTGAATGGGCAATTACCGGGGCATTCCGGCTGTGCCAGACCCGGTATTTGCCCATTCGCGGGCACCGGACAAAAATGCTCCCCATTCCCATTTGAGCCGCATAGGGCTCAATGGGGATGGGAAGGTTGGATGCATCGACATCATTCAGAATGGTGCTGATGCATCTGACATGCTGTGCTCGCTGGTGCCGCTCTGCCCACCAGGTCAGACCTGGTGGTCAGAAAGGCACCCGCGAGCACAACTCATAGTTTGCCGGTCCGGGAACTACAGTATCGGCAAGCTTACTTGTACCGTAGTCCCGGACTGGCAAATTTGTAATGAGGCCCAGTGTCATGCTCCCGGATGGACCCTTCTCAAGCACTTCCAAGTAGCTTCCCTCTGTAGAATGGCGCATCGCAGTACATGCATAATACAATATCCTTTGCCGGGTAAGGATCTGTAGCGCAACATATGGTCTGCAAGGATGTTTTAAAGCGCCACTGCCCTACAGGAGTGCCACTGTTTTTGGCCGCAGCAGATGTGCAAAATGCTGTACATGAAATTACCCTACTGCATTGTTGGAAAGGCAGTACCTTGCCCACTTATCCCCTGTGCTTCCATTTCAGTTCTCGTCACATGTGGTACGGAAACTTCATGTTACGCCATTAGCCATAGGACTAGCATTCACAGAGATTAATACATTCTGAAATACAAGACCGCTTACAACAATGAGAAACGCAGCTTCATTACGTGGAGCAGGAAGATAATTATTCAGCGAGACCGATGTGGCTACAGTACTTTTCTAACCACCACTGACATTCTTTACGCTCGAAGAATCTGCTGTTTGCTTACTTCTCTTTACATGCACTAGTATACGCGTGACCAAGCTGCACCAGCTTTGCCATGTTGCAGACTCACTACAAACTGTCACACCTCCAGTTAAATGTTTTCTTCAACTCTACGACCCGCAGGCAAACCCTTGACACTTTCCATCACAGTGTTCAGTGCAGAGACGGTGTGTCTGTTTCATGCGTCATGGAAAGGCAAGCAGCACATCAATCAAATTAATGCAACATTTATCAGTGAGCCTCATACAGCCAGGTGTGGTGCAGCCATAAATTGGTAGGTTTGCACAGCAACCCACATACTCGCCATGACTACTTGCAATGCGGTAGCCTACCGTATGAATCAGTAGGGCTGGCGACAGGGGCGGTGTTACCAGCACACAGAGGATCCCCTACGCATGCGCATAGCTGTACAACAGATGCACATGTGCTCCCACAACTAATTAAAAGTGCATTAGAAGATGCAGCCATGCGGCAGTAATGGAGTCCTACAGATACCTGCAGTGTGATTCCACATACACCAGCCAGGTGCAGCCTCCCTCGGAAACCTCAATATTGCTTACCTGCAGTCATCTCAGACAGTACTGTGCAACACAGATTCACCATGCAATGTTAACACAAAAAGCAAAACCACTCACAGACTCACCAACATGTACACCTTTAATTTCTAAGATACACCGACACTATTAGGAAAGGGAAGGGGTAGCACAAATGGATACATACAAAGGAGAATTTGGCCTTTCTAGAAGTTCGTCATGAGGGCAGCCAAGGAATCAGTGACAAAAATGTTATTAATGGGACGTTATGGTTCAGTTGTGGTACCAAAAACCTATCACCTTTACAGAAAACACTATGCTAAAGCAACGTTCCGGTTATATTGCCCTACTAAAAACCTATGAAATTCACTAACAAAAAACATTGTTAAAGGGACGTTGTGGTTAAGTTGCGCTACTACAAACCTATCCTCTTTACTGAAAAAACTATGCTAAAGGAAGGGTCTGGTTACAGTGCCCTACTGAAAACCTATCAAATTCAGTGAAAAAACATTGGTAAAGGGACATTATGCTTCAGTTGCCCTAAGAACAACCTAGCAACTTCTGTGCAAAAACCTTTCTCACAGGGACATTACAGTTACTTTGCACTAACAACAACCTAGCCATACTGTGGTTACAAGTAAAACCGAAACCCCCAGAAATTCGCCAGTTACAGTAAGCTAAGCAACCATAACTCATGCCAACACTGTGCACTGCTAAGACTAACACCAATGACATCAAAGATGACATCACAAATGTCATTGATGACATTACTGATGACATCACATGTCTGGCTCCCTCTTTTTTTGTTCAGTCTGAATCATAGATAAAATATTCTTCTCCTGTAACACGGGAAGATATGTATATATCTTGGATTTTGTTCCCTCCTATATACCAGCCTAGCCTACTTGCTGTACAGGCCTGTGTTTGGTATATTTTCTCTTGTTTTACCCCAGTCATACTCAAGCAGTTATTTCTTTACCTTTGCCTGATTTACTGTAAGCTCTTCCACGGTAGATCCTATTTCCATGAGCACGTTTTGAATTTCTGTTTTCAGTCTGGTAATAGAGTCTGCCAAGGTTCGAGTCTGTACTGTTCCCCAATGTTTCATACAGGGAATGGGGTGCAGGGTCTAATAACTTTGCGTAGCACGTCCGTTTGCTCCACTCCGCCTTCGTGGCAAGTGAGACCAGACCAAACTCATGTCAAATAATTGGTTTGGGATAGATTTGGCTAGTTTTAAGGTTGCCTTCCATAACTTCCATTGGAAGATGTTGTCCAAAATCATTTAGACCATACAAGATTGTTGGCTCCACCTGCAGTTGATAAAATCAGGATTAGTGGAACCAATGAGAACAAATAAGTTAGTGCAGTAACCCTTTCTAATGGCTCGTCCCCCACCTTCCACTTCATCTTTTTTGGTCTGGTTTTCATTGTGAAGATGAGTACCCTAGATTTTGCCACATTTACATTTAGGTTGTTTTCTAGTGCATAGCTATGGAAGAGTGTCAATTTACACTGTAATCCCAGGGCTGTGAGGTCGAACAGCACTACATCATCCGCAAAAGTGATCCAGTCCAGTGTTGCCGACCCCAACTTTATTACGTTTGTTGTTCCCCCCTCTCAAATTTTGTACAGGTTGTAAAGACCACGCACCCCTGTCTTAACCCGAAAGGGTCTCTATGAGAGGCGTCATGGCTCCTTCCCTGTTCAATCTGACTCTAATTGTTGCTCCCATATGGAGCAACTTTAGCATTTTCACCATAGTTAGCGGAATCCCATACCTCACCAACTTGTTCCAAAGTCAAGCACGAGTGACTGTGTCAAAGGCGCTATCCATAACAATTGAAGCCATATACACAGTCCCGATTGATTTGTTCTTCACTGCTATTCGCATGTGGGCTAGGGTGAATGCATTTAATGGAGTCCCCATGCCTCTGTGAAATACCTTGTGCACTTATTTCTCTTTTAAGGTCTCTTTGTAGCAAGGTCCCAAAACTGGAATCTAGCAGGGCTATCGGCCTAAAGTTAGCTGGATTTAATTTGTCCCCCTTTTTGTAAATTGGAACAATATTGGATTGTTTCCACGTATCTGGGACTCTTAGAGGGTCATATATATATTGGAAGAGTTCCCATAAAGGCGTTTCCCATGTCTGCATGTTTTCCTTAATAAGTACAGGAGGGATACAGTCGGGGCCTGGGGCTCTTGAGGCTTTTGCTCTTCCGATTGCCCACACCAAATCTACTCGATCCCAAGGGCGCTTTACTTCCTCCTGGTCCCCCTCTTTCAGACTAATTAAAGGTTTGTTGTCAGGGATCCTGTATTTCTTCCCGAAAAACCAAACACGATCCTTAGATGGAATTTGACACTCTTCTTTATAGGTAATATTTCCTTTTGTTACGCCTACCATCATTGACCAAAACTTTCCTGCCTCCTTTTTTACCAGGTAAATCACCATCTCTTGGTTTATTTGGCTTATTGTTTCCCTTCTAATCCCTTTAAGAATCTGTCTATAATAAGCCATGATCCTCTTCTTATTCTCTAGGTGTAAATCGAAGGTAACTGTTTAGCCTACACGCGTTAATCTCTGCTCTTATATTCTTTTTTAAGTCCCTAACTTTTCCATCAAAGGTATTCAAATGTGTCTGTTTTCCTAGCAGCTGACCCTTCTTAGTGATCGATTTCAAGCAGATTAGTAGCATCTCATTGTGGTTCCAAGCTGTTAATTGGGAACCTTTTTACACCATAATTCTTTTTTGTTTTTCCCATGCCACCATAAATTACCTAACTGCTTTATTGTTCCACCTTATCGATGCCCCTCCCCTAGTAACCTCAACAAAGCTCATAGGAGGATGTATTTTGTGCATAGTCGGGGTTACATTTAACTTGTAGATTAGTGGGAAGTGGCCACTATCAGTAGCATCCCCTCGGACTATGACATTATTACTTTTAAACAAATCTGCCGAGACAAATAGGTGATCAATCCATGATACGTGCCCTCCCCTCCTCCAGGTGAAAAAGTTTGTAGTATTCCCAGCTGGCTCACAGGGGCAAAGATCCCACTGCTCAAGAAAGTTTCTCCATAGTGCTCCCAGGTAGTCTTTCTTCGATACTGCAGTTCCTCCTCTTCTTCTATTCTTTGTCAGTTTAGTCTCTACGCAGCATGCGGTGAAGTCTCCTGCCATTACTATATTAGTATTTCCTTCTTTCTCTAACCAATTTTCAAGTAGTATTCCTAACTCGTTTTGCAAATCCAGTGTATGTTTTTGGGATGTGTTTCCATACATAATAACTATTATGAGATTTGCCTCCTGGGAAGTCATATTTATGGCTATAGCCATGAGATCAGGTGAATCTACATCCAGCTCGTAATGTGTTGCATTCCAGCTCTGATCAACAGCTATGACCAACCCTCCTTTTGGTCTCCCCAAATTTCCCTGGACTGCCGGTTTACAATAGGTTCTGTACCACTTGAGTTCCAGTTGTTCTCTCGCCATTGTTTCTTGGAGGATGATCACATTTGCCAGCTCAAAGGCTTTGTATGCCGTTTCCTTTAATTTCTGGAATCCACAGATGTTCCAAGTGGTAATCTTAAAATCACTCCTGTTAAAGTTGCTGCTGTGCCTTTTTGACCTTCTGGAGCATCTCCAGGGTCCCCTCCAACCAGGCCCAGTCATCCCCATTTACCATTAGGCCTGCCAAAGCACCTTTGCCTGCGGTCCTGCTATGCAGGGTACAAGGTATTGTAACGCTCACCTGACTCCCACGGGGGCGCTGGCCTGGTTCGCGCTGCTGTGACCTCGTCTAAGGCGATGCACTGGGTTCGGAAGACGGACTGGACCGGGCCCCAGATCTGGCTTTTCTGACTCGCAGAAGTATCCTTCTGTAGGTGAGAATAGGGGGTTAACTGTCTGCGGGGTAATGCAATCGGCCTCCCACTTCCCCCTCTCACCCTCCTCAAACCCTTCTGTGCTTCCCCGTAGCGTCTCACCTTAGGGTCTGGAAGGACGAGCTCTCCATCCTGCTTCTGATGCAGGGGCGCTTTGGTATCCAGTTACGTCACTGGATTTTCGGATGGGTGAGAACCAAACTTGCTTGGCTTCCAGGTAAGTTTTTCTATAAGTGGTTCCCCTTGTGTCCATGCATTAATGTTCTAATGCTAGTGTCTTTTTCCCCATAGGGGCCGGGGTACGGAATGCCGGGGAACAGGCACCGACCCGAGGTGAGCGGTGAAATCCTTGAGGAAATCAGGTAAGTCTTTAATGAGTGTTTTGGTAATGTCTTTTCATTCACTCATTAACGCTGATGTCTTTTTCCCCTTAGGGGCCGGGGTCCGAAAATGCCTGGATGCGGCGCGGACCCGAAATGAAAAGGGAATGACCCAACAGGTAAGTCTTGACATGGAGTTTTAGCTTCCCTTTTCCCTTCTTTCTCTCACCTTTGTTCTTGTCTTTTTCTCCCTAGGCACGGGGGCGTGACTGCGAATCCGGATGGTCGCTGCTAAACATGGAGGCGCCCTGTAAAGGTGAGTAGAATGCGGCGCTGCAACGATCGATGCGATGTGCTTTTAAAAATAAATGTCTTCCTTTTCAGGATTGTCGGCGAAATGTCTCTGGGATGCAGATTTAGCAGGTGAGGCCTTTTCCTTCTTCTGTTCTCTTGTTCCCTTCCTTTGCAGGTGATTCAGGATGCTGGCAGGTGTGGCAGAAGTCAAGATGCAGGAGCAGACACGGTGAGCGTCCAGCTGCTAGATGCAGAACAACGCGAAGCACGTGTGGCTGATCGGGTGTGGTTTAAATAGCCTTGGAAAAAGTTCCTAGAATGTGTCCTTCCTCCAATCAGGTATGTATCCTTCCCTGACCACGCCCGGGTGGTAAATGAGTCCCACAGGTAAAGAAGTTCCTTTCAGGCCTCAAGGAGGCCGGGGTTCTGCAGCATGGTCTGCATCAGGTAAGTGCACCCAAACACTTTCATAATGAGCCTGGCGCCTATGGCGCCAGGACTGACGTTTTCTATGAGCCTGGCGCCATGGGCGCCAGGACGCTGTCCAAAGGGCCCCTATAAGGGGTTGCTGGGACCTTCCCCGGGGACTTGATGTCCGCTTTCGGGGACATAGGGCCTGAGCCGGCTCCCCGCGAGCGGGCATCGTGACAGCACTCCCCCCCAAGGCCCCTCCCAAGGTTGTTCCCTCCGGGGGTTTTGGTTTGTTTGGGAAGAGTCGGTGGAATTTCCTGACTAATCGAGGTGCATGCACATGGTCACTGGGTTCCCACAACCTCTCCTGAGGTCCGTACCCCTTCCAATCAATTAGGTATAAAAGCTTTGACCTAAACATTTTTGAATCTAAAATGTTCTTCACTTCGAATTCGGGTTCCCCATCTATTTGAATAGGTTCTGGAGGTTTGAGTAGTTGGGTTCCGGGGACCACTGGTTTCAGAAGTGACACATGAAAAACAGGGTGAATTCGCATATTAGCTGGTAAATCAAGTTTAACCGCTACTGGGTTAATTATTGCCGTAATAGAATAAGGTCCCAGATATTTTGGGTTAAAAGTTCGAGGCCCTTTGAGCGGTAAATGTCTGGTAGCTAACCACACTTGATCCCCAATCTGACACGGAGGTGCTTCCCTCCGATGTAGGTCAGCATTCTCCTTGTATTTTCTCTTGGCTTGTTGTAAATGCGTGGTTGCCTCTTTGAAGGCTCGGATAATGGTAGAATGCAGATGTTCTACTGCGGGCACTCCGAGGTTCTGAGGTGAGTCGAGGTTTGAGGTTCGAGGGTGATGTCCAAACAAGGTATAAAAAGGACTATGGCCAGTTCCAGAGTGTACCGAATTATTATATGCGTATTCGGCTATCCAAAGAATGTCTTTCCAGTTGCTTTCAGATTGCTGTAACATACACCGTAAGTACTGCTCAAGGGTCTGATTTGTCCTCTTGGTCTCACCATCGGTCTGAGGGTGGTCACTGGTCGATAATCTTACGTCGATTTGTGCCATTTGACAACATTTGCGCAAGAAGTGGGAAATGAATTGGCTTCCCCGGTCAGAGATTAGTATAGATGGGTATAGATGGGAATCCATGTAGCCGAACAATATTTTCGAGGAATTCTTTGGCTAGGACAGAAGCTGAAGGTAAACCTTTCAAAGGAATGAAGTGGGCCATTTTGGAAAACAAATCCACAATTACCAGAATGGTATTGTATCCCGAACAAGGAGGCAAGTCCGTAATAAAATCCATTGATAGGGTGTGCCAGGGTGCTGGCGGTATGTCTAGAGGTTGAAGGAGACCGGCTGGTCTTTTCTTTTGACCTTTATTTTGGGTGCAAACGCCACAGGACATCACAAAAGATTTAACATCTTTTCGCCAAGAGGGCCACCAGAATTGTCGTTTCACCTTTTCCATTGTCTTGGCAATACCGGGGTGTCCCTCTATTAATGTATCATGATAACCTGAAATAACTAGTTCGTGTAAATCCTTGTGCGGCAGGAATAAGCGTCCTTGGTAATAAGGTAAACCATTATCTATGGTAAAGTCTGATCCCTTTTGTATCCAATCCTGTAGGACTGTAGGGTCCAGGAGTTGTTTCACTCTGACTTGAATGTCTTCAAGCGTCTGTAACGAAGTCATGCCTAGAATTCTCTGTTCGGGAATTATTGGTACTGGTTCTGAGTTTGTATCAGATTCTCCCATTCCAATTCGGGATAAGGCGTCTGCTTTGCCGTTCTTGCAGCCAGGTCGATAGGTAATCACGAAATCAAATTCAGCGAAAAACAAAGCCCATCGGAATTGCCGTGATGACTGAGCCTTGGCGGTTTTCAAATACTGTAAATTCCGGTGATCAGTGATCACCGTGATGGTATGTCGAGCGCCAAGCAGGTAATGCCGCCAGGCTTTAAAAGCGGACTTTATGGCTAACAGTTCTTTGTCAGTGATTGCGTAATTAATCTCTGGTGCCGAGAATTTTCTGGACCAAAATGCTACGGGATGCAGTTGGTTGGTTTCAGGATCTCTTTGAGACAGAACTGCTCCCATGGCTAGGCTGGATGCGTCAGTTTCGACGACATACGGGAGATCTGGACGTGGGTGGTTCAATATAGGTGCGGAGGTAAACTTAGCTTTTAAATCCTGGAAGGCCTGCTCGGCTTCTTCAGACCATTCAAAACGTTTATTTTTCCTCAAGAGTGCAGTAATGGGTTGTACTATGCGTGAAAATCCCGGGATAAACCTGCGATAGAAATTGGCAAAGCCGAGCATGCTTTGAACCCCTTTTACAGAGCTAGGGGATGGCCATTTGAGGATGGCATCCACTTTTCTTGAGTCCATTCGGACTCCTTTGGGTGTCAGGATGAAACCGAGAAACTCAACTTCTGTGGTATGGAAAACACATTTCTCCAGTTTAGCAAATAGTTTGTGTTGGCGCAGTTTTTCCAGAACTGCCCTAACGTGTTTTCTGTGATCAGATTCCAAAGAGGAGTAATCTAGAATGTCATCAATATAGACGACAACACAAACATCGATGAGTTCCCGAAGGACATCATTCATGAAGAATTGGAAGGCAGCATGCGCATTGCACAACCCGAAAGGCATTACCTGGTATTCGAATAATCCATATTTTGTACGGAAGGCTGTTTTCCATTCGTCGCCTTCTTTTACTCGCACCAGATGATATGCCCCCCGGAGATCTAACTTGGTGTATATGCAAGCGTCCTTCACCTGGTCAAGGAGTTCAGGAATCAGAGGCAGAGGATAACGGTTTTTAACCTTTATCTGGTTCAATGCGCGGTAATCGATGCAAGTTCTAAGGTCGCCTTCTTTTTTAGGCACGAAGATCAAAGCCGAGGATGCCGGGGACTTTGACGGGCGAATAAAACCATTGGCGAGGTATTGATCCAAATATTGTCTCAAATGCAGGTTCTCAGGTTCGGTAAGGGCATAAATCCTGATACAAGGGGGTTGTGCACCGGGCACCAGATCGATTTGGCAATCATACGATCGGTGAGGAGGTAACGTGTTGGCCTGTTCCTTTTGGAAGACGTCCTGAAAGTCCTGGTATTCCGGAGGTAATTGCATGGAGGCAGAGGTTACAGATGCTTGATTAATCTTCAGGTTTTCTGGGTAGCATGTTTGTGCACAATCCGGGAAGGTTATTCTCTTAGCTCGCCAATCAATTCAAGGATTATGTGTCTCAAACCAAGGAATTCCAAGAATAACCTGAAACTGTGGAGCCTTGATTACATCAAACACAACTGCCTCCCGATGGCCGTCAAGACCAATAAGAGTCACCCCAGTAGTGGAATGTGTTACCGGTCCAGAGGCAATTTCAGTTCCATCGACTGTGGTGATGACATCTTTGCTGGTTTTAGGACGGAGAGGGAGGTTAATCCTAGAGGCCAATTCACGATCCACATAGTTTCCAATAGCCCCACTATCGATGTATGCCTTTATTGCATGCAACCGCTTAGGCTTTTCTGGATCTATGAGAACCATTGGCACAATGAAATGCGAGGTCTGAGAGTTAGTTTTCAAGCTCGGCAAGCGGACCCCTACGCTTGTCGGGCTGAATCGTTTCCCGAAACAGAGTCTTCATGGTTTTTATCAGTGGCTCCTACCGCTTTTCGGGGCGGTTTTGCCGGGCAATCTCGTAGAAAGTGTCCAGAGTTCCCACAATAAAGACATAATTTTAACTGCCGCCTCCTTTCACGTTCCTTTTGAGTTAAGGGTTCTTTAACCCCTCCAATTTGCATAGGCTCAGAGACATCAACTCCCTTGGGGTTAGCGTGGGTCTTGACCAACACCCTGGTCTCAAACCTGGACCGATCTGTTTTTAAGTCTGTGATCCAATTGGACCACTAAGTCTATATATTCTGTGCATTCTTGGGGCGGATTTACAACTTGGGCCAAGACATCTTTAAGATCTCCGCATAGACCTCGATAAAATAACGTGACTCTTTTATCGTCTGGCCATCCCGTTTCCACAATTAGTCTATTAAAGGTTGCAATATAGGATAGGAGGTCCTGATTGCCCTGTCGCAGGGATAGAAGTTCGTCATCCAGAGCCTGCCCCTGAGAGTGTCGAGCAAATAACCTTTCCATGCTTGCTTGAAATCCTTGAAAATCACGGAGAATCGGGGTATCTTGAGTAACCAGTGGAACTGACCAATCGGCCGCGCAGCCGCTGAGATATGACAATACAAAGGCTACTTTGGTCTGATCATTAGGGAAGGCCCCAGGTCTGCATAGGAAGTGCAAATGACACTGATTCATGAATACAGCAAATCGTTTGGGGTCCCCAGCAAAGCGTTCAGGTGGGGCCAGCGGCATGTTTCCAGGTAGATTAATCTGCACAGGGTTACTGGGAACCACAGGAGCGGGGTTCCCTCCGGAACAGGGTAGAGGAGTTTGTCCAGCTTGACCTTGCAAAAGCTGTCTGGCCAGGTCATCAGTTCTTTCCTTTGATATTATTAATTCCCTCTTGAGGGCATTAGTCTCTTGACGAGCGGCATGTACTTCGGCCCGTAATGCCCCCAGTAATAGGGCCAACTGATCAGTCTCAGAAGTTTCCATAGCGCATGGGTTGGAATTTGTAGGAAGGCTTCGCGTTCTGTAACGCTCACCTGACTCCCACGGGGGCGCTGGCCTGGTTCGCGCTGCTGTGACCTCGTCTAAGGCGATGCACAGGGTTCGGAAGACGGACTGGACCGGGCCCCAGATCTGGCTTGTCTGACTCGCAGAAGTATCCTTCTGTAGGTGAGAATAGGGGGTTAACTGTCTGCAGGGTAATGCAATCGGCCTCCCACTTCCCCCTTTCACCCTCCTCAAACCCTTCTGTGCTTCCCCGTAGCGTCTCACCTTAGGGTCTGGAAGGACGAGCTCTCCATCCTGCTTCTGATGCAGGGGCGCGTTGGTATCCAGTTACGTCACTGGATTTTCGGATGGGTGAGAACCAAACTTGCTTGGCTTCCAGGTAAGTTTTTCTATAAGTGGTTCCTCTTGTGTCCGTGCATTAATGTTCTAATGCTAGTGTCTTTTTCCCCATAGGGGCCGGGGTACGGAATGCCGGGGAACAGGCACCGACCCGAGGTGAGCGGTGAAATCCTTGAGGAAATCAGGTAAGTCTTTAATGTGTGTTTTGGTAATGTCTTTTCATTCACTCATTAACGCTGATGTCTTTTTCCCCTTAGGGGCCGGGGTCCGAAAATGCCTGGATGCGGCGCGGACCCGAAATGAAAAGGGAATGACCCAACAGGTAAGTCTTGACATGGAGTTTTAGCTTCCCTTTTCCCTTCTTTCTCTCATCTTTGTTCTTGTCTTTTTCTCCCTAGGCGCGGGGGCGCGACTGCGAATCCGGATGGTCGCTGCTAAACATGGAGGCGCCCTGTAAAGGTGAGTAGAATGCGGCGCTGCAACGATCGATGCGATGTGCTTTTAAAAATAAATGTCTTCCTTTTCAGGATTGTCGGCGAAATGTCTCTGGGATGCAGATTTAGCAGGTGAGGCCTTTTCCTTCTTCTGTTCTCTTGTTCCCTTCCTTTGCAGGTGATTCAGGATGCTGGCAGGTGTGGCAGAAGTCAAGATGCAGGAGCAGACACGGTGAGCGTCCAGCTGCTAGATGCAGAACAACGCGAAGCACGTGTGGCTGATCGGGTGTGGTTTAAATAGCCTTGGAAAAAGTTCCTAGAATGTGTCCTTCCTCCAATCAGGTATGTATCCTTCCCTGACCATGCCCGGGTGGTAAATGAGTCCCACAGGTAAAGTAGTTCCTTTCAGGCCTCAAGGAGGCCGGGGTTCTGCAGCATGGTCTGCATCAGGTAAGTGCACCCAAACACTTTCATAATGAGCCTGGCGCCTATGGCGCCAGGACTGACGTTTTCTATGAGCCAGGCGCCATAGGCGCCAGGACGCTGTCCAAAGGGCCCCTATAAGGGGTTGCTGGGACCTTCCCCGGGGACTTGATGTCCGCTTTCGGGGACGCAGGGACTGAGCCGGCTCCCCGGGAGCGGGCATCGTGACAGGTATTGGAAGTGGTTTTAGGTATTACTGTGTTTCCTCTTGTGTGTTCATTATTAGTAAGTGAAAGGCCAGTGTTTTAAGGGATTCTCTGTTACTCCAAACCATCTGTGCCACCAGGTTGTATGCAAAGTAGCAAACGGATCGTTCTGCTACTGCCTTTGGAAAAGCTACGCACAATATATCCTCTGATCTTAATGCTCTTAACTAAGAGACTGCTTGGAACCATTTTATTATTGCCCCTCTGTTTAGGTACAGTTTGTTGTCCGATCTCCAACCCATTTCTGTACACTGGAAGAAATCTCTTTCAGTTGCCACAGGCTTATCCCCCTTATGGTTGTCTATTGGTGCTACTGCTGTTTCTTCCAGAAATCTCTATTTGGTACCATCTTTCTCCTGTTCTGGTTGAGGTACCACTGATGGTGTTGCTGGAAGTTCTTCCCTAATGCTTACCTCTAGCAGTGTTTCATTTTCTCCCTATTCATTGTTTGGGGAGGTTTGTTTCTTGTTTCTTTTTTGTCCAGGTAGTTTGTTAATTTTGACTGCCTCTTTCCAGTATTTCCTTCTTTTTCTTGATGGTCCCCCAACTGTTTGTTTCCATTTCTTTTTTCGGAAGTGTTCTTTATCTTCCCTCCAATTGTTGGTCCTTCTACAAACTGCTTAGTGTTAGATATTATATTTATGTTTGGCGCAGGTTGATTCTTGTTTTTTTTCTTCTTTTTCTGGTTTTTCCCCTTCCTCTTTTGTTGTTTTGTTGGTATGCAACATTTTTTATTTTACAATATCTCCAATTTCTCTTCTTGAATTTCCAGGTAACAATCTAGTTCGATAGCCTACCACGCTTCTTCCTGCTCCTCCTCCCTATCCAGTTGTGCACAAAGTGGTGTTGGTGAGTCTAACTGTTCCTGTTGCTCAGTGCGGAGCCTCTTTTCTCTGTCTGGATACACCCATTCTGTGGATGTTTCTATCCACAGCCTTGGTTCAAAGCCCTAAGAGGCTTTTTGATTTCCAGCCCCATGTTTGAGTTCAGCTTCCATATATTTATGACAGGATTCCACCAATATCTCCTGGTCATATTTATTTGCCATAATTATGTTCAGTCCTTGCTCCACTACTTTTAGTTTATATCCATTTCCCTGCACCAGGTCTTCAATATTGTCACATAGTCGTAGCATGGATTCCAGGACCAGGTGTAAGGCTGAAATGGAGGATGGTCCTAGAGTGTCCATTTGTTGCACAATGTTGGACTCCCGTCTTATCATAATGTTTTTTGGCATGAAGCAATTATCATTTGGTAAGTGAGTCTGCTTTTTAGTCTGCTTTTCTTGGTCGTGCCTTAGTTTTTGAGCAGTACTATTTAATGGGCAATTTTGGTGGGCTTGTCCTTCACTGGAGGCATTTTCCCTTCCTCTTAATGATATTCAATGAGACCTCAGCGTAATCCCTTCAATGTTGTTGCATAATTGCACAAAGGAGTGATCCAGTATTTCTTCATTCATGTGCTCTTCTAAGACATGTGTCAACCTTTTCGAATAATTAATGGGAGGTGCTTGATCCTTTTCCTGTATCACGTTTTCCCTTTCCTTGAAGTAGTTGATCTGCGCCATATGCAATATCATTTCCCTATTTTCTGGTGTTTCAAAGGTAACATTTGCTTTTCTGGTTGTTAATATGGGTTCCACAGGAGCAACTATTGACTGAGTTGGCTGCCTTTCCCACACCTACTATTTCTGAGTAGAGTGTGGGCCTTTTTTCCCCCTCTTCCCACGTGTCATGGTGTTCTGTGTTCACTTGCTTCATGGGCCTCCTGCTGATTTGCTTCCCCACCTCCTCTGCCCTCACAGGGCTCAGGTATTATGGCCTTCTGGAACTCCCTCACTGGAGTGAGCGCAGTTTCAGGCATCTGTCCTGACCCCTCTTATTATGCTTACAGCGCCTCCTTTCCTTTCTCTGTGATAGCGAGCCTGCCACTGCGTAATTTTAATGCCATCAGGTTGCCCTTTGTTCACTTGAGCTACTTGTACTCTTCCTCCTAACTGTGGGATCGTTTTCCCCCTTATTTTTCGTTATGTTCCCACTTTCCGTTTCGGCTACTGTCGAGTTATACTACTAATCTCAGGAGAAAAACACTTCCTGTTTTTTAACATAGCCGAGTAACCGGGGAGCCAGAGAGTAATAACTCATGCCAGTCATACAAGTCTTAATGAATCTTACAAATCTTGTGCTGTGCTCAAAAGCGCACTTATCTCTTATCTCCTACTGGCGAGCTGGCGAGCGGGTAAAATGCTAAAGCCAACAGTCCCTGCTCGTAATTTTAATGAGGTCACCCTAGGCCCCCGTGCCTGCGTTCAGTGTCTTTCAGGGCACCAGGGGCAACGTATTTATGTGCTCAGCTCAGCTCAGCAGTCCGCACCACTACTACTCTGTGCTGCTTCCCGTTGAATGCACACCAATGCACGCCGGGCACTGTGACCGCTGATCACCCCCCACTCACTGCTCCCCTCTCTGCTTCAGTTCCCAGAAGCCTGGCGAACCTGGCAGCCTCAGGAGGACTCAGGAGGGCTCAATGCTCAATGCAGACTCTCAGTGCTCAGTTCTTCCACGGCCTACCGTGACAGAGGGATTTGCTGTTTTTCTTTGATCTTGCTGCTCATTCGCTCACTCCTCGCTGCTCACTTGCTCACTCCTCGCTGCTCACTCACTCACTCCTCGCCTCCTCGCCTCCGCTTTCTCAGACTAGAGAAAGGGACCCACAACGCAGGTCCCGGAAAAGAATCATCCAAAACAAAACCAGCAAACGAGTGGCAAGCCGCACTGTAGAGTGTCTACACACAACGCTAACACGCTCAGCCGCTTCCAACACTTCTGCAAACCGGGTTATTAGATCACCAACCAATGGGATAATGGGATGAAACATGCACAACATTATCATACTCATTCCATGAACATCCCCTTCCCTTACTGCTGTTGGTGAGTTCAGTACAAACAAGAGCTCCCAATAGGACATCAATTGCATCTTTACTTATATCAGCAGACAGACCATGCCTCAAAAGGTGGGGTATTTCACAATGCACTCTTCTGTTTTGTGCAGGGCAGCATTGTGTAGGTGCTTCAGCATGCGCGCTTCTTTAAAGTAATGTGCCTCCTTGGGCAATGATGGACATTTCCACTTAGCTGTGAGTTGTCAGTAGTGTGGACAGTTGGGCATCACCCCCTAGGAGCAGTGGCACATCTGGCCCTACTTTAATGTATGTGAACTAATCATTGTATATTTGCCTATTATCTAAGAGGAAAGTTGTTATTTCTCTGTTTTATCTAGGACAGAGAATGGAAGAGGCCATGTTCTTAACAGCACATTACACAGATACACTTATAGATACAGCAGGATATACAACAACTAGATTTCACCGAGACAATCAATTTTTTACCAATAAGAAATAGGGAATGAGAGAAAACAAATAGGTTTAATAATAAATCCTCCACTAAGAAAAGTACTGTTCCTGCTCCCCTTTCACTCCCTTCCTTCCAAGTATACATTACAGACTTACCTTTTGTTTTGTTGTTTTCTTGTTAAAATACAACCTAGCACATACTCCAAAGAAAAAATGGTCTTCATATTAAACTAAATGACAAACCATTTATGGCAATGTACACTCACATAAGAGCCTGCTCTGATACAAATGTTTTCTTGCTCAAGAGGAAGTCCGGAAGTTAATAATATAAAATGTTGAATATTTTAATGTTCAAACATACTGATCAAGATTTTCAAGTAACGTTTCTTAGTAAGAAAGAAATATTCAAGTATTGTGGGTAGTTATGAATTGTACCCAATTCAGTACTTGGGCATTCTTATTAATGCTCACATGTGCCAGTGTCAGAACATTTTTGGCAGCATTGCCTTTTATCTCTTATGATGGAGTCCCCCACCTAGCCTTGGAAACAGGCAGTGAGGTTGCCCACGGGGCCGGGAGTCACCCCATGTTAGTGAATGATAGACCTGAAGGAGGTTTATGAGGGATCCCCAGCACATCCCAATGGGCTACCCATAGTACAGCAGGGGTAGGTCACAGGAGCACTCACACCCCACAAACAATGGTGACCACCATGGGGACAGAGGGGAAGTCAAAACCCTTTAAAATACCCCTTATCATAAGATAGACAGACATAAACAGCAATTCCAAATCCCTAGTCGGTCTCAAACAATCCAGCGTAGGGAGTAAAGCCTTCCTCTTCAAAGAAGCAAAGTTACGGCTTTTTGAAGGCACTAGCGAGGGAGGAAACCAGTAGGGAGTAAAGTCTTCCCCTTCAGAGAAGCAAAATTATGGCTTTTTGAAGGCACTAGCGAGGGAGGAAACCAGTAGGGAGTAAAGCCTTCCACTTCAAAGAAGCACATTTGCGGCTTTTTGAAGGCACTAGCGAGGGAGGAAAAGCATTGTAATTCTTTCTTCAACACTGTCGAGGTTATTTCCCAGGGGTCGGCAGGGCCGTCCGCGGACCTCCGGGGTTGGGGAGGCCCCAACTCCTCCCGCGTCCCAAAGGAGTATGAGGCACACACAAGAGCAAAAGAGTTACTGCTGTTTATTACATAAAACAGACAAGGACAAGTTCTAGGATCATAGGTAACCCTGGAACATCTAATCCGTGGTGGACTCGCAGGCCCTTTTTCTAGCCAGGTGACGCGGCTATGTGCGTCATCTGGGAAAACTAGCCCCTAAACCTAACACTATCTTGAGTTGGCTCCCCGAGTGGTAGGGTCAGTATGGACCCGTATAGAAGAAAAGGTTATTGGTAGAGAAAGGGTCAGGTGGTACGCTTGGGTCATACCTAATAGTTGCTACATGAGAATTGTTACATGGGGAAAATTAGTGATTGGCTAAACTATAGTGGCATCAGTGGTTAGCCCCTCGTGTTCTGATTGGTTCACCCGTGAGCCCCCAAGCCTGGGATCATCCCTGTTCCCAGCTTGCGGTGTACCTGGTGCTGGCAACAATGTATGACTATGTGTCAGTGGCGGACAATGGACAGGTCTGACTATGGGCTGTTGGGTGTCCCTTTCCCATCGCTGTCGGTGTCCAACTTGTCACTTCATTGTTGCAGTCTGTGTCCCAGACGTGAGACCCCACAGCTTCTCTGGTCCTTGGTGCTTGGCATCGTATCAGGTTGGCCTGGTCACCTGTTGTGCTTCCGTGGTTGGAGCAGAATTACTGGTATTTGATTTGTATTTCGGCTCTGAGGAGCGTTAAGCAGTAGCAGGTGTAACCTTGGCACGGGAGCGCGGCGTGTAAGTTGCAACTTCGTGGCCTTTGCTGTGGGGCTCTCGTCGGGGTTCGTTCTGCATGATCAGCACCTTGCAGCTTCATCTGAGCTGCTCCAGCCTGGAGACTCTGGTTTGCAGCCTACTTTGACCTAGCTCTTGGGTGGCGGTATACAGTCCATAATATAGGGGTCGCAAGGGGCGACATGAGTTCTTATGCATTAGTCCATATATAGGGCTACATCTTCATAGGTTTTAGTAGCGAGGAAGCGTCAGCAAGCATGTACACAAGCTCTTCTGGCGTCTTGCGTTTCTGCGGTGCTGTAGTTGGCCTATGTGAAAAAATAACAACGATGCATATGTGAGTGCTAGTGGTCCTCTACGTCATAGCACTGAATATGTTCTTCGTGTGGATGGGTGTGTGTCTGATCCATGTGCTTGGTGGCACCTGTGTTCTTGTTCGCTGGCTATGCCGACATGGCATCTCTAACGATGGCGATATTTGTGGGTGATGTCTAATTGAGTTGTTCCATATGGTCAGTGTCGGCTCCACCTGGGGTCCCAGCCCAAGGTTAAGATGGCACGAAGCTTGCCTGGGTGTGCAGGTTGTGGCCACAGTGGATCTTGATGTTCGGGGCAGCAGTGCTTACATGGGTGCTTAGGTCGTGACGTCATAGGCCATGGTCTGGACGAGAATCGGGGAAAGGGATCGTCCCATTTTCCCTCTTCAACACTGACGCCGAAGGAAACATTTCTGAAAATGAGTCATATTCATGCAGAACCCAAAACCTCATGGCATGCAGACAATTTGAAACCTAAAAGTAATACAACAAATACCATTTTACCACTCTGGTTAATTGTGGGGGTTACAAAGTGGCAAACACCCCATGATTAAGGGGCAGCAATTCCACAACACAGCTTCACAGGCTTTCCAGACGGTTTTCTGACTTGATGGAGCAGAAAGTATGACTACAGAGTGAAAGTAAGAGGTAAGAGGAGAATATACCTTAAACTAGTACAAAACATAAAATTGGTGATTTTAACCTTAAAAGTGAGATGATCATCTAAGGTTCCTCTAAATGTTATTATACCCATTATATTGAGTCATTGAACTGGGAGGAAATAAGAAAGAAGATGTACCAAGAGCTGTGCTATAGAGAACAGAAGAGATTGAAGAAGAGGGTAAAGTGATGTATTTATGTTTGGAAGGAATCAAGAAGGCACAATAAGAGCTGGGTGTGCATAGTAACTATAACATGTCTGATGTGTCTCCGCTTATATTAGACCCTAATCTATAGTGGACTCTAACTAATAAGACAGTAAGAAAGTGAACAATTGACTTTAGTTTCTTTACCCACACTTTGCCATTCATGAAAATGCAAATTAACTGCATTCTCTTCAGAACCACATCCTTGAGTCAATCACTTTGGGATACCCAGGCGTCCTGCCTGTGATACCCCCCACATGCAGGGAAATAAATGGCAGGGGTATAGCTGCTCGGGTAGGATGGAGAAGTGGAAATACAGAAGAGGTACCCCATAAAATAACAAAAAAGAGGAATGCACCTTACAGCATTTCAACCAGTGTCATTCTGGAATCATTTTTTAACATAGAATCCTATTATGGTAGTACAGACTGCTTTGAAATTGTGGGAATCCATTATTTAAGAACATCATGGTGCCAGGGAACTGGACAGCTTGATTCGCCTTGACAGATGTGTACCTGAAAGTCCCTTTGACAAAGCAGAGCGTGCCAGAACTTCTTCAGTACATATGAAATGGAGAAATGGATGTCCATTTGCTTTCCTTTTCCTCTATCATCTGTCATCCTTTGCATCACGAAACTCATACAACACCTGTGACATTTCTGAGAGCCAAGGGTCAGGTGTATTATTGGGCCTGGGCCATCTGGACACATGGGACAACTTACCACATTTAAGTGCTGTGTTTTTTTTTATGTGGGGGTCAGACCCCATATCCGAATTCTATCTCCCTCCCCCCTATACTTCCCACCCCAAACTGCCATTCGACTTTTCCTCTGTCCTCATACCCCTTCCAAAACCTAGCGCAGTAAAATGCAGTACGTTGCCCCTCTGAGCATTGTGGCCATACATTATAAAAACCCAAACCAGTACCATTTAAGGAATAAATAGAAAGCCCATAAATCATTTTTAGCAAAAAAGAAAGCCTTTCTTGGCTGACTGTGCTGGGAAAGGACTAATTACTGCAGTTTCTACTCAGAATCCTTGCAGATTCTGGGAATGTGTCGTTAATGGCCTTAGAGTCACGAGGACGGGATAGAAATAATATCTCTACTGATTGTTGTTTAGAGTCCAAAAGCAAAATACATCAGTGCTTTCACTTACTGCAATGAAAGACCTTTAGTTAGGGATTTAAAATATCTCTCATTCTGAGACTATCCACTTTATAATGCCAGAGGTAACACATGTCCTGTTTCCAGCTAAATATAAAAAGAGAGTGGGCCATGGCTACATGCCGAACTACTTTTCTAAATTGAACCCTGATGTGTGGAGCCCCCTTTGAATGAATGTTGTTAACCTTATACTTAGTATCAATACGTTTCCTGAGTCATGTAGCTGTCTATTGTTCCTTTATTCACGAAAGGAGTTAGAAGTCTTTCATCGAGTTATACCCTGACATTGCCCCTAGTTCCTTCTTGTAAACTTTTTGGCTCAATACATTTTAAAATATCATAGGATTTGGTGGAGAACAATAATAACCTAATCCCCACCAATTTAGGTTTACGAGAGAGTTTTGGGACTGCCCACAAGGGTCTAAATCTATACATTTTACTGGCCAAATCCAAACATATCAAGGAAGATTCAATATTTGTAGATTACATGGATCTTAACAATTCATTTATTTTTGGTGACTATAGAAAACCTGTGTATCACGCTAGTTATCTACAGCATTCCTTTGAGTAATTATGGAACATCTGGAGGAAATTCATGCTTTGCTGATTGAAATATAGGCCGAAGAGAGTAATTACTTCATATTTCCACCTTCATATTCCACCTTCTGCTATGGTTGCCTGGGTGCTTGCTCCCCTATTTCCTGCCTGCCCCCGTCATTGGCCCTGTACCGGGCTGTCACCCCCACCCTCCCTCCTTTTCTTCAAGACTTGCTGAGGCTCCAGCTTTCCCTCAGCGGAGGAGATTCCACCTTCTACTGTGTCTTCCTGGGTGCTTGCTCCCCAGGTTCATGCCTATCCCCATCATCAGGCATTGGTCCAGCAATAGTCCCTCCCAACAGCTATCCTCTTCTTCCTGACTTCCGTCCTTTGTATTTCATTCTGCCTGGGCATCTTCGCCCGGACCCGTCCCTTCTTAAGGATGGTAATTCCAAAGGGCTGTGTTCCTTCTGCCCTTTTCGACCTTTGTGGACCAGTGTGTTCTTCTCCCCTGTCCCATTTGAACTTCTGCTATTATGTTGTCTACCTCTTTCTTTCACTGTTCTGCCCACCCTTCCCATCCTTATCTCTCTATTACACTGCCCCTTCACACATTTCCTTATTATTTCTTTTTTCTGCTTTTCTTGTATTTTTATACAACATGACTCTGTCCATTCCTGTTCCTGTTCTCTTAACCCACATTCTTCTGCCCTATTATTTTCTTCTACACATGCAACAATATTATTTCCATCTAATTCCTCTTAACCTCTCTCTGTTTATCTTATGCATGTTCTGTCTGTAACAAGACCAATTCTAAACTTGACTCCTTTGGTTCGTCTTAATCTTCAGTGCATTTGTATTGTGAAAACTTGGGATTGCCTCCTCTGACACTGACTCTCCTACTTATTTCTTTACGTCTTCCACTTTTGTCTCCCATTCTCCTCAATTCAGCGAGTGTGAAGGGGGCACAGGGATTCTCTTCCACCCCTCCTTGATTGCCCTCCCCTGTCTCTCTTTTCTTCTCCCTTCTCCTCCTTTGAATATCACATGCTGCCTTCTCTAATCCCTGGTCTATAGATTTCCCCATAATATCATCACCCCCCACCCCTGATGCCTCATCATCTTTCTGTGATGACTAGACACTCTCCTCACTTTTGTACTGCCTTCTTCTTCTCCCGCTTTCCTCCTAGTAGATTTTAATCTTCATCACTCTTTAACTTATGAATCCTATCATCTTCTCCTTTTGCTCCTCTCTTATGCTTTTTGTCTTCTGGTGTCTCATACCTCCCACTTCTGAGTCTCCTCCCTCAATTTAATGTTCTCTTCCTCTGTCCTTTCCTCATTTATTGTTCTCTTCCTCTGCCCCTTCCTTCTCTATTCTTGCAACCGCTTTTCATCGGTCTGGCAATGCTCTACGCTCCGTCACTATCTGCCCTATTCCATTTCCTCTGCTTCTCCTCCAAAATTCTTCTTTGTTCTCCCACTGCAATTTGAAGAACTTCAACCTCTCTTCTTTTAAATATTTTGCTCCCTCTTTTTACCTACCCTGTCCATCTTTTCTTCTTTTGCTCCCAATAAAACCTTTGCTCTTCTTACCTTCTCACTCTCATCTGCCTTTGGACACATCCTATACTCTGCATCCCTTCAAATCCCTAAAAGCCCTCACCGTCCTAGCTTTCCCTCAATGTCGTCCTTTCCAATCTTCCTTGTGCTGGACAGAATGCCACTAGAGATAAGCTCATTCTCTTTCTGATCTTTTCTTATTGTCTTCTCTTCACTCTTCATTTGACTCAGTTCTGCTCTTGGCCAAAAAAAGTTACTTTTCTTATCTCATAAACCTATATTCACGTACCCTTGTTATTTTTTCCAACTTGTCAGTTCTTCAGTTATATTCTTCTCTTGCCTCAACTGTGGCTTCCCATTGTCCTTCTCCATCTCAATCTTTCTCATATTTCTCAACCCTCACTGACTTCAATGCTCCAAAATTTCTCAGCAGTCCTCATCCGAGTGCCTCTTCAGAAGATCCTCAACCATATTCTCTCATGCAATGCAAGCTTGGTTTGGTCTCGATGAATACGAGATTAATGTGGAAGAGGCTCTTACTTTGTGGTATGTTTATGACCCTCCCCATATTGCATTGTTTGCAGAATTTGGGGCTGATGCTCAGTGATCGGGAAACAGATACATTCAGGTCTGACGTTAGGAGCCACAATAGAGGATGGCTTGACACCATGCAGCTATTAAAAAGATAACTGCATCAGCGGAATAGGAGCGTAACCTGTAGAAACATCCTTAAATACATGCAGTTTGGTGACCTGCGCTTGGTTCACATAAGGAATTGGGTACAATGCATGCATGTTTGCACCAATTTCAGTCACCTTTAACATGGAATAATGACTTGTGTTTTAGATTTAATTTATTAGAAACTAAGCATGATCTCTTGGTTTGGAGCAGAAATTGCGAAGTTTCTACAATATTTCACTTTTCTTCTAGCGGAAATGAAACCTTAAGCACTTAGTGTTGGTATTTGATTATCTTAAGGAGGAAAGGGTTTTGTTTTTCGGTTGTTTTGTCCATTACCATTCTTTTATTACTAGTGATGTCTTATGGGAAAGATGTTATATTACAGAGTTGGTTGCGCTGATATTGGCATTAATGCAGTTTTTACAGAAGATTGGAATACATTAATAGATTGATTCAACATTGATGTGAAACAATTATTATTAGGATGAACTTTCTGGCATAATATCATTTGGATTTATTTATCTTTATTGTCATATGCTTATTGTTGATTTGTATGTTTTGTATACATTTTGTCTAAGGTTCACTTGGAACCATGAACACAATTTAAAAAAAAAGAATGTTCTCTTATTCCCAAAGTCTTCCCTCTTCTTGTTTCTTATCTAAATGTTTTTATTAACTCATCTATCTTTTTATTGAATTTTCATGCAATCATGTTTCTAAAACTCTTCTTTAATACCCTCTATGCCTTTTAAATACTGTCCCATCTCTCTTCTCCCTTTCCGCTATACATTTTTGCATTTATTATCCACTCCCCAAGGTCTTTCTACCTACAGTAGACTCCCGTCTCTACTCCCTTCCTCTTCTTCACCAATATGGTTTCTCCCCTATGCACTCTAATGAGACAGCTCTGTCTTTTTCTGGTTTTCATAAAAAACGTTCTAATCGTACTTTCTTTATTTGTGGGTCTGGCTCCCATTTTCCTTCTCTTCCTTTGCATATTGGAGTCCCCCAAGCCTTTGTTCTTGGACCTCTCCTCTTTACTCTCTACATTTCTACGTTCTCAGTGATCATTAATCAATGTGGCTTTTCCTTTCATGTCTATGCCGATGATTCAAACATATTTATATCTTTCTCTAACTTTACTGACTCTCTACACACTTTGTTTTCTTCCTGTTTACTTACTATCCAGCAGTTGATGCTTGTCTCCTTTTAAACATGTTCTTTGTATTGCCCTCAAGTGTCTTCACATCCTCAATCCACCCTATATAATTTAATTGTACTGTCCTTGGTCTCTCTACCTTCAACTATCCCTCCGTAAACTCCTCCCCTCTCGGGCCCTTTGCTCCTCTTCTTCTAACTCCCTACGGGTTAGTCGTTTTGCAAAAAAAACGAGTTAGGGGTAGATCTCTGTCTTCGGCTGGTGCCTCCCTTTGGAACAGCCTCCCGGCCACCTTGAAACTTGAGGAAAAACATCTTCGGTTCTGGAAACTTTCAAGACCTTCCTCTTTGCCTCTGCCTTTGCCCCCCTTCTCCCCTGTTGATCAGTTTCTTCTCATGGCATTGTGCACCTGGCCACCCTCGGTTCTTTCGGGCCCAGGTACCTGCTCACCCTGCCACCCTCCTGCACTGTCTCCAGGCCACCATCTGCACTAGGGTTCTGTATCTGTACCCATACAGTTCCCCTCCCATGTTTCTTCTGCACCTATCAGATATACCTTTCTGACTAACTTTCACCTGCACTTGCTGGCTGCACTACCATGGTTTAAAGCCCTTATTTATTATTTATTCTATTTAATATTTATTTATGTTCTCTCTCCTCTGCTTCGCACTTTCCACTCACCCCCCCTTTCCTTGCATTTTTCCTCCATTTTCCTTTCCCATGCACTCGCGCTTTCTTAAATGTCACTGGGTCTAGTAAGATTGCTGTTTTTCTGTTTTTTTCTCCCTTGTTCCCCTCCCTTTTTGCTGGTCACGCTCTGAAACACTTGTGTACGAGAGCGATATAAATAAAATATCATTTCATTTCATTTTTCATTTCAATCTCTCTTCTTAGTAACGGTACCTAAACCACCCTGTGCTAATCCCTTTTTTGCTTCTTTTTCCTTTTGGCCGCTAAACACTAACTCTCTTGCCCTCTTACTTTGTTCTTCCATTTATTTGCCTTTATTCTTATCTAGGCTCAAATCTTTCCTACTCTATTCTACTTCTTAAATACTTCCAGAACAGCCACCATTTCAAAGTATTGTATCATTGTAATGTTTATCTTGTTCAGCCCTTGGGCATAAGCTCTATATAAACAAATAAATACTAATTCAAATAGTTCAAGATTGAGCAAGAGATTGGAAAAGGATGTGCGCTGCCTCCTTTAATTTCTTTACCAATTGTCTGTAATCTACCTTCTGCCAAATGGTGGCTGACGTTCCGCATGTTGAAAAAAAGCAAAACTCCTCTCCTGGCCTCTGCAAAAGATATTGTTCTTAAAGGATGCACCCTAGTGTCACTGCAGAAATTGATTAC
Source organism: Ambystoma mexicanum (assembly GCF_040938575.1). Classification (NCBI taxonomy): domain Eukaryota; kingdom Metazoa; phylum Chordata; class Amphibia; order Caudata; family Ambystomatidae; genus Ambystoma; species Ambystoma mexicanum. Next base: position 874,236,333 of record NC_090932.1, on the reverse strand, counting down.
TGCTACTACTCACCACATGAACCTACTTGATCTTCGGATGCATGCATCTAAATCTGCAGTGATTGTTTTCTCCACGTATAGTATACAGCATGGGTATTTTATTTTGAAAACTAATAGCAATAGAATTGAAAGGGTATCCGTTAATGATTATTTGGACGTCACATTTGCCACACATGTACTATTTAAGTGCTATGTGGTTAAAGAAGTGGCTAGGCTAAGTCGGGCAATAGTAGAGATTTTTAGATTTGCTGAAAACTATCAGGCTTCACCATTAACGATGACCCTATGAGCTTTTGCTGCAAAGACATATGGAGCAGGGTTATTTAGGCTTACCTACTGACATTTGTTGAGAATAGGTTTTGTAAGTGATGAGTGGGCCTTTCTCATTGTTCCCCCTAATATCCTGCCCATACTGAATTGGAGATGCACTCTCTTGATGAAGTACTAAATCCTGTACAACTGTTATTGAATAGCTGGTTCAACACTTAGGCAGTACTAACCAAGACATTATTAAACAATATGTTTTGCAGTGATGGGAGTTTCTATTATCCCCTGGATTTCCTTTGTCCAATCAGAATTGACAATGATCCAATCCTTAAACTGCCTCAAAGAGCACAGATAATTATTCAAACTCCTGTATACGGAAGATAAAGAATGTCCTACTCATTTTCTATTGCATAGGGAGAGAAACCGCTAATTGACAAAAGCATCAAAAAGGGCATTAGATATGATCTTATGTCCAGGGATTATACAAGCATCCTGTGATTGGTCCCCCACTCCTTCACACCATATTTTCCTTTTGAGAATTAATTTCAACTGTTTTCAATTAAGAACAGTTACAGGGTCTGGGGCTGGCTGATTGCTCTGTGATTGTTTTTGCCAATTTTTCCAGAATGAGCTGTAAACCATAATGCACTTTACATTTCCTGTACTGTGGTGAACAGGAAGAAGCACTCAGATGATTAGAGGTAGTTTTCAATGAGTGTTATGTAACTTAAAAGAACCAAAATGCCTAACTAGCTCTATTGCTATGAGGGATGTTCCCTACCCAGTGAATCAAAAACTAAGGGTGCACTTTAAAGTCCAAAATAAAGTTCTGTGTCTGAATCCTATCCAAATAACTAGCCATACCACTTTTAGAAAAACATCTAACTAAAAAAGGAAAGGGGAGGTTTTGTGCAAAAGCCGGAGAAGGGCATCTGACTACCCCAAATTATAATTGGTTTATTCTTGGGGTTCAAAGTTCCTTTTTGCACAACAGGATATTCTTCCCAGTCTTTTTAAAAAGGTATGGGTTTCACTCTCTCCTGTTAAAAGAGAAAACTGTCTCTTGTTGTGAACATTTCCGTTCCTCGAGGACTTCTTGTAAATAAACACAAAAAACGCTGCCTCCTTCGAGGTGTTGGCCTTCACACAAAATCATGTTATCCTCATACAAGTTATTTTCTTTTGCCCAAGTTGTTTCACATGGGACGGCTATCCAATCTGTCCTATTAGAGTTCTGTACCCGCTGTTGCCTCCTCAGCCTTAATTCGAAGTGTTCATTCAAATCTCTTCCTCAATATCCCTTTCATAGGGTATTTGCACAGTCATGTTTCTCAGGCTGCCATAACCTTGATGGTTTTTCCAACCATTTTTCACAATGTTTGTATTTCTATCAATCCCCCTTTTAAAGGGTATATCTGTACACTCTGGTTTGTCAGGCTCCCGTAACCTTGATAGCTTTTCTAGCCGTTATTCACAATTTTCAATCCTTGTAAAAATCTGCTCTCCATCAGGTTTCTCAGGCTCCCATAACCTTGTTGGCTTTCCCTGCAGCTACTGGTCTTTGTAGCTACGGTCTGATGTGTGCGTAACTCAGTGACTTGGGCTCCTTCATATGATCTGGTGTTGGCATCTGTTATTGGCCCATCACTGCTCGTTTGTGATCGTGCCACCAGATGACACGTGGGCCTGCCGATCTCTGCTCCTTCTCTTACCTCAACTGTTCAGTTGGGAAGAATGCCAACTCTCAGGCATTCATCTCACGACTTGTTCGCCCTCCTCGCTATGCCTGGCTTAGTGGCTGTGGGATATGTTTTGGGGTTATACCTGACTTTGTGGTATTTTTATTATGGCGGTAAAGAGTGTTTTTTTTAGTGGTGGTATCTCTTGTGGTTATTCATTGGGGTATTTCTTTTGTTTTATAGTGGTGAGATTAACGTCAGAATATTGCCTAACAATATTTTTTTACCAGGGTCACTCACTGTAACGAGGTACTGAACTTGATACGCTCAGAATATATCACTTATGCCCCCTGCACGCAGTATTTTATGTACAATACCGCAGTATGAACTTCTGTGGCTGAATTGCAAAATCATAAACAACAAATTGAAACACTGCACAGTCATTCACTTTCCAGCTAGATAGTTCACAGCAGTTATTTCCCTTTGGGATATTTCTAGTCTCGCAATAATGCACCACAACACACTTTACTTTGTAATGTGTTGATTTATCGTACCATGTAAATGCACAATGTATAACTGGCAACAGTTATGTGCATTACAGATTTTACAGTTGAATGTATTATACTGAGTAATGGCACTTTTCAACAATAAAACAATCTGTGCACAATCTTACCACTCGTCCTTGGAAGCACGGAATTTAGCAAAAGTTACACTTTCAATAAAATGAGAACGTAGCAATGGCAACAGTTAATTTCAAAATTGCATTCACTTTTAACATTGACAACACTAAACATGAAATGACCGATTTCCCTGACTAACTGACCAACAGGCAATCCAACCCCCTCACTTTACTTATATTTACCTAGAAATGGGTGATATTTAGGTGATATTTCTAGCTCAGCGGAACGTGGGAACCTGGGTCGACCTGTTCAGATAAGAACTGCTATGGTACCAGGCAACTCACCAGCTCTAATTGTTCATTTTTGCTTTTCTGTCTCTGTCCAATGCATACTAAACTAATAAAACCCTTTAACTCACAGCCCCCATCAGAGTCCCCAGCAACCTCTCCTACACGGCGCAGTGTGGCTCCACCCCTCCAGGACATCAAAGGTGCAGAGGCTCGCCTCTGCGAATCGGTTCCCTTTCCTCTGTAGGAGTTTCCTTTATTATACATGTAACAGGAATAAACAGAGTGGCGTCCTACTTCACTGACCATCCCATTCAGGCTGTGTTCAGCATTGCCTGTAGCCAATACATGTAGAGAACAATCTTTGTGGAATAGTAATTGCAGGGGATATTAAAGTCTATTCCACATTCATATATGCAGACAAGGTGGTTTGGACTGGGAGTTCCACTCTGGAATGGGAGTCGTTGTCCCCAAGAGTGGAGTCACTCCCAGTGAGGTCAAACTTGCCCAGATCCCTAGCAAGGGTCTTGAGAAGCAGGCTCATCACTCTAGCCTCAAAGGGTGTGGCTCCCCTTTGGGGAAAAGGGATGAATTTCCAGATTCGTCACAGTAATTAGTACTAATATGTGCGATGAAAAACTCTGATACCAGTTTTAAAAGCTACACATTTTAAACACACAGAGCCACATTTGTCTTTTTAGCTTTGTCCATTTCTGTCCCTAGAACTTGGATATTAGTTCATGTTGTAAAACAAGCACTTTTTGTTAGGGAAATCTATTTGGGAATGCTATATTAGAGACGTTTCAGATGGAATTCTAAGCTAGTATTTATAGCTGAAATATTGGGGTAATTCATTGCAATGGACCACCAACATTACGACAATTTGTATTATTACTATAATACAGCTGTGTAAATACAAAGAAGCTTTTTTATACATATTACAGTAAAAAACATGACCATTTATGCTCAACCTAGAAAAATATAACATTAACAGAATGCAATTGCTAGTTCATTTGCAATATGCAGTAATTGTATACACTTATGATAAATATATTAGCATATGACCATTTCATTCATTCATATTTTGACTTCATCTCATAATCTAATTGCACAAGACATGATATCGGGATCATCACTAGTCACTACCCTGTCTCAGAATGACCCTCTAGCCACACTCACTATATAAAATTACAAAACAGTTTAGAAATTTGCCACATAGGTAGGTGTATTACAAGGCAATAATAAGTGTTTAAACATTCCTTAAATGTTTCACCACACAACCGGCAATGCCTGTTAATTGTAGGGATGGTATCCTGAGGACCTACACCATCAAGCGTTGAGAGCTGATTACATTTTAGGTGCAAATGGTCACATGTAATCCAATGATTTGGAAACAGATACATATATTACAGCATTTTCCCAACCAAAAAAGTTCCCAAAATGAGGGAATTTGCATCCCCTACACACTATCTGGGGCTGATTAAGCCAAACTTTTCAATGTCTATTAGGACTAGCTGTATGATCAAGTGTAGTGTGTTCAATTTTAATATGTGTTCCAAAACTACTTCAGACAAATTCTTGCAATTCTGCATCTCATAATAAATCAATAAAGTTTAATAAAACATGCAACACATTTCGAGATATCCATCACTTCATCAGGGGTACAATTCATCAAAATATCTGCAAATAATTGAGACAAAATTTCCATAAGTGTTTTAGAAACATGATTGATGCAATAAACCTCAAATGCAACTAACACTGAACCAATGTGTTTTTAATGATTGCTAACAGCACTGTGACATCGACAAAGAGCAGAATTGGGTAGTTGGTTTGGCCAACTTTGTTGACATCTATCTGGACATCTTTCAAGGCCACATCCACATGTTTTAAAAAAAGATTGCAAAACACCGGAGTCAAAATGCACCCAACCTTACGGTCCTATTGTTGCCAAATGGGTCAGATAATGTTGGCAATAGCAAACTTGTGCATTGCTGTCTTGGTAGATGCATGTTAGCAGTGCTAGACACCTGTCCATTCCAAGAACTTCTAACTAGGACCATATTTTTTATGTCTAGTAGGTCAAAGGACATTTTTTTATTTATAAAGGCAAGGAGGGCAGGCAACATAAAACCATTGTTCGACAGTGCCTATCCCTCTATGAAAGCTGATCTGTGATAAATACGTTTTAAATATCTAGTTAATCGCTACTTGACATTAAAAGCTTACATCGAAGGACATATACAGCACATATTTACACATATAACTACTTGTTTTTGTTTACTGACATGATTAGGCTAGTTTTTGTTTTTACTGACAATGAGAATTTCCAAAATTTACAAGGTACTATATATCTACACATTAATCTTTTTTATATGTTCTTAACGTACTTTCCTTACAGTTTAATCTGCGATCATAGTGCACATACATGGGGCAATAAGTACTCTGTAAACACACAATTAATTTGTGAACATGATGATTAACTCTGATGTTATTGTCATTTTTTGGTGCTGTTGTTTCTTTCTTCCTTACTTTTGTTTCCCTGTATGTGCCCCTAATTTGTATATATTGTGCATTTTTATATGTATTTTTTCTACTAGCACAAGTGTGTGGTAAGTTTACAATTGTTACCTATTCATTACATTTTTAACATTCCTCAAAACTCTCATAATGTAGCATTTATTATTTTACTATTGGAAATGACCAGATTAAAAATATTGTACTTTTATGGTGCATGCTGCAACCACTGCCGATATGTATATATGATTAGGTTCTTCTACTAACAACAACACTAGAATATAATGATTTGTTGTCATGAGTATATTCTTTAATACATTGAGTAGTTCATGATAGTTCTCCCAATCACCCCTAACATCTTGTTTCCAACACTATAAACTCAACCCCTTGTAGGGACTGTCATCAGTGATGTCATCATTGGCATTTGTGATGTCATCCTTCATGTCCTAGGTGCTAGTCCTATCAGTGCATGGTGGTGGCATGAGTTATGGTTGCTTAGCTTACCATATCTGGAGAATTTCTGAGGTTTTTCGGTTTTACTTGTAACCATAGCGTCCCTTTAACAAAGTTTTACATTGAATTTCATAGGTTTTTATTAGTGCAACTTAACCATAACGTCACTTAAACAAAGTTTTTTCAGTGAATTTGATAGGTTTTTACCAGCGCATGCTAATTTCCTACAACTTAATATCATACTTAACCCAATTTAGCAACATTTCGGACCAATTTGCAAAGTTTAACCTTAAAACTCTGCCATTTACCACCTTCTAGCATCATTTTTAACACACCTATACATTTTTAGCAACTTTTTCCACCATTTTCGTGTTTGTCGATGTTCGCGAACATCTGATGACATTGCTGACTTTTTTTTTTGGAGAGTGTCACGTGACCTTGTGCGCACAGTTTGATGGCATATTTGCGAACACTTCCGCACTTCGGAAACAAGTCTGTGCTTCGCGGACAATTCGGAACTGCATTTTCTGCTGATCTAGCAACTTCCAAGCTCAAAATTTACCCTTGCACAATTTGTACACCTATTAACAATCTAGCACAAGGCACATACTTGGAAGAATATTAGCAAAACTGCTATTTATCTGACAAATGGCATCAGCTATTGCCATTCCTCCTCCCCAAGAGCCACCACCACCACCAGCTGGAGCACCTACAAAACAAAAGAAGCACAGTACTTCAATTGGACAATAAAGAGGACCAAGAAGATGAGGTAGAGGAAGGGCCTACCTCTAGCACCGAGAGAGAATCATGGGTGTGGCAGTTTTTTACCACTGTTCGGAATGTACCAAAGGCTAAAGCTACAAAAGTGAAATGCACTGAGTACTCAGTCGCAGACTACCTGGACAGTACTCCTACAGGTCCACCTCCATGCGCCGCCACACCAAATTCAACCACTGCAATGCTCTCAGACAGTCTGTTCCATTCTTACAAAGTACTAGGCTGTCTTCCTCCACCTCATCTTCACCAACCAATACTGTAACCACACAGCCTGCTTCTGTGGGACACAAAATCCCACCAGATGCCTTGCAAGCGATAAAAGAAGCTGTTAATCCATATTTTTCGAAGATAACAGTACTCTGTATATACTGCAACACACCACTCTGCAGGGGGAGCAATTTTGAAGTGCTTTTGAAGCTGTTATCAAGGAGCATGAGAAACACTGCCCCCTACCTTAGATGTAACACACGCACAAAATCTTCCCCTGTCCACATTCCCCTCCATATTACTGTTCGGTGCCTCTTCTCTCATTTCCCCTTCCCACCATATTTTCTGTCCTGCCCTGCAAAAAACAAAAAAGGGTCCTTTAGGAACCATCTTTCACAGTTAAAAAATATAACTAAAAAAAAAATCTTATAGACTCCATCTACTTTACATTTCTCAGTAAAGTAGATAGACTCAATATTTTCCAACATTTCAATTATCATTTTGTGTTATGCTAATGGGAATAGAATCACCGAAATAAACTAAGCAGGCGAGTGTGGGGGATACAAAAAGACAGAGGTTGGGGAGGAAGATGGTGGCAGGGACAGCCGGCCTTCAGGCCTGGCCTCTTGGAACGCAGGCTTGTACCAGCGGTCCAAGCCCGCATTCCTACCCATCTGATTGACTGGATCTTCTGCCAAGAGCACTAATGTACAATTGTATATTAGAGAAAAATATAAAATGACAGAAACTTCTATCCCAAATACTTTTCTCTAGCATACAATAAGGACCATAATCAACTATTCATAGTTTCCACAGTCCCCTTTCAATGCCATGGATCATTAAAAGACCCGGATGGCATGTGTACACCATCGCACAGAGCAGCCCTTCTACCCTTTTAATTTTAGATTTGTAACACTTCATCAATACCTCCTTTCAAACAGCCACACATCCATCCACCAATCACTTTCAAAAACTGTACACATAACCCTATGACCATATTAAGCTTCCACACTCAATCTGCCACTTACAATCTTTTACATCTACATTTCCATACTTATACAAAAAATAAATTGTACACAATACTCATATAAATGCACATATGCATTGTGCAGTGAGAGAAGTGCATAAATAAAACAGCAGTACAGATGGGCAAATGCTCATGAGAACCCAGGAGGAAAATGCCAAGGTATGCCATGGAAGGATGCCACTGGGTAACTACTGGAGCAGAGAATTCCCAAGGGTGGGATGCATCTTAACCATAACATCCCTTTAACAATGTTTTTTCTGTCCATTTGTTAGGTTTTTATAAGTGAAAATGTTTCATGGTGTTAATCACTATTTATAAGTTATTAATAAGTCCTCTTTTCATATATATGAAAGAACTGTAAACCTTCTTTAAGAAACATATTTTTTGCAACACATACTTATGTCTGTCGTTATCAGCAGCACACACTGGGGATGGAAGTTAGTGTTCAATTGCCTACAGCATAAGGCTCAACCATGACCCCAGCCGAACTAAACCACCCTTATTTTTCGCTGCACCTGCCCTGCATGCTAGCTCAGTATCCACTATAAGCTCATAATGCAACCAATGGCCAATGCTCATGTCTTGCAACCATGTGGAGTCCCCCAAGGGGCAAGCATGTCACCATTGCTGTTTAACATCCACTTGAGGTACTTATGCCTAGTTCTTGACCATATTAATACCTACTTCACTAACTATGCTGATGATACGCAGCTGGTATTTGAACTAAGTGGCGATTATCAGAAGGACAGTGAGCAACTCAACACGATTTATAATTACGTGGAGCAATGGATGGACTCCAATTGGATGTGTCTTAATGGGAAAAAAACGGAGCTCATGATTTTTGGCTCATCATACGCCCGAGCTAAGTTACCTACATCCTACGCATCCTTTCAGATCAAAGACACACCTATACCAGTATTAGGCAAGGTCAAAACCCTCGGTATGATGCTTGAAGCATCCTTAGGGGCAGAGGCCCAAGCACAATACGTTAAGAAAAACTGTGCTTACCACCTCCGTCTAATAAAAGCCATCAGACCCTTCTTATCAAAGGAAAATTGCGCAACCATAGCTAGAGCCACCATCTTGTCGCGCCTCGACTATGGCAATGCCTTACTTCTGGGTGCCTCCAAACGGTGCCTACAAAGCAACCAAGTTGTACAGAACAACGCAGTAAGAACTGTGAAGCTTAAATCTAGAACAGAGCACATCAGCGACTCCAGAAGGGAGCTTCACTGGCTAAAAATTGAAGATAGGGTGCACTTCAAGACCCTAACTATTGTCCATAAATGCATCCACGGAAAAGCACCAACATACCTAAAAACGAGAATCAGACCATACGTTCCAAATAGAACACTGAGATCATCTCAACTCGGCAAAATTGCAATAGCCCCACATAAACTTAAAAGTGGCCTAGGCAGAGCCTTTCCGTCCCTAGCAGCCAATCTCTGGAACAACCTCCCGGACCACCTAAGAATAGAGCCAAATTACATCCGCTTCCGCAAATCGCTAAAAACCCACATCTTCAAATAAATTACCATACGTCCAAATTCCAGCTGGAGTAATCTCTGCATGTTTCTGTCCCGTCTCTGCTGTTTGTTCTTGTTTGTCTGTCTATCGTGTTCTTGTCTCTGCGCCCCGAGGCTCGCGAGCTACCGGCGCAATACAAATATTAAATAAAATAAAATAAAAAATAAAAATGCCCAATCTCCAAATCCATGGGGAATAGACTTGGGCCATGCCACATTCTGCAGAGTACACATTTGTGTTTGTCAAGGGCCAGGCCATCGGCAAACGCACATATTTGAAAAACCATGCTTTCCAGTTCTAGCTGACCCTCCTTGTGCATATTTGCTACAGTCCCATCGAGCACTTCAACCTGTACCGACGGGCACATTTCTTCCCTTTCAGCCTATCCCAATTTTAAAAAACTTTACCATGTAGCTGGTCCCCGGTGGCCATGCCCACTTTAACCCCATTGCTGGTCCCTCGTAGTCATGACCAGTAGCCAGATTGTCTGGCCACTACCCAACGCCACAGGCTATACCTCAGTCACCAAAGGTATATCACTATTTTTGTACCTATATTATGACACTTCTCAAAACATAAATCACTGACACATTTGCAAAACCATGCTTTCAGTTCCTTGCCAATGCTCCTTATATGAGTTTCCTGCAAATCCACCCATGTTTTATTTTTTCAAAAGTGTCAACATTTACATACATCCAATAATCATATAACTTAGCCCCCACTTAACAAATTCAAACATTCAAGGTCTATAATCTTTCAGAAAACTTTTGACCACATTTGTCAAACGGCAACAAAGTCATAAGCCATCAAAAATGTTGAGACGTCCCTCTAGTTTTGCCCCCGCTTGACAAAAAAAACCACCAACCTTTGCAAAAACATTCACATCTAGACTTAAAATCTTTTTGTGCAGATTCATTAAATGGCATCACATTTATAGGCCTCTACAATATTTTGGGACCCCCTTTTAATTGTGTTCACTCTTGACAAAACAGCACCACAATTTGCTAAACCATTCAGAATCAGGTCTACAATTAAATTCCAAAATGTCATACAGTTTCATTGAGTGGCGCCACAATTATAAGCCATCCAAAAACTGCTTTTTGCCAACCCTGTAACGCAGAAATAGGCATAGATATGCCAGAACATCACAGGACTACCCCGACCATCCATATCCCATCCTCATCACCCCTCACCTCCCTCGAGATTGTTTAATTAGCTTGACAATTGCAACGTTGTGTTTTTAATATGTTTTTACCTCGAGGGTGGGCGTTTCCAAAAATCTGACGCACCTCACGCTTTTCACCATCGAATAAGAAGGCGCGTCGGAGGTCCATGGACCTCACGCCACCCTCTATTCCAATTGGAGGCCCACGCGGACTGACCAGGGAAGTGAACTCGCGGACCGAACCCAGATACCACAAATTTCTTTGTACCTACTTTTTGGTCATTTAAAAAAAACGACTGGACGGATTTACACCAAATTTATAAAAGCATGCTTTCTGGACCAAACTATCGTTCCTGCCACCAATTTGGTGAAAATCCATCCTGCAGTTTGGGCTGTAGGCATGAGCAGAAATTGTTTTCCATTGCGTCTTTGTGAAAAACCATACCTTTTTGGATACCTTGTAACTTTGCCCACCCTTAACGGAACCTCACCAAACTTCGCAAAATCAATACGACAGGGTCATAGACTTTTTGGCAAAATTTTGTGAGGAGTCGCGTTCAAGTGGGGCCGATTTATAAGCCACCTAAAAAGTGGTCTTCCTATTGGTTGAGCAACTTGACCATAACTACAGGGCCGCTACCACATATATATTTTCACTGAAAAAACTTTTGTTAACTTTGACAAGATGTATCCCAACAAAACTCTTGAAATTCAGCGGATGTTGGAAGTCATGACCGGTTTAACTGTGTGTGCCTGTTTATGTCCCTCATACTGCTATGTCCCCCATAATGCCATTTTGTATGTGATTCTGAATTTCTTCTTTTATAATATGTATGTGCTTATTGGTTCTGCAGTGGCAATGTATGAAGTTAAGTCGGATATGACTTCCCACATCTGCTGATTTTCAAGGGTTTTTTTGCAATAAATCTTCTCAACTTAACTAAACTTTTAGTCAAGTTTTTTCTGTGAATTTGAAAGGTTTTGTTATACTATAGTATTTTATGGGCTATTATTTTGGCTTTCACCATTGGATAGTGGCCACGAGCGACTATACATGTCTTTTGGGCCTAACAAACTTGGCTAGTGAGCACGGCTTTTAGCCATGCCCACTGTATCTTTTAAAACATTTAAGGCCGACTAGCTATGGCCTTTGGCCATGACCACTATACATGTCTTTTGAGCCCACTAGCCAGGGCTTCGGTCGTGCCTGCTGTATATTTTAAAATACTAATGGACCACTAGCCATGCCCTTTGGCCATGACCACTATGCATGTCTTTTTGATTCCATTAGCGAAGGCCTTCGGCCGTGCCCACTGTATATTTTAATACACTAATGGGGCCACTTGGGATGACCTTCGGCTGCAACCATTATACATGTCCTTTGAGCCCACTAGCCTTTGTACTTGGCCAGGCAGTGCATCCTTTGACCATACCCACTGTGTATTTTATCTGTCCAAATACTTTTGTCTTTATTCTCTTTTTTTTTGCCCAGAACCACGCCCATGATACCAACGTGCTACAGATAGCTGCGATTGTCGTCTGATAACCAGCTATTATTTTTTTCTCCTGCCATGATCCCCCCTCTCCTGTAAACTCATGTTTCCCTCCCTAGTCCTATTCCATGCTCTTCCTAACCTCTGTCATTCTGTGTGAAGAATTTTCTATCCCTATCTCATTTTCTTTTTTGGTCTCAGTTATTCTGCTGAATAACCGCGGCTACGGGAAATGGTTTGTGCTCTTAACTTGGTCCTCAGCCCCCCTCCAACTCCCAAATTTTACATGGTGTCCTCTCTTCCTGCACCTCAAGCCTAATGCCATTTCATTATTTTTCCTCCTCTGAATTGCATTTTTCCCCCTTTTTCGTCTTCGAGTAGCCGCGGGTATAACCGTGGTTATCTCTTGCATCGAAGAAACAGAGATGAAGGCTTCTTCATTTCTGAAATAGTTATACAGATATACATTTGTGAGAAAAATATAATAGAATTCTCTGTCAAATATTTAAAACAAATATTTTATTAGATTTTCAATTTATAACACATATAGCAGTAATGATAAAACAGTTCGATAAAGCTCCTCCTAAGTTCATTCAACAAGAATAAGCATAACAGTAGGTCATCTCATAAAGCCATTGAACAATTATTAAACAATAATCGACCTTCCCCCGCTACGTTTAACGACCTTATTACGTAGTCCGACTTAACTTGAGATCGAATATGCAACATTTGGGGGTACATTCGGGAAGTATTTTGCCCGCAACAATGGATTCTAACTTAAGGTTCCCGTTGTGAAACTTTACAGTACATTGCCTTCCCTGCTTCATCTCCCCGCCGATGTTTTACTGAAGCGTTAATAAACTCGGAATACATCTGAAGGCATTGTAAATGACAGCTCTGTTCATCTCAATTAATGACCTCCAGGGCTTAGTTCGAAATTGACCACGCTTCCCCCTCCATTACAAGTTAAATAGCTTTTGTAAAGGAGTAAATCCATCTTTTGTCCTTAGGCCATGCCCTTTTGGTATTGTTTCAAAAAGAAATTGTGCTTTTAACCAACTTTATATGTACAAAATCAATTTCACTTACATACGTTATATAGGACCGAGTTGTATCTTAGTGACAGTCCATTCTAAGGCTGTTTCTCAGTCTTTGACTTTACCATTTCGGTCTAGCTTCCATGTCTATTTTTGGTTCAAAGGCATATAAGCAATTACAGCATAGCTTTGACCACATTGAACTCTTATGCTCTACATTTTACTCATGTTCTTGTCTTACAGAACATTATAGTTCACATTACGTCCTAAGATTCCCCAATTCTCTCCTTCCCACCCTCATCCCTCCTCCCTTACCCCCTCACTTCTTTTTATTAACCCCCCCACCTCTATACAATCCTCTTCCCCCCTACTATAAGTATTATTTTACATTTCTAGGCTTTTAAGGTTTTCTTCCTCTTCTTAACCTCAGCGTCTCATTATCTTTGTTTTTGAGAGAGTTCAGGTTACATGTGTGTTTCGGAGCAGGCGGGGTTTGAAGAAATGGGATTTTTTTGGATCTCCCATGAAGAGCATGACGTCATCCGCGTATAGGGCTATTTTGTGGGTTTCCTGACCTATTGTAGCTCCCTTGAAACTGACGTCCTGGCGGATCTGCATAGCACATGGTTCCATTGCCATTGTGAAAATTAGAGGGGAGAGGGGGCAGCCCTGTCGTGTGCCCCTTCCGATCTCCACGAATTTTGTGCCCTGACCATTGATCCTGAAACTTGTTGATGGATGCTGGTAGTTGGCGAGCACCATTTTCGTAAATTCTGGACTGCAACCAAACCGCTCCAAAATTAAACTCAGATAGCCCCAGTCCATGCTGTTGAAGGCCCGGGTGGCATCCAGGGCTGCTACAACAAATTATTGTTGTGTACGTCGCCCAGCATCAATGACGTCTACTGCCCTTCTGACGTTGTCTTGTGTGCGTCTGTCTGCGATGGCCAGTGGCTGCAGCGTCTCCAATCAATGGGTCTGGGTCAGGACCCCCCCTGGACCAACAGGTGAACTCCTCTGCGTTCCACGCTACAGTGCAGATAATAGTGTAGGGGCTTGCTTAGTGTTTATTGGCCCAGTCCAACCCTGTAGAGTAGCGGGGTGTATTGTTTGCAGGCAGGGGTCGGGTAATGTACTATACTGAGCCTCAGGCTGAGTGGGTGATGTGGGATGTATTTACCCATGCATCCGAGCACTACCTCAAAACTGTGCAGTACTGACATGAAAACATCATGATGGCCAGAGCTTCCCAGAAAATGCACAGGGAAATGCATGAAGAATAGGCTGCCACTCATTTTTGCTGATGTTATGGGCACAGAAGGACACTGCCTAAAACCACCAGTGGACTACCCACACAGTAGTCTGAAACCATTGGGAATGGCAATGCTGATTGCCAAAAGCAAACCCATAACTGTTGGGAATTCATTTTCTTAAAATCCCAAAAAGGGGTGCAGTACCAGTACTCACCACTATCCAAAAGCCGGCGTTTTAAAACCACCAGATTTTACTTTTTGTAGAAAACTGAATAAATGAACCCAAAACATGCCAAAGAAAGACATTTTAAGAGGTGGATCCAATGTAAAGTTATATTCTGAAGTGACTTGAAGGTTTATAACAAGACTGGCTGAGCTGTGGATTTCAGCAGTTTAAGTAAATTTGTACTGAAAGACACTACAAATCTAAATGTTTAAAAGAAATGAGTGACCTACTTTGAGTGTCACATAGGTTGCAATTGTTTAAATGTCATAGTTTTAAACTTAGAATCAGCAGTCTAGCTGCATATGTGAAAATGTTTAGTTTTATTTGAATGCAGAAGCTGGGGAACAAAAAGTGACATTTTATCTGAAACCTGGCTTAAGGAACTGAATTCTGCCTGGCAACTACCCCCATCAGGAGTGAAACTTGAGTCACAGCTGTGTTCCCAGGCCTAGCTGCCCTTTTGCTGCTCACACCAAAAGGGATATGACACTTCCCTGATTGAATTACCTGGGCTCTGCAGGAAATTGAACAAAGCCCTGTCTTGACTCAGGCAAATGTTTTATGGCGGGAGTCGTAAATGGAGATTTCTCCTGGAAGCACAGGGGAGGGGCACTGCCTGTGAGAGCAAGCTGGCTTGGCAGAACTGGAAAAACCAGAAATTCAACCTTGTGCTGGAGGAAAACCACACCCCTTTGGGGCCAGAACATAACTCTAAAAAGATGAATAACTCATAGTACGGACATGTGAAAATTTTATAAATGACACCATAATTCTTGTGATTTTTCTGCCCACATTTTAAGAGGTTTTTAGAACCGGTGGCATGTTCAGGGGGGTTTTAGCCGAAAAGAGGATATTACTCAAAATGTGTGCATGTGAAAAATCTGACACTTCATCAACTAATGTCCATACTCCTTGCGCACATGTGTGTAAATTTGGGGTAATGTCCGGGATTGCAAACCAGTTAAAAAGTGCAAAATATCGCTATTTCTGAATGCAAGCCCCCAGGAAGAGCAGAGTTTGAACAGGGTATACCTCCTGTGATATGTGATGGGTGCATGTAATTTCAAACCACTGTGTAGCTATGAAATATGTATTTGGTTCAAATCTAGATTTGTGTGCAAGTTGACAGGAGGAGTGTACTTTCTGCAGGCTGTAAAATGACATCACTCTGACACAACCTAGCTCCCCCAATCAGGGGAGAAATGAAAGCTTGGCCAATGATAAGTGGAGAGGGGCTGGCTAGTGATGCTGCTCACACACACCCATTTTCAAAACACATAAAAGCAGAGAGACAGGACAGATAGAGACCTTCAAATCCATTTGCAGCTGGAAGCTCTGCCGGGAAAATCCATACTTTACCTCCATCAACCTTCAGAGACCCAGACCAGACCAGCAGAGTAGAGCTGACCTGTTAGCAGAACCAGAGAGAGCTGACCCAGATCACTGTGAAGTGCAGAGACCAGAGTCCCGTCTAAAACCTGACCAGATCCATGGCGAGGCCCATTTCACTCAAGAATATAGTGTGAGTACCTAGAAAACTGTGCAGAACCAATCTCCTAGTTAAAATAATATAATTCAATCTAGTTTAATCTAAGTAGAACTGTCTCCTAACTGTCACCTGTCATTTGCAAAGCTGTCACCTGTCATTTTCTAGTTGCAAGCTGCACTTGTCTTTTTGAACTTTAAAATTTCAAATCTGAAAAACGACCTTTATTTAATCGCTCATATCTGCGTGACCGTTTGTGCTAGAGACTTGCAGTAACTTTCATCTGGAAGCTGAGATCCTAGGCTTTCCTAGGACCCCAAAACGATAGTGATAATCCTTGTAGTTCCTCTGTAATCGTAATTAGCCGCGAATTTTACCGCGATTTGCAAATTTCTTCACGTGTAAAAATTTGCTGCTGCTTGCCTTCCATTTGCCAGAAATTCGTTTAACCTGCTAATTATCCCTGAATCATTGCTAGTGTGCGCCTGGACTAATATTAACTAGATACCACTCACCCTGAACTTCTAGAGGGAATTAAAAGCAAATTTAGCATATTTTTTCACTCCATTGCCAGCACATATAAAAGCATTTTGCCTGTGTTTTCAACGTCTGTAGTCTAAGTTGCTGGGTGAACTGAATTACATTTGAATTGCATTTCTGAGAATTGTGTGCCTTCCTTCCATTTCCCTGCATTGCATAAAAGGGGGGGTGAATTGTCCAAGAAAGTGATTACATTGTCTTTTGCTGAAATCCTATCAAGTTATTTTCTGTACTGCATTTCATTCCACATTGCATCCATTGGAAACCATAAAAGTATTGTTGCTATCTTATCCATTTCATGTCAACTCCTTAGTGATTATCAAGAAGTGTGCTAGTGCCAGATTCTCTGTTGTTAATCTTTATCATATCAGATTAAGTGTGATATTCAATTATTAATTTATTCTCAAGTGTGATATATATACCTATTGTTTAAACTATCAATTAAACCTTTTAACTTGCAAAACAGAACTACTTCTTGGCTCAGTGGGGTCAGGAGGATTCCAAGAGAGGGGTGTTATATAGGGGTAGTCATCCAGAACGCATGAACTGGACATAAAGATATATCAATAAGGGTTTTCATTCAGTATTCTAGACTAGGCGTTGACTTGGCTGTAGTGCTGAATTGAATCCTCTTACAAATTGGGGGCTCGTGCCGGACGTTTGGATTAGATCTATCACTTGTGCAGATTAATACAGAGTGCCAGCTGACCAGATACACATATCCGGTCGGAGCACACGCTGTGTTACGCTGTAAAGCACTTCTCAAAGGAACGCTCTAAGAAAAAGGTCTGTTTTGCAAAAATAAAATACAAACTTCTGTAAGTCAGGACAGAGACCAATCTCTAGAATGACGACCTTAGTAGACATGAAAATAGCCAGAGAGCACTTCTTACATAAGTTATTTGTGAGAGGTGAGTGGACTCACCAGGACCAAACAGTCTGGTTGCAGGCCATCACACCCCAAATCACGGAAACAGGGTCAGATATATGGAGAGACCAGGGTCCCTTACATGTGGCCCTGAGTGAACTATATATGTCCTCTAAGGCCAAGGATGAGCACAACAAGATTGCCAGGGTAGCGGCATATTTATATTTACATATGGGAGCCATGCAGGACAAATGTACTGAAGGCCAAGATCTGGCGAGTAGGCAACTGCTGGCATTACAGAAGGCCCAATCTGATCTGGACTCTTCTGAGCAGAGGCTGCAGAGGAGCCAGGAGTCAGAAAATGATAGTAGGCAGTATATCATTAAAATAAAAGAGGACATGGATATACTGCAACAGGAAAAGGCTGACCAGGATACTAGATTTCTGGCCCTGCAGAAGGAGCACCAAGACAGTTTGGACTCCTTACTGCAGAGCCAGAAAAAGCTGGAGCAACAATTAGACTTTAACAGGGCATGCACGGAGCAGGTAGCCACCCTGCAAAGTCATCTAGATAGAGTGAAGGTAGAGAGCAACAAGCTGATTCTGAAAGACCTGGATACCCAGGCAGAGTTTGATCAGGAGCGCCAGAAAGCTGGTGCCTTCCAAAGGCAAAGGGACGACCTGGCGGCACAGATGCAGGCTCTTAGTCAGGAAAGGGATACCTTAGGCCAGGAAGTCTGCCACTTAAAAAGGAAAATGGAAGAAAATCACCTGGCCCACCAGGGACTGGGTGACCTCCAAAAAGAACACCAGGACTTGCTAGAGCACACCAGGAGGGTGGAGGATGCTCTGGCAAGACAGGAGCAGGCCAATAGGGACACAGCTCAGGAGGTAACCCTCCTGCAGCAAAGACTGGCCCAGTACTCCAGGACCAATCAGGAAACGCAGAGAGAGAATGAGGCTCTCTGCCAGCACAATGATAGGCTCCAACAACAGGTAGCGATGCAGGAGAGACTGATAGAGTCTAGTAAGGCCTTAACTGAGGAACTGAAGGCGCAGGCTCTTGCATTGCAACAGGGAGCAGGGGCGGATAGAGATGAGGTTCGCTGGGAAAGAGAAACTCCTGAGCATAACCCCAGGAGCCCTAGTACCAGAGGCCTTTATCTCTCTCGGTCCCTGGACTCTGCCACCCCCATGTCCCCTGGCGCACATGAGCACAGGGCCACAGGGATGGCAGATTACTATCCAGCCAGAAGCATGGGGCTCATAGGCCAGTACCACCCAGGAATGGAGGGGCGGGCATCCGGGTATGGGCACCCAAGCACAGTGCAATTTAATGGGGAACCCCAGGAGAGTAGGCCCCTTAAGGGCATCCTGAAAACCTCTGCCCAGTTAGGTCAGTGGAGGGGGTACCCATCAAATCCTGGCAGCAAGGAGGAATCTGAAGACTCCTCTGAACTGCGCAGGACACAGGAGACCAGGTCCCCACATTCTGCCAGCCATTCCCAGGCTCGCAGAATCCGGGAAAACCTGGAAGAGCAGACAGGAACCTCTGGGAGCAGTGCCTCTGAGTCAGAGGATGAATGGACAAGGGTTACCCGAACCAAAAAGACCAATAAGGCAAAAAGGGCCTTGCTTAAGGACCCCTTAAAGCAGATTAAGGCGATCAGGAGCGTCATCACGCCTTACCATAAGAACGCTAAGTATTCTGTTTGGGAGCACTTAGAGTTGTTTGAGCAAATGATGGAGACTTTCCATTTGAAGGACAGCCAAAGCTGTATTCAATATGTAAAGTGGACCTTCTCCCCGGAATACTCCAGTTTCTTTGCGGGGCTGGAGGACCAAAATCATTTAAGATGGTCCACCTATAAGGCGGCCATCTTGAAACATTTTTCCATTCATAGAAATCCTCAAGAGGCTCGCAAGGCAGCCTACAATTTACAATGTGGGGAGGATCAGGCCCCACAAGAATTTGTGCAGGAGTTAAAGCGTGCTTTTGCGCAGACCACCAGAAGGGTGCGCACAGACAGTAGAGAATTCATTAATACATTTTTTCATGCCTTGCCCAAATACATAATGACCCAGCTCGTGAGGGATTTTCACGAGAAAAGATCTTTAGACTGGGTCATTGAACAGGCTACCCGGATCTATGAGGTGCAGAAACCGGTAGATAGCAAAAGTAATGCCCAGAAAAACCCCAAAGCCAACAGCACCCCTGCTGCTGCCAAGGTGGCAGAGGTAAAGGTCACCCCCGTTTTGGATTTGGAGATGGGGGGCCTAAAAACCTACCTGCACCTAATAATGCTAGGCCCAGAAGGTCCTCGGGCCAGTCACAGACAGGGAGCCAGGGAGGCAGCCCCACAAATGGGGTCCCTCGCTCTCCTGATTATGTAAGTCCCCGTTACAAGGGAAATCGACCCATCCTGGGTTATGTGTGGACTCCTCCAGCCCAAGGGGGGGGATCCAGCCAAGCACCTAACCCAGGGAACTTCCCTCCCAACTTCCCACAGGAGGGCAGAAATTCTCCAAATCCTGGGCAGAACTTTTTCCCCAGGTATCCACCCAATTTCCAACCCCAAAATCATCCATCCTTCTTTCCCCAATTCCCTGATCCCAGACAACCTAATCCGGGAGAGGGGAGGCCAAGGGTGGAGGGGTACCCAAATCTTCCCAATCCGGGGTATTACCAGAGAAGGGACAGCTACCCTTCCCGGGATCAGCCCAGGGGAGAAAACAGGGCCCCGTATCAGCCTGAGCGGGTTTCCCAGTTAGAGCGCCAGGTTCAAAACATGGCGCGGGATCTGGGTCACATACTGAGGGCTCAGCAGAACCCTCAGATGGGCGTGTCGGCGCAGAACGCACCCAACTCTGGACCTGGTGCTCCAGAACAATGACGGGGGCAGCACCCCGATAACACACCGGTTCCCAGGGAGGAGGCACAAGGGGAAGGGGGGTGTAAAGCCTTGGAGGAAGCTCCTTCCTCACTTGTAAACAGCCCCTGGAAACCCAGGAACCGGAAACAAAATCTCTTGCCCCTGAAAGTCTGCCTCCTAAGGAGCAGAGGGGGGGTAGGAGAAACAAAAGACCCAAACAGACCCAGTTTGAGGAGGAGGTACAGATCTTCCAATTTGAGGGAGAGGGATCCTCAGAGGATCCTGGGAAAAGGATCTTCTCCTTCAGAGAGGGGGGAACTCCTCCCAAAGAAAAATGGGTCCCTAGGGATGCAAATCCAGACTGGGGAGATGTGGAGACTGAGCTACCGCCGCCCACCATCTCATCCCAGAACCAACAGCAAGAAAATCCCCTGGTTCAAACCCATCCTGGTGACTGCCTCCAAAAAGGGGGGGGCGGCCCGGAACCGGAGCCAGGGGAACCCACAATGGCTCTGATCTCCAGTTGCCAACTTTTTCTTTCAGATTCCCAAGGCTCTCCACAGAATTCTGCCCAAATCTCTTCGCTAGCGATGTCCAAAACCAGAAAATTAGCCCACCAGTTGTCCAAAAATGTACATTATCTGTGCCCCCTTGAGGAGAAGGAGGGAAGATACTATGCCCCGGTACAAGTACAGGGGCAGGGTACAATTTCAGCGCTGGTGGACACGGGATCTCAAGCTACCCTTCTGTCCAGAAGGGCCTTTGATGAACTGAATGCAGGAAGGGGACAGAATTACCAAATTCCTCTCACCTCACTTCCTGGACAACTCCAGAACTTTGACGGGAAGGAAATTCCCGTCGAGGGGACGGCAGACTTGGACATTAAAATTGGGCGACACAAGTTGAAACACCCAGTCATAGTTGTGACTCCAGAGGGCACCCCTTGTTTACTGGGGAATGACCTCCTGAGGAGGTTGTCACCCCTAATAGATTGCGTAAACAAGGTCCTCTGGACCCAGACTAGCCGACCAATAAAATTAAAACAGAGTGTCAACCATGTTAGTTTAAACGGCACCTGCCACATGGTTGAACAAAAATCTGACCAAGTAGAATTTCACTTCCAGAATAACCAGATTCCAGACGTGACAGTAATAGCAGTAGGGCAACAGACTGGTGATGGAGGGTCCTCTCTATTTCTGAAAATCAACCTGCCTTCCAGTCTAAAGTGGTACTCCACGCTGGAAGGAAACACTCTGAGATTCTATACTAATCCACAATCAGAAACTCCCACTCCAATAGTCCAGAAAGATGTGAAATCAGCTCAGAGCCTGGCTGATATTCAGCAAATTGGAGAGCAGTTGTTCATCCCTGTCCAATTAAATGATGGGAAGGACTCTGTTCTCGCTCGAGTGTGTGTGAACAACGGTAAGAGCTTCATCAGCGAAGCCATGTTCCACCAACTCCCAAAAGATCCAGCCATTCCCACATTCAAACTGATAGACAAATGGGAAATGGACCTGGAAGCACCTAATTACAAACATCTCCTGCCAAGCAGGTGTATGCTCAAAATCTCCATTGGCAACAAGAGCATAGTCCATAATTGTTGGGTCGTGCGAGACGTTACTGCCGCCTTTTACTTAGGCAGTGACATTCTCAATCGCTTTGCCATTAGTTTGGACCTAATAAACTTCAAAGCTTGGTCCCGATTAGCGGATAATCCCATGGGCTTTGATGATCCAGAAAAAGCATTTAGGTCAGCTCAATTGCTACCTTATGCAGTTGAAATTCAGATCAAAGAGGAAGTCACCATCCCAGAAAGGACCCGACAATTCTCCCTGGAAGTGAAAGTTAAAAGAGGACAATATTTGCAAAACCCTGATGCTTATATACATCTAAATGCTTCTCTCCAACAGCAAGGGTTGGGGGTAAACCCAACTCCATTAGTCAACATAGAACATGACACCATTCCAATAGAGGTGGATAACAGCGACTTGAAGAGTATTACTCTACCCGCAGGCACCATTATTGGAATGGCGGTTGATGACCGACATTTTTCCATAGACTTAGGTAATGAACTGTTAGGGCCAATCCCCAAGGACTGCTTTGACAGTGACAGTGATGACAATACAACACCAGACAGGATTTTTACCCGGCATGGGGGGAAGTTCCTGGTGTACACTTCTTGCCCTTATGGTAAGGAAGATGTGACTTGTGACTTCAGGAGGGATGAGGTGATTTTCCAAGTCCATGAGGGCTGCCTTTCCCACCTGAAGCCTCCAGTCCAAATCATCACTCTGACCAGGGACTTCTCCACCCAGCTGGAGGAGGCCGCTGAAATAGCCAAACCAGAAGTCTTTCCAGGCTTCAGGCAGATGGTGGAAGAGAGAGCCAACCTAGCTGATGCCTGTGTGACTCTGGAAAAAAAGCAAAAGTTGAAACAAGTTTTCTTGGATTTCCAAGATCTCTTTGCGGTAGACTCATATGACTGTGGTCGCACTGACATCCACACAACAACAATCCCCACGGACCCTGGCATGACTCCAGTGTTTGTGAAGCAATATCGCTTGCCTCTCGCATCCATGGAGTCCCTTACTGAAATAATTAAGAACCTTGAGTCCCGGGGAGTAATCCGTCCAGTCCACAGCACCTTCAATAATCCGGTGCTGGGAATATTGAAGCCAAACGGCCAGTGGAGACTCTGCGCTGACCTTAGGGAGCTCAACAAACGGGTCCATACTTCCCGATGGCCTCTGCCCTACATTAACCAAGGGCTGGCCCAGATCCAGGGGTCACAGGTATTCACTGCAATAGACCTGACCAATGGGTACTGGACCGTGCCTGTCAGTAGGGAGGACCAATACAAACTGGCTTTTACCTTTGGGGGCCAGCAGTACACATGGACCCGGACTCCTTTCGGATACCTCAACTCCGGCAATGAATTCAACATTTTCCTACATAAGGCCATGCCCGACCTGGGTGCGAGGGGTAACCTGGCTTATGTAGATGATGTCCTCATCAAACGTTCATCTGTGGAGGAACACATAGCGGAGATCCGTTATGTTCTGACGCAGTTGAGGGCCGCCGGAGCAAAACTTTCCTTTCAGAAAGCACAGTGGTGTAGAACCCGTGTTAATTTCTTGGGGCATGAGATTACTCCTCAGGGCCTCTGTCCCCAGGAAAAGAAAGTGGAAGCACTTCAGAAACTGAAAGACCCCACAACTCTGCGAGAACTAAGGAGCCTCCTTGGACTGACTAATTACAGCAGAAAGTTCATTGAGGGCTACGCAGAGATCACCAGACCCCTGATTCATCTCCTGAAGGGGGGGGTCAAGTGGGAATGGGGTCCAGAACAAGCCGAGGCGGTAAAACAACTCAAAAGAAGCCTCTCACAAGCGCCTTGCCTAGCTTACCCTGTCAGAAACAAGGAGTTCTTCCTGGAGACAGGGTTCTCTAATACGTGCTTGACGGCAGTATTATACCAAAAGCATGACAAGGTCAATAAAGTAATCTCCTATGCGAGCAAAACTTTATCCTCTGTGGAGGAAAAATTCAACGATTGTGAGAAGGCACTCCTGGCAACGGTGTGGGCATTGAAGAATTACCGCCCGTTTATCCAGGGGGAACACATCATAGTGGAGACTCCACACCAGCCTCTGCAATATCTCCAAAGTGACAGAATCCGGGCCGGAAATGTGAGTAATTCCCGAATTACTTCCTGGATTCTGTCAATGCAAGGCTTTCCTGTGGAGGTCAGATATGGCCAAAACAAGAAGAGTCCCCTCGCGCAAGGTCTGGCTGACTT
Organism: Ambystoma mexicanum; assembly: GCF_040938575.1. Taxonomy (NCBI): domain Eukaryota; kingdom Metazoa; phylum Chordata; class Amphibia; order Caudata; family Ambystomatidae; genus Ambystoma; species Ambystoma mexicanum. The sequence goes on along the minus strand of NC_090932.1, from coordinate 874,212,232 downwards.
GCATGATTGTGCCAGAGAAAACTGTCTCGAGGACGAAAGTCTAAAAATCAAGGACAACATGGAGGCATACCTTAATTCCCCACACAAAGTCTTTGAAGAAGACAAGTGTGAGGGAATGCCCACTGTCTATGTGGATGAATGCTCGTACCATGTTGACAACGACGGGGAGAAAGAACTGGTGGCTGGCGTAGGGAATGCATGGGTGAATGAGTCCCCAGAACCCTCCGCTGGATACAAAATTGGTCCCCGAAGTAGTCAGGTGGCAGAATTGATGGCTGTGCATCAGGCCATCCTCACTGCTGTCCAGCATCAACTCCACGAATTGGTCATAATCACAGATTCGGATTATGTACGGAACGGGTTCGTGGAGCACCTGGTTAATTGGAAAACCAGAGGCATGTTATGTGCTAACAACAAACCCTTGAAACATGGGAAGTTGATCCAAAACATTGATGATCTGGTCACCTCGAATGAGATGACCATCTATTGGAAAAAGATCAAGGGTCATTCCAAAGTAGAGGGACCAGACAAAACTGGAAATGACTTAGCTGATCAGCTGGCCAAAACCGGGGCCATCCAAGGGGATCTAATTGAGATTGAGTCCCTGTTGGGGGAAATCCAGGTCACTGCTATCACTAGGTCCCAGACAAATGCTCACAACGACCTTTCAATTGCACAATGGAGTAAGGAGACCCCTGATGCTGATTTGATTACCGCTCAGAAGGGGGATCCAATAATTGGTAAATTTTACCGGCACCTTGAGGACCCTGAGAACTTTCCCCTGACGGATAGCGATTACACTGGGAAAGAGGACCTAAGAGTGTTGATGAAATGTCCAAAAATGTTCCGAATCCAAGACGGTTTGCTGGTAAGGAAATCCAAAGCTGGCCACGATCAGTGGGTGGTTCCTACCTCATTCCGAAGCCTGATGTTAAGTCACGCCCATGATGCGGCCACCGCCGGTCATAGGGGGTTTCACACAACATTGGAAATCTTAAGAGAGGTTGCATACTGGCCACACATGGGGCAGGACCTCGACCAATACTTGAAGGGGTGTCTTGTGTGTGCACAATTTCAGCCATCATCCCTCACGCACCATGCGCCTCTCCAAAAGAGGGGGATGACACTGCCATGGTCAGATTTACAAATCGACTTTGTAGGCCCCGTGATTCGCTCTGCTAGGGGGAATAAGTACATGTTGACTGTGACATGCTTGTTTACCAAGTGGGTGGAATGTCTCCCAGCCCCAAACTGCAAGGCAGAAACGGCAGCTGCATTGATGATTAACCACATCTTTTCCCGTTTTGGTCTACCTCAAAGGATTGAGTCAGACAGGGGTAGCCACTTCACCAGTGAAGTAATGACAAGGATGTGGGAGATACTGGGGGTCAAAAGGAAGTTGCATATTGCTTATAGACCAGCTTCTTCTGGGGCAGTAGAGAGATATAACCGGACAATTGTGAGCATATTAAAGAAGTTTGTGGCAGATTCTGGGCCAAGTTGGGATATCCGATTACCTCTGGTCCTAATGGCCATCAGATCTACCCCTTCATCTGCAACCAAAATGTCACCATTTGAGTTGATGACTGGGCGCAAGATGGTACTTCCTCAGCATTTGCTCTATAGGACCCAAGAGCAGACACTAATAAATGCCTCCACAACTCATGAGTATGTGGAGAATTTAAGGAAACACCTTCAACATGCTTTTGCTTATGCTCAGCGGAATCTAGAAAGATCAGCTGATAGCATGAAGACCCATTATGACCTGAAAACTTCCAGGAAGGAATATCAGGTGGGGGACCGGGTCTATCTATACAACTTCCAAAGGAACCAGGCCAAGCAGCGCAAATTCTTGCCTACATGGAAGGGACCCTTTGAGATCATCGACAAGATCTCCCCTGTGGCCTACAAAATCCACATCCCCAAAGGTCCTTTGGCAGCGGGGGAAGACAAGTGGGTCCACATAAACCAGTTGAAATGTTGCCATCCCAGGCACACTCTGCAACAACTGGAGGAATCCTCTGGAATCCTAGCGGGTACTGTCTCAGATTAATTCAGTTCCAACCATAAAACATACCACATCTAGTCTCTAAAATATTGTGATTTGCATGAAACTGTCTCTTAGTTATACTGTTTTTTTTCAAAATAAGAATGTAATGTTTCGTTATGATGAAATGCATATGCTGCCCCACTATATCAATGGTGGGGGAAAAATGTCTATGGATAGGTATTGCCGCTCTTCCTTTGTCGTCCTAGGAGAAAGAAAACCTGGAGACGGGCCAAGGAGGACGATCCGGAGACCGGGAGCAGAGACGCAATGGGCCGGGGTACCGCCCAATATTCCCATCTGGACCGGCGAGGAGAACCGATCGATCAGTACCGGATGGAGGAAAAGATGCTGAACTGGGCCATCTATTGGAAGAAGATGAGGAAACATCCCAGGTCTTGCGAGTCCCATTCGTGAAATAGAATGGCCATCGCAAGAGGGGGGCTTGTGGGATGTATTTACCCATGCATCCGAGCACTACCTCAAAACTGTGCAGTACTGACATGAAAACATCATGATGGCCAGAGCTTCCCAGAAAATGCACAGGGAAATGCATGAAGAATAGGCTGCCACTCATTTTTGCTGATGTTATGGGCACAGAAGGACACTGCCTAAAACCACCAGTGGACTACCCACACAGTAGTCTGAAACCATTGGGAATGGCAATGCTGATTGCCAAAAGCAAACCCATAACTGTTGGGAATTCATTTTCTTAAAATCCCAAAAAGGGGTGCAGTACCAGTACTCACCACTATCCAAAAGCCGGCGTTTTAAAACCACCAGATTTTACTTTTTGTAGAAAACTGAATAAATGAACCCAAAACATGCCAAAGAAAGACATTTTAAGAGGTGGATCCGATGTAAAGTTATATTCTGAAGTGACTTGAAGGTTTATAACAAGACTGGCTGAGCTGTGGATTTCAGCAGTTTAAGTAAATTTGTACTGAAAGACACTACAAATCTAAATGTTTAAAAGAAATGAGTGACCTACTTTGAGTGTCACATAGGTTGCAATTGTTTAAATGTCATAGTTTTAAACTTAGAATCAGCATTCTAGCTGCATATGTGAAAATGTTTAGTTTTATTTGAATGCAGAAACTGGGGAACAAAAAGTGACATTTTATCTGAAACCTGGCTTAAGGAACTGAATTCTGCCTGGCAACTACCCCCATCAGGAGTGAAACTTGAGTCACAGCTGTGTTCCCAGGCCTAGCTGCCCTTTTGCTGCTCACACCAAAAGGGATATGACACTTCCCTGATTGAATTACCTGGGCTCTGCAGGAAATTGAACAAAGCCCTGTCTTGACTCAGGCAAATGTTTTATGGCGGGAGTCGTAAATGGAGATTTCTCCTGGAAGCACAGGGGAGGGGCACTGCCTGTGAGAGCAAGCTGGCTTGGCAGAACTGGAAAAACCAGAAATTCAACCTTGTGCTGGAGGAAAACCACACCCCTTTGGGGCCAGAACATAACTCTAAAAAGATGAATAACTCATAGTACGGACATGTGAAAATTTTATAAATGACACCATAATTCTTGTGATTTTTCTGCCCACATTTTAAGAGGTTTTTAGAACCGGTGGCATGTTCAGGGGGGTTTTAGCGGAAAAGAGGATATTACTCAAAATGTGTGCATGTGAAAAATCTGACACTTCATCAACTAATGTCCATACTCCTTGCGCACATGTGTGTAAATTTGGGGTAATGTCCGGGATTGCAAACCAGTTAAAAAGTGCAAAATATCGCTATTTCTGAATGCAAGCCCCTAGGAAGAGCAGAGTTTGAACAGGGTATACCTCCTGTGATATGTGATGGGTGCATGTAATTTCATACCACTGTGTAGCTATGAAATATGTATTTGGTTCAAATCTAGATTTGTGTGCAAGTTGACAGGAGGAGTGTACTTTCTGCAGGCTGTAAAATGACATCACTCTGACACAACCTAGCTCCCCCAATCAGGGGAGAAATGAAAGCTTGGCCAATGATAAGTGGAGAGGGGCTGGCTAGTGATGCTGCTCACACACACCCATTTTCAAAACACATAAAAGCAGAGAGACAGGACAGATAGAGACCTTCAAATCCATTTGCAGCTGGAAGCTCTGCCGGGAAAATCCATACTTTACCTCCATCAACCTTCAGAGACCCAGACCAGACCAGCAGAGTAGAGCTGACCTGTTAGCAGAACCAGAGAGAGCTGACCCAGATCACTGTGAAGTGCAGAGACCAGAGTCCCGTCTAAAACCTGACCAGATCCATGGCGAGGCCCATTTCACTCAAGAATATAGTGTGAGTACCTAGAAAACTGTGCAGAACCAATCTCCTAGTTAAAATAATATAATTCAATCTAGTTTAATCTAAGTAGAACTGTCTCCTAACTGTCACCTGTCATTTGCAAAGCTGTCACCTGTCATTTTCTAGTTGCAAGCTGCACTTGTCTTTTTGAACTTTAAAATTTCAAATCTGAAAAACGACCTTTATTTAATCGCTCATATCTCCGTGACCGTTTGTGCTAGAGACTTGCAGTAACTTTCATCTGGAAGCTGAGATCCTAGGCTTTCCTAGGACCCCAAAACGATAGTGATAGTCCTTGTAGTTCCTCTGTAATCGCACTCGGCGCATTCGCAAATTTAGCCGAGATTTGCAAATTTCTTCACGTGTAAAAATTTGCTGCTGCTTGCCTTCCATTTGCCAGAAATTCGTTTAACCTGCTAATTATCCCTGAATCATTGCTAGTGTGAGCCTGGACTAATATTAACTAGATACCACTCACCCTGAACTTCTAGAGGGAATTAAAAGCAAATTTAGCATATTTTTTCACTCCATTGCCAGCACATATAAAAGCATTTTGCCTGTGTTTTCAACGTCTGTAGTCTAAGTTGCTGGGTGAACTGAATTACATTTGAATTGCATTTCTGAGAATTGTGTGCCTCCCTTCCATTTCCCTGCATTGCATAAAAGGGGGGGTGAATTGTCCAAGAAAGTGATTACATTGTCTTTTGCTGAAATCCTATCAAGTTATTTTCTGTACTGCATTTCATTCCACATTGCATCCATTGGAAACCATAAAAGTATTGTTGCTATCTTATCCATTTCATGTCAACTCCTTAGTGATTATCAAGAAGTGTGCTAGTGCCAGATTCTCTGTTGTTAATCTTTATCATATCAGATTAAGTGTGATATTCAATTATTAATTTATTCTCAAGTGTGATATATATACCTATTGTTTAAACTATCAATTAAACCTTTTAACTTGCAAAACAGAACTACTTCTTGGCTCAGTGGGGTCAGGAGGATTCCAAGAGAGGGGTGTTATATAGGGGTAGTCATCCAGAACGCATGAACTGGACATAAAGATATATCAATAAGGGTTTTCATTCAGTATTCTAGACTAGGCGTTGACTTGGCTGTAGTGCTGAATTGAATCCTCTTACAGTGAGGAGGGATACGCTGTGTGTCTCCACAGGTGCACACGTACTTTCTAGGCCCTCAGCAGGGTTGACAGTAACTTTTGTGGCACAGGGGAGCCGGAGAGCGGATCCGCCTGGAGCCAAGTCCCAGATTATTGTGGCTGCGCACCCGTTTCCCCTTAAACCCTCTCTGCTCCTTCAATCTTCTTAAGTCAGCCCCCAGGCGGAGACCAGAAGGTTGGTCTGAAGCGTTCTGTTTTGTGGCAATATCTTGGGGGCCTCTGATGATCCCCTGGTTGAGCCCCTTAACCCAATACCATGCAGCACTTCCCACTGTCCAGCTGTCCGTGCCGTTGTCTGGGGGTGCTCCTAGGGTGCTGGAGCGGGGTGATGGGGCAAAGGTCGCTCTCCCTGAAAGTGTTTTGTGTGGCCCCGATTAGGGGGAAGGGCCAGCTCATGCAGTGACTCCTTTGCGGGTGGTTGCCCAGGGCCGTTGGGTGTTGATAGGCCACAGGGGGGCCCAGGCGCGCCTCAGTGACGGCCCGGGCCTAGGAGGAGGCAGCACAGGGAGGGCTGCGGCAGCAGCTGGCTAATCTCGGCTAATCTCGGCCGCGGCTCCACTGGCCGCACTCACCTGTTGTCGAGTGGCGCTGGGGCTCGGTCGGGTGCAAGAAGGCGGAGGGGGGTGCCTGCGACGGCCCGGGCAGGCCCAAAGCTCCACAGGTGTGGATGATGGGGGTGAGGCAACACCTCAGGAGCCTCTTGGCAACGGGAGCCCCAGCGAGCCTCAAGCAGTGCGGTGTCACGGCCCGCGCCTCCTTTGATGTTGCACTCCCTATGAGAGGTGGGCGGACTCCTCCAGCTGGAGGTTCTGCGAACGTGGCACTCGGGGAGTGCTCCAAATACCTCACCGGGTATCCCAGTTGCAGCTAGGCGGATCGGTGAAAGCGCACGTCGCAGCTCACAAATCGCCCGCTCACGGGCGCAGGGCAGCTCCCATTCTCTGTCAAATATTACAAAATCTACTGGATGCAATAACCCCAGAGCCTCCTGGGAAATTGAGTCAAAGATTAGTGACCAAGTTGTTTGGTACCTGGTCCAATTCTGTCCAACTGTTTGGGCTGTAAACTTGAGCAGAAATCTCCAGTCTGGGTGGCCCGTAAGTACAATTTTGCTTGCAAAATTCCAGCCAAATCCGTCGTATGAGTCAAAAGTTATTAGCAATTAATGTTTCAGGTTTCCGATGTATCTTGACGGCTGCACTATAATATATATGTAAAGAGAGAGAGCGAGAGAGAGACAGAGAGAAAGAAAGAGTGTTGGTCCAAAAGAAAACAACAAATCAATACCTTCATTAGCCAAACAAAGTCATGTATTTTCTTATTTGTGAGCTTTCATGGCTTTTACCGCTTCCTCTGGCAGGGATGCAATGAAACCTTTGAAAAACATTACAATATGCCATGTGAAATAGCCCATCCTGAGATTCCTGTTTCCCATATTTGCGTGTGTCTGTGTTCCTGATGTGTAGTTGTTCACAGAGAGGCATGCATTAGATGTTGTAAACCCCCATATATTAGAGTCTGTCTTCAAGGTCTAATTGGTACACTGTGTAAAGTGGGAGGGGTCTGTGGCACTGAAAATAAGGGAAATGAAGAAAACAAATGGGAAAAACACACACAGCCCACTCTGCTACAGTGCATATAGCAAGGCAGGAGGGGATGGTAGGCAGTCCCTTTGCAAGTTCAGTGGTGGCACAACCATCCACATATCAGGCTTCTGCCTCTAAAGGGCTGAAAGGGAGGAGGCCCAAGCAGCCATATGTTAGGCCTTTGACCCGTGGAGCCCTATCTGGCAAGGTTGTGTGAAATACATGATTGGAATAGTGGGTTACATCAAAACCATGAGGAAAGAGCAAGATCTGACTTGAGACAGAGGCCCTCATACATCGCTGTGAAGCTTTTGGGTTGGGGCATTTTGAGAGCGGATGGGGTTGGGCTGGCGAGAGCCTGGCAACAAGCCACTGCCTTAGAGAGGCTTCTGGGGCAGGTGCAGTGTTGATAGTTATTGCCAAGCTTGTATCAACCATCTGCCATCATGTAATCAGGTGCAATTCATGTTTTCCTCCATGACAATGAGAGCTGGCATGATCTAAGCACAGGGTTTAGATGTTCCAAGAGGACTGGGGCCTCAATAGCAAAATCATCCTCAACTAAATCTCTGGGGGTTCCGCCGAGCCTAGGGCCTTGTTTGGCTTTTTAGCAGGGCAGACTTGTTTTAGTTAGTGGGTTAAGTGTTCACTAGCCAGATGATGCAATGAGTTCATATGATCTGACTTTACCAATTGATTGATTTTCCAGTCAGCAGCAGTTGCAATAGCCAAGAGGAAAAAGTGTGCTCTAGGACTGCTCGTTAGGAGGCGAAAGCGAAGCAAATTGAAGACATAATGCAGGATATACACTATGTTACGAATATTTTTGCATACATTTAAATATATTGTAAGTCATACTGTTATGTTTTTTTTCTTTACAGCAAATCCAGCTTCTATTTTACACAAGTTGAGAGTAGAATGTTGCATTTTTAATATTCGAGGGGATTCCTTCCTCACCGAGACTTCGAATCTCGTTCATATTTTACAAGACTGTACGAACTAGTTAAGGGCAACTTCAGATACTGTTAATGTAATGTTTATTAAATGTTTTCTGTATACTAACATGCTATGTTCAGTGCTATCTGAAAATGACAAGGATGGGTGCTAACAGGCAACAGTGTGCTTTTACCCTTCCAAGCCATTTTGAAACAGATTATGTAGATGGAGCAGTACATTGAGCGGGAAAACTATTCTGGGCATTGCCGCACTCCATGCAGCAAAACTAACCTCGACCCCATACTAATTTTGATATAGACAGAGAGGCTTTATCCCCATCGCCTGTTTATTGCAGCAGCAAAAAACAGGCAGCAGCCATAGGGTTTAATTATAGTGACAGACGCCGTGTTTGCACAGGGCAGCAAACATTTATGATCACCAGAGTTTGGCATGTGAGCTCATCGATGTTCTAGATTTATTTTCCAGATATGGCAGTGAAAGGCACGCAAGCTCCAGAACTGTTCAGATTCTTGTACCTTTACCTCTACCAGCAGGAACAACTATAACACTGTAGACATAGACCAGAGTGGGCAACATGTTTGCACACACGGTCTACGCCATCACATTAACCAGCTAATTTCAGGTGATCCTGCAAGTGTATCATCAAGGAGAACAATGTGCACATTCCTAAATGTATTCAATTTTGGAATTCCGATAATACAAAGATTGTTCCACCTCCAGCGATCCACAGGGTCCTCGCTTTGACTTGATTTGAGGTCAGCATCTTCACTATTTCCCTTATTGTTACCGCAGGAGCGCAAGAACCCTCATGAGAGAAGACATGTTATGCTCATCCTTGGTGATCATTTTCCTGTGACTGTCCTGTTTAGCCTTTGTGTGCTCAGCATAGCTACTTAGGTGGTCTAGTTCAGTACCATTACTGTCAATATCTGATTTAAGTTCGGTGAGCATTAATGTATCTTGTATGTCTGCATTTCCAAAGCCAGATTGCAAATGCCCACCATATGAAGCATCCCCCTTTGTGGGCTCACCAATTTAGATGTTTTATACTCAAAATAAACTCTAAATTGTTCCTTATCTACCTATCACAGCACGTTTAACAGATGACAAAAACATGTGGATACACATACTTTGTCATCTCCAACCGATGGGCCTTATAAATTGTCTTTAGAAATGAATGGGCCTTATAAGTTGTCTGCCACTGCAGAGTGCTGCAAGAAATGTCAGGCACTACACAGTCATTCTGTCCGATGAATGAAATTATGATCAGCGCGTGCACCTCATTCTTCAAATCCCAATTGACATGTATAACATTTTGTTGAATTTTTATATAGGTTTTTTTTATTGACTTAAGTTTATTTTTATTTTAAATTTAAATAATGTGACCGATTTTGGATAAAGTACTGTTCCAAAACCTTCATTTAAACTGTCTCATGAGGCCATATTGCTTGGATTTTGAAATGTGTCCTTAATGAATTGCTATGAATCAAAAGGGGTATGCGCAATACATTTAATAAACACAAACAGTAAGCTCTGTGTTATCTTTCAGCAGTTTAGCGGAGTGCTAATTTCTGCTACATGACTGCACTGTACAGAACATCTTGTGTGACAATGAAGATTACCCGTGCTAACAGCACAGGGAGTCTTGATTCTATTAAAGACAAGGAGGCAAGCATTATAATGCACAAGCGAACATCTGCTGATAGATGTACGAGAGCAAATCTAAACATTGCTGAGAAAAAAGACACATGGTGGCTCATTAACTTTAATTGCAAATGTACTCATTGCTTCTGACTCAAAGGCGTGGGCATCACTGTGTAATGCCAATGCTGTGGCTGTGTAGAAATAGCTAACAATCCATAGTTCACAATATTTATGGAAGTGACCTACATGTTGTAGAAGAGCTGGGTGGACATCGCAATGGCTGTGCAGCTCAGCCCTTATAAACCCCCAGATATCCTGCCTACACACCATACATGGAGGTATTCTTAACTCCCAGGATCCGGGTGGGTGAAGGGCTTGCAACTAGCTGTCATCAGAAGGTGTCAGCCCCCGGTAGTGGGACTGTAACCCAGCAAGGACCTATCTGTCCTTCTAAAAGAAATACCCGTCAACAACTAACAAAGGAAGATTATTTGGGATACCAGAGGCTCATAAAGGCCATTCACAGAAGGTCAGTAATGTCGCTGCACGCCCCATCTGCCTGTTGACACAGGTGCAGGGGAGTGGGCAAAGAATGTGCTTACTTTCCTGAGATCATCCCATTTGAGAATGTGGAATGTGCAACATAAACTGATGCCCATTTGTAAATCTTACTAAAGATTGTCCCAGAAAAATTGAGGCTTTCGAACTTCTTGTGTGAAAGAAAGACTTACGAGAGAGAAGTATTTTTTCCCTTGATGAAGATGGAAACCAGCAGCACATTGCTGAAGAAGGAGGTTCTAAATAGAGGGAGGAGAGAAGAGGAGAGAATGCAATGTTGAGTGGAGTCGACAGCACTCAGTCCCACAGATTACCACATTGTGCAGGTGTTAACCGATACATCAAGATGGCAGCTATCTGATGCCAAGCAATTGACAGGCAGCAGGGAAAGTTATTCCAGAGGCAGGTAGGTGAGGATATTGGAGGACTGAGCCCACAGCAAAGGGAGCACAGGTGTGCCAAGGTATGATTAGCTAGGAAGTAACAGACAAATGGGCCTCATTATGATTATGCTGGTACAGAATTAACATGCTGGTATTACTGTATGCTAAGAGCTGGAGGTAATTCTGCCACCCTATTAAAATAGCTGTTATTACCAGCGCCAGCATTACTGGTGCCAGTTTTACCGGCAAGTCCCCCATGTACTCCTATGGGACTCCATGGAATGGGAATTTACAACCCTTACTGGCACTCGTAATATGGAGCTAATGCCTCCAGACCGAGTGCCTGTAACAGTGTTAATATTTGCTGGTATCCTTGCAGAATTACTGCCAGGATACCGGCAAAGTCATGATGAGGCCCTTGGCTTTTTCACATTTCATTTACATCACAGCTCATGTTCATTCGTTTGTATGGTAGAAATATGGGGCGCATCGTAATTTACGAGTCGCCTGCCCCCTTCCTCTCTGCCATACTAATTCTCCAGCATCCATGCACGTAGCTCTAAGAGGACTCCATAGGAATCCACAGCATTGCACATGTCTGCTTCCTTTTTAAACCAGCAGAAAATAGGCAGAATCCAAAGGAATCCATTGTAAACGATGCCTACCAATCGGACAGGTGGCATTCACTCAATTTGCATGGTGGAGCCCAAAAGGGAGGCATACAAGCGTGTATGCTGCACACTCCGCCGTGCAAATGAGGCAAATGGCACAGCAGATACCTGTGTATGCAAAAATGGAAACGTAACAGGTTCCTGCCGCGTCATTGCAGGGAACTCAAAAATGAGCCTTGAAGAAGATAGTCCAACTCGAGAAACCCATTCCATGTAGCAGTGAACCCGTAGCACCAGAGCTGATAATTAAGAACTTGATCCAAAATGAAATGTTCATGGAGAGGCCCGAGGTTTTCCCATACACAGCAGAGTAACACGTGACGGATGTTTTGCTCTGTGCCCCTTCTCTGTCTATGAAATCAATCGAAAATTACAAGGATTGTCAAAAATAGGCGAAAAACTTTTCTCTGCTTGTTTTTGCCATTTGTGCTACTTACCATTTATTTGCATGAGCCCATTACATTCATTCTTAGCTATTCCCTGCTGCTCCAAATGGTATGCAAATGGTGAATCTTGTGTTATAGGGTCTGGAGTCTCCTGTAAACATGTGACCAATGGTTATAACGCTTACTGGTGGGCACCTCTTCCTTGGTTTACCGAAGGTAGCTCTAAGCTCATGAAATACCGCAAATAAAATAAGTAGTAGCTGCTCTTACTGCAGGATGTCTTTTCTGGGTGTGGGGTGCCCTTACTGTGGCATTTAAAAACAGCGAGGGGTCCTGGAGATCGGACTCATACATTGAAATACATAAAATAAAAGGCAAGTCACGCAGAGGGGACAGGGGAATGCGTGTGCAACCTCTGAGGTCTCCCTTGCGACCTGTAAAAAAAAGTTTTTTTTTTGTTTTTTGTTTTTTTGGGGTTTTTTGTAATGCAAGCTCCTGGGCTGTGGCCCGCACCATGTGGCTCTTTACTTCTTGAGTGGCTGGCTTTCTTGATCAGGCCCCTTAAAAGAAGAAGAAAAATAAGAACAGGAGTGCCACAAGTCTAACACTTTCAGCAGTGACCCTAAATAAGAAAGAATAGGAATACCAAATAATGTGTCTTTCTGGAATTCTATACAATAATTGCTAGACTTATTAAAGGTTTATTTCAGGCACACTTCAGGGGATGAGTCTCTGATTTAGTCTGTTCTTAAACAACTCAACTCAGCCTTTCATCCTTCTGAGGTCGATAGATGATTACGAACACAGGTTGGGTGATATTGGGTGTATATTTTTTCTATATAAAGCGCGTAAGCATAAGTGCTATATAATAACACATCATTATCATTTGGTCATGGATATCTGCTTGCATTCACAGTCATTTGGTAATATGGGCCTATACACACTGATCTTAATGATACATATGGCGAGTCATTCTTGTATGAAATGTAAATCACATTATAGTGATATCGTAACCATATTTTTTGTAGTGTTCAATGCTATGTGATGCCACTTTCTGTTTTGTCAATGGGTGAAAAGTTGTGTTCCATCGCTTACCACGATATCACTTCAGGGTGGGGTTCAAATCATGGGTCAAGGGTCGTGTGATATCACTTCCGCTACCCCTGGCATTTTGGTGAAATGACGTCCCTTTGCATGGGGTAATCTGTGAAAATATTGCCGCAGTAGAAAAGATTGCCCAGTAAGAGGACGCCCCTATTCCGCCATGCAGACGTTCACTTTTGTTTTGGTTCGGAGCATTTGTGTAGTGCCCTGCACCCTAAAAAGTTTCGATTTTGAGGGTTCCAAAACTATATTTATCCTCTTAGTAGAACAATCTCCCGCGTGTTTTTCTTTATTTTCTTTTCTGCCCAGCAGGGCTCCCTTATTAGAAGGATTCATCAAACAGAAAGAAACTCATTTGGCTCCTGACAGGCTGGCTTCTTTCTTTATCTAAATGTTTATGTAGGCCTAGCATAATGAGGACACAGTGCCAGCGTGCTGTACGACATAAAATGGTGTATACACACAATGCTCCTGAAGAGCTCTTTGGAACCCCAGCCAGACAGCTTGTAAACACGACGCTCTTCAAAGTGATGCGCAACAGAAAGCTATTCAGCACATCACAGCAAGAGCTCTTACGCTGCCAAGAATGCCTCATGTTACTGCGAGCCTAAAACAATCGCAAGTCCTAAAGCTGATGTTTAATTAAATGGGAACAAATGGGCAACGCACCACGCAGAAATCTGGTGGGAGTGGACATGCGGCTTTCAAAATTAAAGGCAGAAATAGAATTCAAATCTACTATTTCAACAAAGTAGAGTTGCATAATAGACATAGCTGGGGGCTCGGTATGTGCTCTATGTAGCCCGTGGCCCCACAGAGCCTGGCTAGTAGGAGCTACATGCTTAGATTGTTTTATTTATGTGTGTGTGTGCGCGCGCGTGCGTGCGTGCGTAAGCACGTGCATGCGTTGTATGTGGTGTGTGTGTTTTTTGAATTAAACAATCCAGCCCACCATGGGGCTGAATGGAATGTGTACAGGAAAAGAAAAGAAAAGAACAACAGAGCAGAACTCCACTGCCCAAAAAGAAAATAATTCTGAGCAGGATTTGAAAGAAGACAGTTAAGAAAGACAGTTGAAGGAGAAAGAAACAGAGAAAGAATGGAAAAAGACTTGCCACGAAGGGGTTGCTGCCTCAAGCAACCCACCAGGGCATAAATCTGTAAATGGTGGCAGGTGATGCATGGGAGAGATAGTCGGGAGGCTGACCCTCTGTCAGGGGCTGTATAGCACAGGGACGTGGCAGTTGCTGTGCCCGCCAGACCAAACCAGACTGGCCCATCAATATTAAGGCCCCAAACAGCCTGCAGGGTGATGCTTGGGCCGAAAAAAAACAGCCCTACCTGGACCACGTGGGGGGGGGGGCAGACCAGGCTGATTGGCAGTGCCCTGATGGCCCACTTGTTGAGGCTGGCCCTTCAGAAAAGTCCTCCCGAGATGCATATGCCATGCACAGCCTAGGAGCTGAAGTGCGCAGAAGAGAAATGTCCCGGGTTGGCCTCTCTGTCCAACCTGGGTTAAGTGGAGGTGGGTGGAAGTCCTAGACTGCTCCCTTGGTCATCCCGAGTGAAGGAAAGCCCCAGGCCCCTCAGTGGAGCGGACCACTTGAAGGCCAGCAGCTCACCTCCTGCCTCTCACAATGCATTGCTGAGGGGGCTGGCCGGAAGCCCAAAAAGGCTGTGGGCGCGCATCAGTGATCCATGATGGTGACCCCTGTTGCAAAGGGGATGCCGCATGATGTTCTAATGGCTGCAGGCATGGCAGTTAAAGCGGCAGCATCCCCAGAGTGCAGTGCGCATGCCTGAAGTATTAATGGTGGCTCAGGCAGCGGATGTGATGTTGGGCAGCCCCCACACTAACACCTCGAAGGTTGTGAGAATGCCACAGATGCAGACCCGCAGGCACTGGGGCACATGGAGTATATTTCGAAGGGCCGTGGTTTGATGGTGAGTGCAGGTGAGCCCCCCCCAGCCAACAGGGCCCACCGTGAAGATCGCTTAAGGCTGCGGGGCACGGTGGTGGCAAAGGCAGACCCCCACTCGAGAAGAGGGCTGCCTAAGACAATTATAAGAAATGTGGGCAGTGCAGTAATCATGGGTGGCCCCAATGTGGTGGATGGGGCCACCCAGTAGAATGAACAGTGGGGCCAAGTCCCAGTCACACCAGGAGACAGAACCTCAGTCAGCCTGTAACCAGTACCACCTTCCAAACCTGAAAGATCAAGCTCTTCTACCAGCTTTGCAGCCAGCAATCAATATGCCACCATCATGTAGGACAGACCCACAAAGGTACTATGAAGGGGGTGACTGACTGCAACAGTCACCCTACTGTGACATAGGGCCTCATTACGACCCTGGCGGTAAGTAGCTGACATTACCGCCATGGCGTAATGAACGTTTACGCCGTGGACCGATGGCGGAAAGAGCGCCACATTCCGACCCATCGCGCACGAGCATTACGCCATGGCGGTAATGTAAATAACGCCATGGCCGAAAGGGCCCCTACCGGCATCGTAGGCCGCGCAAGGTGCACTACCGCCACCCATCTCAGCGGCCACCGTAATTAGCGGCCACCGTAATCAGCGGTGGCCGCAATTAGCGGTCACCGTAAAAAGCAGAACCGGAAATAGCGTCATCGCGGCGGGACGGGAAACAGCACGGCGGCCATCTTTAAAAACACAATCCATTGCCATCCTTCCCAACAACACCAGATCCAACCCTGACACCTGTCCCAACCCATCACCCACCCACCTAACCACCCAAAAATGCCCAAAGTTGTCAAGAAGGCATGCGACCGCCAGCGCCAGGACAGATTCTCCCGGGAGGAACTGAGCATGCTCGCGGAGACTCTACAAGACAATGGGCCTCATTACGAATCAGGCGTTAAGGGGTTAACGGCGCCGACTCTTAACGCCTGATTCTGAGGTCCCTTTGCGCCATGGTGAGTTTAACGCCTGCTTTTTGCAGGCGTTAAAATCCATGGCGCTAAGGGACCATGGTGCTAATTACGCCACCGTAATTTACGGTGGTGTAATTAGCGCCTTCCCCACTCCCATTATGCCCTATGGGGCAAAAATGGGAATGGGGAAGGGTAAAATGGGAAATGGGGATTTACCGCCCCACTCACCTTGGAATGGGGCAGTAAATCCACCATCCACCATGGTGTAAATGTAGTTTACACCATGGTTGTAAGGGTACGACCCAGGCGGTAACTTACCGCCTGAGTCGTAATGAGGCCCAATGCAGCCGTTGTTTTTTCGCCGCAAATGACCAGGCCGGCGATAGCCAAAAAGAAGGCCATATGGGCCCTGGTGGCAGAGCGTGTCAGCGCGGTGGGGACCGTAACCCGCACCCCACAGCAGTGCAGGAAGCGGTGGGATGACCTTAGGCTACGTGTAAGAAGCATCATCTCTGCCAACCGCAACCTTGCCCTGGCTACCGGTGGAGGTTCTGAATCCCCACTGAAACTCCAACCTTGGGAGGAAATATGTGCCAGCACGATAGGCATGGAAGGCATTGAAGGCGTCGGAGGGATGGAAAGAGGAGTACCGACATCAGGCAACGAAGGTAGGTGCCTCAAATCAAGACATGCCATAGTCACTGAAGTCCATTGATGTGTAGCACAATGTTGCCCTAGAGTGTTAATGCAACACATTAGCTGGACACTGCCCACAGCCACATGCGAGCTCCACCCTGTATACATGTAGCATGCACACCCTAACTGCCGGCACCCACATACCTCCATCCTCATTCCACACAAAAAGGAGACAACCTGCATGCCCCTGCCTCAAATGTGCCTCATCTACTGACCAAAATCATGTCAATCATTGTCATTCCAATGTCCGCAGACCCATCAATAACGCTCTCCCTCCTTTGCTCCACCACAGGCTCAGAATCACACCCCGAGGACGAAGACACCCCTGCGACAAAAAGAGCCAAGAAGGCCAAGACAACCATTCACGCACCCTCAACCTCAGCTGCAGTGAGCCAGACCCCACAGCAAGCACAATCCACTGCCAGCAAACAGGACGGCCCACCGGCAAGCAGCCCAGTAGGGAGCAGGCCAGCAGCAGCAGCACCACCTGTTCCAACATTGCCTGCCACAGAAGGCACCGGTTCTGCGGCCAGCAGCATCATTGGAGAATCAGCTGCCAATGCAGCATGCTCAGACTCCGACATTGAGGAGCACGACGTCAGACGCCCCACTGACCTTCCACATTCCCCCTGTTCGTCCCATGCCAGCCCCCATGAGGATCCCACACAGGGGCACACAGAGGAAGAGGAGTGGCCATCTACCCCATGCCCAGTTCTAAGTCCACAGGAGGGGAGCAGCCCCTCCATCACACCACCAGCAATGGGCATGGCCCAGCAGGGGCAACAGTCCCTTGAGGACATCATTCAACGGCAGCAACAGCTGTCCACGCTACTCACCGAGCATGCTGCTGAATGTGTGGGGGCTAGGGCAGCCATCGAACAGGCTACGGAGACCCTAAGGGCCGAAATTGCGCAGAGCACTGACACCCTGAGGGATGCAATGCAGTCCATGTCAAGGGACATTTGTGGCGAACTTGCCGGGGTGCAAGCTGAGTCTGAGCTCTCCCACACCCTACAGGACATGCATGCACGGGAGCAGGCAGGGACATCCTCCGCTGCCAGTTCTGCCCAGAGCAGCCCCGTCCGACGTTCAGGACGGAACCTGCGCTCCACAGGCAGGGGTGCCCCGGGGGCCAGGAGAGGGGGCCTGTAATAGCCTGTGCCCACTGTCACAGGCATCTGTGGACACTCACAGGGGGTGTGTTGGGGTGTGCAGGGGGCAGGGGGGAGGGGGTGTGTTGGGGTGTGCAGGGGGAGGGGGTGTGTTGGGGTGTGCAGGGAGGAGGGTGGAGGGGGAGGGGGTGTGTTGGGGTGTGCAGGGGGGAGGGGGGAGGGTGTGTGTCACGACAATTTATGATTAAAATACACTTTTTCCTTTTTCCGAAATGAAATGTGTGGACATTTTCATTGCATATGTTTGCTTTATTGGTGTACAGTCCACAGTGTGCATGTCCCAGAGAAACACAGTGCCCCAAGTGCCGTCTCCATGTGATACACACCAGCCATGTGTGCTAGAAGCATTGGTCGATGATATTTTGACGCATTTCACGCCCCTCCTGTGCATCGCCTCCTCCATGAGGTGCGGCCCCATCTGCACCCTCCTCATCCTCATCGTCAGGTGGTTGCAGTTCTGCGTCAGGGGGCAGGGACACATTTCGTCAGACGCACATATTGTGTAGCATGACACATGCCATGACCATCTTTGCCAGCTTCTCATGGCGGTACAGGAGTGCCCCACCAGACCTGCTGAGGCATCGGAACCGTGCCTTCAATAGGCCGAATGTCTGCTCAATGACCACACGGGTACGTGTATGTGCACGGTTGAAGTCCTCCTCGTGCTGGTTCTGCGGGTTCCGGACTGGTGTAAGGAGCCACCTCTTCAGGGGATAGCCTGCATCACCTGTATGTAGGCGAGAATGTATGTGTCAGTCATGACGTCTGATCAAGAACATGATGTGCCACCATGGCTTGCATCCAACTGTTACTTTGGACCACTTCTAAATGCACTAATTGATTCACACAATGCAACCAGTATATGCTCATGGCTCTCATGGCCTGTTTTGCATGCCATCACCCAATGTATGCAGAGGGGTGGAGTGCATTGTGAGTGCCCATCCACTGTGTCCGTTCATGCCGTTTGTTTTGTTGGCCTGGCACGTGTCCTGTGATGTCAATGCGCACATCATTGCAACATTGCTGTGGGCCTCATCATGACCCCAGTGAGCAATGCTGATGTTGATAGGGACATTTTGGGGGCCCTGATGTCTGTGTAATGGTGTGTTGATGTTTCTGTCCGTCATGTGCCTCCTTCGTGGGCAGTTATGGGGGACAGGCCTTTCGGTTGATGGTGTTTGGTGACATGCATGTAGGTGCATTTCATTGTTGACAATGTGGTCTGAATTGGTAGAATGCACTTGCAGATTGTTGTGTCATGGTTGGGACACAACCTCATTCACATGGTAGGGCTGCATACATTGGGTATTGGCTTTACTGGTGTTGGGTGGAGTTTGGGTTGCTTTAGGGTATCATCTGTCTCCGTTCTCTCTGCTACTCACAGCCAGGTGGAGTATGCGTCACCCCCCCCCTTTCAGCCAGGTGGAGTATGCATCATTCCCCTCCCCCCTTTCAGCCAGGTGGAGTATGCATCACCCCCCCTTTCAGCCAGGTGGAGTATGCATCATTCCCCCCCCCTTTCAGCCAGGTGGAGTATGCATCATCCCCCCCCTTTCAGCCAGGTGGAGTATGCATCACCCCCCCCCTTTCAGCCAGGTGGAGTATGCATCATTCCCCCCCCTTTCAGCCAGGTGGAGTATGCATCATCCCCCCCCTCCTTTCAGCCAGATGGAGTATGCATCATCCCCCCCTTTCAGCCAGGTGGAGTATGCATCATCCCCCCCCTTTCAGCCAGGTGGAGTTTGCATTGGTACGTCGTTCACCTACCCACTTCACATTTCCATGGTCATGACATTAGACTCACTGAGTAGCCAGGATCTTGGGCCTGCATGTCGCTCCATGTAGCGTGGTATTGTGGAGTTCCTCAGGACCATTGAATCATGGGTTGATCCGGGGAATCGGGCACAACAATGTGTGATGATCTTGTTGGAGTCACAGACCATTTGCACGTTGATTGAGTGGAATTGTTTCCGGTTGCGGTACGGTACCTCCATGGCACGTGGAACCACCAATTCCACATGGGTGCAGTCGATGGCACCAATGAAACCAGGTATGCCGGCTAGTGCATGGAAACCCACTTTGGTGTTTGCAATCTCCTGGCCAGTCCGTGGTAATGAAATGTGGTCGTCTGTGTGCGGAGGGCATTGAGCACTTTGATAAGTGTACGTGAGAATAATGGTTGTGAAATGCCATGCAAGTGCCCCACTGTGTGCTGGTAGGTGCCTGTGGCCAGGAAGTGGAGTACAGACACTACCTTCAGTAGGGGTGGGATGGCGGTTGGACTTTCTATCATGCTGACGATGTCGTTGTGTGTCATGTCTACGATGGCGTTGATGGTGTCCCCGTCCAAACGGTACAGGGTGTGGATCTGAGGTTGAATGGACTGGCTCTGATGCGTGGGATTGGGGGCTGCCTGCGTGGTGGCACTGGCTGTGCTGGTGGGGCTTGCTTGCCCTGCCTTGCCCTCCTTCTCCTCCTGCGTCTCCTCCGTGCTGCCTGTTGTTGTTGTTGTTGTTGTTGTAGTAGCCCTTGCATTGCTATCAGGTCCTCCAGCCCCAACATTGCAAGTCGTATTGGTATCATTGTGGAGTGTGACTGGGTGTGGGAAGCGGTGGGGTGTGCTCTTTTTGTACTTCCTGAGTCTGTATTGCCTCCACCTGTGCTGTTTCTGTGCACCTGTGGCAGCTGGATTCACTTTACATGGCCATTTACGGTTGGTTCGCGATGGCGTACTTAGCGCCATGGCGGTAAGGTACTTAACGGGCTGGGTGATGGCGTTAGGTGCATGTCCGCTTGGGTCGGCATTCGCGTACCTTTCCGCCATGGCGCTAAGTACGGTGTGGGAGGTTGCGTGCGCGCGTCCTTGGCGCAGATAGCGGCAGCGTTGACTACGATGCCGCTAATGGCATCGTAGTTAACGGTCAAGGGTCATAATCGGACCCAGCGGAAAACGATGGCGGTAATCATTTACCGCCATCGTTTTTCATTTACCGCCAGGGTCGTAATGAGGCCCATAGT
Organism: Ambystoma mexicanum; assembly: GCF_040938575.1. Taxonomy (NCBI): domain Eukaryota; kingdom Metazoa; phylum Chordata; class Amphibia; order Caudata; family Ambystomatidae; genus Ambystoma; species Ambystoma mexicanum. Next base: position 874,191,648 of record NC_090932.1, on the reverse strand, counting down.
GTTTTATGTTTGATATATGTTGTATGGAAATATATATGTATATATATAGTCAGTGAACAAACTTTTTTAAAGGGACGTTATGGTTAAGTTGCACTACTAAAAACCTATCAAATTCAGTGAAAAAACGTTGGTAAAAGGACGTTATGACATAGGGACAAGTGAAACTGAAAAATCCCTGATATTCGCCAGTTATGGTAAGCTAAGCAACCATAACTCACGCCACCACCATGCACTGCTAAGACTAATACCCATGACATCAAAGATGAGATCACACATGTCATTCCTGACATCACTGATGACATCCGTTTAGGTGATGCTTTGCTATAAACACCATTGTGTTACTGACTTAATTCCAGTACATGAACAAACTCCTATACAAATGTAGGCATTCTGTGCATCACAGCCATAGCTATCTGCTCTCCTCTCAGGAAACAGAATTTCTCCCAAAGTCTCTCCTTACACATCACACCCGGTAAGCCTTATTGACCAATCCCTTGGCCTGTACGGTCTCATTTGCATACCTGCCAGCCTCAAAATCCCCATAGGTAACACACACGAGCTGCAGGCAGCCGCGATCATGTCTGGGGACAAATCGTGAAATGTGTGAGAGTGGGGAATGAAAATTTAAGCAGTGTAATCCATTTCCCCTTTGATGGTGAAAAGTGCTTCTAAAAAAAACCTTTCATTTTGTTATTTTTTTCACTTATTTTCCTCCTGATGTCTTCACATTATCCTCTATAAAGCATTCATTATATTTTCAAATAACATAGTAATTTCCCAATATGGATAAAGAAATGCCATCTGCTTTGAAATAATCACCATTAACAAAATCAATATTGTCATTATTACAAGACAACGTCCCAGCTCTAAACAAGAAAACAGGCATGCCTTTGTTAACCAAACACCTTGCACCATTTTGCTGGGGACAGAAAACATTACAATTGTCCGATATTACCCTAGGCAACATTTCAGAAAAACTCACCTTGGCATTTGGAAGAACCGCCATCACTGCCTGAAAAAAGTTTTCAAGAGCACTCAACAAACTAGGAGCACTATGTATCCCAAATGGACCGCACCCCAATGCAGTATCACTACATCTGGACTGTTCCACATGGAGAAACTCTTACAAACTCCAACCACTGCCTGCATATTGGAATCAGGCACAGTTGACCACATAACCTCCACTCCTTCAAAACCAAAACTGGCAGCCATACGTTTAGACATAGCATACCTCTCTACAACATTTACAAACAAATATCCAACTATAAACAACCTAACTTTCTTCACCTTTGCCATCTTCACTACACACACAGCCTCTCTTCCTGCCAAGAACCACTTCATCACCTGATTGGCTAATCCCCACAGTCATCTTCCCATGCTAGACATGCTGAGAAGCCCTGGATGTGGCACACCCTGTCCGCGAACAACTGCGGTGTCTGCGGACCCCACAACACAATGGCAGCCCTTTTCCCCTTTCCACATCACTGTCTGCACCACTCTCTCATTGGCTACACATAAGCAGTCACGCAAACAGCCACAAATCACATCAGAGAACTCTACATCTAACTCTGCCACCACAATTCAGCACTTTAAATGAACTGTTCATCACTCTGACTACAAGTGTCCTGTGATTGCAAATCACCTACAGCTAAAACTACTATAAAACTCTTTAGGATATCTCCTTCCAGATTCATCCACATCTACATGCATCAATACAAACTACAGGTATGAATATTTTGTTTACAGTACATGTGCAACTCTTTTATAAATGCATTTGAACAGGGTACCTGCTATTGACCCTGCATAATCTGCAAATAAGCACTACTTGGATTTCTACCAACTCCTATAATCAAGTTCACTTACAAATCTGTCTGCTTTCCAAATTTGAATTTACCCCTATTACTCATTGCAATGTCCAAACTAGTATTCTCTTATTTCCATCTGTCATTTTCACAACCACTTACCCCTTAACACACTATTATACATTCAGGAAACCAGCTTGTATCTTACCAAAGCTTTGCAAGTAGATAAAATGCATTTATTTAAACAGAGTGCCTGACACTTGCCATCCTTGCAAAACCAAATAAATACAAGCGTACATTCAGAACAGTGTTAATAGGAATGTGGATAAAAAAGTCAAAGAACTGAAAGATTTCCAGTACTCATGTAGCAAACATCTATGCACAAAAAAATGTATGGAATTCCACACACAAAAACCTTCTCCTTTTCAATCTTACATGTTTCCAAGCTTTTTTTCTCGCCCTTCTACAACTTCCACTGATCTATTACCACACTAAACGGTGCAACAGGAACACACACTTTCAAAAGTGCACCTCATAGGGCACACCTATAAATACTCCACTAACCCCGATAGCAATGAAGCTGATGCTCCAAAATCCCCATTCATATACAAAGCTATGCAATCTAACACATACAGTACCTCTTCTTAGAAATAATTCCTTTTGCAAATGTAACTAATCTATTCTTCAAGTGAAATTACTGTGCCATTAGCCCAAATATGTACTAACTTCCTTATTTCACAATTGCAGTGAAGACCGCACTCCTGAAAACCAGTAGTGTCTGAAGTACAAGACAGAGCCCAGAAGAAACCCACTCTTTGCATCCAACAAAGTAAGTGCAATTCTGTCATAATGTTCTAACTATTACTCAAACACTGTAGTATTCTATTATTGTAGAACAAACAATTGTACCAACCCTACTGTCATGAACCGCTGTTTGCGTCCCTTCTGGACTTCGTGGTCCCTGACCCATAGGGGACTGAATTCAGTAGTCCTCCCAACATGGCCGCTGAACGTGGAACGCTGTCTGCCAGTCTCTGCATTACACGCTCTACGTTCTACAAAGCAGACACGCCCCCGCGGCTCTGCGCGTCTCAACGCTACAGCTTGCAGTAGTCAGACTTGTGTTACCGGAGCTCGTTCAGCGCTTCCTTTTGATTCCTGGTTCCCGGTTCCCTGAATTCCTCTTCTTCCTTCCTTCCCCCCATCCTTACCTTGCATATCCTGGATTTCTATTGCATTCGGTTCTCCGAGTGCGAACCTCGTTATTTCCTGGTCTCTGTCCTGGACATCTAAACGTATCCTGGAGTTTGGTTATGAACCACACACTGGAATCCGAGGACCTACGCACAGGGTTATATAAAACCCGAACTGTGCAAAAGAAGACATCTCCGAAGATCACGAGTAAACAATACAGACAGGTGAGAAGGGGAGAGACTTGTGACAGATTGAGACGCCAACAAATTGATACAGTTACAGAAATGGAGGCTGCAGTTCAAGACCTCATGCGAGGCATGCAGGTGTTAACAACAGAAGTCCAAAATCTTAAGGCTGAGAATGCTGCGTTGAAACAGCTGGTCTTGTCACGTGACACCGCAACCAAGGAAATCGTGATATTGGGAGGAGTAGTGGATAAATATGATGGTTCTTCGAAGACCCTTCGTGCCTTCCGCGATTCATGTTTAGTGCACTTCACCTTTAAGCCCTACTACTTCTCCACTCCCAGAGCAAAGGTGGGTTTTATGATCTCACACCTCACTGGTAATGCCTTGACCTGGGCAACTCCTTTAGTTAATTCGGGCAACGCCCTCCTGGATAATTATGATGGCTTCATGGAGGCGCTAAAGGCCATGTTTGAGCGCCCAGAGTAGGTTTACAGTGCTCAAGAACGTTTACTAGAATTTCAACAAGGATCCCAGGATATGCTTACCTATGTGACCCACTTTAAACAACTCGCCAAGGAAGCAGACTGGTCCCCAGAGGCCAGCTTCACCCTCTTTCAAAGAGTTTTGAATGAAGAGATAAAGGACAAGCTAGCCAGGGTAGCTCGCCCAAGTTCCTTCCAGGCTCTCATGGTTCTTTCCTTGCAAATCGACTTTCGTATCCAGGAACGAAAGGCGGAGAAGAAGAAATTCAAGTCACCCTTCCAAAAGGCCACTACAGACCATCCTTCTAGACCTGAGCCTTCAGCTTCTCCGACCACAGACCCAGAACCCAAACAACTTGGGGACTTCCGCAGACCCATAACCCCGCAAGAAAGGATGCGACGGATTCACACTGGTCTGTGCACGTATTGTGCCTCTGATAAACATCTTGTGAGAGAGTATCCTATTGCTCCACCACAGCGTTCGGGAAATGCCAGCTCCCGATCCTAGATGGAGCACAGTTTCGGGAGAGAGATGTTTGCTCCACATCTATTCCATCCTTGAACTCTCCTGGACAAAACAACCTTGTGATTCTGCAGGCCTTTTTATCGCCTTCCAAGAAAGAATCTTACCCCATTTTGGCATTAGTGGATTGCGGGGGAAGGGGGATATTCATAGATCATGATTGGGTCACTACTCATAATATTCCATATAAAACTTGAGAGATCATGCAACCTGTAGAGGCTATTGATGGGAAAACCCTCTCTTGAGGTCCCATGACCTTTCAGACTAAAGAGATCCTGCTTTCTATAAACCACCATCAAGAGAGAACCAAATTCGACATCATAAGATCTGCCCATTACCCAATGGTTCTAGGCATGTCCTGGTTACAAAAGCATAACCCTTACATCAACTGGGCAGCAGGATCCTTGTTTCTTGGTTCTGAACATTGTATGTCCCACTGTTTATCCCTAGACTCCTTGTCAAGATCCCCTGAAGACTCGCAAGCAAACCAGCAAGGTCCACTCACTGTCGCGAATATCATCCAGATTCCCAGGGCCTATCAGGCTTATACAAATGTATTTTCGACCGCCATAGTTCAAGCTCTTCCACCTCACAGACCTGAGGACTGCGCCATCGATACTGAACCTTCAGCGGTGATTCCTTTTGGGAGGGTGTTTATTCTATCAGAACCTGAGAAAAGAGCCCTCTGAGAATACCTGGATACTAACTTGGAAAATGGTACCATACGACCATCCAAGTCCTCTGCGGGAGCTTTGTTGTTTTTCGTTCCCAAGAAAGATACCAAGGAGTTTAGGCTTTGTCTAGAGTACCATGGCCTTAATCAATGCACCCTCAAGGACTGGTACCGATTGCCCCTCATCTCAGATATCTTGGAAGCGGTAAGAGGAGCTGTAGTGTTCACAAAATTAGATCTCAGAGGTGCCTACCATCTTATCCGTATAAAGGAAGGTGACAAATGGAAAACAGCCTTAAGAACACCCTTTGGTCATTTTGAATACTTGGTTATGCCCTTCAGACTTGCCAATGGCCCAGCGGTCTTTCAACGTTTTATGGAATGGGTGTTCTCCGATATGCTGTTCCTCTTCGTCATAGTATATCTGTATGACATACTGATATACTCTAAGGACCATCTGAAGCATGAAGAGCATGAAAAGGCAGTCTTACAACATCTATGTGAACATAAGCTCCTTGCTAAACCCGAGAAATGCCTTTTCAATGTGTCTACAGTTCACTATCTTGGATTCATCCTTAGCCCAAAAGGAATTGGAATGGACCCCACAAAAGTAGATTCCATTCTATCCTGGCCTGTTCCAACTACTGTAAAACAAATGTAAAACAAATTCAATCCTTCCTGGGGCTTGCTAACTTCTACCAGAAATGTATACCCTTTTTTTCAAAGATTGTACATCCAATCATTACATTGTTCAAAAAGGAAACCCCCTTTCACTGGACAGCAGCCCAAGATGAGGCGTTTCAACAGTTAAAGTCGGAGTTCACACAAGCCCCCATATTAGCCCAACCTGACATTGATCGACCCTTTCTTGTGGAAACTGATGCCTCCAACTATGCCATCGGGGCAGTCCTGAAACAGGAGTTTGATGACAGGTTAGAGCACCCCATCACCTATCTTTCTCGCACCTTGACTCCTAGCAAAACCCATTATTCCGTTCTAGAAAAGGAATTGCTAGCCATCCGTCAAGCCTTTACTGATTGGCGTCATCTACTCTTGGGAGCAAAACACCCTATTCAGGTCCGCACGGACCATCGGAATCTTCAAGTCCTGCAATCCCTAGAATGTAGAAACAGTCATCAAGCCCGTTGGGCCTTCTTTTTTGCTCAATATCAATTTCAAATCCATCATGTTCCTGGAACACACAACATAATAGCCGATGCCCTATCCTGACGTCCTGACTACGAAATCCTTGAAGATCGATCCTTCCCAAAGATGTTTCCCCACACAATATTTGTTGCCCAAGCAATCAACCTCCTGGAGGATATTCGGATTCAAACTCAGTCCTCTGAGACCTGGAGGGAGTTTAATAGTAATAATCGACAGAATCTCAAAACGAAGGACGGATATTTGTTCAAGGACAATCGCTTGGTCATTCCCACTCCGAGACTGCAACAAAAGATCACAAGCCTATGTCATGATACCCTTCATTCAGGACACCGTGGCATCACCAACACCCTCCGTCTAATACAAAGACAGTTTTGGTGGCCGAAGATGAAGGATGATGTCCAGATTTATATCCAAACATGTGCAGTCTGCAATCAAAACAAACATGATAACAAGAAACCGGCAGGTCTCCTACTCCAACCAGCAATACCAACAAGACCTTGGGAATTCATCGCCACAGATTTTATCGTGGAACTACCGCCTTCCAGGGGCTACACAACTATAATGGTAACCATTGATTTGTTCACTCACATGGCTCATTTTACACCCTTATATAAACTGCCATCTTCATCCGAACTTGCCGGAATCTTCCTGGAACACATATTCGACTCCACAGGCTACCCTTCAAGATAATTTCTGACAGAGGACCCCAGTACATATCCCAGTTCTGGAAACAATTATGTCGTATACTGGGAATCCAACGTGCCTTATCCTCAGGTTATCACCCACAGACTAATGAAGCTACTGAATGCATAAACCAAACTCTGGAACAATATCTTTGCTGTTTCGCCACCAAGGTCCAGGACGATTGGTCACTGTTAATACCTGTGGCTGAATTCGCCTACAACAATTCGGATCACTCGGCTATCAAAACGAGTCCTTTCTTCTATAGTCAAGGATTCCACCCTTTGGTTCTACCATCCCTTCTCCCACATCCTACCCCAGTTCCTAGGGTTGATTCCTCGATTGAAACCCTTATCAACGTACACAAAGAAGCAAAGGAACACCTAGAAAAGGCCCAAAGAGACGTTAAACATCATGCTGACTCCAAAAGAAGACCAGGGCCTTCCTACTCAATAGGTGATAAGGTCTGGCTGTCCTCGAAACCTCTTCCCCGACACCTATGACCAAATAAATTGGCTCCCAGGTATTATGACCCTTTTTCCATAAAGGAAGTCATTAACCCAGTGGCCTTTCGACTCCGACTACCAGAATATTGGAAAAGGATCCACCCAGTCTTTCACACTTCTCTGTTGAAACCATACATCCAGTCCTCTCGAACTGCTCCAAGATCTACCCCTGTGATTGTCAATGATCAGCTAGAATATGAGGTTTCCAGAATATGTGACTCTAGGTACAGACATGGTCAGCTACAGTATCTGGTCGAGTGGAAAGGGTACCCTCCCAGTGAACGCACCTGAGAACCCGTCTTAAACATGAATGCCCCAGGCTGCTTCGAAGATGCTACCTTATACATCCGGGCAAACCCGGAGGAGCTGGGTTTCAGAGGAGGCATGCTGTCATGAACCGCCGTTTGTGTCCCTTCTGGACTTCATGGTCCCTGACCCATAGGGGACTGAATTCAGTAGTCCTCCCAACATGGCTGCTGAATGCGGAACGCTGTTTGCCACGCTCTACATTCTACAAAGCAGACACGCCCCGCGGCTCTGCGCGTCTCAAACACTACCACTTGCAGTAGTCGGACATGTGTTACCGGAGCTCATTCAGCGCTTCCTTTTGATTCCTGGTTCCCGGTTCCCTGAATTCCTCTTCTTCCTTCCTTCCCCTCACCCTTACCTTGCATATCCTGGATAACTATCGCATTCGGTTCTCCGAGTGCGAACCTCGTTATTTCCTGGTCTCCGTCCTGGACATCTCAACGTATCCTGGAGTTTGGTTATGAACCACACACTGGAATCCGAGGACCTACGCACGGGGATATATAAAACCCGAACTGTGCGAAAGAAGACATCTCCAAAGATCACGAGTAAACGATACAGACAGGTGAGAAGGGGAGAGACTTGTGACACCTACAGCATTAGATTCAGTATTACTGATTGCAAGTCAGCAGGTGCACACTTTGTATTGTCATCTGAACACCAGTATGGTAACACACAAATACAAGAAAAAACTTCCCAATCTAAAGTAACAGCCCATTCCACAATCACACACCTCTAAATACATGCCTACCATCATACTCAGACACTCATGCACAATGCACACATACATAGCATAACGTCCCAACCCACACTTTCTTTTTTCTCCAACACAGACCAAAGCATGCCTACCAAAAAGCAACTCCTTAGAAAGTAACGCAGAAATAGAACAAATCAAAATGAAAGTGTACAAAATAAGCACCACCTATAGCAGAATTTAAAACAAACAGCTAATACAGTCACCAAGCGAAACTAAAGCAGCTTGCAGTAAAAAAAATGTGACTCCTCTCTCAAAATGTAAATCTAAACAGAAAGTTATTAAAAAGACTGCAGGTACCACTAGTGCTAACAATGCACCTATAAATCTTGATGTAGCCACAAGTAAGCATACCAAAACATTATTTTACAAAAAATGTTCCACCACATAGTTCTTCAGAACCTTTTAAAGGCAGGGGAGAAATCATGCTCAACCCTTAAAACCTACTGCAGAAAACTAATCCTGGAAGCTCTCATAGACAGTGCAATCCTTCTCAAAAGGAAATTATTTATTTTAGTTTTAAACAGAATGAAACCACTAACAAAACTAAGTACTAAGCTACAACAAGGACTTCTCAACAAACAGAATATCAACAATGATAGCTTTGCAAACATCTGTGCAGGTGAGAGGAGTCACACCACCAGTACAGAACCATATTTCAATGAAGAAGCATACAAACAAAAGCAAACAAACCCAATTGCCATACGTAGCAGTGGACGAGAATATGAAAATGTTAATAATACCATCATGGAACAAGAAATGCTGCTCACAAAAATATCCCCAGCAAACTTAGCATCAGCTCTCCATTCCACTGAACCAATACGTCCAATCTACAAATGGCCATGCACATGAATGTGTAACTTACGCAAAAAATCTTTCACATCTTTACGCCAGTTCCACAATCAGTATGTGAAAGGCAAAGACAAATTAAAAATAAAATGATTACAAACTATGGGCTCCTGTACAGTGCACAGATACACTGGACTACGGGGACATTCATTAGCCTGCATTTCTGTACCTACTTGCAAAAGCACCTTCCACCATATGAAAATGATAAGAACACACCATTTAACTGTAAGAAATCTCGTTCATAAACTGTACTATGCCAAAAGTCCTGCTTTAGCATTGGCCAATTTAAATAACATTCTTCTACATGGTACAGCCAAAGAACTACTCGAAGAAATAGAACACACCCAGAGAAAATATTTTGGAAGTGAAACCCACTTACAAAATTCGACATCTTTAGAACAGAGTAGCAACAACTTTACAGATGGCAATCTTCTACTACACACATACAAGAAATACTAAAGTTTAAAAGCACATCTGCTGAAGTACCAAACCATGTGTGTGTGTGTGTGTTGCTGCAGGACTTTTTTAAATAAAATAGCACAACAACTATAGACATAATGTACATAATAGAAGACAATGAAAACTCAAAGTGGTTCCAATTAGCTCTCTATATAATAGCAGAAAACAAATATGAAATTACGAACCCCTCAATAATTTGCACTGCAAAACTTGACAACAACCAAATGCCTTCACGTGCTATCACTAATAACTTGGAAATATTCCCACTGCCAAAACCACTCCAACAACGTAACTTGTATGAGAGCATTATAATTCAAACAGTGCACCCTTTTCAAGCAATAATACGTCTTCAAATAAAAACAGCAAAACTACCTCCCTCTGAATTAATGAAAGGCATGTGTGGCAAAGTAGTTTATTTGCTATTAGATCTCAAAGAAAATGTACACACTCTGGGAGTGCAACGTCCAATAGATCAATCCTTGATTATCCTAGTAAATGGCGTACCTACAAAAGACAAAAAGATTTGGCAGCAACTCGTGGACTAACATAAAGTTAGAAAAGCCCTGCAATATTTAAAAGACAACAATGAATACTACAAAGAAATATACATTGAAGAAAACCTGAGGGAAACCACCGAAATAATTCAAGACTCGTCAGGAACTTACCAATTTCTACTTCTAGATCCTACTTCAGAATCCAAAATTTTAGACCAGTATACGATTCACCCATTGCACTCTAAAGACACCATAGATGATGCACTGGAAACTTACCAAATGCGGCAAGCCAAAGGATCTCCAATCAGCACATGGGAAAAAAGTGTAGAAGCACAAGCCTTTCCTCTATTCTTTCCTATTGAAAAAGGAGGGAGGTATGATGAAAGACCCACACAAATAACAGCATCAGAATACCGCTCTTTACGAATATATTCTGAAGACCCCAGATTCAGACAAAACGTGGAATACATATTCCACCTTCTCTTTGAAAGTGAACTAACAACTCTATGCTACAGAGTTGCACACACATTGAAATCAGGTACCAATTTTCAAAATATGTCTGCTACGCAGTTACTACAAAAAGTGCAAGAAAAAGATTACGTTTTACAGTCAAGCATTACAAATCTTTTAGCAAGCATGTGTGATACAAAAGAATACTGGTTCCGACGACATGCAGAAGTACGCTGTATTATAAGAACCCTGGCCCACCCACATGGTTTGTGACATTAAGTTGTGCAGAGTATGCATGGGAAGATTTGCACAATTTCCTTCACATAGCAAACAAAAACAAAACAAAAATAGACATAAAAAACCAGGAGAACTCTTCTCTCTAGATCCTGTAAATGTATCAAGATATTTCCATCATCGCTTTATTGCCGTGATACACTTCATTTGTAATGAAACAGTTCCTCCCCTCTAAGAAGTGCAACACTTCTTTTGGAGAAAAGAATACCGAGCCAGAGGAGCACCACACATCCAAATACCTTTGTGGATTAAAGATGCTCCTAACTTTGTTCAGGACAGTGATGGCACTGTTTTGCAGTTTATTCAGAATATGTCACTTGTGAAATTCCTTTCAGAAACTACACATAGTGACCTGCGTGCACATATTTTACAATTTCAAAGACAAAAGTGTGGCAAGTATTGTCGGCACAAATATAAAAACAAAGGGAAATACTGCACCAAATGCCACTTTGGTTTCCCTAGACCAGTTTCAACAACAGGATAAGTGAACAACTTCATGTCTTCAGTTAGACATAGTGTCCAGGGTAAATCACCTAAGAACACATACTGCATAAAAAGAACAGAAGGATCAAAGTACATTAATGATTACAATGCAATCATTGCCCTCCTATGGAATGCAAATATAGATGTGCAATACATTGCAGACAATTCCACTGCAGTTGCACAATATGTCCAGCCTACTAAACCAAAGAAGAAAAAACAGAGCTCAAAGACCTCTGGGACGACATATCATCTGACAAAACACTGTCACAATAATTGTACAGTTTAGGCATAAAAATGCTCTCCCATAGAGAATGTGGCTGCTACGAAGCTGCAGACCATTTAACAGGCACTGCCTTGTATGGAAAATCTGAAAACATAGTATGGCTAAGCCTTGGTCCTGCGCTAAATCCAGAAAAAGAGTTCTCAAATCATATGAAGACATAGAAAAAATAGCTAAAAATTATCCCAACGGCCAAGACATTCTGAAAAAGAATTTACTAGACACATACTACCCAGACAGGAGCACCGCTTTGGAAACCATGTGTCTATACCATGTAGCCCAAAACTTCAAATACAAAAATAATATTTAACCAGATGAGAAAAAAGGTAGATACAGAGTCGAATCTGTGAAGGCAGCCTAGTGAAACTTACCAAACGATGCCTAATTAATCATATGAAATTGTCATTAAAAACTCCTCAACATAAAGAACTGTGTTACATGGCCCTACTACAACTCTTTAAACCATGGAGAAAAGAAGAAGATTTATTAGATACCCATGACTCCTATGAAGATGCTTTCCAAGCAAATGAAAGCACTATAACAGATATAAACTTTACACAGTACAAAACCATGTTAGACAATGAACAGCAACAATAAGAAGAACTCCACGCACAACTAAATATAGACACTCCTGCCAGCAGTCAACCTTCTCTAACAGGAAGCCAAAAACCACTTTGACAGCCACTCATAGCAAATGAGGCAGAATTAGCCATGACTGAAATAGAAAACACCATGTGCCAGTATGAAGGGTCTACGGAAGACTTTGCTATACTCAAATCACAATTACACAATGAACAGCACAGCATTTTCCTAGAAATAACTAAACAAATTGAACATGGTATGCAGCACAAAACTAAAACTTGTACCTGTCAAGAGTACAAACCTATAATGCCATATGTGAGTGCTCAAGCTGGTTCAGGGAAAATACTCTTAATAAAAATCATCAGCAAGTTCCTCCATCAATTGACAGACAACAGACTGTCAGCTGTTGTAACTGCTCCCACTGGTTCAGCTGCCTACAACATAGGCGATGTCAGATTACACTGATTGCTACTCCTTCCAGTAGAACACCAAAACAAATTAGACTACTACAAACTTTCACCAGAAACTGCAAGGGAACTACGCAGAGTTTTGAAACAAATGAAAATGCTTTCTAATAGATGAGGTGAGCATGATCTCCAACTTAATGTTGGCTTTGATTCACTGCAGAGATCCTCAAAACAGAAATCGAAGAAGAACTCTTTGGAGGAAAACACATTATTGTTTTCGGAGATCTTCTTCAATGAACACCAGTTAAAGGTGAATCTATTTTAAAACCTTAGGCCACAAACTATGCCGTAAAACTCTTGGCAGCATAGGAAATGTCAATCTTTGGCAACATTTCCAATACAAACTATTAACTGAAAACTTGCATCAGTCTACAGACCTCACCTACGCCAACATTTTAAAAAGTTTGAGAGTTGGTGTACTATCTCAAAAAGCACCAGGCACATCCATATACTCTATGCCCATAACTCATGTGCTACTGATGTCATGGAACAATTAGTAGACAAAAATGTAAACTGTATGTCCTTGATGCCAACTCTTATAAGCTGTGCACAAATCAATGAAACAATGTTGAAAAAAGAAATGCAACCAATAGTTCAAATGTACTCCTATGGCCTTCGGCTATGCACCCAAGACTCTAGGTCCTGGCCACAACCACTGCAGCATAACACACCCATGCAAAGAAACACCTGACCACTGACCACAACCCGAATTGTTTACTTGCATGGATATGTTATGCTGCAGTGGTTGTGACCAGGACCTAGAGTCTTGAGTGCATGTACTGGCCAAAACATTGCATACAGTCTAATCAAAGCAAACAGTAAGTATACAATGATTTGAGTCACAACCACCACAACATAACACACCCATGCAACCAAACACCTGACCACTGCCCACAACCCAAAATGTTTGCTTGCATGGGTGTGTAATGCTGCAGTGGTTGTGGCCAGGGCCTAGAGTCTTGAGTGAATGACCTCCAGCCTACGGCCTTCCTCCATGCACCCATGACTCTAGGCCCTGACCACAACCACCACAGCATAACACACCATGCAAGCAAACACCTACCCACTAACCACAACCCAAAAACATAACATAACCACCTCAAGACCTATCCACTTCAATTAACATCCTAAAACAATAATTACAGCAAATGCACAAACTCTTCAATACATACCCTCTTCACCCAATACTCTACTTACTACCCAAAACCAATAAATCATGCATAGTAAAATACACAGTATTGTGGCCTGTGTTTAGTAAGTCCGCAGACAACCGCGGCGACCGCTGACAACCGCAACCACGTCACAGCCTTCTTCCACCTAAACAAATACAGCAATTGACACATCTCTCCCTTCCCCACCCTCTCCAGCCACTCTTCCACACCAACACACTCTTCAAAATTAGATTTCTGCTCTGTTCCACTCTGCACTGTCAACGGATATCCACAGATCCAACATGGCGGGCGTATCGCGAAAATGTGATGCACCTACCCTTCACTGCAGCCAATCAGTCGATTGTCCGCGGACATGACATAGACACACTAGCCAATCAGTGTTCTGTCTGCGGAGCGAACAGGGAAGTAAGTCAGCGGAGCGGACATAGATATCACTCATTTTTTTGGACCTACTTTTTGGTTGTTTTAAAAAAAAACTAATGGACGGATTTCCACCAAATTTGCAAAAACATGCTTTTGAGACAAAGCCGCCGCTCCTGCCACACATTTGGTGAAAATCCATCGAGCGGTTTCAGCTGTTGGTCTGAGCAAAGTTTTTCTCCATTCAGTCTATGGGGAAACAAATGTGGGAACCCTATAACTTTGCCCCCCCTTGACGAAACCTCACCAAACCTTGCAAAATAATTCAGAATGGGCCATATATTTTTTTGTTGCAAAGTTTGGTGAGGATTCGTCCAAGGGGAGCGAAGTTATAAGCCACCCAAAAGTGCTCTTAACCATAACTACATGGCCACCCGCTAGTGGCCATGTAGTTATGGTTAAGTTGCTGTTTCCATAGGAAGAGCACTTTTTGGGCGGCTTATAACTTCGCTCCCCCTGGACGAATCCTCACCAAACTTTGCAAAAAAAGTTTATGGCTCTTGACAGGTATGAATATTACATGGCCATGTAGTTATGGTTAAGTTGCTGTTTCCATAGGAAGAGCACTTTTTGGGCGGCTTATAACTTCGCTCCCCCTGGACGAATCAACACCAAACTTTGCAAAAAAAGTATATGGCCCACTCTGAATTATTCTGCAAGGTTTGGTGAGGTTTCATCAAGGGGGGGCAAAGTTATAGGGGGGCACCCAAAACTTTTTTTTCCCCATAGACATAAAGGGAAAAAAACTTTGCTCACGCCTACAGCCCAAACCGCTGGACGGATTTACACCAAATTTGCAGCAGGAGCGGCGGCTTGGTCCCGAAAGCGTGTTTTTTTTTATTTGGTGTAAATCCGTTAAGTAGTTTTTAAAAAAAAGACAATAATGTAAGTGAAAAAAATTAGTGATATTTGTGCCCGCTTCGCGGACACACTTCCCTGTTCGCTCCGCGGACAGGACGGGGATTGGGCAAGTGACTTGCGTGATGTCCATGGACATCTGACGTGCTCTCCCATTGGCTGCAGTAAAGCGTGCAGTGTGTCTTATTTTCAGAGACGCCCGCCATCTTAGTTTATTGTACGTATATTGGCATCTGTGGCAAGCTCTGCGGTGACTTCAGACTTCACAAATGATTATCACAACGTAACAAGCGAAAATTCCGATGTGATAAGATCAGAGGACAGCAGGGCCTCCAATGGGGCTATGTGAGGTTCATGTGGATTACACTTCCTGAACATCCCAGGCTGCTGCAGACTTGCAGGAGACACGCCAGCCATCGGTACACGGTGGCCTGCGGAGTACCAAGGAGCGGATATCCCGTTCCCCCCACCCCACTCATTACACGTGTCTCCCTACTGTATCCACCCACCCCCTGCTCATTACCCGCATCTCCCTCCTGTACCCCCCACCCCCGCTCATGCCGGTGTTTCTCTCTTGTTACACCCACCCCCTGCCCCGTGTCTCCCCTGATCCCCCCACCCCCCCGCTCATGCCCCGTGTCTCCCCTGTTCCCCCCACCCCCCGCTCATTCCCCGTGTCTCCCTCCTGTATCCCCCACCTCCTGCTCATTACCCGTGTCTCCCTCCTGTACCCCCCACCCCGCTCATGCCCGTGTCTCTCTCTTGTTTCCCCCCACCCCACTCATGTCCCGTGTCTCCCCTGTTCCCCCCACCCCCAACTCATGCCCCGTGTCTCCCTCATGTTCCCCCCTAACCCTGCTCATGCCGCGTGTCTCCCCTGTTCCCCCCACCCCCCATACATGCCCCGTGTCTCCCTCCTGTTCCCCCCAACCCCCCGCTCATGGCCCGTGTCTCCCTCCTGTTGCCCCCACCCCCGCTCATGCCCTGTGTCTCTCTCCTGTTACCCTCACCCCCCACTCATGCCCCGTGTCTCCCTCTTGCTGCCCGCCATCCCCATGCCCCGTGTCTCCATCGTATTCCCCCCACCCCTCGCTCATGCCCCGTGTCTCCCTCGTGTTCCCCCCACCCCCTGCTCATGCCCCGTGTCTCCCTGCTGTTGCCCCCCACCCCCCGCTCATGCCCCGTGTCTCTCTCCTGTTGCCCCCACCCCCGGTCATGCCCCGTGTCTCCCTGCTGTTGCCCTCCACCCCCCGTCATGCCCCGTGTCTCCCTGCTGTTGCCCCCCACCCCCCTCTCATGCCCTGTGTCTCCCTCGTGCTCCCCCCACCCCCCGCTCATGCCCTGTGTCTCCCTGCTGTTGCCCCCCACCCCCTGCTCATGCCCCATGTCTCGCTCCTGTTGCCCCCCACCCCCCTCATGCCCCGTGTCTCTCTCCTGTTGCCCCCCACCCCCTGCTCATGCCCCGTGTCCCTCTCCTGTTACCCCCACCCCCACTCATGCCCCGTGTCTCCCTCTTGTTGCCCCCCACCCCCCGCTCATGCCCTGTGTCTCCCTCATGTTCCCTCCACCCCCGCTCATGCCCCGTGTCTCCCTCTTGTTCCCCCCACCCCCCGCTCATGCACTGTGTCTCCCTGCTGTTGCCCCCCACCCCCTGCTCATGCCCGTGTCTCTCTCCTGTTACCCCCCACCCCCCACTCATGCCCCATGTCTCTCTCCTGTTATCCCCACCCCCCTCTCATGCCCCGTGTCTCTCTCCTGTTGCCCCCCACCCCACGGTCATGCCCCGTGTCTCCCTGCTGTTGCCCCCCACCCCCCGCTCATGCCACATGTCTCTCTCCTGTTCCCCCCCCCACCCCCTCTCATGCTCCGTGTCTCTCTCTCCTGTTACCCCACACCCCCTCTCATGCCCCTTATCTCTCTCCTGTTATCCCCCCACCCCCCTCTACCCTCTCATGCCCCGTGTCTCCATCGTGTTCCCCCCATCCCCCGATCATGCCTTGTGTCTCCCTGCTGTTTCCCCCACCCCCCGGTCATGCCCCGTGTCTCCCTGCTGTTGCCCCCCACCCCCCGCTCATGCCCCGTGTATCCCTCATGTTCCCCCCACCCCTCGCTCATGCCCGTGTCTCCCTGGTGTTGCCCCCAGCCCCAGCTCATGCCCGTGTCTCCCTTCTGTTGCCCTTCAACCCCCGCTTATGCCCCGTGTCTCTCTCCTGTTACCCCCACCCCCTCCGCTCATGCCCCATGTCTTCCTCGTGTTCCCCCCACCCCCCGCTCATGCCCCGTGTCTCCCCGCGGTTGCCCTCACCCCCTGCTCATGCCCTGTGTCTACCACCTGTTTCCCCCCACCTCCCGCTCATGCCCCGTGTCTCTCTCCTGTTACCCCCACTCATGCCCCATGTCTCCCTGCTGTTGCCCCTCACCCCCCGCTCATGCCCCGTGTCTCCCTGCTGTTGCCCCCCACCCCAGTTCATGCCCCGTGTCTCTCTCCTGTTACCCCCCACCCCCTGCTCATGCCCTGTGTCTCCCTCATTTTCCCCCCACCCCCCGAACATGCTAACAATAGAAAACAACAAACCACAAGTCCCAGCATGCAAGGTGTTGCTGACCAAAATGCAATGGTCGGAAAAAGAGCACACTGATGTTGAGCATCCCAGTTGTTGGACCAACATTGATAACTGTCTATTGGGAGATTTTTCTATAGTACCACGCCTTAATGGAGACCCTAGCAAGACAATGTGGATTTGATGCATATGCACATGTTTTCTGCCTTGCCAGAAAATGTTGAGACATATTAGAGACATGCCAGTGCAATAGCAACTTGGATAAACAGACGCTACTTCTGATCCCAATGGTCATGCAGTATAAGCTGTAACATTTCCACAAATACCCAACCATCTGATGAAGCCACCTCCATGAAGGTCATTTTCCCAAACACAACCATCTGATTTAGCTATCTCAATTCAATGTTCGATATAGAAGCTATAGCCAAACTAAGACTGCAATGTATCCTGAGGTCAGTGGCTTGCACCAAAGGCATGCCCCTTAAATAGCTTATATCCTTCCTCAGAGACCAATACTATCTGGTTAAGGCAGAATTCTGTCATGCTCAGAGGTTCCGCCAAGCAGAGCCCTTAGCATCCTTACCACTGTCGACAGAGTGGAACCCACATGGAGAATAAGAGTACAGGTGGGCAATCAAATATCATCAACTGAACACCAAAATAACATGCAGGAAAAGAGAGGTTAACACAGTATTCAATGCCAATATGCCCTATGTATCATGGACTAGAGAAAAGACCAGTTAGTGGACACCTTTCAAATGTTTTCAATGGCAGGGTGGAAATAAAAATAGGGCAAAAAGCCCAACTAATGTTCATGATGCCTTTGCCATATTAGTCTTATTGGCCTTGCTCATAGTTATTTGAAATGGCTTGAAATACAGGAATCTCTGTTAAAGTTCAGCTTTATCCATTACCATTCAACTTTGTTTGTAGCATAAACCTTAATTGAGACATCAATGGTCCACTACTATCTTGTCTTGTATTGTTCCTCAAATTTGTGTTTGTTGTTAAAAAAAAATGAGTTCAGCAACACTATCACCAGCATGTAGAATGTAAATATTGCCTTGGTGCTTACAGAAAATCAGCAGATTGTGTGCTTTATTGTGAGTGTAATCCTTTGAAGGAGGAAGGAGAAATTTGGCTTCATTATAACTGTGCCAGTCCAGAAACAACAGTTCTGGTAAGGCTTCTGGCACCATTATTTCCGGACTGGCACAGTATGGGTTTGCTTGATGGAGCTCCTGTGCCTGACAGGGCAGACCCTGCCGGACACAGCGGCCATGGTAAGCAAGCCGTAACAAAAGCACCGGCACCGTTATTAACGGTGCCGGTGCTTCCTTGTTCCCCATGCCCATTAAGTCCTTTGGATCTCAATGGAAATGGGGAATTACAATTTACTGGGGCCTGACTTTCTGGAACGCTGGGGTTGTAATCCCCCGCTGTTACCGTCAAGACAGGCACCGGTGAATCTTGCAAGTCTAGCAGAAACCCGGCGGTTGCACCGGAAGGGTTACCGCCAGACTTGTAATGAGGCCCATTGTGTGTATTGTGAGGGTGCAGTAGTATGGCTTGGACATAATGGTGGTATGTGTTTGGTGGTATGTAGTTGGGCAGAAATGTTTATTATATGAAAAAGGGTTGGACAAATACCTCTTTGTCCCTAAAGCTAAGAGAAGTTTCCTTGCCTCTAGAAAAACTAAAGAAATTGTCAGAATGTCCAAATGATAAAGCCCCTCACAGACATGTCTCAAAAAGCCTACTTCTGTCACTAACACTATTAACATATACCAACTGTACAGGGATGATCTCTTCCTAAAGTAAAGTGTTCTTTGTAGTTCCAGCCAACAGAAACATTTCCAGTCTTTTGGGTAATCAGAACTGGTGACAATTAAGAAATGTTCACAAATATAGGACTCCAAGGTTAGGGTTTTAATCCTTTCTCCTAGATTCCTTGTAGTGTTCTTAGTAGATCTAACCAACAGAAAAGTTCCCAGTCTCTTGGGTGATCACATGTGGCAAAAATAAAGAAATGTTCAAAACTGTAGGACCCCAAGGTTAGGGTTCTACTCCTTTCCCCATTAATCCTTTTTATATGTTTTCTCTCGATTTGGGGCCTCTCAGGCCTGCATTTTTCTTTTGGGCACCCTCTGGCGTGTACTTGGTTAACCAAATGTCAATACGTAGTTCACAAGAATATACTCCTTATGCTTCTCCTATTTATCCCACCAACTTGGCACACTCCTTTTGGTCAAGCATTGGATTTGTTTGACCAATGTATTCTTCCCTTATTTTGGGTGCATGTACCAGACACACAGTATTCTTAATGGCTTATGTTCTTCCTTGCCAAACAAATGTCCTCTCATGGACTGTCCTTCTTTTGGGCATGAATCCCAGACTCACAATATAACTGCTTGGTTCACTCTCCTGAACAAATAGTTTTCTTTTCATGAACTTCTTATTTGGGTGCTTGTCCCAGACTCGCAATATTAAAACTGCTTGGTATTTTCTCCTGCCAAACAACAGTCCCAACGTGGACTATCTCTTTTTGGGCTGTGGGTCCCAGACTCGCAATATTGTGTTTGGATTTGTTTCAGTCTCTCAAGTAAGTGCAGGCCCCAGACATGCAATATTCAGACTGGCTTTTGTTTCTGTTTCTCATACGGGTTTTGCGTTCCCAGGGTCCCAGACTCTCTTAATCCGGTTCCGACTTCACCCCTTTGCTCACACAGACCTCCAGCACCACTCGGCAAACCTGTGTACTTGTTTGCTACTTTCTGGTAGGTACCAGTGTTTCCAGAGTAGCTGCTACATCTCTAGAGGCTACGGTCATGTTTGGGGCTTCATAACTGTTGTCAATGGCTTTCCTGTTTCCTGACATCTGCTCCTCCCCAGCAGAGCATCCTCTCTCATGGACGCTTTGTCAGTGTTCTGGATGCTGTAGGTGTCACATGGCAGCAACGCCAGCAGTCCTTGCTTATGGACCTCACTTATGTTCTCCTCCTCTGCTTTCGGCTTCCCACCTGCTGGCTCCCGTCCCTTTTGCTGCTGCTGAGCTCGCCAATTTCTTCCTTGGAGGATGGCTCTCTCGATGCATTTCAGCTGTAGGTGTGTTTACATTCCTGCATTAGAACAGGGAGTTGCATTGGGCCAATCACTTTTGTTGAGAAGCTTGAGCGTTCACTCTGCTCCTCCAGACTGATCCTTGAACTCCTGATCATCTTTTTCTTCTATGCCGCTGAGAAGCAAGAGTGCTAATTCTGTCTCTCCATAGTGATCCTTGGACTCCTGGTCATCTTCTTCTCAATACACACCATAGAGTCATATGTAACATACTTTACAGTTTCTAATGGTTCAGTCTTGTAAAGTAAACTAAGTTTCCCGATATATGCAGTAGGGCCATGAGCAGTATAACGTGCATTCACTGATGTTCGAATCTTGTCAAGTACATTAGGTTTTCCAATATTTGTAGTAGGGCCATAAGAAGTATACCTTGCATTCTCTGATGTTTGAATGTTGTCAAATACATTAGTTCTTCCAATACTTGAAATAGATCCATATGCAGTATACTGTGCCTTCTCTGATGTTTTAACGTTGTCAAGTATATTATGTTGACTAATTTGGCAATAACGTACATTGGCCCTATCATCAACAGGGCAAGGGGGGCGTGGCTAGGCGCAGATGAGAGTGCCAGCCTGACCCGTGTGCTCCTGTTCCGGTGATAATATATAATATGTTTAAGCTTTATTAGGCTTTATTTGCGCTTTACTAACTTTTATCAAGGTTGTGCCATCATTTTTGTGTGTTCCTGGTGGTCTGTGGAATCTTTGTGAGGACTGCCTTTCACGACTGAAGACTTCCATGGGCGAGGCCTGTGACAGTGGAGTTCCGTAAGAAATGTATCTGACAGCTCCTGTCAGCTGGTCGGGAGAGGTTCTGCGTGAGGAGCGCAAACTCGGTGGTAACACGTTTCTAAGTGCTCTTTTAAATGCTAGTTTAAACACACGTGTATGGATCTTTTGCATTATTTAATAGCTTAAAAGCTTATTTTTTAACATTTTGTGTGTTGTACTGCTACTATAATTAATTCTACTCCTCATACATCAGAACACTCTCATTTATCGAATATTCACTGATATTGAGGAACATGTTTTCACAGATTAATTTTGAAATAATCATTTTATATCCATTTTTATTGTTGGATATATCCTGTGCTGGGGACAGACTGACACAAGATTAAGGCAACACCACCTATTTCTTTTGGGGCCCGCATCAATACGCACCCAATTATAATGGCATCTAAAAAGGGCCAGCAAAAAGACATACCCGCGTCTCCCTCCAATATCTCTAAAAGACAGAAGAGTGATTCACCACCACTTAAAGATGATTTCTTAGACCCAGGAATGCAAGCTATTCTTATTGAAATAAAGGCATTGAAACCTTTCATGGAGGACACACACATCAAGCTACAGCAACTCAATTATAAATGGTCCGCAATTGATTCAAGAACCACAGAGATTGAGAGACGGGTTGGTAACGCTGAAGATGTTACTAATAAATTTCAAATATTGGAAAACTCTGTTAAACTCCTCCAAAAACAGACAGAAAATCTTGAAAACGGCAACAGGAGGAACAATATTTGCATTATTAGCCTTTTGGAAGGTACCAAAGGAGACAATACAATCGCTTTCCAAGAGGCAATGCTGTGCAAACCCCTGTATCTGCGATCATCAATACATCTCAATATACAAAGAGCTCATCGCAGTGGCCTTATTAACAATATACAGCCTTCTAATAATCCCCCCGGAACTCTCATTTTTGCTTTATTGGACTACACACACGTAACGCTTATAATGGAGAAAGTGAAGCTATTGAAGGAGCTCTTCTGGAATGGCAGGATCATTTTCATATCTCAGGATGTTTCAAATGCTACAGCCACAAGAAGGAAACAGTTACTTACATTTAGACCAACATTAAAACAATTGAACGCCAGGTATGGCATCATACATCTCGCTACTCTTAAGGTCACCCTCAATGGCTGCACATCCAGCTTTCAACTTCCAGTGGATTTAAGGCACTTTATTCAAAACTATAAAAAGATGAGATGGACACTTCAATAGCGCCTACTTGACTATCTAAACTGGTAAGATCACTACGATGATAATATATACCTTTTTCTGTTCGCCGGAGTGGGGTGCAAATGAGGATGTCACCTCTGTGGCCCTCTAGCCTCCCATATTTTTACTGTTTTTTCTTCAACATGGATTGCTGTGGCAATTTTTGTTTTGCCACATACTTTTTCAAGGTTCCTCTGTTGTATCATATATATATATATATATATATATATATATATATATATATATATATATATATATATATATATCCATGTTCATTTTGTTCATCTTACCACATCCCTCTTGTATCTCTCTCTTCTTGTTTCTTCCCCAAGCGCAGTTTTATTAACCTCCATCAATGGGTGCTCAATTTATGATACTTATGATTATTCTAGTTGTTGCTACATTGATGTCTCTTACCATATTATTAATTTGTATTATGCTGCATTACCACTACATGTAAAACACTCTACTCTGAATCATGACTTTTAATATAACATCTTGGAATATCACAGGAATACACAATCCTATAAGGAGACAGACGATACAGTCACACCTTAATAGAACTAAACCGTCAATAGCATGTATTCAAGAAACTCTTTTATCTCAAACTGAAGCTGCCAAGCTTAAACAGAATTGGGTTGGGAAAGTTTTTTCTAGTGCAGCGGATGGTAAGAAAAATGGAGTGGCAATTCTTGTGAATAAGAGGTTTAAGTGTAGGATTGTTGATAATGAATCTGATGATCATGGAAGATGGGTGCTGGTTAAATAGCTTATTGAATTGGTCAATATATTATCCTAAATATATACGGTCCTACATCACCAGATCCCCAATTCTGGACACTTTTTAGAAACCATATCCTCCAATCTAACCCAAACAACCTAATAATTTGTGGAGACTGTAACGAAATTGTTGATCCATTTCTCGATAGAAAATCCAAAGTTTGCTTCAAAAATACCTAAGTCCACACACAATATGTTAATTTTATACGTGAATTAGGAATCATAGACACCTGACGCATCACTCACCCTTTCAGATTTAGACTACACCTTTTTCTTTAATCCTCATAAAAATTATACTCGACTTGACTACATATTCATATCCAAATCCATGTCCAGCTTCCTACTGCAAGCCAATATTGAGAGTATTGTGCTTTCTGATCACGCACCAGTAAACATCCGACTCACATCACTACAAACTCCATGTAAATCCAATAGATGGAGGTTCAACTCCTCCCTTTTAACGGATGACTTGTTCACTCCCTATATAACCCAACAGCATAATCAATTTTTTGCAGAAAATAGAACGCAGGATACTTCTATAACTAACAATTGGGATTGTTATAAAGCAGTTCTTTGTGGCTCCATTATATTATTTTTTGCAAGAAAGAAAAGGTTACTTAAACAAGAATCGGACAACATCCTTAAACAACTGAAAACTCAAGAATCATTATATGCACATAACAACTCAGAAATTATCCTAAACAATATTATTAAACTGAGAGTACAATACAATAAACTTGCCACAGAGTATTATTGTGTAAATCTCCTAAAATATCAAGTGAAAATGTATCAGCTTTCCAACAGATCTAGTAAATCGCTTGAATTATACCTCAAATGTAAATGGAAAAGGCCAGAATTGTGTTGGTTAAGGATCCAGCATGTCGGGTCTTCTCGGACAAAGATATTTTTAAAGTCTTTACTGAATTCTATCACAAATTATATACATCAGAATCACCTCCCAATAACACTCATATAAAGGAATTCCTTCAATGGATACCTCATTCCACCTATCCAAAGATCGACCTGCAGATGCTTAGCAACCTTATATTACTTGAGGAGATTAGTAAGGCCATTAAAGATCTTAAAAAGGGAAAAGCTCCAGGGCCAGATGGCTTTTCTATTGACACTTTCGCCCACTTCAAACAATTTCTGTCAACCAAACTTAATGAGCTCTTTTCTCATTTTATTCTCAATAATTAATCGAAAGGCTCCTTTTTGGAGGCTATGCTTATCGTCATCCCAAAACCTAATACCAGCGCGCTCAAAGCTACCATCCCATATCTCTCATTAATAAAGATTTCAAGATATTTGCTAAAATCTTAGCGAATAGACTTCTTCACATACTACCTAAGCTAGTTAAGCATGACCAAGTGGGTTATATTAAGGGGAGGCTTTCTTCCTCAAATATTAGACGTTTCCTAAATACAGTAGACCATATTCATAAATCTAATGACCCATTTGCTGCTGTATCTCTTGATGCAGCGAAAGCATTTGATCAAGTGGAATGGAGTTATATGTTTGATGCCCTTAAGTGGCATGGTTTTGATTCTAATTTTATCTCCCTTATAAAAATAATTTATTCCAATCCCAGAACTACTATTTTCATTGATGGACAAATATCTCCTTACTTTCCTCTATTTAGAGGCACACATCAGGGCTGTCCACTTTCCCCACTTGTTTTCATTTTAGCTATGGAGTCCTACCTAGAGAGTATTAGGAAAAACGAAAATATAATGGGAATACAATGTGGCAATGTACACATTAAGGGGGTAATTCATGGATTCAAGCGCAGAAGTGGCGCACGCGGCTGGCGCACAGAGGGAGCGTGTGCCAGCTTGCGCCAGCCGCGTGCACCAACACCCATTTTGACGCACTGCATATGCATGGATTTAAACATCCCTGACCAGCCGTGGCACAGCATGGTGCAGCGACCCTGCAGCAGCATCAGTTACGCCCCCAACCCCGCGCTGTGCACCAAAAACATCCACACAAATCTCCTAAATGGCGCAAAGGCCAGTGGACCAGCATATAGCCCACCAACAATGAAATTGCGCTAAAAGCGCCACTCAGCCCTCATGCGACAACCCAATCACGTGTAAAACTCCCTGCGCACGCCTCGGAATACGTGCACCCCGCTCGTGCCAGGCCTATCGCATGTAAAACTACCCGCGCACCTATTGGAGTATGCGTACCCCACTCGCGCTTGGCCAATCGCGTGTAAAACTCCCCACGCACCCCTCGGAATACGCGTACCCTGCTCGCTCCAGCCCAATTGCATGTAAAACTACCTGTGCACCCCTCGGAATATGCGTACCCCACTCACACCCGGCCTATCGCGTGTAAAACTCCCTGTGCACCCCTCGTAATACACTTACCCCGCTCGCGCCAGGCAAATAGTGTGGAAAAAGTGCCCCCTGTGGTGTGTGCTGGCTGCAGGGCATGGCCAGGAGTTTTAGGGGTGTCCCCTGTGGTGTGGGCTGCTTGTGGGGCATGTCCAGGGGTGATGGGCTGCCTGTGGGGCATGGGGAGGGGGGATGGGCTGTCTGTGGGGCATGTGAAGGGGCGATGGGCTGCCTGCGGGGGCATGTGCAGGGGTGATGGGCTGCCTGCGGGGAATGGGGAGGGTGGATGGGCTGCCTGCAGGGCATGTCCATCGGTGATGGGCTGACTGCGGGGCATCGTCAGGGTGGATGGTCTGCCTCTGGGGCATGTCCAGGGGTGATGGGCTGCCTGTGGGGCATGGGCAGGGTGGATGGACTGCCTGCGGGGCATGAGGAGGGGTGTAAGTTGGACCCCTGTGGTGTGGGCTAGCTGCAGGGAGTGCATGTGGCTCCTCACCACAATGCTGCGTGAATCTGTGGGTATGCGCGTGAGAATTACACGCAATTCCACTGGTGCGAGCGGGGTACGTGTATTCCGGGGTACGCAAGTGAGAATAACATGCAATTTTGCTGGCGTGAGCGGGTGCATGTATTACGGGGTGCGCGAGTGAGAATAACACGCGATTTTGCTGGCGCGAGCGGGGTACGTGTATTCCCAAGTATGCGAGTGAGAATAAGACATGATTTTGCTGGCGCGAGTGGGGTACTTGTATTCCGGGGTACGCGAGTGAGAATAACACGCAATTTCGCTGGTGCGAGCGGGGTACGTGTATTCTGGGGTACGCAAGTGAGAATTACACATGATTTGGCAGTGTGTGCCATCCTGGGTGTCCCCTCCCCATACCCCACAGGCAGCCCACATCACAGCCCCCCCACACCCCTGAACATGCCCTGCAGCCAGCCCATCACCCCTCCCCATGCCCCACAGGCAGCCCACCATGGCACCATGCACTTGTGAGCCCCAACACAAGTCCCCCCCACCAGTGAAGGTCACCTGCCAGCAGGCCCCGACTCATGTCCCCCCACCAGTGACGGGCACCTGCCAGCAGGCCCCAACACATGTTCCTCCACCCCACCCCTATTGACGGCAACCTGCCAGCAGGCTCTGACTCATGTCCCCCCACCAGTGACAGGCACCTGCACGCAGGCCCCAACACATGTCCCCCCCCACCAGTGACGGGCACCTGCCAGCAGGCCCTGACACATGTCCCTGCCACCAGTGATGGGCACCTGCCAGCAGGCCCCAACAAATGCCCCCCCCCACAAGTGGCGGGCACCTGACAGAAGGCCCGACTCATGTCCCCCCACCAGTGATGGGCACCTGCCAGCAGACTCTGACACATGTCCCTCCACCCCAGCCCCATTGACGGCAACCTACCAGCAGGCCCCGACTCATGTCCCTCCACCAGTGACAGGCACCTGCCAGCAGGCCCCGACACATGTACCCCCCACCAGTGATGGGCACCTGCCAGCAGGCCCCGACACATGTCCCTCCACCCCACCCCCCTTGCCGGCAACCTGCCAGCAGGCCCCAACTCATATCCCCCCACCAGTGACAGGCACCTGCCAGCAGGCCCGACTCATGTCCCCCCACCAGTGACGGGCACCTGCCAGCAGGCCCGACACATGTCCCTCCACCCCACCCCCATTGACGGCAACCTGCCAGCAGGCCCCGACTCATGTCCCTCCACCAGTGACAGGCACCTGCCAGCAGGTCCTGACACATGTCCCTCCACCCCACCCCCATTGCCGGCAACCTGCCAGCAGGCCCCAACTCATGTCCCCCCCACCAGTGACAGGCACCTGCCAGCAGGCCCGACTAATGTCCCCCCACCAGTGACGGGCACCTGCCAGCAGGCCTGACACATGTCCCTCCACCC
The DNA here is from genome assembly GCF_040938575.1 of Ambystoma mexicanum. NCBI lineage: Eukaryota > Metazoa > Chordata > Amphibia > Caudata > Ambystomatidae > Ambystoma > Ambystoma mexicanum. Next base: position 874,163,845 of record NC_090932.1, on the reverse strand, counting down.
CACCCCCATTGACGGCAACCTGCCAGCAGGCCCCGACTCATGCCCCCCCTCACCAGTGACGGGCACCTGACAGCAGGCCCTGACTCATGTCCCCCCCACCAGTGACGGGCACCTGCCAGCAAGACCAGACACATGTCCCTCCACCCTACCCCCATTGACGGCAACCTGCCAGCAGGCCCCGACTCATGTCCTCCCCACCGGTGACAGGCACCTGCCAGCATGCCCCGACACATGTCCCTCCACCCCACCCCCATTGACGGCAACCTGCCAGCAGGTCCCGACTCATGTCCCCTCAAACACCATGTCATAACAATACAGACCCATGGCCCTAATGCCAACTCAATTGCCACCTCCCAACCCCCCAGTACAAACACGCAACCATCCACTGCACCCACTCCCTGGAAATTACCCATGCCATGAGAGTCTGAAAAGAACCAGCATGCCCATGAATAAATGTCCTACAGAGCCACACAGTGGCAACACATGACTGAGCCAATGCTCATAGAGACATGCACAAAACCAATGAGAGTAGACCACACCAATAATGAAGAAGCAGGAAATGTATTAAAAATAAATGGCTAAATGAAAACCACACATGCAAATGAAGAAATTAAAAGAAAGTAAAATCCAAGGAAAAATTAAAAGTGGTCCATTTCCAAAGTCCATAGAAAAAAATCAAAAAATTGAAAAGCATAAAAAACCATTACTCCATGGGATGATGTAAAAAAGAAAGTATGTACACGTGAAGCACTATTTACAATGAAAAGTCGGATGGGTCCAGATCCCAAAAAAAAAATCAAACCTACAAAAAAACACTATGTAAAAAACAACTATATACAAAAAGTGGAGCAAAGTCTGTGTACTCCAAATCATAAAAATACTAAATGAAACCTAAACATAAATAACTATATACAAAGGCAGCAGGCTAGTCCGTCGGCTCACTTTTCGATGTCCCGGACCAGGGTATCATCAAACTCCATGTCGATGTTCCGGAGGTGGGCCTGTTCCCTGGCCTTGAGGTCTCGCAGGGATGCAGCCAGGGAATCCTCCAACTCCCTGCGAATTGCCTCAAGGCACTCGACCCGCCTCAAAGCCCAGTGCATGGAGTTCTACACCCTGACCATTGTGAGACATGCCATCTCTGCCCGCCGCCGCTCTGCATCTATTTGTTGGCCCAACTGCTGCCACAATGAAGACACTCCCAATCCTGTGTCCTCCTGCCGATGCCTGCCCCTGGGATGTTGATGGCCCCGAGCCATGATGGCTCCCACGCTGAGCCTACTGCTGCCTCCAATGTAACTGCCTCTGGCACAACAACGGCATCCAGGCTGATGTAATCATCTGGTGCCACCGTGCACGTGCCCTGCTTGTTGATGCATGCACAACCTCCATTTGCTGGGGTCTAGTTGGTGGGGTGGCCACCCCTGATGGACGTCCGACTCCCGACTGTGGCAGGGATGTGTCCTCTTCCAGCCTGGCGCTGGCTCAGGGACAGCTCCACAGGGGGCCAATGTGATACTTGGGTGGGAAGATGGTATGGAGGATGACTGGCACATAGGGGGTTCAGTTGAGGAGAGGGTCAAAAGAAGATCCAGCACACGGAGCAACCCAGTGCCGACGACCTGTCCTAGTAGTGCGATGTGGCCAAACAGGTATTCAAAATGACATGCATTGTCCTCACGAGAACCCTGCACGGCATCCTGAATGCCACGTTCGCGCAATGCCACACCAGCTAGGACAGGCTCAATCCGGCCACGGATTGCCACGTCTGCAGGGAGAGGAAGGCCAGTTGTTGATTGCGCATCCCCTCCCCGAAAACCGGTCTGGATGAAGGCATCCCTGCTGGTGCCAGATGATGCAGTCACAGGATCAGGGACAGGATTACACACAGGCACCTCCACTGCAGCCTGTGCTGCCTCCTGTACCTTGCCCCTGGACTGCACCACTAGCACCAGTGGAATCCCCCCTTTCAGGCCTCATGCATGGGGCTTCCACGGCCTCCTCCTCAACCAAACCCCCCACCAACCTGGATCACTCCGTGCCATCTTCCTCTGTAGGCCCGTGTGGGGGCTCATCTGCCCCTTCTGCTGCTGAGGAGTCCACCTCCAACCTCCACCTCTTGGACCTTCCCTCGGCAGTTGCAGCCATGGACGCGGCACCAGACTCCTCACTCCCGGAAGATATAAGTACCTAGGAGGGGAGCTGGCCCTTGTGTCTCTGGCTGGCAGTGGGATCCCTGCCGTTGTGCTCCACAGCACCGTCTCCGCCCTCTTCATCAGTTGACGCTGCAGACATGGAGAGATAGAACACAGACATCCGGGCACTGTACAATGGTCTGATACACACATGACAGTTGCACATGAGTGGCAGTGTCAAACTTCACAGATGGCATCACACTCCCCAACACTCATATCATTTGAACCCACACACGTGCACAAATTTACAGCAATTGTGCAGCAGGCAGCAGCATCCATACACACACAACTGCATGAACATCCGAAGGTTGGCATGACGTCACAAGCAACACACGGAGTGCCGAACACATGCACACACGCCACCAGACCGACATGCATCTGTACATCTCCACCACCTATCACAGTGCAATCATCCCCAACTATGTCACATCTGCCAATCGGGTACCTAAATGTCTGTGTCACATGCATCCATGGTGTATCACAGTCGCACACATGTCAAACACACACATGCACATGTACGCTGTTCACGTACATGAAGGTGGAACCAGCATCCATGTGCCACATCCCAACCATGGCATAGTACATACACAGAAATGCTAACATGTGTGCATCTCCTCAAGCAGTTGTGCATCATGCTTTGGAAAACATACACCATTAATGTGCATCACACATGACTGGACTCACATGCAGCACAGTCATGTCCCAGCAGATACACATCCATACAGGGGCCATTTCAGACATATGTCCAAGCTGCACACTCCTAGCCTAGCACACCTCAACATGCACTGCGTCCACTGAGTACGCATGGACACTTACTGCTCGACTCCAGACGGGTCTGCCTCTCGAGGATCTGGCGGTGAAGTGCTGGGCAAATGCGTTCCAGGACCCTCATCTGGTTGGTGGTAAGGCAGACCCGGCACCCCACTGCATCCACTGCGTCCAAGAGGCGCTGGGCATTCCTGAGGGTCCTGGACCTGAAGTCTTCCCAGCGCTTATAGATGTGTTGCAGGCCACGGGTTGCAACCCCTTCCGCATTGATGGCATCCACGGTATCCATCCAGATCCTCCTCCATCCATACTTGTCGGCGCATGGTCGTCCGAAGACATCATCATAATGCACCAGGACTTGCTCCACCAGGATGACAACTTCTCTTGCAGTGAAGCTGGCAGCCCTGTGCCTCTCTACCGGGGGGTTGCCACTGGTCCCAAATGGAGTTTGGCCCGACATGGCAACCACCGAGGCAGGTGTGGGTAGGCAACTGGGTCCTGGTGCTAGGCTGTGGAGCGATGGAACTGCAGTCGGGAGTCTTCTGTTCCAGCAGGGGTGGTCGCAGCAACTGGACCCCTGCAGATGGCTGATGTGCAGGCACCAAATAGCAGGGCACGTGGCCAGCAGGCAGGCAGGCAGGAGCAGGTGGCTCGTGGGTGGCGGCTCAGGGCTCTGGGGAGCAGGAAAATGGCCTTCCTGGCAGGAGTGTGGTCTTCCGTGTGTTGTCACGTGGTCAGCTTGATGCAGAGTGATTCGGCACGTTAAAAAACAGCACGTCAGCATGTAATTCAAGGAAAGGGACTTGAGTGACGTGAGGTGATGCGCATGGGCGTTTCCCTCGGTACGGGTGCATAGTGAATCCAAACTTGCAAAAACAGCACGTCCTCGTGTGAAGGTGTATCATTTGAGGAAAGGGCCGAAGCGTGTAAGTGACGTGACGCACGCGCGCATTTCCCTCAGCAAGGCTTAAAGGTAAGCGCAGCCCAGCAGTTCGCTGTACGTGATTTTCATGGAGACCGACACGTGTGTTGCTACTTCTTGTTGTTTCACACGCCATCACTTCAAAGCGGATCGAGGACATACCTCTTCTTTTGGCGGGGGTCTTACCTACGCATGTTTTTCTATCCCACGCTAGTCAGACGGTGAGTCGCGGATGATATTATTCCCAATGCGGGTCCCCCTGTGTATCGCTTACCCGTTTTCAAGGTCATAGTAGCCTGTGTGTCCCACGTGTATGCATTTTTTGTGTCCCTGGGTGCCACCGCGTACTGCAGGAGGTTAATTCCACACACGTGGGCTACCGGGGTTGCATGCCCGGTTTTACTGCAGTTTTGGTGTGCCTGAGCGTTGCTTGACACATCATTTTCTCACCGGGGTCACATACAGCTTTGCAGGCGCACAGGGGTGCTGTTTACATCTAGTACCCCACCCCCTTCACCCCAATTGCTCAGGACAATTGTCGTGTACACCTCCCATTGGCACTACTACATCTGTGCCATGGTTGGGAGGCCACGAAAGGTGAGGGGCACTTCAGTTGGGCATCCTCCATGTGGTGGGTGTGGTCAGGGACGTGGCCGGAGTGACCTGGGAATAGGGGGAGTCCAGGGTGCCCAGGGTGGCTGCAGAGGGGGAAGAGGCAGGGGTGCGCCACTTCGGCAGGATGTTCTGCCACGTGTTGGTGCAGTCATGCCACCACCCCTGTGGCTCCGAGAGATGCAGTTCTTTCATCTGACATTGGCACCCATGTGACCCAGCAATCAGTTTCATCTACTGCCATGGGCCCAACGGTAGTGGTAGCTGCAGGTGCAGCTGTGGCGACCACCACCCAAGCACATGTCCCTGGGGTAGTGTTGTCATCTGCTGCCCTGAGCAGCCGGGTTTTGGCAACTGCATGGGCAGGACAGTCTCGGTCAAAGACCTTGGCACAGCGACTGTTGCTGCGCTGGGTCCATTCAAGAGCACCCAGCAGCCACTGACACAAGTCAGGGCTTCTGTCCTAATTCACCCTGCCACTCCCTTGGTCCAGTCCACCAGTGCCACTGCCCCTACTGATCAGGGTGGCATTTGCCAGTCAGGGTCCGGACCACTGTCTAAGAGGAGGAAGGTTGCTCCTGCACAACAGGCCGGGACCCCAGACACGGCTCTGGGCTCCAGCACGTCGAGGAATAAGCCTTTCGGAAAGCAGGAACTGGACTTCCTTGTGGGCTACGTGTCGGGAAACGAACGTGAGATGCTAGTGGGCCCAAATTGTCACACTGCGCCTGCCCAGCGTTGGGACCACTGGAAGCATGTTGCTGAGGGTGTTAGTGAAGTGGGTAGGGGCGCCGGAGACTGTGTTAAGTTTGTAAATTCTGGTAGAAGGTGAATCTTTCTATGCATAGCCATATGACAGTGCAGAGCTTGGGTAGGAGTGCCGGTGGCTGTGGTATGTGTGTGGATTGTGGTACTTGATGACATGTTGCCATGCATAGCTGCATTACGTTGTTGTGGCTGTTGCCAAGGCCTAGACTATTGGGTGCATGACCACAGGTTGTAGGGCATGCACCCAAAAGCCAACGCTTTCACCACACCAACTGCAAGAATGCAATTTTGACTGCATCTCTCAGAGGGTGGTCACCTTCACAGAATGGTTGTGGAACACATTTTACTCTTCATAGAGCACCAGAAGTGTGCTGACATGCATACATTGTTGGTTCCATGGGTGTGGTCATTGTTGGAACATCCTACGGATTTCGGTGTATGGCTGGAGATTGTGCAGTGAAAAGTCTTGCAATGTGCCCACTGGATGCAGTATTGGAACACTGTCAGTATACACGAGGGAAAGGTTGAAGTAAATGTTCGATGTGCTTGGACATTCTGGTTTGTGTATCTTCCTGGGAGTAGGCCCAATGTTGTGAGGTTTGGTTGCCAGTGACATAATACTTTTTGCATGGAAGTGGGTGAGGGTGGCGGAGGCAGTGGTATGTTTGTGGAATCTGCTAACTGTGACATGTTTCCATGCATCACTGTGTTATGGTGCTGACGTTGGGTAGAAGTCCTCCTGGCTATGTTACGTTTGTGGATTGTGGTTTATGGCCACATGTTCTCATGCATGGCTCCATTATGTTGTGATGGGTGTCGGCAAGCAGTGGACTCTTTTATGCATGGTCAAATGTGTGATGGGTGCCGCTCTGGACGATTTTGGATGCTGACATTGTGGGGTTTTTCCCACATCTTTGTACGCAAGGTGCTTTGGAAGCACATGCGACATGTACTTGGAGTGTTGAACGGTAAATATGGAGTGCTGTGCAGAAATGATAGTCTTGAATGCAGACTTCTTGGCTGTGATTGGTGCATGCATGCGGGAATATTTCACAATCCTCAATGAGGGAGTGATGGAAGAAGAACAGTGGGTAGGGGAGAAGGACTGCCCCGGCTTTACTGGGGTGCAGCCCTCGCTGTAGCTGGGAAAGTGCACGGGCCACATCCTGCCATTCTCACCGTGGTGGGCATGCGAATGGAACTGTGGGAATTATGGAATCATGTGTCAAAGGTGTGGTTTACAGGAAGGGGCGGTACTACTTTCTCCAAATACACTGTTTCTAATGAGGTTGGTAGACATGGAGAGACGCACAGTGCTGATCGTGGGTGATACATGTGTACAAGAACTGTACAGGTATACCATGCAAAGGGGCGTTGCTGCTAATTTCGGGGTGGAGGGAGTGGATGCTTTGTGGGCCGGTCTCGATGCATGCAGTTTTGGTGGGATGGTTCACATTTGCTGATATGTGGCCTCCATCATTACTGGTGAAGTTGTTGTGGTGCATTATGGAGGTCTACATTCGGGTTACATGTCATATGGACATTTTCCCTGTCACCTAAAGAAGTTGATGACTGCAGTGATGCAGATTTTTCCCACTGCCAAGGTCGTTTTCTCACCCATTGCCCCAAAAGGAGTATGGGACCATGTCCGTGTAATTTGTCCCCAGCCACAGCTCGGAAGGTGTCTTATGAACAGAAGCATGTCTGCATTTATGTGCACTGATGGCATGTTGTCCACTCACTATGAGATCATGAATTTCCAAAACATACACTGCTTTCATGCAAATGGCATTTCTTTGACCACCATTTGCACTACCATTTTCTTGTACACTCTGCACGAAGCTTTGTCCTTTATTTGGTAAAAAATGAAGGCAGAGAAGCAAACAGAAAGTCATACAAAGAGAAAAAACAAAAAAGGTGGTTTGCAATCACGTAAAAACAAACAACATGTAAAAAACACAAAAACAAACAAAAAATAAAACCTTTTCCGAGGGACCACTAAATCGCCCATCCTGTTTCCCAATTCCCCCTGCTTCCTAGCATGAAAACTCTGCGGATTACGCTGTACTTTCAGGATTACACGTGCCACATCTTGAAATTTTCAGGATGGGAGCCATGGAAATGGGACTGTGGAGTAAAAGACACTCCTCAATGAGGTTTGTGGTTGTGGTGTGGATGTAAAAAGTGTAGTCGAAGGTCTCTTTGTACAAAGAAGTGCAGAAGGCTATGGTGGAAGTGGGAAAGGTAATGGCCAGGCATCACGGGTGTATGCATGAACTATATGTACTTGTTTGAAATTCGTAACATGAATGCAATTCTGTTTGTGAGCTATCATTTTTGAAAAGTGTGCAGTGAGTGGGGTACTGCAGAAAAAAATAAACATGTGCAGTGTACAAGGTAAGTGGCAGGCATCCTACTGTTATGAATGCATTCTGTGTATGATATCATATAATGTGCATTTGTATGCTATGGCATGCATAATGTGCCTAAACACACATTTAGCAAAGGGCAACGAGACAAGGGATGGTGGAACAGAGTGGAGACAGAGTCAAAGAACCTACTAGGCCAGGTGTGACTTACATCACCCAAGTGCAAGGGTTTGGCGAGGGGAAGGTGAAGTACATGGGTAGGAGAAGAAATGACAATTGGTAAAAATACGGGCCGATTGAGCCAAGTGCGAGGATAAGTGCACACATTAGGTGGTGCAGGAACTGTTAGGGATACAGAAAACAGTCCCCAAATGTGGGGTTTGCTAGAAAGGCAGTGCAGGGGTTCTCCTGGTGGGGGGAGGTGACATGGGCCCGACATCACAGAGTCGCCAGGTAACCAGTGCAGAATCAGTTCACGACAGGTAGTCAGCCGGGGAGAGGAGGAGAAGAAGCGGACGCAAAGAGAAAGGCTTTGCGGTGCTTCTAGAACCAACAATGGTTCTCCTCAAGTTTCTGGGATGCAGGGAGGCTGTTGCAGAGGGAGGCCCTAGCCGGAAAAAAAAATCTACCACCAACTGGTTGCTTGCAGAAGCAATTGACCCTGAGGGAGATGGAGGCGGATGAGGGAAGAGCAAGGGCACAGAGATATATAGTAAGTGAGAGTTGAAGGTATTGAAGTCCCAGGGCCCAAGAGGCCTTGTGCATAATGGAGAGGGTTTTCACCTTATTTCTCGCAGCCACTGGGAGCTATTGCAGACATTTCAGTGCAGAGGAGATACCATCCCAAGTTGCGCAGTCCTCTTCTGGATGCATTGCAGAGGGCGGAGAGTAGAAGCGGGCAGATTTAAAAAGAGGCTGTTGCAACAGTTCAACATAGCCAGAAGCACAGCTGTGCAGACAGTGACCTTTTGGAAACTTACTTTAGGTTGGTAAGATACATGCAGTGCTACTTTTGGTGGCTTATCTTTATGATTTATGTAGGAGATGGGCTAGTGGGGAAAACATTTCATAGCATTGCCGGAAGGAAAGTAGAGAGCTCCTGTTTCTATATTACAATGTATGATATGGGTAATTGAAACGTTGCAAGCACATACCACTGAAGTGCCACTTGATGGTAGGGGATGGGGAAAAAGACAGTATGCTTTGAAAGAACGTAATGGACTCTCACTGGCAGACACCGTGCAGAGAGGAACTTAAAACACAGTGGTAAACATACTGCAGAAAAGGTTTTTATATCTCCATTTTATGGTGAAGGGTGCGCATGTGGAGGCATGTGGATGCGCAAATCTTGCAATCTTTTACTGAACTTTCTACTGCACATGCTTTCGGGTGACAGAACACTTGCAGGTGGTTTTTGTAATGGTACCTATGAAGTGTTGGGCAGAACTGACAGTGTTAGATGCTAATGTCTTGGATGGCATTGGTGGAATCGTGTGTGCCTATTTACCCATAACCAATGAGGTAATGGTGGACAAAATATAATGGAAATGGAAGAAGGACTGCTCCTGCTTTACTGGGGTGCAGCCCTCACGGTACTTTAGGAAGCACACTGCCACAATCTGCGTTTCTCACCATGCTGGCCAATCGACATGGGAATTTGGAGATTATTCAATCAGGTACTGTGGATGTGGTTCACAGGAAGGGGCGGTCATACTGTTGTACATTACTCTGTGTAGTGAGGGTGGCAGGCGGAGATGGAGAGGCACACTGTCTTGATAGTCTGTGATGCCTTTGTGGAAAATCTGTTCCAGTATGCCATCAAAAAAGGCTTTCATGACAATTTTGATTTGGAGGGAGTGGAGGCTTTGTGGTGGTGTGGCTATGTGTTTACATGTTTGCCGCTATGCTTGCAGTATGTCGAAGAGTGGCCACTTTAGCCACTGTACATGGTGTGGTCATGCAGTAGGGAGTGATCCATTTGGGTTCCATGGCTTGTTCCCATGTCTACCGTCAACTGCAGAAGTTGATGAAAGCAGTGAAGCACATTTTTCCCACTGCCAAGGTGCTTTTCTCATGTATACCACCGAGAATAGTATGGGACTATTCCAATGATTCCTGTTGCCAGCCAGAGGTCGGATGGGGTCTCATCAACAGAAGCATGTGTGACTTCTTGAGTGCTGCTGGGATGTTCTCCTGTGAGAATGAGAACATTGGTTCTCGATATATACACCTTTTCAAAGCAGATGGCTTGTCTTTGTCGACCATTGGCAATCATATTTTCTTTCACAATCTACAGGCTGCACTGAAGAACCTATTGTAAGAATGTGAGCTGATGTACAAAACACAAAAATACTTATAAAAACCACAAAAAAGGTATTTCTATAGAAGCAAAAAAGGCTCTTTTCAGAGCAGCCACAACTAACGACATCCCCTACCCTGGTTGAAATGTATTCCCCCACTCCCGCACATGCACAGCATGAAAAGTCAGCGGACATCGCAATAGTTGCAGGGTTGCACGTGTTACATAAGCCCCTTTTGCAGATGACGGTGATAGAAATGAGCCTCTACAGGCTACGGGATTGGTCAATAAGATTGGGTGTGGTTTTTATGCACAGACTGTGGTACACTGTGTATTTGTCGACAGAAATGCAAAGGGTGGAGTTATGCCCGTGTGTTTCACGATCCACGGCGTACAAGTTTTGGGAGAGTTCTAAATACATTGATTGAAAGTGAATGGAAAACAGTGTGAAATGGCTGCTCATTTTGGATTCTATCATGTGGATGTGTACTGCTATGGAGGACCTACCATGAAGTGACTGATTTTTGTTTGTCTGTGTGACACTTTGGTGATGCACGATCATGCCAACATTGTTCTTCATTGTGGAGTCAAAATTGCACAGCATGTTACACGAGTTTCAGTGCTGTTTGCGATGAAGGAGGCACTTGCCCAGGTCATGCGTCTGTTTCCGATCGCCTACATAACTTTCTATCACATTACGCAGACATTGATGTGACTGCGTAATTTTACATTTGGTCCGCAAATGGAGAAATTGTGGTACATTGTGAAGAAGTCTATTTGTGCCTTTCTACGACATGTGCCAATGGTGTACTTCACACATGGGAATATGCCGTTTCACGCAAAACAAAAGATGGGTAAACCTCTACTTCGCTGACAAAGAGGAAGTAACAAATGTAGTGAACAGAGAGTGTGTCAGCGGAAACAAAATTCAAGTTAAAGTGGTGACCGGCAATGGGTTGGGGAGAGAGGGGGCCCCCGAAATTCGGAATCACAGATCAGACCATATAGACCAAACAATAATTGAAAAACATGAATATTTTATTTAAATTCCATTTGTTAAAACATACATATTAAATTTTAAATTTTGTTACGAGCTCATCTCTAAATAGCAGCAGATTGTTGTAGAATAAAGTGCATAGTGAAACAAAGTGCCAATATAAAACCAGACTGAAAATTCAGTCAGTATTAACTTCATGTTGCCAAGCTGTCTGAACCTCAAGTCGGCTGAAGGGGGTCACCCGGCTGGTGGTCAGAGGCTATGGCCGCATTTAACAATATAGAGAAAACCCCAAAAATATGTGGACAAGGCAATGGTAGTTCCTAATTAGAAAAAGGGGTGCCATACGTCGACTACTGTACTGTCATGACCTACTATATACACTAGCTCTGACATATACACAGGAAGTAGTTTCGATGGTGCGGAGCATCTAGGCTGTTTCACGGTTGATGCCCATCTTCTTCAGGACGGCGCACTCCCGTTGGAATATTTGCCACTTGAAGGTTTTAATGTAGCAATAAGGCAATAATACACACAGGAATACAGAATTATGCAAAATGAATCCATAATTTTACCAATATGGCACCCCTTTTTCTAATTAGGAACTACCATTGCCTTGTCCACATATTTTTGGGGTTTTCTCTATATTGTTAAATGCGGCCATAGCCTCTGACCACCAGCCGGGTGACCCCCTTCAGCCGACTTGAGGTTCAGACAGCTTGGCAACATGAAGTTAATACTGACTGAATTTTCAGTCTGGTTTTATATTGGCACTTTGTTTCACTATGCACTTTATTCTACAACAATCTGCTGCTATTTAGAGATGAGCTCGTAACAAAATTTAAAATTTAATATGTATGTTTTAACAAATGGAATTTAAATAAAATATTCATGTTTTTCAATTATTGTTTGGTCTATATGGTCTGATCTGTGATTCCGAATTTCGGGGGCCCCCTCTCTCCCCAACCCATTGCCGGTCACCACTTTAACTTGAATTTTGTTTCCGCTGACACACTCTCTGTTCACTATAAATATGCCGTTTCACAGCACGAACAGTTTTCCCCACCAATAACGTTCATCTTACTATTCCTGCCATCTCAATTTCTGCACGCCCTATCCAAATTGCCTTGCTGCCCTTCTTGAACGTAGTGGAAGAATGTTTGTAGTAAGTGTTGCACACTTAAACTCTGCAACACGTAACGAAACCTCTTTCTACAGTGAACCCCTTTCTACCCGATTCCACTACAGTGTTTTGCACAGTGCCACACCACCCTTTATTATGCACACATTGGGCCTCATCATGAGTTGGGCGGTAGCGCCGGCGCTAATAGCGCTGGCGTTAGTAGCCCTACCGCCAAACCCACTGGCACTATTAGCGCAGGATCACGGGTTTGGTGGAACAGGTATTGCCCATTCCCCATTGAGCTCATTCGGGAATTCCCCATTCCTCATTGGGCTCAATGAGGAATTTTCACGCTATTACCGCCGGCGGATTTCCCCCCGGCGGTAAACACGCTGAATATCAGCAACATTTTGGCAGATTTCCCCCCAGCTCAGAGCTGGTGGGAAATCAGCCAAAGCCATGATTTGGCGGACCCTTAAATGTAGCGGTAACAGTGCTACCGCCGCATTTAAGGGCTGCGGCCAAACTCGTGATGAGGCCCATTGTGTGGAGCGTATATTGTGCGTCGCGCCCTGCATCCGTTCATTGGCAATTCCATTGCTCATCTCTGAAAGGAGCTTTCTTTATTTCCCTTTTTTCCTTTCCCAGTTCATTTCTATTTATTTTGGTCTTCTAACACACACCACAGAAGGAACGGCAGGCAAGGCCCGTACGGAAGGGGCAGCACCTGCATGGATAACATAGGAGACGTGCAGAGAGAGGAAAATATTGGGTGGCCCTCACCTACATAGCCGCCAGTTATTGTCATTCTCCCGGACGGACCCTTCCCACGCACTTCCAAGTACCTTCCCTCTGTAGAGTAACGCATTGCAGTACATGTACAATACAATGCCCTTTGCTGGGTAAGGGTCTGTAGCGTGGCATATGGTCTGCAGGGATGTTTTAGAGCTCCGCTGCCCTACAGGGGGGCCCCTGTTGTTGGCCGCAGCAGATGTAGAAAATGTTGTACATGAAATGACCTTAGTGCATTGTTGGAAGGGCAGTACCTGCCCACTGCTCCCTTGTGCTTCCATTTCAGTTGTCGTCACATGCAGTACAAACACTTCATGCTAGGCCATTAGCCATAGGACTAGCATTCACAGAGATGCATACATTCTGAAATTCAAGAATTCTTACAAAAACGCGAAACACAGCTTCATTACGTGGAGCAGGAAGATAATTATTCAGCACAACCCATGCAGCTACAGTACTTTTCTAACCACCACTGACATTGTTTGCGCTCTAAAGATTCTGCTGTTTGCTTTCCTTGCCTTTACATGCACTAGTATGTGCGTGACCAAGTCACACCAGCTTTGCCATTTTGCAGACTCACTACAAACTATCACACCTGCAGTTACATGTTTCTTCAACTGTACGACCTACAGGTGACCCCTTGACACTTTCCGTCACATTACTCAGTGTGTAGACTGTGTGTCTGTTTCACGGGTCATGGAAAGGCAAGCAGCACATCAATCAAATGAATGCAACATTTAACACGCCCACATTACACTGAAGGTTGGTGTTCCTTGTGTACCAGTGGGCCTCATACAGCCAGCCATGCTGCAGCCCCATACATTGGTAGGTTTGCACAGCCACCCACATAGTCGGAAGGAGTACTTGAAATGCGGTAGCCCACCGTATAAATCCGTAAGGCTGGCAACAGGGGCCTTGTTACCAGCACTCAGAGGATGCCCTACGCATGGGTATAACTGTACAACGGATACATGTGCGCTCCCACAACTAATTAAAAGTGCATTAGAAGAAGTGGCCCTGCGGTCACTAATGGAGTCCTATAGATACCTGCACTTTGATTGCACATACGCTGGCCAGGTGCAGTCTCCCTAGGAAGTGTCCATATTTCTCACCTGCAGTCATCTCGGACAGTAGTGTGCAGCACAGAGTCACCATGCAATGTTAACACAAAAAGAGAAACCACTCAAACACTCACCAATGCTTACCATGTACATCTGGAATTGCTAAGATACACCAACACTATTAGGAAAAGGAAGGGGTAGCACAAATGCATACATACACCTGAGAATTTGGCCTTTCCACAAGTTCATCATGAGGACAGTCAACGAAGCAGTGACAAACCGTTGTTAACAGGACATTATGGTTCAGTTCCAGTACCAAAAACCTATCATCTTTACGAAAAATATTATGCTAAAGCAATGTTCCGGTTACAGTGCCCTACTAAAAACATATGAAATTCACTAACAAAAAACATTGTTAAGGGGACGTTATGGTTAAGTTGCACTGCTACAAACCTATCACCTTTACTGAAAAAACTATGCTAAAGGAAGGGTCTGGTTACAGTGGCCTACTAAAAACCTATCAAATTCATTGAAACAACATTGGTGAAGGGACGTTATGCTCCAGTTGCCCTAAGAACAACCTAGCAACTTCAGTGCAAAAACTTTTGTTACAGGAACATTACAGTTACTTAGCACTAGCAATAACCTATACATACTATGATTACAAGTAAAACAGAAAACACCCAGAAATTCACCAGTTATATTAAGCTAAGCTATCATAACTCGCACCACAACTGTGCACTGCTAAGACTAACACCAATGACATCAAAGATGACATCACACATGTCATTGATGAGATCACATGTGCATTTACCTTTCATGAAAAGCCTCCACAAGGGATTGTCAATATAATGTTGGGAGGAAATTATCAGAGGTCATTGGGAGAACTTCCCTCCTCATTATTAGCTTCTGATTTTGTACCTCTGTGTCAAAGCAATGTTCGTGCTTCAGCCCTCTTTTAGCAACAAATCTATTAAAAGCTACAGATTTAAGTATGATGTCATTTACATGTGTTGTAAACGTATTCGTAGCAAGGTTTAACATGCGTTGTTCCAGGGTCATTTCGTCAAAATCTTGGACCAGAACTGAGGTGAATCTTATTGTTTTATTAAAGGTCCATCTCATTCTGTTACCTCTAGCATTGACCAACAATCCCTCAGTATAGCAGGACATTTCGCCTGTGTCAGATGTATTAGCAAGATCAACATATAGCAATCTATGATCACTGGTCGGCATCTCAATAACAGCAAATTTTGAGGTGTATTTATCTAAACCTGCTGACACAAAAATAAAGTCTAGAATAGAGCTGCAACTCCTTGCATTCAACGTATAACAGTTATTCTCAATCATTACCAATCCCATGATTTCAATAAAGTTTAACCAAAGAGCACCTCGTAGTTTGGAGTTGCCCGCCTTAGTGGTGTTTGTGTGTACATCAGACATTAGGGCATCACCCTCAATTTGATCAATATTACAATCTGCATTCCGATCACCTGCTATGATTATTAAAACATTCACATTTACTGCACGCCATGCATCGATTTTCTTTGTCAAGTTATTAATTTCTTTTTCCAATTGCAGATCTGAGTATTTCAATGGATTCTAATAAACTTTTATAATGTAAAGATGCACATAGTTATCACCAGTTTTAAGCTTGCACGTCACAGTTAATAGCGAGTTCAGGCTTCACCAGTCACTGGTTTTTACAGCCTGGAGGGTTTGTTTGCATGCTATTAGCAGACCCTCCAGAAGTCGACCTTTTGTGCACTTTGTAGCATACAGTTGTGTTATTTGAAAACCTTCCCATAGAAGTCTGCAGGTGGCCCAAGTTTCCAGGCCCAAGTAATATCAGGTCATAAGATTGCAATACATCCGTCACTTCAGTATTTTGTGTCAAATGTAAGTGACCTCTCGAGTTCCAGCATGCCGAAGCAATTTTACCAACCTTGCTAGAGAGGTTTCCCCATTTCCCTTAGGGAGTTGATAGACTCCCTAAGGGAAAGTGCAAGCCATCTCCATTACTGCTTATCTATATTGTCATTTGTTGTGGTATTTAACTCAGTATTAGAGGCTCCGGAACCCCTGCCTTCCCAAGCATTCCTAGATGGTCCCTTCCCATTGCCCGCCTAAGATGGCTGGTTATACTGAAAGAGGTCGAAACCTCTACATTGGAGTGATTCCACCTCTTTTAGCAGCAACCCTCTTACCAATAGAGATGGAATTACTAACCATACAAGTCAAGCCTCTGCTTGTGTATAAAATCTACTAGAGTTATATCAGCTGATGAAATCAATGACGATTCAGGAATAGCAGCAAATAATGAGAGAGCATATGGCCGGTTTAAGGATATTTGGTCTCCGTCCTCAAAGTGTTGTTAGTATTAAGCTAGGTTGGTCGAGCAGTGCCGGTTTTCTCAAATCCTCTTCCATATTTACCTTTCCTGTGTATTCTTGTGTTTTTTTGTTCTTTCACATTAAAGCCTGAGTCTTGCTTGTTCTTACAAGGAATTTGCCACCCATTATCATTAAGGGACAATTTTTCAACTAGTACTTTCTTTACAATATTGGCTACTTCCTCTTCCTTAGTGGGAATATTTGAAATTGAATTGGTTGTATTTTCATCAGGAGTAGGCAGCTCCTTACTTTTTGAAATAAAGAAATCAGTAGAGGAGACAGTCGTAGAGAAGCATCTGGCATAAGTTAGGACAATATGGACTTCTTTATGCCGGTCATTGTGGCCCAAGCCAGTATTAACCGAGTGCACGGCTGCTGTATTCAGAACACTCAGATTTTGGGTAGTTGGTGCCAATTCTGTAATATTTGTGTCTTTAGTTATGTTTAAAGGTCCAGTATTGTCTATAAGGGCTTTGCCACTATTCACACAAACAGGAATTGAGTTGAGAGAGTTTAGAGTTCCTATTGAGTTTGTCTTAAAAATTTCAAAGATATCATCCAACCCAGTTTTTAAGGTTGATAATTGTGAAGCTATGTCACAAGACTCTTTTTTCTTTTTCATTACTTCAGACATTGAGTCCCCCGCCTCCCAATATTCGTCTTGGTAAGCCTGAATGCTCGACATAGGTTTCATAGGGGCTCTCTCCTTCACCCCCACCTCAGTAATTGTAGGTTGCGAGTGCAAGCTCTCCATGTCGTCTCTGGCCTCTGAGATGGAGTTTTTAAACTTGGGATCTCTTAAAAATGTACGTGAGGATTTAGCCATAGCATTTCCTCTATTTATTTTCATTTGTCGCAGCCTTTTTTTTCCTTGTTTTTTGTTTAACATATTTTTCGGCTTTGTACCCATTTCCGAGTCCCCTCCATTTTCAGAGTTCTTAGCGCTTAATAACATAGCCTTTTCTGCAGCATAATAAATATCAATCCCCATCTTTGATGTTTGTGAGTCTGGTATTGTAATTATTTCCTCAATATTATGGGGTTGAAGTATGGGTTGTATTGGTATCAGCTCAAGGCTCTTCGTCCCCATATTTGCTTCCATAACTGTTTTCAGAGTAGTGAGATAGTTTTGCAGTGACTCAGAAACTCTTGATGGAATCTGGTCCATGCAAGTGGTGATTTTAACTAACACTTCCGTCTGTCTCCTCAGTTCGTACGAAGATAATTATTCAGCACGACCCATGCAGCTACAGTACTCTTCTAACCACCACTGACAATCTGGCTACTGGCCATTTTTTCAAGGGATGAAAAATTGGGTTAAAGTGGCCATGTCCACCTGGGACTGGCTATGTGGTAAAATTATTCGAAAGTAGGATAGCTTTGAAACGGTGGAAAAAACATTCTTGCAGTAATATGGTCATAGGGTTCTGCAGGCTGCCATGGAAAGGGAAGAGGGGCTCTGTAAAGAGCCCCGTATTCTCTTTCCATGGTGGCCATCTTGGAAAGGAGTTTCCTTCCTACAGTGGGACGCCTGAGGCTTCCTGCTGTAGGAAGAAAAATCTATTTTTTAGCACCCTGGTTCCCTCTTTGGGAACCAGGGGTGCTAATGGCCTTTATCCCTCTTTGCATGCACTGCAATGGAGGATAATGGTCCGGAGCCCTCATTATTTATCTCTTTATTTATTTATAATGCAGCAAAGCCCACAGGCATCAGGGCGCACACAGACACACTTCGCTTGGGCTGATAACTTTGGCTGCCGGGTCATTATACCCTGTTCCGGTCCCTGGAACGGACGATGAACATCAAATTATTCCCATTAGCATAATAAAATAAAAAATGTATGGAAATGTTGGAAAAACCTATTGAATCTATGTACTTTACTGGGAAATGTAAAGTAGATGGAGCCTATAAGATTCTTTTTTGTTCTATTTTTTTAACTGTGAAAGGTGGTTTCTAAAGGAAACTTTCTTTTCTTGTTTTAAAAAAATGTATATTTGCAGGAGAGTTTAGATCGTAAGGTGAGGATAGAAATGAGGGAAGAGGCACCAAGTACTAATATGGAAGTCAAAATGGCTTCCCCCTGAAGAGTGGTGTGTTGAATTATATACAGAGGACTGTTGTCTTCCAAAGATATGGATCAACATCCTCTTTTATTGCTTCCCATGTAGCTGGTGGGATTTTGTGTCCCAGAGAAGTAGGCAGTGTGGTTACAGTATTGGTTGAGGAAGATGATGTGGAGCAAGACAGCCTACCACTTGCTAAGAAAGGAACAATCTTTCTGAGAGCATTGCGGCAGTTGGATTTGGTGTGGCGGCACATGGAGGGTATGCCGTAGGAGTAATGTCCAGGTAGTCTGTGACTGCGTGTTGCACTCAGTGCATTTCACTTTTGTAGCTTTAGCCTTTTGTACATACCCAACCGTGGTGAAGAACTGCCACACCGTTGATTCTCTCTGGGTGCTAGAAGTAGGCACTTCCTCTACCTCATCTTCTTGGTCCTCTTCATTGTATTTGGAAATACTGTGCTTTTTTTGTTGTGTGGTCCTGCTGGTGGTGGCTCTTGGGGAGGAGGGCTCACAATAAACGATGCTATTTTTAAGATAAATAGCAGTTTTGCTAGTATTCTTCCAAGTATGGCCTTTGTACTAGATTGATAATGGATAAGCAGTAAGAATAGGTGCAGGAGCTGTAAAACGGTACATTTTGAGCTTGAAAGCTCCTAGATCAGTAGAAAATGCAGTTCCGAACTGTCCTCGAAGTAAGGACCCGACCACGAAGTGCAAACACATTCATGGACACGTCATTATGCCACGTGCAAGCGCGTGGTCATGTGGCACTGTCCGGAAGTTCCACATTGACACAGGCGTCGACGGAAGCAAAAATAGTGGGAAAAGTATAGAAGTGTTATAAGTGATGCTAGAAGGTGGGAGATGGCAGAGTTTTATGGTGAAACATTTTTAATTGGACAGAAAAGTTGCTATATTACGGTAACTATGATATTAGTAAGTTGTAGGAAAATAGCATACACTGGTACAAACCATGGCGTTCTCTGAACAAAAACGTTGTTAAAGAGACATTATGGTTAAGTTGCACTGATAAAAACTTATAAAATTCACTGAAAAAACTTGATAAAGGGACGTTATGGTTAATTTTCACTAATAAAAACCTATGAAATTCAATTAAAAAACTTTGTTAAAGGGACGTTATGGTTAAGTTGCGCTAATAAAACCTATGAAATTCAATAAAAAAATTTGATAAAGGGACGTTATGGTTAATTTTCACTAATAAAAACCTATGAAATTCAATTAAAAAATGTTGTTAAAGGGACTTTATGTTTAGAAGTAATACTGAAAAACCTCAGCAATTCGCCAGTTATGGTAAGCTAAGCAACCATAACTTGCGCCACCACTGAGCAATGCTAAGACTAACAACCAGGACATCAAAGATGACATCACAAATGTCATTGATGACATCCCTGATGACATCACATATGAAATTAATTTTGTCGAAAAGTCCCTACAAGGAGTTGTGTTTCTAATGTTGGTTACATGATGTCAGGGGTGATTGTGTAATGTTAAACATTTAATAACTAGCAAAAAATTCAAGACTTACTACACACAAGTGCCAGTACAAACAATATATATGAAGACCCAAAATACATACACATCAGAGGCATTTAGAGGGAAACAGAAGTAAGGAAGAAAGAACCAGCATCATCCGAAAATGTAAACAGCATTAAAGTTTATCTTCATGTATACAAATGAATTGTGTGTTCGAGGCCTGACTATTGCTCCATGTATGTGCACCAAACCCTAAGGAAAGTACTTTATGAACATATGAAAAGGTTAACGTCTAGATATACAGCACATTTTTAATTTTAATATTCTGAATGTCAGTGAACAGAACCACCAGGCATAGAAATTTCAGTGTACAGAAACAAGTGGGCCAGAAATGTGATGTCATCAATGACATTTCTGATGTCATCTTTGATGTCCTGGGTGTTAGTCTTAGCAGTGTACGGTGGTGGCGTGAGTTATGGTTGCTTAACTTCCCATAACTGGAGAATTGCTGAGGTTTTTCGGTATATATATTCAATGAAAAAACGTTGTTAAAGGGACGTTATGGTTACAAGTAAAACCGAAACCCCCCAGAAAATCGCCAATTATGGTAAGCTAAGCAACCATAACTCGTGCCACCACTGTGCACTGCTAAGACTAACACCCAGGACATCAAAGATGACATCACACATGTAATTGATGACATCACTGATAACATCACATATCTGGGCCACTTGTTTTTGTTCACTGACATATATAGGCCAGGTGGTTTTGTTCACTGACAGTCAGAATATTAAAATTGAAAAGGTGCTATATATCTAGATGTTAACCTTGCAGTATGTTCTTTAAGTACTTTCCTTAGGGTTTGATCTCAGCTCATGGTGCACATACATGGGGAAATGAGCAGGCCTCAAACAAACAATTCATTTGTATTCATGAAGATAAACTTTAATGTTATTAACATGTTCTGATGATGTTGTTTCTTTCTTCCTTACTTTAGTTTCCCTGTATGTGCATCTGATTTGTATGCATTGTGGTTCTTCATATGTATTGTTTGTACCAGCACAGATGTTGTAAGTCTTGAATTGTTAGCTAGCTATTACACGTTTAACATTACTCAAAACTCAGATAAGGTAGCATTCATTATTGTACTATCCAAAATTACAAGGTTATACATAGTGTACTTCTATGGTGCATGCTGCAGTCATTTCCTATCTTTATATATGTATATATGATTAGGTTTCTGTATTAACAACAACACTCCAATACAATGATTTTAGATGAGTACATTCTTTAATAGATTAAGTAGTTCATGATAGGTCTCCCAATTACTCCTGACATCTTGTTACCAACAATTTAACACAACTCCTTGTAGGGACTTTTCATCAAAATGTATTTCACATGTGATGTCATCAGTGATGTCATCAATGACATTTGTGATGTCATCTTTGATGTCCTGGGTTTTAGTTTTAGCATTGAACGTGGTGGTGTGAGTTATGGTTGCTTAGCGTGCAATAACTGGTGAATTTCTGTTTTTTTTTTGGTTTTACTTGTAACCATAACGTCCCTTTAACAAAGTTTTTTCATTGAATTTCATATGTTTTTATTAGTGCAACTTAACCATAACGTCCCTTTAACAAAGTTTTTTCATTGAATTTCATAGTTTTTTATCAGTGCAACTTAACCATAACATCCCTTTAACACATTTTTTTCACTCAATTTCAGGGGTTTTTACCAGTGTATGCTATTTTCCTACAACTTACTAATATCATACTTACCCCAATATAGCAACACTTCTGTACAATTTACAATGTTTCACCTTCAAACTCTTCCACTCCCCACCGTCTAGCATCATTTTCAACTCTTCTGTACACTTTTTGCAACTTTCTCCACTGTTTTTGCATCTGTCGACGTCCGCAAATGTCTGATATCATCGCAGACCTTCCAGACAGTGCCACGTGACCATGCGCTCGCACGTAGCATGATCACGTGTCTGCGAAGACGTCACACTTCAAAATAGGGTCTATGCTTGGAAGACTGTTTGGAACTGCATTCTTCGACTGATCTAGGAACTTTCAAGCTCAAAATGTACCCTTGCACAGCTCCTACACCTATGCTTACTCATTATCCATTAACAATCTAGTGCAAAGCACATACTTGGAAGAATATTAGTAAAACTGCTATTTCTCTTAAAAATGGCATTAGATATTGCCCTCCCTCCTCCCCAAGAGCCACCACCACCACCAGCTGGAGGACCTACACAATAGAAAAAGTGCCGTACTTCCAAAGACAATGAAGAGGACCAGGAAGATGAGGTAGAGGACTTGCCTACCTTTAGCACCCAGAGAGAATCATGCATGTGGCAGTTCTTTACCACTGTTGGGAGTGTATGAAAGACTTAAGATACCAAAGTGAAATGCACAAAGGGGTAACCCGGGGTGCTAAAAAAATGTCTCCGGCCTCCTGCTGTAGGAGGGAAGGATTTTCCTTCCAACAGTGGGACACCTTGGGCATCCCGCTGTAGGAAGGACAATCCTTTTCCAAGATTGCCTCCATCGAAAGACAAGGCAGTGCTCCATACAGAGCCCCTCTTCGCTTTCTATGGCAGCCTGCAGAACCCTATGACCATATTACCACAAGCGCATTTTTTTTCCCTTTCAAACCTCTCATACTTTAGAATAACTTTACCCCACAGCCGGTCCCAGGTGGACATGGCCACTTTAACACCATTGTACGTCCCTAGCGGTCATGGCCAGTAGCCAGATTGTCCGCATCATGACCTTATGCCATGACCCAGACAATCTGGAAACTGTCCACCGCCACAGGCTATACCTCAGTCACCAAAGGTATGTGACTATTTTTTGTACCTATATAATGACACTTGTCAAGAACTAAAACACAGGCACATTTGCAAAACCATGCTTTAATGTCCTTGCCAACGCTCCTCACGAGTTTGCTTGAAATCTGCCCATGTATTTTTTTCAAAAGTGTCAAAATGTATGTACATAAAATAATCATATAACTTAGCCCCCACTTAACAAAATCCATTCAGTCTTTACACAAACATTGAAGGTTGGGTCTATAATCTTTCTCAAAACTTTCCTTATTCGTCAAATAGCAACAAAGTGATAAGCCATCTAAAAATGTTGAGACCCCCTCTAATTTCACCCCCTCTTGAGAAAATCCCACCAAACTTTAAAAACCATTTATATATAGATCCAAAATCGTTTTGCCAAATGTTGTGCAGATTCGTCAAATAACACCACATTTATATGCCTATACAATATTTTGGGACCCCCCCCTCTAATGTTGCCCCTCTTGACAGAATACCACAAAACATTGCAAAACCATTCAGGATTAGGTCTAGAATACAATTGCAAAATTACATGCAGTTTCATTGAGTGGCGCTAAAGTTATAAGCCATCCAAAAGCTGCTTTTCCCAAACCCTGTGATGCAGAAATAGGTACAGATGTCCTAGGACATCTGAATTGTCCACAGACACCACAGGACTGCCCCAGGGCATCTGGAGTGTTCGTGGACTGTCGCGGGTGAAACAACCCATTTGTTGCCTTCTTATGGCCATATCCCATCCCATCCTCATCCCCCCACCTCTCCCGAGATTGTTTGTTGAGTTTGACAAGTGCAATGTTGCTTTTTTTTTGCACTGTCTGCAGACCTCAAAAAAGTCAGCGAATCCAACATGGCGCGCGTCTCTCTGAAATCGACGCATTTCACATTTTCTCAACACCCTGCATCCCGATATCCACGGACCACACAAAAGTTAGCAAATGTTATGGGCCAATCAGAGGCCTGTCCACAGAGCGAACAGGGAAGTCTGTCCGCGGAGCGAACAGAGATATCACTAATTTTTTTGCCTTACATTTTGGTCATTTTAAAAGAAACTACTGGACGGATTTACACCAAATTTGCAAAAGCACGCTTTTGGGACCAAGCCCCTGCTCTGCTTTGGTGTAAATCCGTCCAGCGGTTTGGGCTGTAGGCGTGAGCAAAGTTTTTTCCCATTATGTCTATGGGAAAAAAAGAAATTTTGGGACCCCTCCTATAACTTTGCCCCCCTTGATCAAACCTCACTAAACTTTGCAGAAGAATTCAGACACTAAATCATGTCTCCCGCCCCTAAGCCTGACATAACAAAGCATTCATATTACCCGTCTCTCTCCGTGACGTGCCCTCGGCAATCCCATCATGCACCTGGTGAATTATGCAAATTAGGTTATGACGTCATTTAGCTACTTCCAGCTACTTTTATGACAGCCAATAGCTACTTTTCTTACTAAGGAGTTGCCAACACTGCTCCTACGCGACTTCATACAGAATCCGGAAAACAACACAGATCATCTCACAACACAGCGCGCCACAATTCGGAATATGAAACTGTGATTTAAAAGCAAACAGCAAGATTGTACATTTCGTAAAGTACATTTATTTGACATCAAATGTTTAGAGAATATTCAGCGATTTGCATTTGTCTTTGCTGTCGATCCGCAAAAGTTCATCTTGAGTCACGCGCTGTTCCTTTGCGCTACACAGGGTGTTGGTTTATGATAAAAGAAGGACTGTGGTCGCACTGATAATCGGAAGGCTGTTCCAACAACGAGGCATTAGACCACCATAACGGTTGGTATGTTGCTTCTAGCCGCTAATACCGCGTAAGGGCATATTGGTCCTTGGCGATTGTCCCATAAAATGGTGAGCGTCATGAAGTTGTTTACTAGGAGCTGCACCTGGCAATTAAAAAATCCGTCGGCCCGAGTCTGAAAATCGTGGCATTGACAGTAGGGAAGGATGTACCTGTTTTAAAAACATAAATTAGTCTCACAAGCTGATCTTCATTAAAAATATTCATTTTATTTATTAGGGCGTGAAACTATTTGCTAGCGAGGATAGTGCAACAAAGTATGTTAACTTATTCCCACTAACCCACCCTCTCGCCTCTGCCTTTTTCAGAGCCGTCTGAGCGCCAGGGGACCACTTCGGCGGTGATAGTGCGCGGTACAAAACAATATGCCACATTGAACGAACAAGTACAACTTAACCGGGCTTTAACGCCACGCTATTGTAATTATATTCCGGTATCAAATAATTATATTGGCATTTTTCTTACATTATATTGGAAAATGCCAATATAATGTAAGGTGTTCCTTACATTATATTGGCATTTTCCATTGTCTATGCGTAATGCAGTCCCTAAATACGACTCCGTCTGTGCCAACGATCTTTCTCATAGTGATATAATATATAAAAGCGGTTTCGTTTCAGAAATTTCATCCTTATCGTCTCTTACGTTTTTGCACCCCTCCTTCAAAGAAGTCTTTTGGCACGATCCCTGTCTGTCAAGGTAAAAAAACAATAGAACCTTATAGTGCGAGTCGTGGGCCACTCCGGCCTGCGAGCAAAAAATGGAAGCAGCTGACCTTCACTGTGAACGAGCATACATTCTTACTTAGCAACATTCTGTGTAAAGCCATCCCTGAGAAATTGCTTTTCACACTCCATCTTTGTATATTGTCTGCATGCTAATGAAAAAAGTTTGCTAAAGGGAGTTTATGGTTAACTTGCGCTACTAAAAACCTACGAAATTCAGTAAAATAACGTTGTTAACGGAATGTTATGGTTAAGTTGCGCAACTAAAAACCTATGAAATTCAGTGAAAAAACTTTGTTAAAGGGACGTTATGGTTCCAAGTAAATCCGAAAAACCCCTGAAATTCGGCAGTTATGGTAAGCTAAGCAACCATAACTCGCGGCACCACCGTGCACTGCTAAGCCTAACACCCAGGACATCAAAGATGACATCACAAATGTCATTGATGACATCACTGATGATATCACATGTGCATTTACCTTTCATGAAAAGTCTGTACAATGGATTCTTAGTGTAATGTTAATAAAACAAAGTGTCAAAGATTATTGGAATAAATATCAAGTGCTAATCAGTTCATTAAGCTATGCATTGATATAAATAGCATTCTATTATTAACTTCAATCCAGTATACTAAGGTACTCATGTAGAAACATAGGCATTGTGTGCAGCATACATGATGGAGGTGCAATATTCATAAGCTTGCCATGTTGAATATTGAAATGATAACTGTTTTCATATTAGAGTTTTGCATACAGTGAAACTTATGATAAGTAGGTAATAAAACCCACTTACTACATAATTGCATTATTATAGACAAATCACAAAGAGACAACACCACATACAAATATTAATATATACAAGGGAATTGAAGTAAGAAAAAGAAACAGCAATAGTAGCAGAACGTGTTCATAACCTAACTGATTACCTTTATGCAGAGAAATGATTGCTCTGTTTCAAAGCTGTTACTTATCCTATCTATATATATCACATGATGTGTCTGAACCCTAAGGAAAATAGTGTGAGTACAACATATAAAAATATGAGCATATACAGGGAAAGTACAGTAATAAAAAAACATCAAAAGTATCAGAAAGTGGTGATAAATCTACTGATAATTTTAATGCACAAAAAGGATTTCTGTCTTTCAAGGTTGTGTCTTCCCCTATGTATATGTTCATATGATATGACTGGACCATAAGGGAATTATTCTAAGAACATACTTGAAGGATAAGTCTTCAAATATAGTAATTTACAATTTTTAGTTCCTGACTGTTACTGAAGGAAATCTTGTGCCCTAGATATGTCAGGAAAGGAAAAAAGGGGGAGTCAGACATGTGATGTCATCAGTGATGTCCTCAATGACATTTGTGATGTCATCTTTGATGTCCTGGGTGTTAGGCTTAGCAGTGCACGGTGGTGGCGCGAGTTATGGTTGCTTAGCTTACCATAACTGGCGAATTTCAGGTTTTTTTTCGGTTTTACTTGGAACCATAACATCCCTTTAACAAAGTTTTTTCACTGAATTTCATAGGTTTTTAGTTGCACAACTTAACCATAACATCCCGTTAACAAAGTTTTTTTACTGAATAGATATATTTATATATTTGAAGAACAGAAACTGACAGACAAGTGTCACAGTCACACTCATCTGGTGCAGCAGAGAGAGACACAGACACACGTGGTGATCTGTTTCAGAAAAGAATATTTATTCACAGACAGTGGGCCTAGTCGGTTACCGCCGGACTCGAATTACCATTCCACCTCCGTGATTCTCGGAATTACTGGGGCATTACAACCCCGGTGACCCGGGAATTCCAGAGGCGTAA
Organism: Ambystoma mexicanum; assembly: GCF_040938575.1. NCBI lineage: Eukaryota > Metazoa > Chordata > Amphibia > Caudata > Ambystomatidae > Ambystoma > Ambystoma mexicanum. The sequence continues at coordinate 874,136,777 of NC_090932.1, read as the reverse complement.
TTTGGTAAATCGCCATTCCCATTGAGTCCCATAGGACTCAATGGGAATGGGGACCATGGAAACACCGGCACCATCTTGTGATGGTGCCGGTGTTTCCACGTTCGCCTGCAGGTGGGCGGTGTTAAACCCGCCAGGTCAGACCTGGCGGGAATGACACCTCCGCCTGCAGGACTTGAGATCAGGCAATCCGGAAACAACGGTGCAGCGGGTTTACCGCCACCGTTATTTCCGGACCGCCTGACTCGTAATGAGGCCCAATGTCTGTACAAGAAAAGGAAAACAGCAACAGCTATGCGTTTCATGCCTTACCAGGCACTTGATCACGCTGAAAGCTGCCCCAGTGAATTGTAAATAAATACAAGGTTTGTAACACTCTATGGGTCACAGCATAGTACATATCCTCTTGGTTTCAGTGTCAGCCATTTTAGAAAGAAGTCAAACTGCTCTATCTCAATGCAAAAATAGACAAATGCAATAAATAAGAAATTGCTTAGCATGGAATAGTTTCTCAGATTGTAATCAAAATGACTATGCGTGATGGAATGCATTGAAAGGAAACTGCAAACGCATGATTAAAAAACTGTGCAATGGAACTCATGTGGGTACAGAAAGTAGACACAAATAATCCCTTGTGGGGATTCATTTGAAAATGAACATGCCTTGCACTATAAGCGCTATAATAACAAAATACAAAAATGGAAAGTGTGAAGTGCCTATGGTCGATTACTGACCAAAGGTGAATATGTCATAATAGATGAAATGACAGGGAAACAACAGGAAGGAAGAGGGGTATGCTGTGAGTGAATCCATTCACTCTCAGAATACCTGACGGACGGCGGCACTAGCCATGAATTCCAACTAGACCCGACCTTGAATTACCTGCCAAACGGCTTAATTTGAACAACTTCTGGGGCAAAAAACCCCACGATCACCACTAATTAACTTGACTTGTCGGATGACCACTTTTTAGACTATGTGCCTCATTATGACATCGGTGGTAGCCGTGCCTGTAATACTGGCACGGCTGCAGCCAGTGTTATTTTTTTTCCGGTGCCCACAAATGGGCAATTACAGGGTCATTACGGCCCTGCCGGACCCGGTACCTGCCCATTTGCGGGCGCTGGAAAAAAGATGTTCCCCATTCCCATTCGGCCCCGTAGGGCCAAATGGGAATGCGGAGGATGGATGCACCGGCACCGTTTATAACCGGCAAACTACCTGGCGGGCAGAAAGGCACCCGCGAGCACAACTCGTAGTTTGCCGGTCTGGAAACTACACTACCAGCAAGCTTACCGGTACCGTAGTTCCCGGACCAGCAAACTTATAATGAGGCCCCATGTGTCTACACTACAGAAAATAAAGAAAAAGACTTTGAAACATTGCAAGATTCACCAAAAACGACCTTTTGCAAGGTAACCAGAACTTTCCACTATTTCCATACAAGAGGTGTTGGGTTCACCTCTTCCCACCTGTGACCTTGCACACAGCTATCAAGATCATTAGACCAAATACTGAGCTCAACACAGGTGTGTTTATTTCTTGAGCCCACCCTTCCCCCCTTTTCTATTTGTATAGGGCGTTCTTAATTTAGCAGTTGCTTCGTGTATTTCGTTATTTGTCAATCTCAATTTTTAAACTTTACATACATTCGATGTGAATTGTCTCTTCATGTGTGCTATGACAACATTATATATTCTTCCAGTGCTAGAAGCATCAAAACATTCTTAGCCACAGCTTCAAGTATAGTATGCATCTGTTCATAATATACTCCAAGATTAAAATCATCGTTACTTTCAATATCTACAAATGCATTCATGACGTTCTCATTTACCATTACCACTTTTTCCTCCATCCAAGTTAACCTGTTAACAGCCCCATTCACTTAATAGTTACCAGCCAAATAACCCCCCATCCTTTTATTGGTGGATTGAATCATAATTTTAATAGCAGCATTGTCACTAGGCATATTATGGTCAAGCTCAAATTTTCCAATATTATTAAATGGCTTGCTCTGGATTATTACATAGCCTATCCAGGATTCAAAGATACCATGTAACGAAGTAAAAGGGAGAAGATGACCGATCTTAACTTCTGAATGCAACTGCATAAGATCCTGGCTAAATATAATAGCCTCCCAATCTTTCAACGTAACATTTTCTGTGGTATCTTCTGCTTCATACTCTAATGCATTAAAACAATAGCATTTTTTCCTAGTTTTAAGGCAGTCATACTTATGATTATGATATGGCATTTATAACGCACCTATACACAAGTGTTTCAAGATGCGACAAGGCAAGGGAGGGGAAACCGAGGGAGGACAAAAACAAAGATCTTACTAGGCCTAATGACATTCAGATCACACAAGTGCAGGGGAGCAGGGAGAAGTGCAATGGGGGGGGGAGGATGGACAAGTGAAGGACAAAGAATCAGGAAACAACAAGAAGTGCAGCCAATGGGTGGCAGTGCAAGTGTTAGAAGTGCAGACAAGAAGTGTCTAATAAGTGCAGGAGAGGGGACTGTAGGGTTACAGATACAGAACACAAGTGCAGTGGGTGTTAAGAGGCAGAACGGGTTAGCAGCTGGACAGGCGGTGACCTGTGCCCAAATTAAGATGGTTGCCAGGTGACCAGTGCATGTATCAGACAGGAGATCAGCCAGGGGAGAGGAATAGAAAAGGCAGAAGCAAAGAGGAAAGTCTTGAGGTGCTTCCAGGACCAGAGATGGTTCTGCTCAAGTTTCAGATAGGCAGGGAGGCTGTTCCAGAGGGAGGAACTAGCTGAAGAAAGAGATCTGCCCCCAAGTCGTTGCTTGGAGAAGTGACTCAACCTCAGGGAGTTGGAGGTGGAGGAGCAAAGAGCTTGAGTAGGAAGATATTTCAGCAGAGTTGGAGGTATTGCAATCCCAGGCCCCAGAAAGCCTTGTGGACAATGCAGAGGGTCTTGAACTTGATCCTTGCCGCAACTGGGAGCTAATGAAGTGCTTTCAGTGCTGAAGAGATTCAATCCTTAGTCTTGAGGACAAGGACAAGTCTCGCAATCCTGTTCTTGATGAGACTTAGAAGGTGGAGAATAGAGGCAGATAGATTTAGAAAGAGGTGGTTGCAGTAGTCTAACCTACAGAGAACCAGAGCTCTGGAGACAGTGAGCTTCTGGGGGAAAGTGAGGAAAGGAAGAATACCTCTGAGGAGGTGGATCTGGTAGTCTGACTTTTTAGAGACGTCAGAGATGTGAGGAGAGAAGGAGAGTGTGAAGTCGAAGATGATGCCAAGGTTCTTAGCCTCACAGGTAGGAGCAGGAAGAGGGCTCAGAGTGGGCGGCCTGAGAGTGACAGGAAAGGAAGGTGCTGGTGAACTGATGAGGAGGAGCTCCGTCTTACTGGCATTAAGGCAGAGATCATTGGTGGCACACCACTCCAGGATTGCAGACAGACACAACAGGATGAGATAGGGAGAACAGGCGACTGAGGGGAGCCTGAAAGTGAGCTGAGTGTCACATGCATATCACTGAAGGTTGGAGCAGAGAGCAGCTACACGGTAGGCGAGAGGTGCCAGGTATTGGTTGAACATCCAAGGAGAAAGATTAGACCCCTGGGGAATACCACAGGCAGAGAGAGGGATAGAGGAGAGGAAGTAACCAAGTTGGACCCGGGAGGGTCAGTCAGAGTGAAAAGAGGTCAGCCAGGCCAGGGCCTTCTCAATGAAACCCAGGTTATCACAAAGCCAGTTGAGCAGGATGGCATGGTTGACAGTATCAAAAGCAGAAGAGAGATTGAGGTGGATGAGGACAGAAGGATGGTTAGTGTCAAGGTTTGGGACCAGGTCTTCATGGATGTTCAGGAGAGCAGTTTCTGTGCTTCTGGCACTCTGAAGCCAGACTGATGGTCATGGAGACGACCAACATATTCAGTGTGAAGGTTAAGCTGGGAGATGGCTATCTTTTCCAAGAGTTTTCCCAGAAAAGGAGTAATGGAGATTGGGCAATAGTTAGCTGGACAGGAGGGGTCGGCAGAGGGTTTGTCAAGAAGAGAGTGCACAATGGAGTGCTTCAGGGGGAAGGGAAGGTTGCAATGCTGATAGAGTTGGTTGCAAAAGTCAGCCAAGGCTGGAATAAGGGTGTCAATATGGTCCTTGATGGTTTTAGATGAACAGAGAAAAACCTGAAAAGCCTGTTTTGACTAGACTTTCATATATCAAACTTGTCTAGAAACATTGTCAAAGGTGAACAAAGGAAAGGAAGAGAAGGGAGGAGGAGAGGTGTCCACAGGAGGGCCAGAAGTAGAGGAAAACACAGAGGAAGAACGCGGAGAGCAAGAGGGGGAGAACAGGATGTCCTGGATTTTATAGATGAAATGTGAAGGCAAGGATGTGCAGAGGGCCTGGGAGGAGAGGTAGAGACTGCAGCAGGATTGGTCAGCTCCTTGCACATTTTAAAGACTTTGCATGAGTTGTTAGATGCGGTCCTGGATGTGAGCTCTTTTCTTAGTGTGAACAGAGAGTCGGTACTGCCTTTGGAGCAGGCGGAAGGCCATTTTGTCAGATGGTGTACCTGATGCCTGCCATTTTCCCTCAGCCCCCTACACTTGCATTGAAGGGTGACGAGGTATGCACTTGGCTTTGGGCTTTTAGCGGATCCTCATGACAAGGGAAAGTACAACAAGAGTGTCAGAGATAGAAAAATGGAGGTTAGAAAGGGCTGTGTCACGATGTGAGTCAGCCAGAGGTGTAGATGGGGAGAGACAATGGCAGCACTGATGGGGAGAAACCAATGAAAGACAAAACAGGGGTCCTTTTTTTTACCTGTTCTACCCACTTGCCTCTCAACCTACCCTGGACGCAAGCCTTTGACACATGCCTCTGACAAACTGGCCTGCCGCCTGTTCCAAAGGCAATACCATCTCTCCGTTCTCACCAAGAAGAGAGCCCTTATCCAAGCCTGCATCTCTGCGGCATCTAACAATTCGGCCGAACTCTTTAAAATCTGCAAGGAGCTTGCCAACCCTGCTGCAGTCTCTACCTCTCCTGTCCCTTCCCAGGCCCTCTGCACTGCACTGGCCTCTCACTTCATCTCTAAAACTCAGGACATCCTGTCCTCACTCTCCTCCTTTCACCTCCCTCTCTTCCCGGCTCTTCCTCTGGCCCTTCTGCAGCCACCCCTCCTCCCTCCTTCTCTGCCTTTCCCCTTTTCTCTGTGACGAGGTTTCCAGACAAGTCCGATCTATGAAAGTCTCGTCTAAACAGGTTCACCCCTGTTCCTCCAAAACTATGAAGGACCACATCGACTCCCTGGCTCCTGCCCTGGCTGACTTTTGCAACCACTCCTTTGCCTCTGGAGTCTTCCCATCCCCCCTTAAGCACTCCGTTGTGCACCCTCTTCTTAAGAAACCCTCTTCCGACCCCTCCTGCCTGACTAACTATCACCCAATCAGCATCACTCCCTTCCTGGGCAAGCTCCTGGAGAAACTGGCTATCTCCCAGCTTAACCTCCATGCTGAATCTGTTGGTAGTCTTCATGACCATCAATCTGGATTCAGAGCTGCCAGAAGCACGGAAACTGCTCTCCTGAACATCCGTGAGGACCTGCTCTCGAACATGGACTCCAACACTCCATGTGTTCTCATTCTGCTTGATCTCTCTTCTGCCTTTGACACTGTCAACCATGCCATCCTGCTCAACCATCTCCATGATAACCTGGGTATCACTGGTCAGGCTCTGGCGTGGCTGACCTCTTTCCTTTCCAATCGACCCTCTCAGGTCCAACTGGGGTCCTTCCTCTCTGACATATTTTTCTCTACCTGTGGTGTCCCCCAGGGATCTAATCTCTCTCCCTGGCTTTTCAACCAGTATCTGGCACTCCTTGCCCACCGCATCGCCGCTCTCTGCCCCAACTTTCAGTGCTATGCGGACGATACCCAGCTCATTCCTAAATATCTTCCTTCCCGAGCCCTTCGCTCATCTGTCTCCAACTCCCTCAGGGTCAGCCGCTTCTCGAAGCAACGAGCTAGGGGTAGATCTCTCTCCGCGGCAGGGGCCTCCCTCTGGAACAGCCTTCCTGTCTCCCTGAAACTTGAGGAGAACCATCTCCGGTTCCGGAAGCACCTTAAAACCTTCCTCTTTGCTTCTGCTTTCTCTCTCCCTCTCCCCTGCTAAAGTCTTCACTGAAACTACACTGAATCTGCACCTGGGCCACTCTCTCTGACCTTGGTCCTTGGCCTAGCCACTCTCCACTTGCACTGCCTCCCTGGCAACCCCTGCACTGCGGGACTGTCTCTGTATCCCTACAGCCCCCCCCACCCCAGCATTTGTCTGCACTTACCTTGCACTTGCCACCAGCTGGCCCTATTATTTATTTTTTATTCTACTTACCCTGTACTGCACTTCCCCCCTCCCCTTCCCCTTGCACTTTTCCCTCCCCCTACCCCTGCACTTGCGCGATCTAAATGACACCTGGCCTAGTAGGATCGTTGTCTGTCTTCCCCTTGTTCCCCCTCCCTGCCTCGTCGCGCCTTGAAACACTTGTGTATATGCGCGTTACAAATGCCATATCATATCATATCATAGAAAAAGCCTCAACTGGCACACGCTTCATGGGTCGGATGACTGAGAAGGTGGGTAGCAGTGCTGGTGTTGGTTTCGGCCTGAGGAGTAGAGAGAGAGAGAGACGACAGGAGAGGAGAAAGTTGTCACTCCAGGAGAGAGGAGTTGTGAGAGGGATAGAGAGGGGGAGGACTGAGGAGATCAGAACATCCAAGATGTGCCCTGCAGAGTGAGTCGGGCCAGAGGGATCAATATAGAGAGAAAGAAAGTCACAGAGGTTGGAAAAAAGTCCAGAGGAGGGAGAGGAAGCATCCAGGTGGATTTAGCCATTTTTTTATATAGCGCTACGAACCTTCAGGTATCTGAGTGCTGCTTATTATAACCCACGGTGTGCGGTGCTCATTTATCAACCTCGGAAGGATGAAAGGCTGATTTTGCCCCTGCCGGGATTCGGACCTGCATCAGCAGGCTCTGCACAGATGTCAAAGCAAGCGCTCTACTCGCTGTGCTATCATACCGGCTAGGTGGATGTTGAGGCCTCCGAGGAATAGGAGTTGAGTGGTACAGGCAAGGAGGGAGGAGTAGAAGTCCATCCACTTGGAGATGAAGAAGGTTACCTGGCCAGGTGGCTGGAAGAAAGTAGCCACAGTAAGAGAGTGGCCAGGAGAGAGAGAGAGAGCCTGAAGACCAGGCATTCAAAGGAGGAGTACACCTGCATAGGAATGATAGAGGCAGGGTTCCACTCTTGGAACATCAAGGCTACACCCCCATCAGGACGGTTGGTTCTGGGCACGGAGAGGATCTTGTAGCCATCATGGAGGAGAGTGTCAAACCTCGTGACAGATTAGGCCGTGATCCATGTTTCGGTCAGACCGAGGACATCAAAGTCGAGTTCTTCCAGGAGACAGCAGATGTCGGAGAAGTGTTTGACAGCTGAAAGAGAGTTGAGAGTTGCCATGTGGAGAAGGTTGCCACCCTTGGGAGACTTCCATGGAGGGGTACAGGTCTGAGGTACGCCCTGTGTAAGTGTGGAAGGAGCCCAAGGGTGGGCAGAGGAGGAAGGAGGCGAGGACAAGGTAGAAAAGGAGGAGGATGAAGATGCCAGAGAGGTGGCAGAGGAGGGAGCCAACAGGGCAGCCAGAGAGGAAGTAGAGGAAGCCAAAGAGGTAACAGAGGGTGGAGGCAGAGGAGCCGGAGAAGGGAAAGAAGGGACAGCAGGAGAAGAAAGGAAACTGATGAGCTGCAAGAAGCGTCTATCAAAAAGGAGAAGGTTGGCCTAAGGGCCTTGGACCAAGAAGGTTCCATTTACATAAACAGTAATAATGGTCTTAGAGGAGCTGAAGGGGGACAGGAGGGCCTCCCACCGGGTGCCACAATTAAAGGGAGAGGAGGAAAAAGGAGACAGCACAGAGTCCATAAGTCTGGCGAAGGAACAACAAAGAGGTTATTGGCAAGGGTTTGTCTGGAGGAAGCGCTGGTGTAGGTAGCAGCGATAAGAAGACCTGGGTTGGAGACCAGGATATCCCATTTGAACTTCTTCCTACCAGACTTAGTAAGAAGGACAGCATATTCAATAGAGAAGCAATTAGAGAAGATCAGAGAGACAGAGAGCATCATAGAGGATACAGAGGGAAGGGTGAGAGGGGACGGGGAGAAGAGGAGGATTGAGGGGTGGGGAAACAAAGGTGAGGGGAGGAGACACTAGGGGCATGCACAAGAGACAAGAACAAGACAAGAACACATTAATTTCAATTCACGATGGGTTTGATGAGACAAAAAGAAGAGCAGTCATGTAGCTGTGAGTAACAAAACAGTTAACAGAGTAATGAGGGAACCTTAAAGAAAAAACAAACACAACAGGGGTGGCGGCAGTACGATGTGAGGGGACAACTAGGCAGAGCAAGGGTTAGCAACAGGACAATGATCGAGGGAACCTCCTACCTCAACTGCCCTTGCCCTCTGGGCAATCCCTGTTCATACATAAAGCATGCATGCCTTTATGGACTCCTAATAATTACAGCAACAAAGGCATTTTATTTCTTGGACACCTCAGATGCCTCCCTGGACTACCACACCCCGGTTCCATAGAGCAATATGGATGCTACTTTAGCAATAAAAATTGCTTCAATCTTTCTTGGAAGTGAACCACCTCAGCACAACTTTCTTCCAAATCTAAGGACTTCATTGGCAGCCAGGGGCACCAATTTGGCTATCTATGTTTGTGGGCCCTCCATCCTCCGGAAGAACAAAAGCAAATGTCTGAATATTAAAATGAACTGACTTCCAGGAATATTTCCCTGAACCTAACACCCTTGCTCTTGGACATGCAAGGAGGATTCTAGATTTTGAACCCTTAAGGACTAAATGTCTTTCCTTACAGTACAAGTCCAGATGTCCCAATAGTTCGCGAAGGGCACATTACCTGTCTTTGAAATCAGTACGGCACTGTCGCAAACATCAGAACTGGGAGCCCAAGAGCCCCATTTTATGCACATTTCGCCTAACCTTGTGCTGTTATACGATGAAGGTAATGATATAGAAATTAAGTAGAAGAGGACAGAACAAAGCCCTGCCTTATCCCTCTATTTACTTGAAAAGTATCAGTTAACTCCCCTCTGTTCCAAAACCTGACTATTGAAATTATTCAAGTACAGAGCTTGGAATATTACTAACAGGGTGGGTTTGACCACAAAATGCTAAAACACTAACCACAGAAGAGCATAAAGGCTTGTTGTAAGTTGATGAAAGCCACTTCTGGTGGCCCAGTTTCAACCTTAATATATTTTGCCCAGATCAAGTGGAGCAGTAAGCAATTTCCTACAGTCCCCACAACTCCTCTAAATTGCCCGTACAGAGGAGATATACACTTTTTTTTTCCCAGGCTCTCAACCCCCCAACATATGCTTCCCAAAAATGTTTGCATTTTATTCAATTAGGGATCTCTGGAGGTAGCATACAGATATATTCTAGAATCGTTCTTAAAGAAGGGTACTATCATGCAGTGGCGGCTCAGGAGTTTTTTAACCTCAGAGTGTAAAATGTTTGTGCCGAATATACCAAGTGACCAAACAAGGGGGGTTTGATGGGGTTGTCCACAACAGACATTTTATTTTTTTAAATGCTGGGTTAAAATTGTGAATTTATAGCACTTTCTGTGAAAAAATGGACAAAAAGTTATACAGTAAGCAATCGGTTTTGTATGGTGGCACATGAAAAACCCATAAGGTGGAAGTCACCAACAGTGCACAGGAGCAATTTCTAATGCACTTTTCATGAAACCTTTGCCCACAACATATGCCAGTATATAAAACACTGTCATGCGGACTGCACCAATATATGCCAATATTATCATGTAAGAACTCCCAGGCCATAAAGAATGCCATGCAAAAGAAAGTATATCCAAGCTGTCTATACCAACATAGGCCAGTGCACTTCGTAATCACATGTATGTTTACTTTTATCCTTGATACCCAGAACAAAAATACCATGACATACTAAGAATATATGGCCAGACTGGAGCTACCAATGTATGCCACTCTATCCATGTGATAGCACTTATCATGTTTGCTTTACCCTTAATTACTGTGCATAAAGAGTAAAGTAAACACGATTCATGTTATTATGTAGATAGACTGGCCTTCATGCATTGTAGGCCACTATAGGCATCTAATAACATGTATCATGTTTGTTTAACCCTTGATGAACAGTACTGTGTATCAAGAATAAAGAAAATACATTATAAGTGTTATTACGTGGCTAGACTGGCCCACATCCAATGTAGGCCAGTAAAGCCAGGTAGTAACACTTATAATCTTTGCTTTTCCCTTGATGTATAAAAACTGTGTATCAAGGGTTAAGCAAACATATATGGCATGTTTGCTTTACCCTAGATAAAGCAAACATAAGTGTTATTATCTGGCTAGGCTGGCCTGAAATCAATGTAGGCTAGTCTAGGCAGGTAATTACACTTAGCATGTTTGCTTTACTTTTGAGTACTGTGCATCAAGGGTAAAGGGAACGTGATAAGTGTTATTATGTGGATAGACTGGCCTACATTCAATGTATGCCCATCTAGCTATGTGACAAACATTTAATGTTTGCTTTACCCTTGATGCCAAGTGAAAAATGCCATGCCACATTAAGAGAATATAAGCAGACTGGCGCTACTAGTGTCTGCATATACTTTCTTAATGTGGCATGGCAATTTTTTACTTGCTGTCAAGGGAAAAGCAAATATAAGTGTTATCACTTGGCTAGACTGGCCTAAATTAGTAGTGCCAGTCTGTATTTGTTTTCTTCAAGTGGCATGACATTTTTTTACTTGGCATCAAGGGTAAAGCAAATATGATAAGTGTTATTACGTGGCTAGTCTGGCGTACATTGGTTGTTCCAGTCTAGCCATACATTCTTTTTTTACTATCCATGAGGCCTCATATGGTAGTACTGGCATATATTGGTGCAGCATACATTGCCATGTATGGGAAGAGTCAGCATGAATATGTTTTATATACTGGCATAAGTTTTAGCCAATGGCATTGTGAAAATGTGCTGCGAAATGGCCCTCTGCACTGTTGGTGCCTTGCATCTATTAGGTTGGTTTACGTGCTACCATACAAAACTGATTTCGAACTGTGTGGCTTTTTCCCATTTTTTCACAAAAAGTGTTGTGAAATACACCATTTTAACCCATTTATTTAATAAATGTTTTCTTGTGGAGAACCCTGCCTCCCAGAAAAACACTCTTATTAGTTTCAGCTCCATCTATTTGTATTTGTATTTCTTTATTTGTATAGCACACCTGGCCCAAAGACATCTGAGCACATATCAGGGAGAGAAATAACAGAAATAACATTGCTGTGCTTGGTCGCTCCCACATATTAGGCACATCCATGTACGCCCCTCCAGTTAAAAACTTCAACAGCCACCACTAAATATAATGATATCCCCTCCCACGACACCTGGTTTGATATCTATGCTGTCATCCTGTTGTAGAGATTTAAGACCCTCCATTTTACCTTTTGTAAGTTCGTGTTTATGGAAGGTTTGCTTATTAAAGGCCTTGTTCAAGGTCCTGATGATTTTGTTTTAAAATGTCAACATCTCAGACTAACAGCAGAGGTTGGTTGGAAAGCCGAAGGGGATTTCAATCCTGTAGTGCTCTCCTCTTTTATGTAACCTGTATTCTTGAAGAAATACTCTAACTTAATGTGGCAAAAAAAGTATCTCAGTTCCATTTCCATTAATATATATATATCAGTATTATAAACAGGCACAACGCCTAGACCTTTATTCAACAGGTTGATTTAATTCTTAGTTAAGACATGTGTAGACAAATTAAAAATAGGTGCTCCATGTCTGCTGATCCTTTTCTTGTCTGCTGTCCCATTACCTGGTACGGATGCCATATTCAAATTGTCCAATATATCTCTTGCTCCTGCCTCGTCTCCTCGCACCCCAAAAAAAACTGGTGTGATTGCTTTGTTTGTACATGGATGGTATATGCTATTGATTCTCTGCCTGTGTCATCGAACTCACTTCCATTCAAACTATTGGATGTATAGGAGAAAGTAAGAACACTTTTCTTTTGCATCACACTCCCCTTGATATGATATGATAAGTTATTTAAAACGTACTTAATACCCAGAGGTTTCTAAGCGTGGACCCTGCCTCTGAGCTATCCCCCTGAGACTGGATGCCCAATTGTTGCACATCATTCTATTAGTTCTGTTTCTGATAGTACTCGGGGCAATGATATGGGTATGCTTTTTGCTCTTTGTATTGTTCTACGTCTTTCCTTAATTTCCACACTTTCTGAACTATTGTAAATTGTTTAACTTTGATGATCATTTCATTAATCTTCTCTATTTTCAATCTAGCATCGTGGATCGCTGAGTTCTTATGTTTTCGGTTCTCCAATATCTGTAACTCTTCTCCCTGTTTCTTAATTTCCTCTTCAGCAGTATCTATGATTAACATAATGCAATACCGACTGCAGGTATTACCAACCTCACTCCAGGTTAATTTGAATTCATGGTTATAAATTATTACTTTTTGTACATTCCTCTGGGGTAATTCCAGCTTTTCAAGTATTCCCATGTAACTCTGTGCATATAATTTTCTTCTTTTTCCACAACAAATTATATGGATCCTTATCAGGGGCGTTGGGGATCAGTGCAGCAGGTTTAGTTTGAAAAACTGATGGACCACTGATCAATCTTTGATAATGTTCATCTGAGAATAAAAAAACCTTCACATTCGCCATTTTGACTTAAATGTTACATGCAACTTTGTATTAATAAACAATTATTAGGAAACGTTAATCAAATAACTCAAAACCCCAACAGCCACCGGTTCTACTAACATTCACAACGTATTAGGGTGGCCCCGGAGCATCTGCCCCACCAAACAGGGGCCATTTTATACACAAACAAAATAGTTTAACAAATGTTAATAATCACTCCTGTCAACAGTATGGGCATTAACAAAATATTGTCTGTTGATCCTCGGGGAACTTATCATAGTTGAGACCTTCCACCAGCCTCTCCACTATTTGCAGAGTGACCAAATACGGACTGGTGATGTCTCTCATTCAAGGATTACTTCATAGATATTTTTTGAAGCAGTTGTACCCTGTAGAAAGCAGACTTGGATAAAATAAATAAAAAGTGTTCAGCGGGCTATGATTAGCAGTTCGACATGAATGAGTCAAGGATAATTGTTTAGAAGATAAATAATTTAAAATAACTGATAACATGGAGACATATCTAGCGGCTCCTTACAAGGGGTCTCATTCCGTGTGTGGCTGTCCGGAAATAAGGGTGCCGGTCGCACCCGCACCAGTACCCTTTCTGGACCTGAAAGCGACTTCAATTCAACACTACAGCTAAGTCAATGCCTAGTCTGGGATGCTGATGGAAGCCCTTATTGATGTATTTTTATGTCCAGTTCATTTACTCTGGATGACAACCCTTATATAACACCCCTCTCTCAGAATCCCCCCGACCCGCTGAGCCAAGAAGTAGGTTTGTTTTGCAAATTTAAAAGGTTTATTTGAAAATTAAACAATATATATCTATCACACTTTTATAGTAAATTAATATTTGATAGCACACTTATGAGGATGATAGTGATCAACAAAGGATAATGTTACAGTGGTACACTCTTTTTGATGGCTTAGAAGTGATATAGAGAGGATGAAGTAGCTGAGAATGCTTTTATGGCTTCAAGGACAATGCAATGATGAATGAAACTGCAGTACAGAAAATAAACTTGATATGACTTCAACAAAAGACAATGTAATCACTTTTCTTTGACAATTCACCCCCCCCCTTTATGCAAGGTAAAGAGATGGAAGGGAAGCACACAGTTCTCAGGAATGCAATCAAATGTAATTCAGTTCCCCCCTAGCAAGCTTAGATGAAAACAGGTAGGAGTTTGAAACACAGGCAATATACTTTGATGTGGTATGCAAAGAAGTGAAAAATATGTGAAAAATGCTTTTAATTCCTTATAGGAGGTTCAGGGTAGGTGATAGCTACTTTGAATTAGTTCAGGATCACTTTAGCAATGCTCTATGAATGATTGTCAGGTTGCAAACGGATTTCAGCAAAGGAAAGCAAGGACAAATCTTTTTACACATGGCTGAAATTAAGCACACTGTCAAATCACGGCAAATTTAGCCGTGTGCGTCGAGCGCAATTACGGAGAGAATCTTAGCTTTAAGATTACAGTTAAAACCCGCTCCTAGCACAAACGGTTCTGGAGATACGGCCGATTTAGTAAAGGTAGTTTTTCGGATTCGAAATTTTAAAGCTCAGAATGACAGATGACAGTTTTCAGTTTTAAAGATGACAGAATGACACGATTCTAGGAGGCAGTTCTAATAAGCTAAAATAGTTTGGATTAGATTATTTTAAACTAAGAGATTGGTTTTGGCACAGTGCTAGCTGGGTACTCACACTAGATTTTGGACAGGAATGCGACTTCGTCACCGATCGGGTCAGGATTGGCTGGACTTCTGCTAGCAGTTCTTCACAGCGATCTGGTCTCTGGTTCTCTCTGGTTCCGGATACACCACTGCTTTCTGGATACTGCTACAGGTTCTTGCAAAAGTTCTTGGCAAAGAATTCAAACAGCTCGCCCGGCTGTTGAATAGTTTGGTCGGTTTTGAGACCTGCTGAAGAGGATTCAGCTTGTGGATTCAGGCCTCTCTGCTACAAATTCTGGAGTTAATTTCTGGTCTCTGGAGATTGATGGATTTGAAGTATGGATCTCTGGATGTGAAGTCTGAAGTCTCCCGGCAAAGCATTCTGCAAGAAAGTGGAAAGTGAATATCCCTACCTGGGTTCCAGTGTTCCTTTTATGTGTTTTGAAAATGGGTGTGTGCCTGGGCCTAGCTAAGCCTGCCCCTCTCACTTATCATTGGCCAAGCTTTCCGCTCTCCCTTGATTGGAGGAAAGAAATGGAGTGTCAGAGTGATGCTGTAGGTTTTATGGTCAGAGGAACCTCCCCTTGTCAAATTGCACACAAATCTATTTCTGATCCAAATACATATTTATCTATGTACCATTTTTCTGATATTATAGGTCCAGTTAACATATTTTCTGTAGCACCAACCCATCCGATCCCTGACTTTGTACGATGTTGTGTCCACTTATGACAGAATTCTCCCCCTTTCATCCAGATAACGCCCTCTAAACCTTTCCAGATTTTACACAAATGTGCACCAGGGATATGGGTTTCAGATGATAAAGTGTCAGATTTTTAACATGCATACATTTGGAGTAACAACCTTTTCTTCCGCTACTATCCCCAAGAACATACCACAGGGTCCTAACACCTCTTAAAATGTGTACAGAAAAATCCCAAGAATGATGGTGTTATTTATATAATTTTGACAAGTCCGCACTGTGAATTATCCATCTTTTTAAAATCATGCTCTGGCCCCAAAGGAGTGTGGTTTTCCAAAGCACATGGTGGAATTTCTGGTTTATCCACTTCCCCCAAGCTCAGCTTGCTCTCACCGGCACTGCCCCTCCCAGTTTCTCCTAAGAGGAAGCCATTTTACGACCCCCCCCAATATAACATTTGCCTGAGCCAGGGACAGTGCTTTGTTTTAGTTTCCTGTAGTCCCCAGGTGCTCCTCCCCTAATCCAATCAGGGAGGTGTCATCTCCTTTTGGCAGGGGCAGCATAATGCAGCCAGGCCTGGGAAGAGTTGTTGAGCCAGTTCAATTCCTGTCGGGGGTAGTTGTCAGGCAGAATTCAGCTAAATGTCACTTTAGTTCCCATTTTTCTACATTCAAATCACACTGACAATTTTTGCACATGCAGCTAGAATGCTGATTCTAAGTTCAAAACTATGACATTTAACAGTTGCAACCTATGTTACACTCAAAAGTAGGTCACTCATTTATTCTAAACATTTCGATTTTAGTGGCTTTAAACCCAAATTCACTTACGCTGCTGACATCCCCAGCTATTTTTTTATATATACATTAAATAATTACTTTCTTCATGTCCTTTCAGAATATAGTTTTACATTGTATCCACCTCTTAGCAAGTCTTTCCTTGGCCTGGTTTGGGTTCATTTGTTCAGTCTTACACAAAAGTCTGGTGGTTTTAAAACGCCGGCTTTCTGATAGTGGTGAGCACCAGTATTGCATCCATTTTTGACATTAAGAAAATGAATTCCCCACAGTTCTGGGTTGCTTTTGGCAATCAGCATTGCCATTCCCAATGGTTTCAGGCTACTATGTGTGTAGCCCAATGGTGGTTTTAGGCAGTGCCCTCCTGTGCTCACAACATAGGCAAAAATGGGTGGAAGCCTATTCTTCATGTTTTCCCTGTGCACTCTCTGGAGAGTTCTGGCCATCATGATGTTTTCAATGCCAGTAATGCACAGTTTTATGGTAGGGCTTGGATGCATGGGTAAAAACATTGCACAGACCGCCAGACTCCAACTCCAGCTTACCACCAAATGCGCATTGAAGGCCATGGGGTATGAAGAAAACACCTGTCAGGGAATGCCTGTGGTTTTTCTGGACAGCTGCCCCGGGTGCCAAGAAACGTGAATGATTTTTTTCCACTTTTATTCATGCGTTTTCTTTTAATTGTATCTCCTGACAGCCTTGTGATGGGTGCCTTGTCCAAGAGAGAAGTCAGGAGATGCTAATCAATTCTCCCCCTCCCTCATTTATTTGTTGATGTTACACTCATATGTGCTGGGCACCCATGCCAATCATTCTCACCTCCTGATGAGGGTGCAATTAATTGGAAATTAAGCTGTTCAGACATAGACGTTGGGAACAGTATTTTGCAAGAAATTCACCCTTTTCATGTCAAATGTAGCAGTTCATCATCTCTACTAGCATCTGAAAGTATCTTTTATTTAATATCTAACATTTTAAATCACGATTGAGAAGTGCTTAAGCACACCATACGTTACCAACAGTGTTATGAGATTCATCAATTTAGAGCTATACTGTAGCTCTTCAATAGTTAGTAAGTATTAATGGTGCAGGGGAGAAATAGCTGACTCTGGTATCGAAATTCAGTAGCACTTTGTTAACATTTTAAATCAACCATTTTACGGCACTGCCTTTTTGCGATAGGCCTTCTCTCTTGCCCTCATTTCTCCTCTAGAAGTAAAACATGCTTGTTTTTTCTAAAATGTCTCTAGCTTCTTGTGTTTTGTTAGGTTTGCTTATGAGCCACTTCTTTGATTCAGAAGTCAAACAAGTAAACCGCTACATCGTTTGACCAGTGGGGAGATCCATGGGACATGTGTCTCTGAAAGATAACAAAATAAATGACCAATCTATTGAACTCACTGGGCTAAAAAATCAAAGTTATGCTAATCTTTTTAACCCAATGCATAATAAATATTTGGTAAGCTTCATTGATAGGAGTTTTTTTTATAGTGCCTACATGTGTCAGATTGTTATAGAAGCAGGTGTAACATTTGTATCATGCAGAGCTGGATTCCCCATGTTACCAAGATTGTATGGACCAAGGTATATCACCTTTTCTTTGCCCTTATGTCCATTTAAGGGTCAACAATGAGTGCATAAACCAGTCACCACTGTAAGAACGTCTACATAAAAACTAGGAAAGCATTAAAAAAGCCAATGGTTTGGCTTTGATATAGGCACTGCAAAGATTGTGTGTGATGGGCAAGCGGGAGAATGAAGGGCAGTGAACAGTGGGGGAAAGAGTGGGGCAAGGAGGGCAAGGGAACGAGGTGTGGTGAGGGAAAGAGATGAGCGAGGAAAGATAGTGATTGTTAGCGAGTGAAAGAGGGGAGAATGCATGGCACTCTCTGCAGATGTATATGCAGGGTAACAGAGGGTAAAGCAGTGCACAGGGATGGACAAAAGACATTAAACGTTTCTCAATAGCCGTTCAAGAGAGAAACCCCGTATGTCAGAAAGTGGACCCAGTAGAAACCACTTGTAAATAGTACAGTGGAATATACACGAGGACACTCTGTCTTAATTAACCTGTGGGGCTTTTCCTCCCATCTAGTAAAGTCGGATCTGTGGGTTCTTGCATTGCTGCTGTGTTTACAAATTAGGATTTTCACTATTTTCTAGGAAAGTCTATTTTTCTCCCATAACACATGAAGTTTCTAGACAAGTCCTCTCTATGAATGTTTCATCCAAACAGGTGCTCCGCTGCTCCTGCAGAAGTTTAAAGGACTACATTGTCTGCCATGCTCCAGACTTGGCCGATTAAGTCTTTTGCAACAGGATCCTTCACCTCACTGAATAAGCACTTCCTTGTGTACCCTCTCCTCACAAAAAGCCTTCTACTGACCCTTCCTGTCTGGCAAACTACTACCCTATCTCCACTACACCCTTCCTGGGCAGACTCTTGGAGAAGCTGGTCATCTCCCAGATTATCCATCACACTGAATATGTTGGTTGTCTCCATGACCATCAGTCTAGCTTCAGAGCTGCCATAAGCATGGAAACTGCTCTCCTGAACACCTGTAAAGACTTGCTCTCTAATCTCAATTCCAGCTCTCCTTCCGTTTTCATCCTTCCTGACCTTTCCTCTGCCTTTTATATTGTCAATCATGCCACCCTTATAAATCAGCTCTGTGATACCCTTGGCATCACAGACCTTGCTCTGGAATGGTTCACCTCCTTCCTCTTGGACTGACTTCCCAGGTCCAACTGGGCCCTTTTCTTGCCACCATCTCACTCTCCGCCTGCCGTGTCCCTCAGGGATCTTTCCTCTCACCTTGGCTTTTCAACATCTACCTGCCCCTCTACATCATCCACAAGGCTTTTTGGGGACTGGTACCCCACTATATCCAACTCTCTCTCCCTAAATACCTCCCTGCTAGAGGCCATTGGTCGTATAGCTCTAACTCTCTGCAGATCAGACACTTTTGCAAGCAGAGAGTGGGCGGTAGATCTCTCTCCTCCGCAGGTGTCTCTTTCTGAAATGGCCTGTGTGCCCCTCTCAGACTTGAGCCAGATATACTTAAGTTCCAGAAGCTTCTCAATACCTTTCTTGTCTTTTCTTCCTTCCCACTCCCCCCTCCCCTGCTAATGTCCCCGTTCTGCCTCTTGACTGACTGCCTGGTTCCTTCAGAGTCTTACAGGGCACCAGGACCCCCTAGTGCAGTCTACCCCAAGACACAGTGACTTTGCTACAGTTCTTCTTTGCAGGTTTATAGATCTCTGCCTACACCAGCAGCATGGAGTCTGGCACACTGCATCCAGATCTGGTTGTATTGCCCCAATTCACTGTGATGGTAAAGGAGACTTGCTTAATGTCTACGGGATCTCTTACACCATGAACCGTTCCTCTGTCTTCATTCTTAACAAGGGTGAAAGTGCACTTCCCAATAAATGGCTCAACCATGTTTTATAGTCCTGTTCCTATACTTTACCTCCAATAAGGGATCCAGTGCCCCCCATGAGTACTTTGTCTTTCTCTCTAAAGTTTGTGACCATCTCTCTAGGAGGGATTCTTGCACCTTTCTCCTTAAGGGTTGTAGTGACCTTCTCATCAGAAGCAATATAGTGACCTTCACACTAGCTAAGCTAAGGTTTAGTGAGATGAAGGAATCCTAACCTGCAGTCCCTCCTTGGGATTCTCCACATCTGCCCATCGTGCCGTCTAGGGAGATTCATGGTTCGCTCTCTGTGTTTGGACCAACTCTTGAGTTTTCCTGGCACTCATTGGCCATCTCTTGAGTTTTACTGGCACTCACTGGCTCTACCAGCTCTTATTCTGTTTTCCCCAAGACTAAGCAAGGCTCTTGGATATGTGGCTCTCCGCTTCTTGACTCTGTCAGCTCTCCTGATCCCACTGCTTCTCTCCCCCACCTCTGCTCTTCTCACTCATTCATAGTCAATACTCACTCTTTGCTTTTCTTTGTGCTAGTAGCATCTGGGCCTTGTGGCCAAATATGCAGTTGCATAGAGCGTACGTTTACGGAGATCCATGCTGGAGGAAGAAAGGTTGAGAATTAAGGTTAAGTATCTCTATGTAGACAAAGGACATCACTAGAACATGTGACATGATACACAACTGTGGGTGAGAGGTAAGGTTTGATTCTCCGCAAATGATACATCTGGGAATTTGCAGATTTCACTACTTGGTTTAGTGGAAGCGTACACTGAGATGGGAATACAGCATGTGCCACAGTGATTCAGCTGAAGGTTATAGGGAGGGTGTGATTAAGTGCATTCATCCATGCACCCATGTCTGGGATTGAAGCAGGTTTTTGTGGAGTTTATGAAAAATTCATTTTCTCTGTGTTTTGTTTGAGGACATTGCCCACAACCTGTGACAGTGGTTCAGGTGATTGTATGTGCTAAGAGTGGGAGAATACTCTCAGCATTGGAGCTACAGCATTCTCCACTAGTTTAAGCCTCATCCTCAATAGAAAGAGAATGAGTTTTGCACATAGGCCTTTCCCAAAGCCCTGCTGCATTGATATATAAGTAGAGTCTGATGATTCCGGATCAGCATTAGGGCATAGGGGACATAATACCATAATGGTTGTCATTTTGATCCGTTTTCAAAAGTGCCAATAAGCATTCAGTGTAAGGTTACGATCAAAGAGGACATTAGTGTTGTGCATTAAGAGTGACTTGCATGTCGCAAGCCCACTCCCATTATTGATATATATTCCTGATATATTATTGATTATTGATACCTGATCATGCTTCTTGTGACCAAAGCACAAGCAGGAGGTGTCAGAATACACAATCCATCATCTGCTCTCTTTTCACCATTTAGGTGGCAACTCCAGCTGGGCAGTGTGTGCAGCATTTGAAGACTGTATCAAGCTTCCCCGAAAAGACACATGTATCTAAACGCCATCAGCATCTGAGAGATTTTTCTGCGCTTCAGGCGACGTTCAGATTAGGCACCCAATCAGAAAACCGTATACATATACAATACTGCGCAGTACCTGTGCCTCACATTCTGAAGTGGCCACGGTGAGAACACAAGGCTCCAGGTTCCCACACCACCTCCTTGGTCACTAGGACATGTCCCCTGCCTCAAGCTACCCACCTGGCTTGCCCTGGCTATTAAACGCAATATGCCAACCTAATATAACTACACACTTATCAAAGCATTACTTCAAAATCAGCATCTAACAAGCAGTACCTGTAATTTGGAACAAAACAGTATTTTGAAAATTTTTAAAACAGCATCAGGAAATACTACTTTGACGGATGGCCAATGGAAAATGATATTCAGACAATAGGCTGCACACCACTTGTTCTTTGTGCTGTTTTCAAAAGAGTCCATATACTATTATTAACTGTACCTAAATATTTATGATCCATCTTTGTATTCCTTCCCTCAGGGGAAGATAAACATCTTGAGTCCTCATTTAACAAAATCATATTTCCATAACAGATTGCAGGCACAGAGCTCCACAGTGAACCCTTGTCTACTTTGGAAATTGGAGACGTTTTCAGCGACCCTGCTAGCTTCCCTTTAAGCCAGTTCACAGTCTCTCTTATATGTTGGCACTAGTGTATAGCGTTCCACCACACCATTACAAAACGTGAAACAGAACTGTGGCTATTTTGCAACTCTGGCCTGTTTTCATCAGGGCAAGTGTTTATAATTGTGAGCTTTTCGCCTTCACCCTCACAGATTGTGTATCAATAAATTGAATGTGGGTGTATTTGTAAATAGCACACTATATACATCGGTGTATACCGTCGTGGATGCCTACATTTATTTTAGGTAATTATTTTATATTAAATTGTTTGGTTTATTGAGCACAGACCTAGCTTCAGGTTGCAATAAAGCGATATACACGTGGTGGTAGCAGACATGCATTAGATGTTTAAAGAGACGAACAGTCTGTACCAACAAGCCTGTATTACCAGCATATAGTTTAGGGTAGCAGGGGATGGGTAACGTGTGTAGTTAGTGGGTAACACGAACCAATGCTGAAAGAGGGGAGTAGGTGGTGGGACATCCTGGAGTGTACAGGGTGCATGTCGGAGGGATAGCGGCCTGGGTGGTTTCAGGGGGGTGTAACTTGTGGAGTGAGGAGAAGATGCTTTTGAAAAGGAGGGTCATGCAATTTGTTACTGAGGTGCATGATGGTGGGTGCGCATCTGCTGTTTATCATTACGAGGTTCTAGAGTCGGGGAAGCGGTAGGATGAGAAAGCTTGGCTCCTTCTTCTTTTGAATCTCTACTGCTCGTGTCGGGTCATGACTCAACTTCTTGTGATGCGCTGACCACGGGAGAAGCCTGATTAGAGTGCTGTCTGAGGCCTAGCTGGCTTTAAAGGTGATGCGAGCTTCTAGGGGCGTCCAGTGAAGTTTGATTGCTGGGGGCCTATTTGCGGAGACTTTGCTGAAGCAGTGTGGTGTTGGGCTTGCTTTGATGTACATAATGCAAGCCATAGAATGTGAGCTGGGCTGGAATCCTTTGTTCCCTCAAGGTTCCAGGAGTGACGGTTGGGGACACTGGATGGGAGATGATCACAGAAGGATGTATTTATCATAGCTCTTCCTTCCTTTCATACTTAAGCCCTGTAACTTAATAAAGCTCATACCTATTTGTACTTGCCAGCTTCCAGAGTCCCTCCTGCTTACCTGTCTGGAATGTATACACTACAGGAAGGCAGCAGGATGCTTCTCACTGATGAAATGGGAGTGGTGTGTACGCTGGTGAGGAGGGTGGTTCCTTTATCTGGGTGACATAGAAGCGGTACCAGTGCAGTGGATCTGAAGCTGGTGTCTGATAGAAAGGGCTTGATGTTGTGCAACGAAACTGGTAAGAATTATTCTCTCTGTGTTTTCTTTGCTATTTGAAGGTGAAGTGGGAGTCGGTAATGGCCCAAAATGTTGCCCTCATAATTCCGACGGCCGAAATTCCGACTTTTTTTGTGTGGGAGTCTATGTGGAATCCCAGAGTCTTGGTGCAAGATGCCAGGTTCGGGTGAAGCCCTTGAGGTCCCTGGCAGGCAGCCATGTCTGGATGTGGGGATGTTTAATGATGTTGGTGAAGAGTCATCATTCCCTCTTAGTGGCTTTTAGCATAACCTAGGCACTTGGCATCTAGCTTCTGGATCAGGGTTGCTGATTATTTGGGGTCTTAAACTGTCGGGTAAAGTTGTGCATATGTTTTAAATCAATTTTGGCTCCTCCTCAGGAAGAGCCGTCGAAAATAGTGAGGAAGCAGTGCAGCGCATGTTACAAGGTGTCCAGTGGTGATTGACAACAGCATCCTCAAAAGGCCCGGCCCACCCAGCAGAAAAATAATGCAGACATGAATGGTCTCTGGAAGCATGCTGGATGATGACGTAATGTGTCCTGTGCACGCTAATACCCCTGTTCCTTTTCTCTTGATTTCTTCAACTATAGGGCATATTATGTCAAGTGTACATTTATCTATGTGGCCCTATGGGTTCCTGGACCGTAAGACAATGAAATAAGTTACGAGGGAAGAGAAGCGATCCCTCGCCTGCTTTCACTTGTCTAGTTTTCTGAAATGTGTAGCACTCGAAGCTACTACACACCTCTGCATCATGGCACTAGCGTGTTTTCACAAATAACCGTAGGAGAGCAGGAATAAAATCACATATCTTTTGATTTTCTGACGACATAACAGAAAATGACATCACGTTTCCCATCACATATCAGCGTTGCATCAGAAGAGGTGCTATCAATCAGATCTCGACTATGGTGACGTCAAGGGCTATGGATAGGAATCGACTATTGGTGTAAAATTAATACATAACATCAACATCTCAAAAATAAGATAAGAAGAATGCACAAGATTCCAGAGTGGGGACATGGGGGTCACAGATTCATCCTTTGGTGTCTCCCCTACCATACGCACACTGTATGCCTGACCATCAGTACATTGCTATTTCCCTACAAAGGTGTGTAGTTCACACAGCGCACAGATCTCAGCTCCGCTGCGGGTTCCATAGAGTCTGGAAAAGGCTCTTTTTGGAATTGAGAGTGTCGCGAGTGGAGAACAGTGTTCCTTGCGTCCTCTTAGGGCTTTTCACAGCTCATGATGTGCAAAAGAATGCCTCCTTTCTCTATTACATATGGGATAACGCACCCCTACCATACTGTATGAGGATATTGCAAGGTGATTTGTAGGGGGTATTTTATTTCTTATGATACATGGGCCCTCATCACAAGTTTGCCGGTCTGGAAACAACGGTGCCGGTAAGCTTACCGGCAACGTTTTTTCCAGACCGGCAAACTACGAGTCAGCGGGTGGGTGCCATGCTGCCCGCAGGGGTTACCTGGCGGGCGGAACGGCACCCGCCAACAAACTTTCATGCACTCTATGGGAATGGGGATCAACATTTTACCGGCACCTGACTTACCACACCGCTGGGTTTGTAATGCCCCGGTGTTTCCGGCAAGTCAGACGCCAGTAAATCATTACGTGTCCGGTGGCTACCTGCCGGTGTTTCCGGCATGGTTACCGCCTGACCCGTAATGAGGGCCATGGTCACACATTGTCATTCCTTTTAATCCTCATCCCTTGCATAATATAATGTAATAGGTCTTCCATTTGCTGATCCTTATAATCAATATAGGCCTCTTAATGTTTACAGGTGATCACTGTCACCACAGGGTTATAATTATAGGTTCCCATTAAAGTTTTTATGTATGTATTTATTCTGTGTTTTGTAATGTGCAGTGTACATAATAGATTTTTCAGAGTACAGAGGAAGACAGGAGGGAGGGGGAATTGTATAGGAGGGGGGAAATCAGCAAGATTCCAGAGGTGCATGTTTGCCAAGGTCAAGGCATTGAATGGGCTGTCTGAGTGGAGGATGGAAAGATACACTCAATTTGCGTGACGAATATAATGATAAATGAAGACTGCATGCGTGAATTCCTTTGCACACGCAATCTGACTCTCATGTCAAATCTGTAGGCAGTGGGCATGCCGGATGTTTCCAAGTTCATCATAGACCACATCATAGGAATGTGACTTGAGACGGATTTCCGCTCAGACATCCGGTGTCTCGTCTGCCGAGACTCAGTCCAGGCACAGAGGAATGTGCAAAGCCAAAAAGGTTCTTTTCAGACCATTGCCATCTCCTGAACTGAAACTCTCACGCATAGCCCAAGTGTTTCTATCCTTATTGTTAAACTTTCATCTTTGAAATTGATGTGGAAATGTAACCATTGCAGGTGACATGCCCATTAGGTCATCAACTGCAATTGGACCTCTCCACCCACC
This sequence comes from Ambystoma mexicanum, assembly GCF_040938575.1. Lineage (NCBI taxonomy): Eukaryota > Metazoa > Chordata > Amphibia > Caudata > Ambystomatidae > Ambystoma > Ambystoma mexicanum. The sequence continues at coordinate 874,111,530 of NC_090932.1, read as the reverse complement.
TGAATAGAGTTCTAACCTCATTACTCCACCTAAATGGGTGCAGAGGTCTGATGGCTACATGGTGGTTGGAGCAAGTGCACCCACCACTTACACATATAAGGGGGATTTGCTGCCAGTCATCATTGCTGGAAGCCTGAACCTCCTTTGGCCTGCAGGTCCACTATGTGAATCTGATGCAGGTTCCTTCTGTGAATCATCTTCTGGTCCATCTTTGAATCGGGGGACCTACCTATGAATCACCCTTGTTGCAAGATGTGGCCAGCAATTTGGTCATTGCAACCAGCAACCAACAGGGGTCATTAACTGCCCTCAGGAGTCTTTATTGACACTAACTAATCTGTAGCATTGTTGTTTATTTCTATCACGTGTGGCATAATTTAGAAAACATTTTCTTATCAAACAACTGCATTTTTTATTTTATTTAGAAATGAGTTTATTATAAACGTTTTTCATTGTTACCATCTTAATTAATACAAAAAGTAATAAAACAGATCTCTCGACATGATAATGAAAAATGATTGTCTCCATCAGTTTGTCATTTCATTACAAAGCATATTACATGAACTTTTACAGTTACTCTGGTATGAGAGTCGATAATTCTAGCCAAAATCGCAGTACTGCAAAGCTAACTGTCTTTTCTTTGCCTAGTAGAATAAAATTCCAACAATCTTCTGGTGTATGCACGGGTACGGTTTGTGAATATTTTTGTGTGTATTTCATTCTTGGTAGAGCTAGGATATTGCACTACATGAGTAAATGATGTAAAGTTTCAACTATTTCAGTAGCAAGGCAAAATCAACAGGTGGTCAGTAATTCACCTAGTTGTTTCATTTGACCACCCAGTTCTCGCGTGGGTGGCAGGTTCAATCTAAGGTGAAGAAAAAGGTCACAGAATTTTGATGAAGGAAAATGTTGCAGGTATGGAGGCAGTTGGTTATGTTTTCGGGCTTCCATAGTACACTTAATGGACATTCTGTATGTTGTCTTCTGGATCTGTGTCTGTATCCAATCGTTGTCTTGGATTTTCTTTTTTATAGCCATCGGATTTTGTTTTAAGGTATCTGCTGAGCTTCCAAATGCATCAATCCAGTATTCACAGTAAAGTTTCCATTTGTTTAGAGTTGAATTGGTCACAATGTTTGGCCTATTATTTAATATTTCCATTGCAGGAACATCTTCGTCAATAATGGTTTTCCGGTAAAGATCTATGGACTTCCATAGAATTAGAGAATGGATTGATTTCAGGCCAATTTCAAAGCGTATTCTCGCTATCGGAAATGATGTGGGCAATACCAGGACTTTTTGCGCCAAAAGAGGCCTTCAAGCTTGTCCCAAATTTCATGATGTAGATTCAGGATGGTTTCAGCTCCATAGCTCAGAATAGGGATTACTTTCTGCTGGCAAAAGGTTTGTATTGAACACAAAGAACATTTTCAAAATTTGTTCTGTAGTATGAGAGCTTGTCTGGCTAATGATCATGTTTTTTCCCCACAGGATGTTAGACCATTCTTCTTCTCCAATGGCACAATTCAGCCGAATTCCCAGATATTTATAGGACTTCACTTCAGTGAGTCGCACAGTGTGTAGGAATAATGCAAACGGTTTCTGCTTGCGTTTTCGAGTTCCTAAAAATGAAATGACCCTTGACTTTCCAAAATTGATCTTCATATTGTTGGATTGAATGTACAAGTCAAAGCTGTCTAACCGTCTTTGGAGACCTATTTGTGTTTTGTCTAACATCACAAGGTCATCTGCGTAGATGAGCCACGGTACAGCAGTGCCATTTAAGAGAGTCGGGAATGCGCAGACCTCCTTTTGTGATTCAGCAATGTCTGAGATGTATAGAGTAAAAAGTGTAGCGGTGAGGGGTCAGCCTTGTTTCAATCCTCTCTCTGTTTTAATGCTCCCTGTTGTTACATCATTTGCTGCTAGCTGGACCTTAACAGATGTTGCTGAATATAATGCTTTTATTTCAGCCAGTGTATCTGCTGGGCACTGCCATCTCTCCAGTTTGTTCCATAGTAGCTTGCGATCGACCAAGTCAAATGCTTGTTTTAGATCTAAAAAGACTGCATAGAGATTTGCCTTTGTAATGAAGGCGTCCAACTTCAGAAGGTTGAGAATCAGCAGGTTAAGGTTTGTGCCAACCCCCTGGGCAAATCCAATTTGTCTGGGGACTCCTCTTTGTATATTTTTCATCCAGGCAGTTAGGGTTTTAAGTAGAATTGCAGCAAACAGATTTCCTAAAGGATCCAATAAGCCAATAGGTCTAAAATTTGCCAGTGAGGATGTTAGCCCTTGTTTGTAAATAGGGATTAGGTATGCTGATTTCCATGTTTCTGGCACTTGATTTAGTTTGCACATTATCAGGAAAGTGGCAAAACAGAATTCAGCCCAGGCTTCAGGATTCATTTTAAGGCGGCAGTTAGATAAGCCATCTGGTCCAGTGCGTGGGAACCATTAAAATGTTTAATCTGGTTAATAATTAAATCTCTGTCCCAACTGCATAATACAAAGGGGTGGGAAGAAGCTATTTTATACCACACATTCCATTCTTAGAAAGAAACAGGCAAAATGAGCTTGGACGCTTAACAGTTTTCTTCTACAAACCGAAATCTGCAATAGAAATTCTGGCCTTTCAGGAAGATGTGACTTTGGGCACTTGCCCCCATTTTTTATAGATATTTTAGAAATGACTTTCTCACATGGGGGAATTAAGCCATTATCCATTCAACATGAATAACAGTAGTGGTGACTGCTACAAACGTGTAGGACTAGTCCCCATTGATGATGCCCATATCACAGGATCTACAGTGTTTGGCTCCCCAAATGTTTTGTAATACAACTCCCATAAGCCATGGCCAGCAATGTCAATGGTGATGGATCATGAGAGTCATAGTCCAAAACAACTGGCGAGATACAGGTTGCAGACCCCTAACATATAATGGCAATGCTAAGTAAATTACAAAGTGGGTATGTTTGTTATGACTTTCAGAGAGTAGCTACTGGATTATGTGTATGCTCAGAACACTGGCACTCACATTTCTCATTAAGGATTATAAAAGGAAGAGGTGGGGATACATGCCTTTCCTTTCTGCATTAAGTCTTAGTTTGTTGTTGATCTGTCCCATGATGTAGGTTTGCTGTCTGCTCTACTGAAGTAGCCTGGAAAGTGGCAATGCGTTTTGTGATTGTAAAGCTACCTTTGAGTGAACGAAAATACAGGAACCTTTGCTGAGAAGCAGATGCTCGTCCAATTAGAACTGAGATAACTGGAATAAATTATTGCTGAAACATGTAGTCAATACATGGTCCTTCTGAATATCTGGACATATTATACATGATAGCTTCTTTCGGGTGTGCTTACCACAGTCCACATCAGGGGCCTGCAACCTTTGTCTCTCCATATTTTTTGTACCACATCTCCCATCATTCCTAGCCAGTATAGTCAGTGATGAAGGATGGGGGGGCTGTAGTCCAAAGCATGTAGAGAGTGACATGTTGCAGAACCCTTACTAGAGGATCCAGGCTCCAGCACTGTTTGTGCTGGTGTTATGGACTATTATCACTATTACCTGACAGCAGTCTCTGCTTGGATGCTGGCCAAACCATCAGTGTATGTGTACCTGAGCTTTCAGATTCTCATTGTGCCTTCAGAAATAGTTTATAGAGAATTAAAAGTTTCTTTACTGATTTGTACAAATTAAAACAGATGTGTTTTATTACAACTACTTCATCTGGTGTGTGCTGTATTTCCATTACTACTTTTATTCAAGTATGAGCTGGACGGGGTGGACAAAACTCAAACCCATAGAATTTCCATGGGTTCGTTCACATCGAACATTGTGGGTATTTCCTAAGTTTCAAAATATGAGGTTCTGTTGGGTTCGACCATGCATCTATATAAAGCCAACTCTGTAGAAACTCTGCAAGGTCGATGGCTGGTATTTGGGGAGGCGGGAGCAGCTAAGGCTTATTACGGAAGGAATGTGTAGGATAGTTAGGTTACAGAAAAATTAAATCAATACTACTTAGAATTAGGTTTGAATTTATATTTGGGCAAGAATAGGGACACATGTTTTGTGGGTGAGTGAATTGTGGGTGTAGTCGCAGTACAGCTCACATGCATGTACTGGGCATAGGAGAAGGCCAAAGCATTGAGAACCCAGCAAGAATGTACTAGATGTAGGAGAAGGCCAGACCACTGAGATCCCCACATGCTTTATGCAGAGGATACGGCAAAAACACAAAGAACAACATATGCATTTTTTAGCTGTAGAAGAAGATCAAGGTGCTGAGAACCCCATTTGCATTTACAAGGCACAGGGAAAGGCCAATGCACTGAGAACCCCACCTGCATTTTGTGGAGGAGATGGCTGAAGAACTGAGAATCAAACATGCATTTACTGAAGGGAAGTGTAAATTGAATGAACATGTCTGAATCTACAGCAGGAGCCAAACGTGGTATGGAATGGGTTAATGGTTGGCAGAGAAATGTATCTGTTTTTTCTGTTGGTGAAACCAATGTAGGTCTCTGGCCCAGCCACACTGAAGGGAAGTGTAAACAGTTCTCTTCCCCTGCAATGAAAAGGTGTACCCATCACAAAAGAATCTGGTACCTGAAGAGGAAATGTAATTGGGCAGGCTGCACCTTTGGACACCCATGAGGTGCAAGAGAGTGGAGTTCATTGGGAGGAAGTTGAGCCGCAACCAATGTAGGTGAAATAGTGAAAAGATATCATTTCAGTGCAGCAACAAAGAGTGCAATCCATGGATGAGGACGAGAGATGATTCCTACACCCTTCTTGATTTCCTTGAAAACAGAAGAAAGTGAAGATTTTGACAAAAATGATGCTTCATCAACGACTTCAAGATACTTCTACCTTTTCAATACCAAAGATAGCACGACAGAACAGGAGACAGAAGAAGATGGTGCAGTAATAAATGAACCCATGGAACATTAAAGTGCAAGCATTGTATACAGGAAGCAAGCTTCAGATTCTGCACATGCATGACTGTAGAGTCTATTCCAAAAGCATTTGGAAAAAAAACATGCTACTGGTAATACAAATTTGTAATCAGTCAAAGCAACTGCTTTGGCTCCTCGGTCAAGAACATCCGCAAAGCATTCAAAACAAGGTGTGTCAACCAGACCCCAAGGAAGAGGATAGTTAAGGGCCCACCGTGTCCCAAAAAGCCAAAGGATGGAGTTATTCTACATTAAAAAAACAGGAAGCTCTTCTTGCCACCTGCCATATGTGAATGAAAAGTATTTTTCAAAGGAAACCAGGTACCCATGTGGGCACCCCTTACCTGTGGCCCACATGAGACAGCATTATATGCATTCCTGACAGAGGGTTTTGGCAACAGGACAACCTTAAAGCACACCCCCCTCCAGCCGCAGGAATGGTACACATTTGCACCACCATCTCACACCAATACAATGGAGAATACTGCTGATTTGCATATTTTCACAAGCACATCCCACATCACACAGACAACTTGTTAATATCTCCTCAATGTACAATCCCAATGTTGCTGAGGCTTTAGAGCTTGTCTCAAAACATCAACAAAGACATAAAAAAGCTGTAACTAATCAATAGTAACATTGGTGTAATGTTGGCAATAGATGTAATGCCCCATTTGTGTGTAAAAAACATGAATTAATATTGCCCTTTGGCTTTGTAGACCCCTGCTGGGAAGATGCTGTGTTGGTACATCGTCCCACAAACCTCAATACCAGTCCTATCTGATCATGTTGTGGAAGCAGTGGAAATTGCACTAGACCACTTTGATGGTAAGAATGTTCAGCTAAAATTGGACATGTGGACCAGTGCTCAGAGCAAGATTGCATGGCCATCACTGGACATTAGATAACCTTTCCCATACCTCTCATCAGCAAATCCCAAGAAAGCAGCTACTAAATGTCATTTGTCAGCAAGCCACCTTCTTTATGGAAGGGTTTGACAGCAGGTCCAACAGGACATTGATCTTTGAGAGAAAGTAAAGGAAGTCGCACATTGGCTTAATCTTCATGGTTTACAATTGGTCTTTGATGCAGCTCACAAATAATCTCATGCTAAAGCTGCCCTGTGAATGGGCAAAACCATTGTGAAAGTAAATGGAACCCAAAATTGTTCCCTAAGGCACACGGATGCTGAAAACTGCAATACATGTTTCAAGTGAGATGCAGATGGTACATTGTTGGGAGAAAGAGGCATGGACATTGCCTCAATGTAAAGTGAGAGGTGCTAAAATAATGCATTGTTTATCTCATTAACATTTCTATCCAGTGATTACCTACTCTCTTGAGAAACAACACCTGACAAATGGCACAGAATGAGCTGCATATCAGCAACAATATTGAATTAAAAAAATAAAATAAAATAGAAAAATAAAACTATGATGCACATCTATTCAAAGCCCAATTTACGAGGGAACTATTTTTAGTCTTTTAAACTGATACTTTGACACACTAGAACCATCACTGTATTTGGGAGGTTCCTGTAATGTGACAATGTATTCCAAGGAGAAGCAGAGGTATAAAGTGACAACAGTGTATTCGTTTTTTCCAACTGTTGGATTATTGCACACATTTTATAGCATGGAACAATACATTGTGGTGTAAATGTGCACAAATCAATGGTTGTCTAATGACTGGAATAACATTTTTCTTTCATCTCAGCCTGATAGTGAGCTGTCAAAATAAGCTGACCAGAGTTTCAATTCGGAGCAAACTAGAACCCCCCACCTCCACCCCACTACACTGGGAGATCCTTACAAGCACATTTTTAAATATAAATTCAAACACTACAGCAAATTCAAATCTGTAGTGTGGGTGAAGGTTGCCATTAACATTGACCAGATGGAGGAAGCCTGTACTTTTTATTGCAGAGCCTTAAAAGGACAATCTTCCATTAAAGTGACACACCTTTGAACTCTGCATTGCATTTAAGTGAGCCAACTGTGGGCCTAAAGTAGAGGAACAAAGAAGACCTGTCAAATTACTCCAATAAATCATTGACTGAAGCAATACCAAAGAATTGTGCATGTGAGTCATTGTGCTGAAACACAAGATCCCATGTTTTTCCTTGATTTAAATATACATACTGGACAAAACTCACAAAATAAAAAAGTGTGCAAATCTGAGATGTCCCACAAATGCACCACAAATGTGCCAGAAATAGATGTTCCACATTCACAGAAGGGTGCATCTCAGAGATATTCTGATTTATAAAAGGAGTGTGAAATGTGTTCAAAAGATGCACACAATAGGTGGAAAGCATGCAATTACACATAATTAAGCATGCGAAAGGGGAGTAACCACAGAAAGAGAAAATAAATTCACCATAATCATGATCCACAAACCCTGGCCACTGGATTTGCTCCAAAAATGCCCTTCAACATTTGCTCCTTTCACAAGTCGAGCAAGTGGCCCAGAAGAGAGTGTAACTGATTTCCCAAAGAAGAACACTATAGACCGCAGTCACAACCAGCCACACAGTATAGAAGCCAAGCACAGGGAGACCGGTAAACATTCCCAAAATGGCCAATTCAGTAGACATCACACTGCTTCACCGGTTGATAAGAAGGGAAATTATATACAAGAGGAAAACCTTATTTTAACGGGCTGATGGAGAGGTCACACAGAGGTACCACCCCCCCCCACAACATACTGGAGGTGGTGAGTTAGTACACCCACAATGTGAACCCATAGCATACACACCACAAGTGAAGGTACTGTCAGCCTTGCATTTATTTTCCAAGGCTCATTCCGGAGGTCCAGCAGCATCACAGTAGTGATATCATAATTCTCACTGTCACAGTTCCAATGCATGATCCTCAATGTCATCCTTGCACCTACCAGGGCATATATAGGCATGCCTCATTATGCATGTTCCAGGGCAGGGGTAGTGAGTTCATTTCATGACATAGCTGCATTCTGTGCGATTATGGTGACATTAATTGAACCCCTGGGCCTCACAGCCCAGCAGTCATAGAACACTAGTATAAGAACAGGAGACACTGGCATTCCATGCATGTACAGATCAGGGGCCAGATTACAGAAACCTTGCACTGGTGCAAGTGCAATGTTTGCACAGTATTAGTACTGGCACAAGGTTTGCCCTATTTTTCAAAACTCTAAGACACATTAAAAAACCATTGCCCCTCGACAAGTGCAGTTTGGCATATTAAAAGCACCATGGCAAAAATTGCCCTAGTGCAAAAAAGAGGCATTTTCACTACATTTGTGCACCAGGGCAAAGTTTGCCCTAGTGCTAATACGGAATGGTATTAGCACTAGGGCAATCTTTGTCCTGATGCAAAAATGCATCAAATATGTATCTTTTTAGCACTAAGGCAATTTTAGCACTGGTGCTTTTAATATGCCAAACTGCACTTGTTGAGGTGCAATGGTGTTATAATGTGTCCCAGTGTTTTAAAAAACTGGGCAAACTTTGCCCTATTGCTAATACTGTGCAAAATGTGCACTTGCACTGGTGCAAAGTTTCTATAATCTGGTCCCAGGTGTGATAGCTGCAACAAATTCATTAATTTGAATGCTAAATATTTTAGAGCTGCACCCAATAGCTACATTGGCCAGTTCTATGCTATAGCACAAATGTTTGAGGCATGATAGTATGCCAATATATTGTTGCGACTTGAACGGGCCACTGGTCAGTGAATGTACATGAAATGCAAGTGTTCTCAGTGGTGTTCTTGCAATACATGATGGCAACACAAACCCCAGCCTCATTTCAGAGGTCCACCAACTTGCAATATTTATGGTCAAAACAATCCAAGGACTTTGGGAAGTACAGCACGTTCCATGTGGCTGTCTAGCAATCACATTTTCAGAATTTGTTATTATTAAATGCATAATCCTACTCAACAACATCACAGGCATCACTCTCTGATATTCCTGAATGACATGGCAAAACTACCACCTGAGAATTTTAAATGGTACATCACTACCCCAGGGGAAGTGATACTCTTTACAAGGTCAACTCACCACATGGCTGAAGCAAAAAATATGCATTGTTGTTTTATTGTCAGGCATATTATGCACATAAGACAAAAAGAGAATGAACATTAAACAAATTGTCGAAAATAATGTGTGTTGTTTATGGTAGATGTGCTAATATTTTAGGCATCTAGTGCAATGCACATGTTTTTTGCACAAATTGATGCTCATGTCAGCATTTCACATAAAAAAGGGTGCGTTTGACAGATGCACCAGAAATATATGCATCTCATCCGATGCACCATTACATGCCCACTTATGTGCACCTCTTTTGCACAAACATTTTTGCACCAGGCATTTTGGGGGGTTTTCTCTATGGATTTGCCACTTTCAATGAAATGAGCAATGGTGCAAGTGCATCTTTGCTCCACTGAGCATCTCATTGAGATGAGCTTGCTTTTGAGAATCTGCTCTGCCCCAATATTTTAGATTTACATTTCAGACAAAAAAAAATGATTTTTATGATAACTTAGCAAGGGTACTAGGTAGAAATGAAGCGAAGGGTGAGTTGTTATCACGTAGACACCCTCTATCAATCATATCCAAACACAAATATGTGTAGGATTATTACAAAATAATACAAGTATGAATATTGATAACGTTATGAACATTAACTCCACAAATTCATATTGCATATCCAGACATTTTGATGGTTCGGGATTACAAAATTCGGTGTTTCACTAATATACCACATTGCTACTTTTAGATACAAAAGAAAAAATGTATTTAGAATTTGATATATTACTCTGAGCAAATTGGCCTCCACCTTCTTTTGTTTTCAGACATATAAACATCCAATTGAGATTAAGGGTATGCATTCTCTAGGAGTGTCTGACTTTTGGGCAAACCAATTTATTTATTTTATTTATTTATTGCATTTCTATAGCACCCAAACCCACGTTTATCATGGTGCTTGTACAAGGTAGGTGTGCTAGACAGTTGCATGAATCACAATTAGAGACATTAAGTAGGCAGGACCTTAATTCAAGAATAGAGTGCCTCAGTCATATTTGTTGAACATTCACATTTTTAGTAGTTTCCTGAAAATGCGGTAGGAGGGTTCAGTCTTGATAGCAGTGGGGAGGGAGTTCCAGAGGGTGGGAGCAATAACAGTAAAGCTGGATCCTCCCACTTGCTTGTTTCTGAATCTGGAGGCAAGGAGTGGAAGGGAAGAAGAAGATTGTAATGGGTGAGATGTGGATCTTCTGTCCATTCGGTGGTTGAAGTATGTGGGCGCGTAACTGTGAATAAAATGGTGAGTGATAGACAGGATTTTGAAATCAATGCATGCTTTGATCGGTAGCGAGTGAGCATCGCGTCTAACTTGCGAGATGTGGTCTGTGCATTTTAAGCCCCAAGCAGCTGCGATGGCATTGTTTTGTAGCAGTTGTAGTTTAGGGAGATTCTTGGCAGAGGTGTCCATGAGCAGGATGTTGCAATAATCAAGTTTGATGCCTATGATGTCATGACCCACAGAACACGCCCCTTCTGGACTTTCTGGTCCTTATCGCGACGGGGCTTGTAGTCATTGTTTCTTCCAACATGGCCATATCACATGACATGCCTCGCACCAGCCTTCACGGTGGACATTGTATGTCCCATAAATGTGCCACGCCCCCGCGGCCCCGCGCACCTCAATGCTATTGTGAAGTAGCGACCAGACGTGTGCTCCGTAGCTCACGGTATTGTATCCCTTGCTTCTTCCAGCTTACCCCATCGTAGTCTCTTTCTTTCCTTTCTTGGTTCCTGGACTCGTGCGCTTGTTGCGCACCCTGTTACTTCCCCGGACTCCTGGATTCCTGCATCCCGGAACCTTGAACGCACACTGGAGTCAGAAGAGACTCGTGCAGCTTTATTCAAGACCCTATCAGTTCACAAGAAGGCATCAACCAAGAAAACCAGCAAAGATCGAACTCAGGTAAGTAGGGGGGGAACTCATTGACAGTTTGAGACGTCACCCGACCGAACTCGATATGGACATGGAAGCGGCTGTCCTTGATTTGATGCGTGGCATGCAAAAGCTATCAACCGAGATGCAGAAACTAAAGGCGGAAAACACTGCTCTCAAACAATTAGTTCTATCCCGTGATTCTGCCACAAAAGAAAGTGTATTGCTGGGCGGCATAGTGGACAAATACGATGGCTCAGCAAAAACCCTTCGTGGATTCCTGGATTCATGTTGGGTCCACTTTACTTTTAAGCCCTATTACTTTTCAACTCCCAGGGCTAAGGTGGGGTTCATAATTTCCCACCTTTCAGGAAATGCCTTGACCTGGGCTACACCCCTCGTTAAGTCCGGCGATACTCTTCTGGATGATTATGATGGCTTCATACAAGCCCTTAAAACCATGGTTGACCGTCCAGAGCAGGTCTATAGTGCCCAGGAACGCATGTTAGACTTCCAGCAAGGATCCCAGGATATGCTCACCTATGTTACCCGATTCAAGCAATTAGTCAAGGAAGCTGATTGGTCCCCAGAGGCTAGTTTTACCCTTTTCAGGAGAGGACTGAATGAGGAGATTAAGGATGAGTTGGCCAGAGTGGCTCACCCAAACTCATTACAGGCACTAATGGACATTGCCTTGCAAATAGATTTCTGTATCCAGGAAAGGAAGGCAGAGAAGAATAAATCCAGAGCTAATCATCCGAAGCTGTCTTTCGAGAATACCACCAAGATGGACACAACCCCAGGCTCAGTCTCTGATCTAACCCATGCAGATAGGAGCCTTCCTTGGACCTATATCCCCGCAAGAAAGAATGAAAAGGATTCATACGAGTTGTGCATGTATTGCGCCTCAGACAAACACTTGGTTAGGGAGTGTTCTCTAGCCCGCTCCTGATCCTAGATGGAGCAGAGCTTCGGGAGAGAGATGTTTGCTCCACATCAATTCCATCCTTGAACTCTCCTGGACAAAACAATTTGGTGATACTACAGGCCTTCCTGTCTCCCTCCAAGAATAAGACCTATCCCATTCTGGCCTTGGTGGACTGCGGAGCTATGGGAATCTTCATTGATCAAGACTGGGTTGTTAGTCATCATATTCCGTACGAGACACGTAGCACCATGCAGCCGGTGGAAGCAATCGACGGAAGACCCCTCTCTTCAGGACCCATAAGCCTGCAGACAAAAGAGATCCAAGTTTCCATAAACCATCACCAAGAGCGGATTACGTTCGACATCATTAAGTCAGCCCATTACCCCATGGTATTGGGTATGCCCTGGTTATGAAAGCACAATTCGTATATCAATTGGACAGCAGGATCACTATTCCTGGGCTCAGAGTTTGTATGTCCCACTGTCTATCCCTGGATCCCTCCTCGACACCTCCTAAAGAACCACTAAGAGACCAGAAAACACCACTCATGGTTTCCAATATCATACAAGTCCCAGAGACCTATCAAGGATATGCTGATGTATTTTCAACTGCCATAGTCCAGGCCTTACCCCCTCACAGACCTGAAGACTGTGCCATAGATGCAGATCCCTCAGCAGTGATTCCCTTTGGCAGAATGTTCATTCTTTCTGAATCTGAGAAAAAGGCCCTCCGAGAATACCTGGACACCAATGTTGAAAATGGCACCATAAGACCCTCAAAATCTCCAGCGGGTGCTTCGTTGTTCTTCGTTCCCAAGAAGGACACCAAGGAACTCAGACCTTGCCTCGAATATCGTGGCTTAAATCAATGCACCCTCAAAGATCGGTACCCACTGCCCCTGATCTCGGATATCCTGGAAGCTGTGAGAGGCGCCGTAATATTCACGGAGTTGGATCTCCGGGGTGCCTACCATTTAATCCGTGTCCGGGAAGGAAACGAATAGAAAACAGCCTTTAGAACACCCTTTGGTCACTATGAATATCTAGTCATGCCCTTTGGACTAGCTAATGCCCCCGCGGTTTTTCAACGTTTTATGGATATAGTGTTTTCTGACATGTTATTCCTCTTCGTCATTGTCTATCTGGATGACATATTGATCTTTTCCAAGGATCCTCTAAAGCATGAAGAACATGTAAAGGCAGTATTAAAACGACTCCATGAACACAAACTTTTAGCCAAACCCGAAAAATGCTTGTTTCACGTTACTTCTGTTCACTACCTAGGATTCATCCTTAGCCCAGAAGGACTTGGTATGGACCCTTCAAAGGTAAAAGCCATACTGGCTTGGCCCGCTCCCACATGTGTGAAACAAGTTCAATCCTTCCTGGGGCTTGCCAACTTCTACCGGAAGTTCATTTCTACCTTTTCCGAGATCGTTCAGCCGATCGTTGCTCTCTTGAAGAAAGACACCCCTTTTATCTGGTCTACACCGCAAGATAAAGCATTCCAACGATTGAAGACAGAGTTCATGCAAGCGCCCATCCTGGCCCAACCTGACATAAATCGCCCATTCCTAGTGGAAATGGATGCTCTAACTACGCCAGAGGAGCGGTCTTGAAACAGGTACTTGAGGATAAACTGGAACACCCCATTGCCTACCTCTCACGAACCCTGACTCCCAGTGAGACACACTATTCCGTCTTGGAAAAGGAACTGTTAGCCATCTGCCAAGCCTTCACTGAATGGCGACACCTACTTCTGGGTGCTAGATAACCAGTTCCGGTCCGCACGGACCATCGGAATCTTCAAATTCTACAGTTGTTGGAGTGCAGGAACAGTCGTCAGGCGCATTAGGCCTACTTCTTTGCCCAGAACCAATTCCAAATCACTCATGGTCCAGGATCACAAAACATGATTGCTGATGCCTTATCTCGACGTCCTGACTATGTAACGACTGAAGACAAGGCCTATCCTAAGATGTTTCCCCACACGATCTTTGTAGCTCAAGCAGTCAACCTCCTGGAAGAATTCCGAGTGCAAACCCAGTCCTCCGACCTCTGGAAGGATATTTCAAGGAAGAATCCTTGGAACCTAAGAGTTAAGGAAGGATATTTATTCAAGGACAATGCACTGGTCATTCCTACACAGAAATTACAACAAAGAATGATAAACCTCTGCCATGATACCCTTCACTCCGGACATCGAGGCATAACTAACACCCTCCGTCTTATACAAAGACAGTTTTGGTGGCCTGGAATGAAGACCGACGTACAACAGTACATCAAAGCGTGTGCTGTCTGCAGTCAAAACAAACATGATAACAAGAGACCGGCGGGTCTTCTACTGCAACCACCGCTGCCAACAAGACCATGGGAATTCATTGCTACAGACTTCATTGTGGAATTACCACCTTCCCGAGGATACACGACCATCATGGTAACCATAAACTTGTTCACTCAGATGGCTCATTTTACACCCCTGTGTAAGCTGCCATCCTCGTCCGAGCTTGCTGGAATCTTCCTGGAACACATATTTGGTTTACATGGACTTCCTTCCAAGATCATTTCGGATCAAGGACCTCAATACGTCTCTCAATTCTGGAAACATCTCTGTCGCATTTTGGGAATCCAACGCGCCCTTTCGTCTGGTTATCATCCCCAAACCAATGGGGCCACAGAACGTGCTAATCAGACCCTGGAACAGTATCTTCTATGTTTCGCCACAAGGTTCAAGATGACTGGTCGCTCCCGATACCCGTGGCTGAATTCGCCTACAACAATTCTGACCATTCAGCACTTAAGACCAGTCCTTTTTTTTGTAGCCAAGGTTTCCATCCATCAGTTCTACCCTCTGTTCTCCCTCATCCTACACCAGTACCTACTGTCGACTCCTGAATAGAAACCCTCATCAACGTTCACCAGGAGGCCAAAGAAAACTTAGACAGGGCCAGAACACAGACTAAGAGGTATGCAGATTTAAAAAGGAGACCAGGTCCTTCTTATGCTATCGGTGATCAAGTCTGGTTGTCTTCATAATTACTACCCCGGCATCTACGACCAGACAAGTTGGCCCCTCGGTACTATGGTCCATTTCCCATCAAGGAAATTATCAATCCAGTTTCATACCGGATTAGACTACCAGACTCTTGGAAGAGAATTCACCCAGTATTCCACACATCCTTATTAAAACCCTACAACCAATCCTCCCGGAAATCCTGCCGACCTCCTCCTCTATTGGTCGACAACCAATTGGAGTATGAAGTATCCCGAATATGTGATTCCAGGTATAAACGGGGTCAGCTTCAATACCTGGTAGAATGGAAAGGATATCCTCCTAGTGAAAGAACCTGGGAGGCACTTTCTAATCTCAAGACCCCTCGACTACTCAGAAGATTTCACCTTATACACCCGGGCAAACCTGGTGGAACAGGTTTTCGGAGGAGGCATGCTGTCATGACCCACAGAACACGCCCCTTCTGGACTTCCTGGTCCTTATCGCAATGGGGCTTGTATTCATTGTTTCTTCCAACATGGCCGTATCACATGACACGCCTCGCACCAGCCTACACGGCGGATGTTGTACGTCCCATAAATGTGCCACGCCCCCGCGGCCCCACGTGTCTCAATGCTATTGCGAAGTAGCGACCAGACGTGTGCTCCGTAGCTCGCGGTATTGTATCCTGTGCTTCTTCCAGCTTACCCTATCCTAGTCCCTTTCCTTCCTTTCTTGGTTCCTGGACTCGTGCGCTTGTTGCGCACCCTGTTACTTCCCCGGACTCCTGGATTCCTGCATCCCGGAACCTTGAACGCACGCTGGAGTCAGAAGAGACTCGTGCAGCTTTATTCAAGACTCGATCAGTTTGCAAGAAGGCATCGACCAAGAAATCCAGCAAAGATCGAACTCTGGTGAGAAGGGGGGAACTCCTTGACATATGATGGCTCTTGCACGAGTAAGGCAAGTTGTGAGGAGAGATCAATTCCCTGCTGAGGTTGATGTGTTTGGTCATATAAACTGTAGAGGACGTTTAGGTGTTGACATGTTGAGTTTGTTGAGGTAAACCCCAAGCATTTTACATGTCTTGTGACTGGGATAGGATTGCCATCAATTTTCTTCAGGCATTTAGGCAACCCAATGATGAGTAGCTCTGTTTTTTCATCATTGAGGCAAAGGTGGTAGTGTGCAATCCAATTTTGGATGATACCATAGATCGGGTTGCAGGTGGCCATCGCTTGGTTATTATTGACTGAGAGAGATAGGAGGATTTGGGTGTCATCGGCACAGTTGGTGTCAAGGATACTGAGTTTGTCTAGATGGTCGAAAAGTAGTTTGGTATAGATGGTGTCGAGGGCAGGTAGAGATGCAGGAATCTTGGGGACGCCAAAGGGGTCAGGAATGGGGTCGGCGATAGCTTCACCTATGAAGACTTTGGATGTATGTTTGCTCAGGAAAGATTTTATCCACAAGGCTGCCTCAGAGTAGAAGTAGAACTTTATAGTGAGGTGTTGGCATAGAATATTGTGAACAACAAGGTCAAATGAAGCAGAAAGGTCAAGGAGGAGCAGGATGGCACGGTTTCCTGAATGGAAGGACTTGACCAATTAAGATATGAAGCATCATTGATGACAAAGTGTGGGAATATTTTAGATCATAAATAGAAACACACATACAATTATAGATTATGGATTGATTAATCAGGCAAACCAACTAGAGGGCTGCAGAAGGGAGGACTCCTGTTCCAAGGGGATGAGTCCTGTCCACAAGGGAACCTAAAGAGAAGGGAACCTGAGGTAGTTCTAACTTCATGAAAGCAAATCAGAAGGAGTGTTGCTGACTGGGAGATTTCCAATCTGAGCGGTTCCTTGCTGATCCCAAAAACTGAAAGGATCATTTCAAAGTGAGTATTAGAATTCCCAAAATGAAATGATACTGCTCTCTAAAACCATTTTATGGTTTAGTCCCAGAAGGGGCTGGTCTGCAACAAGTGCTACTAAAATACATTGTGTGCACAGTGTGATACAGATAGCACTTCTGTGTAGCCTGCACACAGCTATTTGTGAATAACAATATCACTAAATTGTAGCCAAAGCAAATTCACAGATATGATTAACATTGAGCTACGATTCAAAGACGTCCGTACCAGAGCCTAATGAAAATTTGCTTGATAATGTGTAATCTGTCAAGGCCATAGAAAGACATTAATTTTATGAATAAGAGCAAGATAAATTGTGTCATTTCTACTCTCATAGCAAATGGTTAAAACGTAAATCCCATGCAACCACTCACTCTTGCCTTTACATGGTAGAGGAAAATAATCTAATGCCAGTGGGACGCAATCTGTCAAATAAAAGGGGAGGGGCACACATACTTTCATCAGAATATCCTAAAGCTATACTGCTAGTTTGGGTGGGTGAACCGAAATTATGTTCATTCTGAATTGATAACAATGCACCCAAAAACCAAAAACCAAAAACCGCAGAATTCTGATGCAACTCAGTGTAAACATACTTAGAAAAAGCAACCCAAAGTGCCACATTTACATGTGAAATGGGATGAATGCAATAGGTTTCTAATTCCAGCACTTGTTGGTGTTATTGGGGAAAGCAAAGTTCTTTCATTAATGTGTTTGTATTTTATGTGTTATTTAGAAATGTTTTGAAGTCAGAGTTTTGTTACAATAACCAACAAGCAGCAGAATTACGACTGGAATACCTATTGCTATTCAGAATGAAATATAAAGAGGTTTGATTATTTAAATGGCTGAAAGTGTGTGAGAAATAGTGAAATGTATTCATACAGCTTATTTTTTGTTTTTCTTGACAAAATGCGTCGGATTGTGTAATATTGTGGTGACTTCCCCTGATCAAAGCTTGGGGACCACTGTTTCATTGATTGTCCCCAGGATTGTGGGGTGGGGTTGTATGTAAGGAGAAATTAAATCATGGGTGCCCTCTTAGTTAAACAAACCAATATGAACCAATTAATATCTGTGTCATCATGCACATGACCTGATTTGCCCATGTCCTCCATCTTATGGAACCCACACTATATGAGATAGTTAATATAGCACAGACGATCTAGGCCTACTTTAGCCGCTCATAAAGTGCCCCTAACATGTTAGAAAATCTGCAATCATGTCCCCATCTCCTTTATAACCAGCTGAAATCTACATATCCAACTCAATTGAATTCAACCCTCCTTGTGCATCTGTGAGAACAAGGTAATGCCATGAATAGCTACATTAATAGCCAAAGCATGGAACAGGATGGTTAGGTAACACTGACACAGTGGTACATGTTAGCTAATGTTTGTTTTTTGCTGCAGCCATTTGAAGAGGCAACAAAGTGGGCTAGCCTGTACGCTACATCACTGACCCCAGTGCTGCCACTAGTGTATCTAATGAAATTCGAACGTTTCTACATAAAACATGAACATGAACTGTCTGCTGCTGAGAAGGATGGCAACCGGTAAAAATCTGCTCTCAACTGTCTGACAAATTCTATGCATTGTTGAGATGAAGGGGAATATAACATTTGTCCCAGGACCTTTTCTAGACCAATAGTTTAAAGTCAAGTGGCCCGATTCATGGAATAATCTGCGCTGAAAATAGGGTACTTGCGAGAAAAATCGCACGCAAGTCCCAGTTCGTCGATTCATGGAAGACAATGAATGGGGCTTACCTGGATCTTGCAGGGAATTTGCGCTGGTCCACCATATAACTGCAACCCGACGAACGCCTTGTTCGGGACTCCAAGAGAGGGGCTGGCCGGGCCTGCACATCCACCTAAAATGGGGGAAGAACATGTGGGATAAGGAAGAACAAGCGAAGCCCGTATGCGCAAAACAAACGTATTCATAGAATTGACCAGGGAATGCTGGGTCGCTAAAAAGCACTCGCAAATCCAGTAACACCTATGCCATGCGATAGAAGGTGTAAACATCAACACGCACACTAACAAATGCATAAAAAGCATGCATGCACAACAAACGCACGGATACAGCCACGATGAATGCACCCTTTGTTGCAGCAATCATCCAGGGACACCGCAGGAGATGGAGGATGGCGAGGGCCCAGATCTTCCACCAAAGGACCAGCCGTTTTGGGATGCCTGATGACCAGGTCTATGGCAGGTATAGGTTCCCTCCATATCATCCTAGACCTGGTCACGAAGTGGGAAGAGGACCTCACATCACCCACCATGGGCTCTCAAGCACTGAGTCCTGCAAAAGGAGCTCATTGCTCTGCTATTTTGACCACTGGCTCATTCCAGCAGAACACTGCCATAGTAGGTGACCTCTCCCAGGCCACGCAGTCTTGCACTTACACCAGGTGTTGGCAATCATAACTGCACATCCTTCTGTCCACCGGCATATCTATATGCCCAGTACACCGGCAGAAAGGCAAGCAGTGGTTTAGGATTTGTGTGGGGTGGCACACTTCTCAAAAGTGCTAGGTGCCATGGATTGCACCCGTGTTGCTCTATGTCCACATATAGCAACAGAGCACATCTACCGCATACCGGAAACATTGGCACTCCATCAATGTTCGATTTGTGTGTGATGCCAAGAGCATCAGTACTGAAATTTGTGCCAACAATCCTGGCAGCATCTTCAGGATGTCCCCGCTACACCGGGCCCTGGAAGCTGGAAAGCATGGCAACACATGCCTCATTGGTGAGTATGACTGGCTATGCACATGCATGCAAGTTGCACAGAGACCAATAGACAACACTGTCAACAAATGACAATAACAACCATGCTCACATCTACAGAGGACAGTACCTACCCTCTAAGCACATAGATGATGACGCCCATACACAACCCCAACACACCTGCCGAGGTAAGGTACAACACTGCCCATATTGCAACTTGGGGCACAGTGGAGCACACATTCGGAGTGCTCAAGTCACATTTCCGCTGCCTTGGCCACTCTGGTGGTGTGCTGCTATATGCACCATCAGTAGTCTGCAGGATCATTGTGGCAGCATGTGTCCTGCACAATGTTGCAACATGGCGTGGCATCCCGGTGGACATGGTGGTGGCACACCATCCACACCCACAGGCACACTGCTTGCGTATGGCTGGGCAAAGGGCACGTGGAGAGGCTGCACGTACCCAGCCTGTGCAATCTTTTTTCACCTAAAATCCTTCCCCTGTGGAGTGCACATGTTCCCGCCAAATACAAGGTGCCATTCAATCATGACAATGGGCCAATCCACTGTGTCCGCAAAACCACACTGAGAAAGTGCCCTTGGAAGTGCAAATTTGTGTGCATCGGTTACAACTAAAAAATCATTTTATTTTTTTTGTTTCCCAAAGAAACACATTGAAGAGGGAGGACCATGCCAACCATTTAATGAAATCACCCCCTTGGCACCAAAAACATCCCATATGACTAAATAACATACCTGACAAATGTGTAAGGAGCAATAAATCCGGAACAATGTCTGAGCTGCAAGCCATTCGTAGGGCCTCATTACAAATCGCCCGGTATGGAAACAACGGTGGCGGTAAACCCGCCGCCACCGTTGTTTCCATGCCGAGCGATCACAACTCCTGCAGGCGGGAGTTGATGTTCCCGCCAGGTCTGAACTGGCGGGTTTAACACCGCCCGCCTGCATGCGGACGAGGAAACACCGGCAGCAATACGAGATGCTGCCAGGGTTTCCATGATCCCCATTCCCATTGAGTCCCGTAGGACTCAATGGGAATGGGGATTAACACCATTCCGCCTCCATGATTCCCAGGAAACCAGGGTTGTAATGCCCCGGTAATTACGGGAATCACGGAGGCGGAATGGTAATACGAGTCCGGCGGTAACCCGGCGGTTTTACCACCTCGGTTACCGCCGGACTCGAATTGAGGCCCATGGCCTCAAAAATTAACATGGCCACAAAATACAACAAGCACGGTGGCATATTGCTGCATACATGTCCTAGAATGTGTGTGATGTGCACAAACATGTTACTACTATGGGGTGTAGAGAAGCTGTGCAATTTCAATCCACATGTGACACAATCTGGCAATATGACCACAATAAACCCCATCCCAAAAACAAAAATCAACAGAGAGGGCGACACACCAGAATGGCCACATTCAGACATGCAGCAACTAATGTAGCCATTCAATAATGATCAAGATAAATGCACATCTTACCTGTCCCCGTGGCATGCAGTCGACAGTCACATTTTATCCCATGAAATAACCATCATAACCGGACGGAAGCATCTGCAGACAATGAACAAAATGTGCAGCTAAAACATCCATGCACCCAAAAACTCAAGACCCACGGGCCCCCTCAGTAACGTACAACACATGCAAACAACAACTCACAAGACAACCATCAACATATGTTCCAGCACACATGCAGCAACACCTGCACACTGCATGCAAATCAAACACACAACCCACACACACTAACAAACAACAACACCCACACTGCCTGTCCCCCGAATGACATGCAGCAAATGTGCATGTCACATATCCCCATTCACAAGACGATGGCACATACACAACGCATTCATAAATCAACATGCTGTATGAAAATGAGAAGACATCACATATGCAGATAATTGAGCCCCCAAAAAAGCAGGGACACCCTTGGAAGACTATCAATGACATGAAAAGGTATGCCATCACCTACATAGTATTAGGACAGTGCACTGGACACAGCCATGGGAGCCCATGATGCAAAGCACAGAGAATGCAAGTACATAAATACTCACCTCTTGCACTCCTGGCAGGATCATGCTTGACGCAGTAATTCAGAGAGGCCGATGTCAGACTGGAAGGCTCGCCATTGGGGCAATTACCATGGAAGAAATAAGTAGACAAGACAAAGCTATGTGATCCTGCAAGCAAGGATAAATGCAGCTGAACATAGGATGCAAGGTAAAAGTGCAAGGTCAATGCAAGGTCAATGAAGACTTCATTGTGACAGCATACAATTGGTCCAAGTGTGGATTCAATTAAATGCAGTAGTACCATGCACCCAGCTGCGGTCATCTTGACGCTGTAAACACCATGGTACAGCATGCATGGGACATGCATGTGAAAACACCAACACCGCAAAACTTAATGTGCTAGTTCACAACATAGCATCCCACAAAAAAGCATCAATGGTTGCATGCCTGTGGCTCGTAACTGGGGCTGCGCCTGCACACCATCATTGGGGAACCCTAAGCAAGAGAAGCCAAATGTGCCATCAAACCATTACCTCACATACATTGCAAGGGATGTGAAGTGTCACTCAGTACACATGGTCAAAGTGCAATGAGACACACAGTAGCACAAGCGTCAACACCTGTCACAGGCCACAAAGAGCCAGCCCTGCCACCCACTCCCAAGCACCCAAGAAAGGCCCACACAGTTGGAACTCCCACAATTTTGAATATGAAACTAGTGGCCCCACCAACCCATAGAAACCACACCATGCCCAGACCTATCACCAGAACCACACCCTGTGAAACATGCACCCATGAAGTAGTACCGGTGCCCCACAAGACAAGTCAATTCAAAGTGATCACACACAGTGCACGACTCCCAGCCAAACACCACACAAGTGTCTGCAAATGCCCTTCCCTTACATGCACAGGGTACCCACCTGCTTTGCATACGATGCAACCCATCAGGAGACTTATCCCTAAATGCAATGACTTGCATAATAACAACAGAAAGAACATGCACATCCATAACAACAAATGAATGGATCCTGAAAATATGCAGAGAGCACCTACTGCAGATGCACCACAGGGTGCAAGAGGGTGACAGGACATAGATTGTGATCTGCCCATGAGTGCAGCGTAGCACAACAGAGATGCAAAGAGAGTGAAAGTGAGAGGGAAGGCCAAGTTAAACACACACCAAGCAGTACACTGCCTGGCTTGTAGATGGCCAATAGCATGCACTACACCACAGTAGGTGCAGGCATAGATAAGTTGACCGATGGAGGTAACACAGTGACATGAGTACCATTCAAAAACCATCCTGGCATGGTAGCATGCGAAGCACATATAGGTAAAGTTACGCATACAGCAAACATGGGGAACAATGACGCATGCTCAACATGCAAGACAGTGCTCATGCTTACCTGTTGACTGCGCCAGCATGGTGTGAATCCTGCATCAACTTCACCAGGAACTGTGTCTCCAAATTAATGACAGGAGGGCCAGTACCTGGTGGAGGGCATGGGGAGCATGGACGTCAAAGGGTGCAGGGTGTCACTCCCGGGACAGCAGTCACCGCCACATCAAGGATTACTGAAACAACATGGGAGAAGACAATAGGCATTGTGAAGTACCCTTCACAGAGCACACATATGCGAGGATACACTGCACCTATAGTTACCTGCACATGCCATCCTGCACACCACCATGCAAACATGCAAGTTGACCTCACTATGCATGCTTGCATGTCCACATCTGCAAAATGTCATGGCCTACACACCACAAGGTAAAAAATAATAATGATAATAATAAAACATGGAAAGGGCAACTGAAAAATAACATGTCAACATCCGGGCCTAGGGTCTACAAAAGTATCAACATTTTTAAGAAAAATCATACACCTCCATGATGGACCGGGGTGAGTGGGGTCCAGCTAGGAGTGGGGAGGGGCAGGGTGCATATCAACATCCACAAAAAAAAACAAATACCCATCCATGGGCCCACAGACCGCACGCTACGGTGAACCGGGAGGCATGTCTCTGCTGGCACCACCGTCCTGCGTTGAATCTGAAGGTGGAAGTGATGCTGGAGCAGCCGCCATGCGCGCCCTGATGAATGCACTAGCACACTGAGGGCTTGGAGGCCACTATGCACAACCTTACCGGTTGCACAGAGTTCACCCGAGATTGTCTGCCTCAATGCTAACGTCTCCCGGCGGAACAGTCTTCTGCTGGCTGCATATTCCTCATGGATTGCAGTCCTGTGGGCCACCAATTCACGCCTCAGGGCTTCCCTGTGTGCCCGACCCTCTGCAAGCAGGGATGCCTGCAGACACTGCAGATCTTCCTGTCGGCCCCTTATGATGGCTTCCATGCGCAGCCTGTGGGAGTGGCATGTGGAATGCATTACCTGCAGCTGTTGCTCTACCTGTGTTGCTGGGGGGGAGCATGGAAGTGGACACCCTATCCATGCCCTCATATAAACTCTCAAAGGCAGCACCCTCTCATTGTGCGGAACGCAACATCTGCTGCTCCCACTCTGTCTGCCCATCCTGCACACGTCCGCCATGTGTGTTGGGACCCACACCTGCCTGATCCAAGGGTGCATGGCCCTTACTGTGATGCCCCTGTCCTTGGCTGCAGGACTGCAACACTCCCATGGACATCTGTCCCAGGACCAGAAACAAATACATGGGAGTGTGGCCTTGCAGCCATAACCACCTCAGACGGGTGTGCCACCACTGAATGGCCTTGTGAAGTCACCTGACCCCCTGCAGACTCAGGGGCCCCAACAGTTGCACCCATGGGTGTACTCACCTCCGCCAACATTGAGGACTGCACATCCGGTTCAGCATTATAGCTAGTTGAATCCAAAGAGTCAGAGATGTTTGCAGCATGGCTCAGGATGGTCTGTAGCACCAGTGGGTTCTCACGGCCTGCCACTCTTCTTCCTCCGCTTCCTCCTCCTCTGCATCTGGTGCCTCCTCACCTCCACATGGACGGAAAAAGACAAGTGGAGCCATGTGCAACAGGTCTACATTAAACATGTGCATCACATTGCTGTCATGCAACAAAATGCAGGGCATGTCGCCATAAGAAATACACAATGTTTATTTAATCTTCTTGTGTGGTCGCAAAACCTTGTATATTGAAGTGCTGGAAGGCTACAAACGCACCTCGTAGGGACAACTTCCTTAGGGACTTTACAATGGTTAATGAATGTGAAGAACAATATGTATCAGCGACCTGCCGTCCCAAAGCCATTTGGGCCCCATTTAGAAGCTACCTATGTAATATGCTTTCTGACAGCGACTTCTCATCGTCGTCAACGCCTTGATCCATCATATACTATGTAACATGCTTATTGAAAACCGGATGCTGTAATTGATGTGATATTGTGATATATCTGTGACATGCCTGCTCTGATGTGACTCTCTATGAAATAAAGTTAAATATAAATATATGTGCCTTTGATAAATGGTTTAGATCCTCAAAATGACTAAGTACAGAATGTTCACTGGAGTTGGTACTCATTTCATTTTTCAAAACATCCAGCATTAAATCAAAGTGTTTGTAACCACGAACCTTATGCACTCATTTGGACAGGCTTGAGATGTGTATGTCTGAATAAAATGGCTGTGACACCTGCCACTATGGTTGCTCTCCGGGTCTCAAGGTGGGGTACAAGGGCTTTGCTTACTGAATTTTAGAAGCGTAATGGCCGAGAAGGGGAGCCAGGTATCACGATAGAGCAGTGCAAAGTGTATCTTTTCAATACAAAGTGGCTTTGCACTGCCAACAAGCACCCTGATTCATGGAGCAGTGCAAAGTGTATTGTCACTTTGCACCGCACACAAAATTGCATGAATCAGGCATTAAATGTCATGCAGAGAATAAGTAAAAGAGCTGGACAAAAAGGAGTGCACCACTCAGTGCCCCCGGGGTAGTGGCAGAGCTAGAGTGTGCACAGTTTGTGTACCGCAAGATGAAGATGATGAGGTTCAGGTGCAGGGGTTTCTCCAGTAGGAAGACCCTATCAGCTGGGCAAGGAGCAAGCCGGATAGTGGGCAACATACGTGTCAAGGAATTCCTTCGAAAGAAGAGTTTTCATTGCCATCCAAAAAGACAGGATTACTTCTTCTCGGAGGGGGGGGTGACAGTGAGTAACAGAGATGAACCCCAGCAAAACATCAATTCCTGCCATCTTGCTTTCTTTTTCTGAAGCACAGGACCGCAAGAGATCTTGGAGAGTAAAATCACAGCGACGTGGACTATCTTTCACTCGAGGTACCTAGGACCATGCCCCATCAGGTCCACTGGGTGATGGAAAGAAGTTACAAATAGTAACATCTTTGTGAGTCGGCCCCTTTGTTTGAAAGCGTTGCTGGATATTTTGAAGTTTATTTGAAAAAATTGTAATTTCAAAGAACAACATTTAAACTTTTTCTCTATTTGCCTCATCCAGGGATAGTTTGAAAGGTTTCTTTTTCTAACGATGCCTCCGTAATAAATGGGTCATATCAACTTCCGGTCCCCTGTCAGAGCATGCATCTCCTTTGTCCGCTTTGACTCGCCATTATCAACTGGAGAAGAGCACACCGGTGACAGCTGTGACACATTCTCTGCTTTGCGGCTCAGGGAGTTTTGGAAGGAACCCGGGAATGAGATCAGAAATTGAAATGAGGATGGATCATGCTACCTTTCAAAGGATTTGCATCCAATCCCTATTAAGAGCAAATGGGCCTCTGAGTTAGCTTGCTTTGCATGCCTAGTGTGAGGGATGCCATTTGTGCTAGCGGTGGCGGGAGTCATTTGAGAGGTACTGCACCCTGTCACAGGAGGGTGATGTACAGCTGGGGAGTGATGCCCCAAGCAATTCAGAACGTGCACTAGTCAGCTTCCATCTATTAGATCATTCTAAAACAGTCATTACTTAAATGTCCTGTCATCTTTTGTCTCATGGCACTCTGTGCAAACTCTCACATTCAAGATGAATGTTGTAAAGCGGGTGATGAATAGATTAATGCCTTCTCTTTTTTAAAGGTGTGCGTTTTGTTTAGTTAGTTTTTCCTCCAGGTTTTTTAAATTGAAACACTCTTTTTCAAGTGAGTACTTACATAAAGTAATGTTAATGATCCTGGTTAGGAACTTTGGTGCTCCTCACACACATGTGCATTCTACTCCTATCCCTTGTTAGGCGTGACATGGATACAACTATCAAGGTAATCAGAGAAGGAGCCAAAGGATGAGAGAGACAAAATGGCGTTGCTATCAGCAAAGCTGCACAGCTTTCCTACAACTAGACAATGTGATTGGAGATCACGAAAATTACCAGCGCACCAAATAGAACAGTTCATTTTTAGGTGGATAGCAATGCAGTCCTAAATCAAAATTCATCCTTTGAGTTAAAGACAAAGCTAACGTCCTATTAGTGAATGAAATTACCTTAAACACAATAATAATTTGGTGTTCTTACATAGGGCAACATGCCAGAGCCGTCCAGCGTCTAACCGCTGTAATAACCAGTGTTATTATTACCCCATTTTGTATGGTGTTTGAGTTGTTGACTTCAGGAGAATGAAAGGTCAGAGACCATGTAGTTATATACCCTTGACTATAACCCAAAGCTTTAGAAACCTTCATATGAAATTAGAGTAAACATCAAGATAATTGGATGCGGGAATGGAAGTCCTTCATGGTTCAGATAAAGGGAATGTTGCCATCTTGGCTGCTCATCGAACACATGTGGAGGCATTGCAGTAGATTTTGTGGCAGTCTCCAGACAAAGAAAATTGTTTTTTATTTTTTCTCCATGTGGCACCAGCCAGAAGGCTTTCCTTCACATGATTATGCACCATGGTCTGACGTCGCTTCAAAATAGATTACATGCACATGTTGCAATATATCTGCAGTGGACGTTTCTTTGCAAAACAAAATGTAACATGCACGAAAACGGGTTCTGCGCACGGGCAGCAATGACTGCCTAGTCTTGGTAAAGCACCGATGTCACAACAGATATTTCTCAAAGTAAAATGTGTGTAGAATCAATCCCCGTCCTTGTATAAGGCAAGTGGCAGCACCTTTTATCATCCATAATGTTGTCTGATCAGTCACCAGTCAGGTGTGATTAATCAAATTAGAAGTAAGATATTATTCTGGAAAGTTAAAGTGGCCTTCCAGTGCCCAATTGAAGTGTTGGCTTGGGCACAGCGTTATTGCATCCATTGGGGCTGACTCACAAAGAACTTACTATGAGACTTACTGTGAGTAACTCTGACTTACCTTGGACTTACTCCTGTAAAAAGGCTATTTGGTTCTCAACAAAGTTACTATGGAAACCGTAATTGTCATGATTGAAGTAAGTCTGGAGTACTCCTTTGTGAATCGCACAGCCCTCTCAAGAGGAACTCAGAAGTACACATATTTTATAACCTAAGCAGCATTCTGCATGTCCACCCAACCCATCTTCAGTTGTGCCTTTGCCATTATTATAGTTCAAAAGATAAACTAGTGGTCTGTGTCTAATACATCAGCATTAGAAAAACCAAACACCACATTAAATCACCCAACAACATATAACCATTCTTCACAGAAACATATATGGTCAAATAAGTATTCAGTTTAAAAGGGCACAAGAGCACATATCTGCAAAATGATTACAGGCCCATCCAGCAGTATGTGAATTCAAAATGAAAGTCTGCCATTCTCCAAAACACAATGGGCCTCATTACACGGTAGGCGGTAACCATGGCGCTATTAGCGCCATGGTTGCTGCCGGTATTTTACTGTGTCCGCCTTGGTGGATGGCGGAATTACCGCCCTACTCCAAGGTGAGTGGGGGCGGTAATTCCCCATTCACGAAGGCTCTTCCCCATTCCCATTTTTGCCCCCATAGGGCATAATGGGAATGGGGAAGGTGCTAATTACGGTACCGCACATTGCGGTACCGTAATTAGCTCCGAGGTCCCTTTGTGGCACCCTACTTTAACAGCTGGTAAAACCAACCGTTAAAGTCGGGTCCCGCAAAGGGAACTCGTAGTAAGGCAGTAGGAGTTTACCGGTGCCCTTACCGGTACCGGTAAACCCCTACCGCCTACCGTGTAATGAGGCCCAATGTCACATAGAACGAAGGGAACACAACTGTGGGTGTGTACATGCTAAAATAATAGTGCTCCAATAATGTACCTCGAGCAGTTCCTTTAGACGGTGATAAACTGTAGGACATTTCCAAAACATATTTAGTAATTGATTAGCGTGCTGTGTTCAGCTGTATGCATACACTGAGCATTTACTCTAACAATCAGGACAATGATGGCATCATAGCTCAGTGGGTTGACTGTTTGGAGCAGAGAGTGTGTGATGATCATGTCTACATGTTGAATCTTGGTACGTCCAGCATGTTAGTTCATCCTCCAAGGGTCAACAAAATAACAAAAGGGTTATGATCATGCCTAGTAATGCAAAAACCTATCAATGACATGCAGAGACAAACAAAAGGGCCTGTTTAAAGGAGACACATTTTAGCACTATACGATTGCTAAACTACTTGATCCGATCCTCTGTGCTCACGCCAACGCAAAGAAAGGCAGATCTGTTCCAACTAAGCGAAGACCTACTGTGAGGAGGCAAATATGAAGATATTTCCCAACTGGCAGAAGGGATCAGGGGGAACCTCTGGATATTTTGGAACCACAATAGTAATCTGCTTCACTGGTGATGGACTCAGGGAGAAACCTAAAAGAAACCCGAGCCATGAGCATCTTCTCCAACTAGTGCCAACCAGAGAGATTTACTAAAATGCATCCCAAGTTATTTATTTATTCAGATTTGTAAAGCGCGCAGCAGCCCAGTGGCGTTGTGGCACTTGTTACATACATATCTTAGTTGCATATGCATGGTTATACAGGAATGTTACAGGTAAGGTGATAATGTACATATTTACAGGACAGTTTCGAGTACAGTTACATTGTATTGTGCAAGGAATGAGATCTTTAGTTTCCTATGGAATGTAGGGAGTGAGATCTCAGCTCTGATGTCTGAGGGTAGTGCATTCCAGGATTTGGCAGCAATGTATGTGAAGCCTAGGCCAACAACATTAGCTCTATTGATCCGTGGCATGTGGAGTTGGTTGGTGTATTGTGTCCTGGTGGGGCGTGAAGATGAGGATTTGGAGATAGTTTCAGATATGTATGAAGATGCAGAGAAAGTGAGGCATTTGTGTGTGAGGGTAAGGATTTTGAGGGTGATACGCTCCTTGACCAGAAGTCATGTTCTGCTCAGCTCTCGAACCTCACATCCAAATGAGAATCATGGCCACATGGCTATACATTGCTCAAACTTTGCAGTCATGTTTCTGGTAGGTTAAACCCACTGCACATTGTGTAATCAAAATGGCTGCAAGCCTACATCATTATCACAAACGTACAGATCTATTTCCATTTCTATGTTCCCGAAATGCTGCCTGATTTTGTGCAAAGTAGCCAGGAACTAATGTGTCATTTATCTCCATATCCTTTCCCGTAGGAAATTTGTGCCCATAACGAGTCAGATTTACTCACGTTTTGAACTATTTATATATTGAATGAGAGAATATTTGATCTATAAACATCAATTTATTTACAAACTGAGCCAGAGAAGTGTATTTCCAATATGCAGGCTGAATGCATTCAAGACCACCCAAGATCATGCTGAGTGACCCAAAATGCATGTTTCCAGTGTCTTGTTATTATTGGAAGTAAAGGAAAGTAAATTATTAAAAGGTTGCAGGGTCTCCCATTTAATGTATGCCCCTAGCAACAAGGATGCAGTTGGGCTTCAACAGCATTGCTTATACTCTAAGGGCCCGATTCACAGAAGCATTTTATAATGGCTAAACCCCATTGGAAAACGCTCTCTGAATAAGGAGGCCGTAAGATTAAAGCCCCTTATTGGTTGGGTTAAGATTTGGAATTGTGTGAGTCATAAAGACATACAGTGAATAGCTACAGGAATATCGGTCAACAGCTGGGGTGTGAGATGTACCATGGGTTAAAACGATATCCAATCCATGCTATGCTGTGTACCCTTTGTTTTGTAATGCCTGCCAAGTCCCTAGTGAATGAGGCCTATAAAGAGTGGGCCTTATGTGCACCCTGGACGACCAGAGCTGGGGCACACATGTGGGGAGATTGCACTTGGAGTTTAAATTTGCAGCCGGCTTCGAGGATTAACTTGACCGGTTGGAGGTCAAGGAACGCACGCCCCCTAATGAAGTTAAGGCTAGACATACTCGCTGTCCAAGGAGGGGGAAATGGAGGGGGGTGCCTGGACTGCTTCATGCCAGTATGTGTAGTTTATGATGAAACAGTAGCCCACTTCCTCATCTTATGCCCCTTCTACAGAAAGGTAAGAACGCATTGGCTTAAACCTCTTCTCAAGGACGGGAGTATAAGAAATCTAAGGGATGCAGTGCGCTCTTGTAAGGTTATAGAAAATGAGGACCAAGTAAAATATATTGCCCTGTATTTAGCAGTGCCATGGCAGAAGAGATTCCGATTTATATTGGCGAATCAGCGGAAGTGCTTCCCCATAACCATGGCCTAATGGGGAATTTTAACTTTTGCCAGATGGATGGCTACAGGGACTTGCCAGTGGCCGCAGATGTTAATGCTTTAGTGATAGTCTACCTGTATTATGTAACATGGGCAGGCTAGAATGATGTTTATTAGAATGCCCCAAGTTCCATTGTATCTTTCCAAAAAAGTATTAAAGAAAAGGACTAAGGGTCCAATTCATGGAATTATTTGTCCGTAAAATACCTGATTTGCGTGACAAAATGTTTGCGGAATCCCATCTGGCAATTCATGGAATCGAATGCGCAGGATATTTTGCCGGCTTTCGTGGATTACCAGCATGCTCTGTGCGTCTCTGCAAGCGGCAATGTTCTCTGCGCGAGAGACCACGCAGGACATGAGCGGGGCCTTGTGAGGGACGGCACGCCCACACGTGCGCCTGACAAAGCATATTCATGGATGTGACTGTGCAACCTCTTGCCAGCAAAATTCCCACGCAAAGCCCTTGATCTCTCCACCATCCGAAAGCAGGCGTACAGACTTGCGCGGAGGATTTGAAACTTTGCAGGTGAGTTTGCATGTCTGATTTAGGGGTGCGTGCATGCAGACGGGGTCCTGATTGTAGTTAGGTGTGGCCGTACACAGCATTTCGGGGTGCAGGAACGGTTTACGGGGGTTCGCAGGCAGAATTAGCCGAGTGATAACTGAGTTATGATAAATCATACGCATGTTGTCGGTGTGCCGATGACAGTTGCTAGGGGACCATGCACAGGGTCCCCGAGGTGCAGGTGTGCTTACGAGGGACCCCACACACTGTTTACGGGGTGCATGTATGCACGTCTGTGGAGCACGCAAATGTAGCCATTTCTGACTTTGCGTGGGGGCGTGTCTGGGCCATTCCAGTCACAACTTGCATATACGGTTCATTTGCGTGAGGGATTCCATGAATACGCGTAGGGCCCATTGTAACTTCTGCATGCAGGCTCATGCAGGTTCATTCTCGGTGCTCAGGCATTGTAGGTTAAATGCGTATATTTCCTTGAATCGGGCTCGTAGTGTTTTTGCAGTAAATTGAGCTGGGCGGGAATTCGTGTTTAATGCATTAATCATCAGATATACTGCAAATACTTTGCAAGTAAAGCAAGCACGGATCTGAATGCAGCAAGCTGCGTAGTAGAAGTTCTCAGAATCAATCCCAATGAACATCTGATACCCTGGAATGGAACAAGGTAACGTGTAAATTTAGGGAAACACTCAAGGGAAACCCTCCGGGGTTAGAAAACCCTTGAACTGCTGTAGAGGTGGCTGGACTTAGCGATTACTTGCAACAGCAGCCAATTCTATTGGAGCATAGTCATAGCAATGAGTACAGAGAACATGGTCTCCGTTCAGACACAGAATTGAAGAAAAGTGGAATAATGAGGCAAGAGGGGAGAAGAATGGAAGTATGGAAAGCCAGGGCAAGGAGACCAATGGTGAGGAGGAAAGAAAAGGACAAGGAACAGGAGCGTCGGCGCTCAAGAAAGAACTTCCCCAACACAGGCCTTTAGGTGGGGGGTCCTGAAATCCAAAATTCCTAAATCATCCCAAGTGTTCTGTCCAGCATACCCAGCACAGGCTTTTAAGTGGAGGGGGGTCTGAAATCAAAAATTCCTAACTATCATCCCAATCGTTCTGTCCAGCTTCCCCAATACAGGCCTTTAAATGGAGGGGGGCCTGAAATCCAGAATTCCTAAATCATCCCAAATGTTCTGTCCAGTTTACCCAACACAGGCCTTTAAGTGGAGGAGTGTCTGAAATCCCAAATTCCTAACAATCATCCCAATTTTTCTGTCCGGCTTCCTCAACCCAGGCCTTTAAGTGTAGGGGGGGTCTGAAATCCAAAATTGCCAAATCATTCTAATTTTCTGTCCGACTTCCTCAAGACAGACCAAAGTAGGGGGGTCTGAAAAACAAACTGCTGAATCACCCTGTGCTTATTGCAAATGTTTGGGGTAAATAATAATTGCCATATGCATTTGTACACATCTGTAAACCAAACTGCAAGCCTTTTAAGCGTGCAGGAAATTCGACATTGAACAGCTTTGCATATTTAAATTGTTTTTGTTCATTGACCAGTGTTGAGTATTTCTTGAAGTGAAATCTGTTGAATGTAAAGTATTGTGATCTGTGTTTTTCCCAACAAGTGTGTGTGATTTATTTATGGAACAAGAAGTTTAATTGTGAGCCACAGAGAAGGTGGTGTGTGTAGTTTAGTGCAATCTCCATTATCTATCATTCAAATAAATGCAAATATATTTCCTGTACACCAACTTGGTCTCTGGGCCATTGGTAGCTCAGGGGCAGGGGCCCAAAGGGCATGAGATAAATAAAAAATAGCGCTGAATAAAGAAATTACATTAAACAGTTTTTTGCATGGTACCTTGATTGGGGAGGGAAGGAACTCCCTGTGTTGAAGGTGGCCTCTCAATAAACTGTTACAAATTGGGGGCTCATGGCTGGGGTTTGGCTGGTGATTCTGCTTATTGCGGTCATTCCCTTAATATCATTATTAATTGCAGCCCTAGGTGCTGACTGCTAACTGCTTATTGTTATCCTAGCCTCAATATTTGCTGATACTTGTCACCCTGCATGGTCACTATTACCGCCTGCGGTCGATGATCCATGCACAGAATGATGGCCAAAGACACAAGCAAGGTCTTCACCTCTCACTCCCTCACCACTACCACTCTGCTTACTCTCCTATTCACTCTCTCCATTCTCTCCATTCTCTCCTCACACACCGCACTAACCTCTCCGTAACTAACACCCTTGAACATCTTTCCGGCTCCCCTTCCTTTGACTGCCATGCGAACCTATAGTACATTGCAACGGTCCTACCACTCTCACGCAGCCACATCATCTCCACTACCATGCCTCAGTACAGTGAGCAGACTTGACAGACTCAGAGCTCCTATTCACTCTCTCCATTCTCTCCTCACACACCGCACTTACCTCTCCGCACCTAACACCCTTGAACATCTTTACGGCTCCCCTTCCTTTGACTGCTATGTGCACTTATAGTACATTGCAACGGTCCTACCACTCTCACGCAGCCATATCATCTCCACCACCATGCCTCAGTACAGTGAGCAGACTTGACAGACTCAGAGCTCGCACTCTATCTCTAAAATACTGCCTTCATCCTACTCCCATGGCATCTAGAAATATTAGATTTGGCTCCCGCTCCATCTACATGTACACCCACCACATAGAAACTTCCATCACACTCAAACATTCACACACTAATCACAGTAGGCCCCTCCTTTCTACCACACCTGCCACTCTAGACTCAGCCCCCATCCCCACCACCACTAACACCAAAAACCTACCCACACCACATATCAAATGTGCCCTCTTAAATATTTGCTTCCTCCCAGCTCATGCATTAGAAATTCACGATCTCTTAACCAACAATAATATTGACCTACTTGCAATCACAGAAACTTGGTTACATGAAGCCTCTGGCCCCGCCGTCGCTCTCGAACTCCCACCAGGCTTCACAATCTTCACACAAGACAGACCAGCCCGCTTGGGAGGCAGAGTGGCCCTCATTTTCAAAGAGAGCCTCCCTCTTCGACTTATCAGTCACCCATCGACTAGTAACTCAGACATCCTGTCTGCTAAGTTTGCACTGTCCCCTAACAGCACCATCAACATTCATGTGCTATACCGCCCCCCAGGTCTCCCTCTAGACTTCCAGGGTCACCTTATCCATCTACTCAGCAGTAACATCAAAAGCTCCACCAAGACCCTTCTACTTGGAGACCTAAACTTAGGATTTAATGATTCCAAAGATAAAGCTGCTGATGCCCTCACAAAGGAACTTATTGAGTTATAATTCACACAAAAGGTTTTGAATACCACGCATACCAAAGGCTGCACCCTCGACTGGGGCGCAGACCATAATTGCCTCACCACGATCATCTCCAATACAGCCCTGCCAAGGACTAATCACAACTGTATTGAATTCACTCTACCCATCACAGAAAGCCACAAAACTCTCACCCCTGCCCCTGCAGCTCAAGTGAGAAGTACTAAGAAACTCAATGCGGATAACCTTCGCCCATACCTTAATATCACTGAGCTAGCCCCCCCTCTCCAATGATCCTAATACCCTAGCAGACATTTACAAGGATACTCTCACCAAA
The DNA here is from genome assembly GCF_040938575.1 of Ambystoma mexicanum. NCBI lineage: Eukaryota > Metazoa > Chordata > Amphibia > Caudata > Ambystomatidae > Ambystoma > Ambystoma mexicanum. The sequence continues at coordinate 874,076,287 of NC_090932.1, read as the reverse complement.
GCCATGAATGCAATAGCACCACTTGAATGTAAAAAAGAAAAAAAATCCTTACACTCCAACTCCTGGTTCACTGAAGAACTACAGTCCCTAGAGAGGTACAAAAAAACTGGCAAACAAACCCAAGTGACAGTGCCAAAAACAGCTTTAAATGAATCTCCCGCCAATACAAAGCAGCCATCACCATAGCCAAGGCCAACACATTTAATGCACGCATTTCTAATGCCAAATCGCACTAAAAGGAAATCTTTACTATCTTCAATGAGCTCATCTGGCCACCCAACAGCCTAGACGAAATCGAAAAAGATGAAGCTTGGTGTGCCAGTATGCAATCTGCCATGCTAAACAAAATCAATCTCCTTAAAAAAAGGCCTGCATGGCGGTCAATGGCCTTTGCCTCAATGGGGATAAGACCGAAATAATTATACCAGGTCACAAAACTAATCTATCCAAACTTGATAAATTATACTCCAACTTCACCACTGATAATACTATCATCTCAGTGTCTACATCTGTCAAGACCCTAGGGGTCTACATAGACTCCACACTATCCATGACTAGACAGGTCAGCGCTATCACTTCCTCATCCGCACACACCACCAAGCTCATAAATGCCATAAAACCACACCTATCCAAATCTAATTGTCTTTCAATAGCCAGAGCAAATATTGGTGTTAAACTAGTCTACTGCAATGCCCTACTAGAATGTACATCTGAAAACAGATTACAAGTCACACAAAACAATGCTCTTCATGCAGCTTTAAGCAACCCGAAAAGGGAGCATATTTCCCAGGCCAAACAATCAGCGCAATGGCTCCCGGTCAAAGAGCGAATCACTTTCAAAACCCTCACCCTCACGCATATATGCTTCTCCCTCTCCGCACTATCATACCTATCAGAGACATTTACCAAATCCTCCTCCACACGAACCACCAGGACACAATACACAACCTACTCCACATCCCACAAATCAATAGGGCCAAAGCTGGCTGGCTAGGCTTCCCCTACATTACCGCCAAATCCTGGAATGCACTACCCACAGATATTAGAGCAGAAAACTCACTCCTTGCTTTCCGAAGAAAACTCAAAATCTCACTATCTGTACTTTAAATTGCAACTGTTTATTTTTAACTGTAACTATACATTGTCTGTTATAATAGCCACCATACTGTAAATTTCAAATGTTAATTTATTCTGTAACTAAGAATTGTCTGTAACAAGCGCCACGATGCCCCCGGGCTGTTGCGCGCTCTACAAGTCCAAATACAATAAATATTTTTGACTCATGACAAGTGTATTGTGATTATTCATTTTGATGAAATCGCTTTGAGGTGGAGCGAAAGTCATCTCTGCTTTGTTAAAGTGCCTCAAGGACTTGACCCCTGAGTTCAAGGGAGGTTTATAGGTGAAAAATAAAATGAGTAAGAACTGATTTTGGTTTGGCATTGTGAGTGAAAATTAAGGGGGAAAATGCGAAAGGGGGTTCTGCAGAAATTGTGAAAAAGTAATTTTAAAATTAGTACCATGATGTGTGCGGTGCCAGGAAACATTTCCTCACCAAGCTGTTCATTCGTGGAGAGTGGACAGAGGCAGATGAGGGGAGCTACCAAGCTAAAATGATGCAAGAGATTACATCAGAAGGAATTTGACATTTGGCTTGAAGATTGGAGGTTACCCAAATCGTTAGAGGCATTTTACATGACCCAAACTGCACGTGAGGAACAGATTCAAAAGGCTCAACTCATGACTAATTCATATTTTGATGTGGAATTAGCTGAAGAGTGGTTGCAAATAAAAGAGACCAGTGTCTTGAGTCAAACTGAGGCCCTAAAAAAGGATCAGCACTCTTGGAAGAAATTAAGGAGAAATGGCAATAGAGCCACAATTTGGAGGTGGACCATGACAGTTTCATAGAACAACTACAAGATGAGATAAAAATCCATTTACAAGCCAGTACAGAGCGAGAAACAGAGTTTGCTACAGTCCAAGATATTTATAGGAAGTGCGCGGAAACTGTAAACCATATTCAAGGAAAATTGAATGATCAGACGGTTCATAGTAGTGCATTGCTGATTGAAATAGTGGCTTCCAAGCACATCATCAAGGAAATGAAATATGAAAATAACCAGTTAATTATAAAAAGGGGTTGACTCCCAGAATGAATTTGACCAGTTGTAACAAGATTTGAAGGCATTAAAACAACAGAAAATGCAACTGGTGAAAGAAAAAAAAGCATACAGAGGGACAATAATGTCCTGTTACAAAATGTAAAACAATTACAGATGGATACAGAAAAGGGTGAGTCTGGGTGCCAGCAATTCACCAAAGTGAAAGAAGAAAGGAATGAGCAAGTAGAGCGTGCAAGACAAATAAAATCTGACCTCGCAGAGGCAGCGCATTGTAGAGGAGCAGTTACATGCCTCTGCAAGAAATCCCGCCCCCCTACCTCCTATATGGTTGGAAACCTGAGATTGTGCCATGCTTAACACCAGCTGTTGTGACATACCACGTTGAATATTCATAAGAAGATAACCACTGAGAAAACCCTATCAAATGCATCCTCGAAGAGACAACAATCTGAGGGAGGAACTCCCTGAAGGAATATGAAAAAGAGTGGTAGAGAAGCCAGTGACGTCACAAGAGACGAGCGTGATGCCCTGAGGATACTGGCTGTTGAGAATGCATGAATCTTATGGAAACTGATGAAGTTACAAATTGAGTAAACTTTCATATGCAAAAAGGAAATTGCACGTGTGCAAAGCACTGTAGAAAATGCAAGCTATTCAATAATTGTACAGATGCTGAAATGGAAGTAGACCAAGTGATCATAGAAGGTGGCTATATGTATTGAATAGAGTGCAGGCAAATCCGCCATTGTATAGAAACTGGACATTGGTGTCATGAATTTAGTAAGCCCGGACCCATGGAGAGGAAAGAGTGAGAATTGTGTCACAGCAAGAATAAGCTGAGATTGTGGAAATTAATGTCAAAGCTGTCTGGCCTGGTGTCAAAGCTGAAGCAAGCCAATATCAGTTATCTATTCTTGGAGGCAGTGGATTTGGGAAGCTGAATTATCCTTTGAGATGCAAAGAAGAAACACCAAGCATGCCAAGTTGTATTCATTTAAGACATTTACATGCTTCAAAATGGGCCAAATCGTGGTCTCTTGTCAAGTGAGCCAAGGGTGGAAATAGAGTTCAGCGTGGAGTCCTAGAACACTGATAGTGAAAGCCTGTACTGCCATATATTCCCAGAGACAAGAATACTTTGCAAGGCCAGGTTCAAAGACAATATGCATGGCAGAAGGCATGGGTGATGAGAGATGATGGGCTAATTGGGTCGGGAGGTAAAGTCAAGTCCACCTCCTGGCACCTGGGCCTGAGCTTATATGTTGCTAAGTGAACCGAATGTTCCAGACATGGCACGAGCATGCCAATCAGTTATAGAGGGCCATATAACGAAGGGCCTTATAGTTTGAAGACCAATAATATACTGGGCCTCCTTACAAGTTTGCCGGTCTGATAAACTACGAGTTCTGCTCGCAGGTGTTTATCCAACTGGAGGACCGGCACCCGCGAGCAGACCTGAACGGATCCACCGGCACCATTCATGAATGGTGCTGATGCATCCAGCCTCCCCATTCCTATTGAGTCCAGTTGGACTCAAATGGGAATGGGGTGTAATAATTACAGGCACCGGTAATCGGGATATACCGGGTCCACCGGGACTGGAATGCCACAGTAAGTACCCTTTTACATGACCCAAACTGCACGTGAGGAACAGATTCAAAAGGCTCAACTCATGACTAATTCATATTTTGATGTGCAATTAGCTGAAGAGTGGTTGCAAATAAAACAGTCCAGTGTCTTGAGTCATACTGAGGCCCTAAAAAAGGATCAGCACTCTTGGAAGAAATTAAGGAGATATCGCAATAGAGCCACAATTTGGAGGTGGACCATGAAAGTCTCATAGAACAACTACAAGATGAGTTAAAATCCATTTACAAGCCAGTATAGAGCGAGAAACAGAGTTTGCTACAGTCCAAGATATTTATAGGAAGTGTGCGGAAACTGTAAACAATATTCAAGGAAAATTGAGTGATCAGACGGTTCATAGTAGTGCATTGCTGATTGAAATAGTGGCTTCCAAGCACATCATCAAGGAAATGAAATTTTAAAATAACCGGTTAATTATAAAAAGGGGTTGACTCCCAGAATAAATTTGACCAGTTGTAACAAGATTTGAAGGCATTAAAACAACAGAAAATGCAACTGGTGAAAGAAAAAAAAGCATACAGAGGGACAATAATGTCCTGTTACAAAATGTAAATCAATTACAGATGGATACAGAAAAGGGTGAGTCTGGGTGCCAGCAATTCACCAAAGTGAAAGAAGAAAGGAATGAGCAAGTAGAGCGTGCAAGACAAATAAAATCTGACCTTGCAGAGGCAGCGCATTGTAGAGGAGCAGTTACATGCCTCTGCAAGAAATTCCGCCCCCCCTACCTCCTATATGGTTGGAAACCTGAGATTGTGCCATGCTAAACACCAGCTGTTGTGACATACCACGTTGAATATTCATAAGAAGATAACCACTGAGAAAAACCTATCAAATGTATCCTCGAAGAGATAACAATCTGAGGGAGGAACTCCCTGAAGGAATATGAAAAAGAGTGGTAGAGAAGCCAGTGACGTCACAAGAGACGAGCGTGATGCCCTGAGGATACTGGCTGATGAGAATGCATGAATCTTATGGAAACTGATGAAGTTACAAATTGAGTAAACTTTCATATGCAAAAAGAAGATTGCACGTGTGTGAAGCACTGCAGAAAATGCAAGCTATTCAATAATTGTACAGATGCTGAAATGGAAGTAGACCAAGTGATCATAGAAGGTGGCTATATGTATTGAATAGAGTGCAGGCAAATCCACCATTGTATAGAAACTGGACATTGGTGTCATGAATTTAGTAAGCCCGGACCCATGGAGAGGAAAGAGTGAGAACTGTGTCACAGCAAGAATAAACTGAGATTGTGGAAATTAATGTCAAAGCTGTCTGGCCTGGCCTGGTGTCAAAGATGAAGCAAGCCAATATCAGTTATCTATTCTTGAAGGCAGTGGATTTGGGAAGCTGAATTATCCTTTGTTGAGATGCAAAGAAGAAACACCAAGCATGCCAAGTTGTATTCATTTAAGACATTTACATGCTTCAAAATGGGCCAAATCGTGGTTTCTTGTCAAGTGAGCCAAGGATGGAAATAGAGTTCAGCGTGGAGTCCTAGAACACTGATAGTGAAAGCCTGTACTGCCATATATTCCCAGAGACAAGAATACTTTGCAAGGCCAGGTTCAAAGACAATATGCATGGCAGAAGGCATGGGTGATGAGAGATGATGGGCTAATTGGGTCGGGAGGTAAAGTCAAGTCCACCTCCTGGCACCTGGGCCTGAGCTTATATGTTGCTAAGTGAACCGAATGTTCCAGACATGGCACGAGCATGCCATCCAATTATAGAGGGCCATATAACAAAGGGCTTTATAGTTTGAAGACCAATAATATACTGGGCCTCCTCACAAGTTTGCCGGTCTGATAAACTACGAGTTCTGCTCGCAGGTGTCTATCCAACTGGAGGACCGGCACCCGCGAGCAGACCTGGACGGATCCACCGGCACCATTCATGAATGGTGCTGATGCATCCAGCCTCCCCATTCCTATTGAGTCCAGTTGGACTCAAATGGGAATGGGGTGTAATAATTACAGGCACCGGTAATCGGGATATACCGGGTCCACCGGGGCTGGAATGCCACAGTAAGTAACGTTTATTGGGTAAATTCATGACTGCCGGTATTTACCAGCACGGCTACCGCCAGACTCATAATGAGGCCCACTGGGTACTTAATAGTGTTGAAAAGTACATGTTTTTATAGATAGGTATGAGTTGTCCACCTGACAGTGGATAACCAATCACAATCCCACCCCTTATAGAAAGTATACTTAGATGTTCCCCTTGAACGAATCACAACCCCTCATTGGTTTGTCTTATTTGCCATGTAGTTTGACATCATGTTTGATGTATATTTTGTTTATAAGGTTGTTTTTATGAGAAATTTCCTGAGAGCCTGAGCGAATGTCCCTTGATGTCTGTTGTAACTCCCTGTTTTAGATAATTGTTAATAAAACAGCAACCTTTGCCATCTTCCTGAGTTGGTTCGATTATTTGGTGTCTGAGTTATTCTGCATCCCCATCCATTGCATGCATGATACCCAAAGGGCCATATGCTCACATGGTAGCGGTGCAGATGGTTGGAGAAAATCCAAACTAGTTTGTCTCCAGATTTTCAGATTATCGGTCATCCTCTGCCATTAGCCGGAAGATCGCGAGGTTTCCTGTGGAGATCGGCTGATAGAAATAAACTTGCAAGAAGAACCGAGGCGGTGGGCAGGGCCCCATTTTACAAAATCCCTGCCGGATTTCTACTGGCACTCTGCTGACGAAAGGCAAAGTGGTCAGATTGGAGGAGGAGTCAATACAGAGGGCCTCAAATCGATTAATAAATGAATGGTGAATAGACTAAGGGGAATGGCAAATGAATGGTAAGGGGTTGTGATAATTTCTAAGTACCAGGAAAATATTGTGTGAAGAAAAGGTAGGGTCTAGAGTTCTGGCTCAAGAGTGTTTCAGAAGGAGACTTTTCAAATCCCAACGGGGGTAGAACAGATATATATAATGTGTAAACAGGTTTACGTTAGGTGATGTCTCAAACTCTGTATAGGGTATAATAGTAAAGGTGAGACAGAAAATGGTAATCACAGTGTTTATTAATGTGTAAAGTCGACTAGTCTGTATGTTATTTGATGAGAAAAAATATCAAAGAGCAATAGAAGTTGTAAAGTAATTGAAAAAGTTTAGGTGTAATAGTGATTAAACCTAGCGAAGTGATCGGTACCAATGAAAAGGTAGAGATAGCTCATTGAGACATTAGAGGCTTGAGCGACGATTGATGGTGCATGCTCATATTTGTTGTTTGAAAAAGTGGTGATTTGAGCAAAAGTATGAAGTTTATTTCATAAAGTCTGGTAAGTATTGACAGTCAATTGAGACTTGTCATTATGGGAGATACTCCTCTGATGCACTTATGTAAAACATTACCAAAGCATATGCCCAAGCTCAAACAGTAAAGTGCGGAATGGGTGAAAGGCACAGCAGATAAAATGTTCATGCCATGGCCACAAAGGGGATCATTGTCAAAAGAAAGAGAAGACCCTCCACCTGAGGAGTGGATGATTATTCAGAGAAAGGAGGAAGATGTTGAGCCTTCAGCTCCCCTTACCTTGCCTGAAGTAAAAGGCGCTAGCACAGGAAAAATAGGATTGTACCCTTTAAAGGAGTTGAAAGCGATGATGGGGTATAGTAATCCGATATACGAACCCCGGCTTACAACAGCGATGATAGTCCAGAGGGGAATAAAAGAAAAGAAGAGATCTATAAGATCAGACAAGGCAAAGAAGAAAGAAGTGAGTGGTCGAATCTGTCGGCAGAAATAGACAGGGAAATTAAGAGATGGAAAGGAGAGAAGGATAAAGCTGACGAGATAGAGCTCGTGCAGAACGAATGGATGGGAGGACAGATTTTACTTAAAATTGATGGGAAAAGCATAGAGGAAGTTAAGCAAAGAGAACATAAGGACAAACAAGAAAGAAAAGATAAGGAATGAGAGAAGAGATTGAAAGTAGACAAGCAGAAAAGGAAGAGCAGGGAGCAACGAGAGCAGCTATATCAGGAGGAGCAAGAGAAAAAAGAAGAACAGGCAAAAGAACAAAGAAAGATATGACAACAGAGCGAGAGAGAGCAATACAAGATAGGGATAGAAGAGAAAGGAAGAGAGAAGAGGAGGATGTGCAAAGACTAATGGACACAAGATTACAGAGACAAAGGGAAGAAGAGCAAAGAAGGGGAGGAGTAAGGAGAGAGACCGAAGGCAAGATGAAGAAAGAATTAGAGAAGAAAGAGACAGCGGGGGTCTTGATACCTGTCTCATTCATAAGGAACCAGTAGGGCCTATCTCAGAAATACAATTTGACAAAATAGAAGAGATTCCTGGTGGGGGAAGCAATGCTGACGGCATCTAGAGTAGTATTGGAAGAAAAAAACCTTGTTGCGGTGATCATCGGAGAAAAGACCGACAAGGCCTATCAAGAATTAAAGGAAGGTAGCAAGTATGGAATTCGAGGGAAGAGGAATCCATCCATAGCTTTTCAATCACAAAGCGAATGAGAAATTCCATTCAGCCATGGACATAGAGCATTGTCCTTATGCAGACTGTACCTAGACAAAGGTGAGGAAGATAATGGTCACAGTAGTTGGGGACTAGATATGTCAGACAAAGAAAGAAAATCCAGTCTTGGGGTACAAGGAGGGAGCGCGTGCGCCCCTGAAGGAAGCCTACAAATTTATAAAGAGGTAAGGTGGTCAGATCTGGAACAACCTAAGGATAGGATGCCAGATCCCATAGCATATCCAAAACATCCCTGAGGACGATCGTATAGTGAGAAGGGAGAATCGCTGCCATATGTGAGCAGATTATGGTTGTTACCATCAAGGAGACAGACACGAATGATTGGCCCTGCATTGATAGACTAATAATATAATCTGACTCTGGGTTGGGGTTCACACAGTTTCCCTTAGTGGAAAAAGGGGGAGTAAGACCACAGTATATCCAATGGTCGCAGATGGACAAGGATAATTTAAGGTGTAAGCTCCACAGTTTGACTTCGTGCACTGGGAAATGGATATATGAATTAGAAAAACTGACAGGAGGAAACACGCTGGCCATAGAGGACATAAAAAGCCTCCTCGCAGCTATTCTTGGGGAAAGGGCTGATGACATATGGAGGAGAGCAGAATATTCAAGTGTGACAGCACAAAACACAGCACATGACGGAGCGCCAATTAATAACTGTAGAGCAGACGTGTGGGGGGCTCTCAAGGTACAGTACCATGATACATCAGATATGGGTACAATTATGACACGTAAAATGAAGGAAGATAAATACCCTATTGCTTAAATTCAGGATATTCAGGAAAAATGACAACTTGAAACTCACGAGCCATAGGAAAATAATTGTGGCATTTATTTTACCACATTTTAGTTGTCAGGGTTAGCCTGAGCCAGTACAGAGGCAGATGAAGAAACACATGAGGATGGAAGTGAAGCCTTGGGCTGAGATACAGCTGACGATAGTACACCATTGTCGGTTGTTACAAGAGAAAAATAAGAAGAAATATGAGACTAGGAAAATTGAGGAAGCCAAGTTAGTTCAGAATTGTATTTCAAAATATGCCATAGAAGGGGTGGTATTCAAAAGTGGAGAAGGATTGGCAATGCAGGAAGCAGTGGGTGCATCGTTGGCGAGTAATCAGTGCCCAATGGATCAAGGTGGATATGGGTTCATGCCACGAGGCAGAGGAATGGGCCATAGAGTAAGAGGAGGTGGATTTCAAAATAATCAAGGTGGGTTTCACAATACACAGAATGAGAATCATAGTACCCAGGGAGGATATAACCCAGGGGGACAGCTTATCCTCCAACATATGGTAGACAAACTAGAGAAGGGTGTGCCCAAGATTGCATTTTATCAGACAAGCACCAAGAGTACAGCAGGTACAGCAACAAGAGCGAGTGCAAATGAATCCACCACAAGGGCAGTCCCACCACGCCCCTATGCAGACACAGCAGTATGTAAGCACAGGACAACTGCTGACACCCAGAATAGGAGGTATCACTGAGGTAGGAGAAAATCCTTTCACAGGGACAGGGATGAGCCTGTACCCACAATAGGACAACTCACACGGTGACTTGTTGTGTTCAGTACTAACTGTGACCCCCAAGAGGAACCCAGGATCAATGTGATGATAGGAGGCAAACCCTTTTCTTTCCTTGTTGACAATGGAGCAACTCGTTCAAGTATACGAGAGGGAAAATATCCAATGTCGGGAATTGCCATGAATGCTCCAGGGTTCTCTGGAGCTATGAGTCGGGTTCCTTTTACTGATGAATTACAGTTCTATAGGAGAGTGTGACATGTCTGTCCCTTTTTTATATTCACACCAGACACTGGTTAACATTTTAGGAAGAGATTTGATGACAAAACTAAACATGACAATTTCATTAATTGATCAAGGAATGGTGTGTTTCACTCGAGGAATACACTATTTAAACATGGAAAAATGTATACTGGCATTCACAGGGCAGTAGATCCAGAGATGTTTCTATATGGAGTGAGCATTCTACTATGGCTACCTGGTTTAGTGGAAAAAATATGAGGGTACCTGATGAGTTTTTGTTTAGACCACGAATACCTATGGACAAAGAGGGGGGGCAGATAATCCCTATAGAATTAGAAGCAGCCATAGTACGAAGGGAAATGGCAATGCTCGAAGGAGTAGATGATGAGGGCAGACCATGGACAACAGTATATTTCTCGAGGAAGGGTACAGATTGACTAACGAAACTGATGATGACATGTTCAGGGAAGACCTAACAGACGATGAAGTGGTGTTCTTTGTGAGCATCACATACTGGATAAGGCTAGAAAAGAGGGAAGTCCCACAGCGAATGGCGATAATACGGCAGCGTCCAGCATTTTTTCAGGAAGACTTGGAGAAGGTGCCAAGTGTCTTTTGGACCATAGGCCCTTATGACGTAGGTTAATTAAAGGAATTATGGGAAGTTAAAATAAAGCTGAAGACAGGATCGATTTTACCTTGAGCAAAACTGTACCCCATGTCTTGAGAGGATGATTAGGGTGTATTTTAGACCATTTCGGCATTGATGAAACACGGGATTATGGGGCCATCGGAATCATTGTGTAATACAGCGGTGCATCCGATCAAAAAATCTAAGGGAGGATTGTGAAGATTTAAACACGATATGAGCCCAATTAACCAGATTGTAGATGCAGTGTTCCCTTTAGTTCCTAGTACATTATCGATACTATGAAGTATCCCGGTGGAAGTTCGTTATTTCACGGTGATCGATTTGAAAAATACGTTTTTCTCACAAGACTTGACTTCCTTTATGTTCCGCCAAACTCAACTGAAACACACTAGGATGCCCCAGGGGTACTGTGAGTCCCCCTTGATCTTTAACAGAGTCTTACAGATGGATTTAGGCAATATTGATCTTAAGAGTGTGATGATACAATATGTTGATGACATTTTAATTTGTAGTACCACAGAAGATGAGTGCAGACAAGATTCTATTCAATTGATGACTATTCTAGCAGACAAGTGATATAAGGTAGACAAGGAGAAGTTACAATACTGCCAAAAAGAGGTTTTATAGATAGGGCAGCTGATTTCACATGAATGAAAGAATGGGACACCTGAAAGAGCTGGGGCAATTATGAAAACCTCAATGCCAAACACAGTGAAACAGATGCAACAGTTTTTGAGGTTATGCAACTATGTTAGAGCCTGGATGTTTGATTACAGTACATACACAAAACCCCTTTTGCAATCTTTAAAGAAAGCACAAGTGGATAAAGAAAAGATAGAATGGACTGAAGAAATGGAGGAAGGGTTTGAGGAGCTGAAAAAAGCTATTTGTACATCCCCTGTTTTAGGAAATCCCAATTATGGTGAGAAATTATTTGTTTTTGCACACAAATGGGACAGTCATGGCAGCAGTGCTACATTGAGGTATATGTTTTTAGTGTATTACAGTGGGATTTTAGACCCAGTTATGAGAGGACACTTTCCTTGCGAAAAGTCTTTGGCTGCTGCCACATTCGCAATGGAGAAGTCTACAAGTATTGTGATGGGCTGCTTTTTGACTCTCTTCATGGAGCATGCTCTGTTTGCCATTTTAGAGAAACCCAAAGGCACATTGACATCCCAAAGATTTTCAGCTTATGAGTTAATGATTTCGAACCCGACGATTAAGAATTTAAGATGTAAAATAGTGAATCCTGCCTCGTTATAGGTGAGCCAATAGAAGAAGGTGATCATGTGCATGACTCTGCAAATTATGTTGAATTTTATGATGATATACCCAGAGTGAAGCAGAATGCCCTGGCAGGGGGGAAATCCTCTTTATTAATGGTTCTTCGAAAACTGATCAGACTAGTGGGGAAAGGTATTCAGGTGCAGTGGTAGTAAGACACAGATTAAATGGAGAATTTGAAGTTGTAGCAAGTGCAAGTCTACCGTCTCACTTTTCAGCGAAAGCCGCAGAATTAGTAGTGCTTATTGTCACGCTCGAGAACCACGAAGCGCGGGAAGTGATGGTATACAGTGACTCCGCCTGCATGACGTCAACCTTACACACAGGATTAGCATGTTGGAAAAGGAGGTCGTACCTCCATGCGGACGGCACTCCAGTTCAGCACGCATCCTTATTGGACAAGTTTATTAAGGCAATACAACTACCAGCCGTAGCGATCATTAAATGCGCAGCAAATACTAACCAAACAGATTTTTTCTCTCGCAGGAATGAAGCCGCAGACGAAGAAGCCAAAATAGTTGCATATTCACCAGATATTTCAAGTTTTCATACTGAGAGTATTAAAGAAAAGGTAGTCACCACTATGTTAGTGCAAGAAGAGTTTAATAAATTATCGATAACCCAACTAATGGAGATTCAAGGGAGTGTACCACATTAAGAGCAGGAGTTGTGGAAAAGAAGGGGGGTGTTCTTTATCCCCCACAGAAGCATTATGGCAACAAGACAGCACTGGAAAGCCGGTGATGCCAGTAGCATTATTAAAGGTTGCGCTTGAACAGCTGCATTACCCCGCGCATGTAACCAGGGAGAGTCTTGCTGCTACATTTGCAGAAGACTGGTTCATTCCGAAATTGCTGGAGCTTGTGGCACTATTTATGGAAAACTGCATTGGTTCTCAAAGGTTAACTGGGGGGCATACAATGAGAATAATTAGAGGGGTAATACCTTGACCAAATGGTCTGTTTCAGCATTACATATCGACTGTGTTGATATGCTGCAAGTATGTAATGGATATAGATATCTATATGTGGTGGTTCGAGGCAGGTCCATGTACACACCCTGATGCCACTTGTGCAGCAACATATTTAGTGCACAAAGTCTTTCTGAGACGGAGTGTGTGTGAAGTGCTGAGATCTGACAATGGGCCACATTGTGTTAATTAACTATTTGAAAAAATAGGGTTTCTATTGAACATTAAACACAGTTTTCTTAAGCTTATCACCCGCAAGCCAATGGAATATGTGAGAGACTCAACAGCCTCCTTAAAGTAAGGATTATCAAGATTAAGTTGACTTTGAAGAATGGATGGTTATATTGCCTACCCCCAGCTTTATATGTCCTTCGGAATCAGCTAGGATCAGACCATCACCTCACCCCTCATGAGCTAGTGACAGGGCAGTGAATGAGAATGCCTCTTATATCTCCATCTAGGAGTAGAAGTGATGCCCAGAGTGTAGCTAAAACTTTAGGTGATGAATTGCATGACTAGTTGACATGTATGACCACCATCATCTCTCTCATTTCAGATCGAAGTCAAGAGCAAGGGGGGTTGGTCTCAGAACACAGATGAAGACAATTCAAAAACCAACCCAGCTCAACTGCTATCGGCACCCAAGGTATATGTTGGAGACATAGTACTATCAAAAACATTACTAGAAAGTGGCATGACCCACGATTCAATGGTCCCTTTTGCATTGAGAATATAACCGCTTCAGCTATAAATGTACAAGAATGACAAGCTTGGTATCATTTAGGAGATGTAAAGACCTATAAAGGTGAGGACCTGCCCTCCCACCATTGCTGATCCAAAAGCAAGACAAGAAGAAGAATTTCAGTGTTTGCAGACTCGATCGATGATGAAGAAGAAGGATGATGAAGCAACTACCAGTGGATGATACAGATTTATCTTGAACTGAAATTCAAAAGGACACTCCTTATAGATATTTTAGCAGGAATGCAAGGACTCGCAGAGAATTTCAGGAATTTTGAAATTAATCTTTAGAAACACATTGAAGCATCAAAGGTATGCCTAAACGTCAGTTCTTGTTCAGAAATTAGAAACAAGATCAGTATCCAGTTTAATTTTGTGATGACTACCTGTTCTAAGCAGTTAAGCATATGGTACTAACTGACAGTGATGTCCATCGACTTGTGCTTGCTGTTTTTGTGTTTATACTTCAGGCGTATCCTGGGCCTGTCAGAAGAGACGTTTATATTCACACTTTTTTACAGGATCTTAAAAATGGCCCAGTGATAAGAAGGCTCCTCATCGCAACTATTGAGCAAATTTTACATCTAGTGAAGCCAGAATATGTGCAAGAGTTGCACAGAGTGAACAATTGATGTTTGAAGTAATGGGACAAACATGCCAAACTACTGTCATGGGTAGAATATTAATCAGGTCCAATGATTGTGGTCCCATTGGCGAATGCAACATTGTGCTTCCAAAGAGAAGGAAAGAAGCATGTGGGAGATGGCAAAGGATGCAAAACTACAGTTGAAGTTTCCAGGATGGGAGCAGGGACAGCCATCCTGATGGATCGATTTTGGGTTTGTTGGACTAGGGCCTACGTGAAACTGCCCAAGGATTGTGGAGGAACGTGCTCCTTGGTGCTCATCCATGTTCCAGCATTAGTGATTCCTCTGAGTGACCTGAACATTGGAGAGTTTCCAAAGTAGATGTCCATTTGAGAAAAAGAAGATTGCTTGAATTTCTCTATCGAACAATCGATAAAGCATTTGGCTGCATTCTGTATGAACACAGTTTGTTCAGCAAGACTGCTTCAATATTTACGACTATATTCATTCCTGGGATCCAGACGATGGCAAATGCAAAGTGGTTGCAGATTACGAGATGGGAGATTCTGCAGACAATTAACACCACCATAAAGGGATTCAATGCTATCAATTAAGAGCTGAGGGCCATACGACTAATGACCCTCCAGAACATAATTGTTCTTGACATGATTACAGTGATAGATAAAGAAGTTTGCGCCAAAATTGGGCCATCATGTTGCACATTTACACCTTCTCATGGATTCTGCAGTGGATGCCAAACCTCTTTGAGTTTCATGGAGCAATATTGGTGATGGTGATGTTTGGACTGTATGTAATCAGGATAGTAATCGCCCAATGTAAGAAGACGGCAAAGAAAGCAGTACAAATGAAGATCATGATCAATGATCGATGTCGAATACGGGTTTGGACCCAAGGAATTGACTGATGAAAATGTTAGAAAATACATAGAGGCCAGCATCGTAGCACCTGAAGGAACAAAGTTCCTGTATCCAAAGAATCATGAGATGTACGTGGGATGATGGGTCTATTGTAATCCGAATGGACAGTGCAACTTCATGACCTGGAGGTTAGATGAGCATGTAAAATCAGCCGGCACCCTGAGTGGGGTGATGAAGATATGGACTCCAAAGAAGCACTTCTTCAAGAGAAAATATGAAGATGTGGAGACAATTGAGGAGGTGGTCGAGGACTGGAGAAGAGGGGGAATGTAGAGTAGCAGTTACATGCCTCTGCAGGAAATCTCGCCCTCTACCTCCTGTATGTTGGAAGCCTGAGATTGTGCCATGCTTTACAACAGCTGTTGTGACCATACCACAGCGAATATTCAGAAGAAGATACTCACTGAGAAAACCCTATCAAATGTATCCCAGAAGAGAAGACTATCTGCGGGAGGAACTCCCTGAAAGAATATGAAAAAGAGTGGAAGAGAAGCCAGTGACATCATAAAAGACGAGCGTGACACCCTGAGGGTACTGGCTGAAGAGAATGGATGGATCTTTTCAAAACTGATGACCAAGTTAAGAATAGAGTAAAATTTCATATGCGAAAAAAAGATTGCATGTGTGTGAAGCCATTCGATAACTGTACAGATGCTGAAACGCAAGTAGAGCAAGTGATCATAGTAGCTGCCTATATGTAGTGAATAAACGGCAGGCAAAGCGCCATTGTATAGAAACTGGACATCAGGGTCATGAATTTAGTCTGTCTGGCCTGGTGTCAAAGCTGAAGCAAGCCAAGGTCGGTTATCTATTCTTGAAGGCAGTGAACGTGAGAAGCTGAATTATCCCTTGTTAAGGTGCAAAGAAAGAACACCAAGTGTGCCAAGTTGTGTTCTTTTAAGACATTTAAATGTTGCAAAATGGGCCAATAGAGTTGAGCATGGAGTCCTAGAACAACGATAGTGAAAGCCTGTACTCTCATATATTGTCACGATCCATGCCCCTGACCCCCTCAGGTATAACAGCTCCCTGGCAGCAGTGGGGCTAAAGCCCTTCACACTGGCCCCAAGGGCCTTAAAACTCCATCGGAAACATACATGGAGTCAATCCTTGTGCCTTTGGCGCCAGGCTCATTATCAGGAATAAAGTAATACCAGTTTTGGACCTTAATCCAACATGGAGACCTATTACACAGCTCAGTTCTTTAGAACCAAGTCATGCGGTCTAGTGTTTTGGGTGTGGCTGGGCCTGGAACTACTTGGCCTGGAACTACTTTACCTGGGCTATTTAAACCACACCCAAACAGCAGAACACGCTTCGCGTTATTCTGCACTCTTGCAGCGTGACACTCACTGTGTCCAGCTCCTGCTCATCTGCTTCTCCGCCGGCCCGATCCTGAAGCCCTGGAGCCGGATTCCATTAATAACCTGGAAGAACAAGAACAGCATTAGCGAGCAAGAACACTTACCTGTGAAGTAACCAGCCTTGAATCCATCCTGCGCTTCGTTTACCTCACACATCTCCGGAGTTCGCCGCAACCTGCAAAGGTAAAGAAACAAGGACAGCATTAATAACAATTCTTACCTGGGCAAGCAGCGAGTCCTGACCGCACCATGCGCATCTCTTACCTCGCCCATCTCCGGGTTTCACCGCAACCTGCAAGGGAGAAGGAGCAAGGTCAGCATTAACAAAGCACTTACCTGGGCAAGCAGCGCTTTGATCGCTCATCACTCCGGAACATCACTGCAACCTGTACAAAGAAGAGAAGAGAACACAGGTTAGCAATGAACACCAATAAACAGCGCAGCAATCCACGCATCAATAACTCACTGTGGTCTTCGCAATCGGCGCGGCAACTTCGAGATTGCAACCATCCCTGTGAAAACAAAAGAGACATTGTTAGAGAACAGCGTAGTGGAGCAAGACGCCGAGAAGACAGAGAAAACAGAGGGAAAGAAAGAGACAGAATAAAGACGGAAAAGACATTATAACTCACCTGGAAGACAGCAAGCAGAGTCGGAGTCACAATGGTCTGGACCCGACATAAGGGCACACGGACCAGTGAAGCAACTAGGTCCACGGAACGCCCGCACCAACCATGCGCCCCTGCACAGAGGCGAAGGACAAAGAGTTCAACGCACAAAAACCTAAGGTGAGCAATAACCCCAAGGGAGGGGATTTAGAACAGAGGGAGGTGGGAGTCCACCCATCATAGAACCAGTATCTTAACCCTCCATTCTCCTGTTATAGGCACTACCCAACATCTGGCACATAACCAAGCAGAGAGGGGTACGGGATAGCGCTTAGACCTCCATCCAGTATTGCGTGGCACCCCTGTGGATACCAGGTGAGCGTAACATATATTCACAGAGACAAGAATACTTTGTAAGGCCAAGTTCAAAGACAATCTGCATGGCAGAAGGCATGGGTGATGAGAGATTATGGTCTAATTGGGTTGGGAGGTAAAGTCAAGTCCACCTCCACCTCCTGCCACCTGGGCCTGAGCTAATGTGCTGCTAAGTGTACCGAATGTTCCAGACATGGCACAAGTATGCCAACCAATTATAGAGGGCCGTATAACGAAGGGCATTATGGTTTGACAACCAATGATATACTGTGTACTTAATAGTGTTGATGATGACATGTTTTCAGCGATCGGCATGAGATGTCCACCTGACAGTAGATAACCAATCACAATCCCACCTCTTATACAAAGTATACTTAGATGTTCCTCTTGAACGTATCACAACCCCTCATAGGTTTTTTTATTTACCACATAGAATAACGTCATGTCTGATGTATTTTTTGTTTATAAGGTTGTTTTTATGAGAAATTCACTGTGAGCTCGAGTGAACATCTGTTGATGTCCGTTGTAACTCCCTGTTTTAGATAATTGTTAATAAAACAGCAACCTTTGCCATCTTCCTGTGTTGGTTTGATTATTTGGTGCCATAGTTATTCGGCATCCCCTTCCATTGCATGCACTATACCCAAAGGGACATATGCTCAGCATTGTAGGGGGTGTGCAAGAGAAGGAGATTAGTCTCTGGAAGGGAAAGCACCTTGAATATGCCCGCAGCATACAAGGCTCACAGAGGGAGAACAAATCCCTTCAGCATGAGGTGCAGCAAACAAAAGATCGGTTGGTAGCTCAGAGTAGGGTGCTTGAGATCAAGCCATAGTGTCAGAATTGAAATGTCAACTCTCTGAGTACTAGAAGGAAATCTGGACAGAGACAGGCAAGAATGACAAATTAAATGAAGAAATTAGGAATAGCCAACAGGCTCTGAGGCACCCTGACCAATCAGGATATGTGACATGGCCCACTGATCAAGGTGAGGTGCCCCTCACATCAGGGGCCCCAGGCCAGTCCCAGGTGCAAATGGGAACTGACCTCATGCCTGCCACTGATAATACCAGGGGAACATGAGGCAGTTCGACTTACACAGGTTTAGCCCAACTGATCCAGAAGGCCGGTCCTTGTCTGATCCTGATGAGTATTCACCTCTGCCAAACAGAAGGAAAGGGCGAATCTGTGTGTCCTTGGAGACTAAAAGGAATACTATAAATATTTCAGACCATGAAAACTCCTACGATGAGAAAGTCAGGCACTTAGATTGGCTGAAGAGGATAATACAAAGAGACCATCTTGCCTACTTTGTTGAAGGAGAAAAGTCAGACCCTCATCACAGGAAGGGCATTCTAAAAACCTCTGTAAATTCAGGGGACGGGGGAATTCCCCAGAATCCCTGAAAGGAGGGAGGATGAAACAGTATTGCATCTTGTGCCAAAAAGTGACTATAGTGGAAATGACCCTGAGAATTCACGGCAGCACAGGCAAGAGGAGTCCAGACCCTGTGGTTCTGTGAGATATTCCCAGTTTCTTCGAGATAGGGAGTGCCTAAAAGACAGGGAAGGGGATATCAGTGGCAGTTATTTTTATTTATTTATTTATTTATTTATTTATTTATTTATTTATGCAATGTATTTTGCATCTGAATGGCGCTCATATATCAAGTATTTGTGTTTCAAAGCGCCCTCAGGGCAAAGGAGAGGGAACAGTGGAGCAAAAGGCAAATAAAATAACACTGGTGAAACAAAGGCAGAGGCGGTGCTTGTGAGCATTCAGAACATGCAAGTGCAGAGAGAAAGAAGTGACAAGGGAGGGGGTAAGTGCTAGAGGTTCCACAGAGAAGAAAGTGCCAGAGAGTTAATTGCAGGCACCAGGTAAGTGCCTGGGAGAGATCACTTGGTAAGGAGTGCCCACCTGCAGACACTTTAAGTGCAGGCACGTGGGACAATACAAGCCAGTGGGTGCCCAAAGGCAAGTGCTGGGAGAGGGTGGAAACTGGAGCCAATTGGAAGGAAGGCAAGGACCCTGAAGAACACATAAGTGCCCAGGCCACCAATCTCAGCGACTGATGGTGGTGGGGGAGGTGAAGAGGAAAGTCTTGAGAAGCTTCCTGAATTTGAGGAGATCCGGCTCAAGGCAGACAGGAATGGGGAGGCTGTTCCAGAGGAGGGAGCGAGCCGACAAGAGAGATCGGCCATCAGCTCTCTGCTTAAAGAAGCGCTTGACACACAGAGAATTGGAGCGGGAAGAATGTAAATATCTGGAGGGAGAGTATCTGGTCAGAGCAAGTTGTAGATTGCATGGTCCCCAGCCCCAGACAGCCGCATGGATGATGTAGAGGGATTGGAATTTGATCCTTGTAGCAATCGGGAGCCAGTGGAGAGATGTTAGGGTAGAGAGATATGCTCCCTGGGCTTGAGGCCAAGGATAATTCTTGCAGCCCTATTCTGGATAAACTGCAGGGGGCGGAGAGAGGAGAGGGTAGATTAAGGAAGAGGGTGTTGCAGTAGTCCAGCCTAGAGAGTAGCAGGGCTCTAGAGACATTGATCTTCTGTGGAAAAGTGAGGAAAGGAAGGATACCTTATAGGAAGAAGTTGAGTTGAAAGTGGGCCTTCTTGGCAAGGTCCAGGATATGAGGGAGGAAAAAGAGAGAAGGTTCGAAGATGACTCCAAGGTTTCTGACTTCAGATGAAGGAGAAGTGGTAGAACCCATAGAGGTGGCCAGAGTGAAGGGAGAAAAGAGGGAGCAGGAGTCCCAATAGGAAGGATCGCAGTTCTGATGGCATTGAGGCAGATATCATTGGAGGCACAACAGGACTGCGTAGCAGATAGGCAGTCAGGAATGGTAGAGGAAGTAGGGAGAGGATCAGAGGGAAGTTTGAAAAAAAGTAGGGTGTCATCTGCATAACACTGGAAGTGAGGGGAGAAAGTGTAAATGAGTTTAGCAAGTGGGGCAAGATAGACGTTAAAGAGCCAGGGAGAACATTTAGAGCCCTGGGGAACTCCACAGGGTGAGGAAAAAGTGCCCAGGATAACCTGGGAGGGACGGTCAGTGAGGAAGGAGGACATCCAGTCCAGTGCTTGGTCCAAAATACCAAGGGTATCATGGAGCCGTTTTATGAGGATGGAGTGATTGACCATGTCAAATGCAGAGGAGAGATCAAGTTGAATGAGAACAGCAGGTGAGTTAGAATCAAGATATGCGAACAGTTCTTCACGGTTGTTCAAGTGAACAGTTTCCATGCCTCTGACTGCTCAGAATCCAGATTGATGGTTGAGTAGGCAACCAACAAGCTCAGTATGCTGGGTCAGTTAGGGGAAGACCAGCTTCTCCAGACATTTCCAAAGGTAGGGAGAGATAGAGATGGGGCGATAGATAACCAGGCATGAGGGTTCGGTGGAAGGCCTTTTTAGGAGGGGGCACACAAGGGAGTGCTTGAAGGAAAATGAGAAACACCTGTTAGCAAGAGAGTGATTGAAGAAATCAGCAAGTGCAGTGGCAAAGGAGCCTATGTTGTCCTTAATAGTTCTAGAAGAACAGGGGAAGGCCTGTTTGGAGGAGACCTTCATAGAGCAGGCAACTCTAGTGAACTCATCTGATGTGATAGGGGAGAAGGAGGAGAGAATGGCTGAGGGAAGATGAGAGGCCGGTATTGGCAGGGTGACTGGCGGAGGGGCGGAAGAAAGAGTATTCATGATGTCCTGAGTTTTTGCAGTGAAGTGGGTGACCAGGGCCTGGGAGGGAAGAGGTGAGGTGGAGACTGCAGAAGGATTGGCTAGTTCCTTGCAGATTTGTAAGAGTTCAGCTGTGTTGTTCGATGCTCCAGAGACACAAGCCTGGATTTGGGCCCTCTTCTTGGATGTAGAGATGATATTGCCTTTTGAGAAGGCGACATGCCTGTTTGCCAGAAGATGAGCTCGAGGTCTGCCACATCCGTTTTCCATCTCTGTACTTGCTTTTCAAGGCAGCAAGATCAGAATCGTACCAAGTGTTATGCTTGGTGGCATGCTTCAGGCAGATCCTCATGATTGGGGCAAGAATGTCAACAGTGTTAGTAATGGCGAGATGAAGGTTGCTGAGAGCAGAGTCCGAGGAAGAGTCTGCAGTGGGAGGAGAAGGGGGAATAAAGTTGGATGCAAAGGCAGCAACTGAAACTCATTTCATATGGCAGATATCCGTGAACGAGGTTGGAAGAGCTGGTCAGAGTTGGTCATTGGGCTGAGAGCACCCAGGTGAGAGGAGGGAGTGGTCTGACCAGCAGCGCGGGGTGGCGAGTGGGGCAGAGAGCAGAAGATCAGTGTGGGTGAAGGCATCAAGGGTGTGTTTAACTGAGTGGGTAGGACAATAGGGGAGAATGGAGAGGGAGAGCGAAGTGCAGAGGTCATGGAAGACGGTGGATGCTGTGATTGAGGTGTCAAGGTGGATGCTGAAGTCCCACAAGAGGAGGAGTTTAGAGGTAGATGTCAGGAGAAAGGAGGAGAAATCAGCCCATCCTGAGGGCAATGGTCAGGGAGGAATTAGGAGAGATGACCAGCTTGCAGACCAGGCTCTCGAAGGAGGAGTATGTCTGGGTGGGTATGAAGGAAGAAGTTACCCACTCAGGGAAGATCAAGGAAACCCCACCGCACCATGGTTAGGGGGAAGCTTAGAGATGATCTTGTAGCCATCAGAGAGAAGGGAGTCAAAAGCAGTGATTGAGCTGGCTTTGAGCCAGCTAAGAGCGAGGATATTGAGGTCAAGGTCTTCGAGAAGGAGGCATATGTCAGGAGAGTGTTTAATAGCAAAACAAGCATTAAGCCTGGCAAGATTATGGAGGTCTCTGCCTTTAAAGGTTTTCCGAGAAGGGTTACAGGGGCATGGTACACCTGTCAGAGGAGAAGGAGGAGGAGGGACAGAGAGTGAGGAATAAGGAGTAGCAGGTATAGGAAGGAAGTTGATGAGGGACAGCAGGCACTGGTCAAATAGGAGGAGATTGGGTTGAGGACCCTGAGCTATGATAATACCATTGTGAGCGACATTAATGATACACATGGATGATGAGAAACCCGCCAAGAATACTTCTCATACAGTGCCACCATTAATGGGTGAGGATGAGTAAGAAGAGAGAGTAGAGATCAGATGAGGGGTCCAGGGATCTGGAGTGGGAACAGAAAAGAAAATATCAGTGACAATCTGTCTGGAAGTTGTGCTGATGTAGGTGTCTGCCATGGGTAGACCAGAGTTAGTGGCCAGGAAGTATTTTTTAATAATTTCTCTTCCAGACTTAATGTGAGAAGGAGGATAGGTGATACCATAGCAGTTAGAATAGGTAGGGGAGATGGTGAGTGTCATGGAGGTGGAGGAGAGTGAGGTTGGAGGATAGAGGGAGAGACTGCATGGCAGATCACAAACTCACCTGGCGGTCTAGCAGTCGAAAAAGGTGTAAGGCACACAGATTTATGGCACACCAAAATTCGGAATAGCCAGCGAGCACACAGGTGCACTAACACACTTGAGAACAAAATGCAGATGTAGAGTTGTAAAAACACACCCATGTTTGAAATTTCCAAAAAGCACACAAATGCAATGCAAAATGGGGGTGTAGATCTGTAGAAACACACCTATGTTCAACATTTCCAAAAAGCACACAAATGCAATGCAACATGGGAGTGTAGACCTGTAGAAACATACCTAAGTTAGAAATTTTCAAAAAGCACACAAATGCAAAGCAGAATGGGGGTGTGGAGATGCAGAAATACACCTAAGTTTGAAATTTCCCAAAAGCACAGAAATGCAGTAAAAAAAAAAGGGGCGTAGAAGGCATAGGAAAACAGCAGAATTTGACTTAACGCACTGCTAGGTTCAACATTTGTACAAGCACAGAGTGTGAAGGTTATAAAGCACTGCTAGGATGATGCAATGTCACAGCAAGGAATGGGTGGATTACATAACTTATAGGAACTCTTGAAATGGGAGAAAAGATCCAGGTGAGGGTCGAGTTTGTGTTGTAGCTGGCTGTATGCTGGGGAACAGTTCCAGGAAGCTGAGAGGTGGTCGTCAATATGAAGTGGTTTGGAGGAGGAGATGGGTGGCCCTCTGGGCCCTTCCAGGGCCCAGTCAGGCACATACAGGGGCTTTAGTTGTGGGACTTAGGAAGGGGCCGGCATCCGGCTCCAACGAATGACCAAAGAAGAATGAAGAACAGCCCCGGGTGGCGGGTCACAGTGCAATAGGACGCGGTTGCTTGTAGTTGAACCAGGTTCGGCCATTTTAAAGAGGCCACAAGGAGGCCAATTGCAGCAGGGAGCAGGTGGGCAAAATGAATCCATTTTAAGCACAAATGTCACAAAGTTTTCCTGTGGTCCTTCCTAGCGAAGTGGCTTTAAATCAGAAAAAAAGCAAATATTTACTTTTTTTCAATGAGTGTACCACAACGGACCTACAATACCCAATAATATAGGGAAAATGCAGAGAAACCTGTGGGTTGAAGGAGACCAGCTGCGATATCAGGCAGGCGTGCAGGGAAAGGAGACCTTCCATTTCCGAGAGCCAGAGATGAGTCTGAAGGTGAATGGAATCAGGTACAGAAGAAGAAAAAGACAGGGAAACAGAGGAAATATTTTTGTGAAAGACCCAATAAGACAGATCAAGGCCGTAAAGAGCTTCCTAACCCCATACCACAAGAATTCCAAGTATTCAGTATGGGAGCATCTGGAACTTTATGAGCTGATGATGGCATCATTTCAGATTAGCAATTATGTGAATTACATTGCATTTGCAAAGTGGACATTCTCACCTGAGAACTCCAGTTTCTTTGCAGGACTGGGGCACCAGGATCATTACAATGGTCCACCTATAAGGCAGCCATTTTAAAACATTTCTCCTCACACAGAAACCCACAAGAGGCCCATAAAGCTGCATATAATTTGCAATGTGGGGAAGATCCGGTGCAGAGGGAACCTGTGCAGGAGCTTAAGCATACATTTTCCCAGACTGCCTGGCAAGTAAGTGGACACACATAGAAGGTAGTTTGTGACCACCTATTTCCATGCGCTCCCCAAATACATAATTGCTCAGCTGGTGCTTGACTTCCATGAACATAGGATACTGCAATAGGTAATTGAACTGGCCACCAGGATCTATGAGGTCCAGATGCCCACTGAGAATAAAAACACCCCCAAATGTTACAGACATATTTAGTCAGCTCACCTAATAATAGCCAGGTGATGACTGGCACGTCAGCGTGCATGTTCTTTTAGTTGGCGTATTCTTCATGGGGCCAACACTAATTCATGCCTATAAATGAGAAATGGAATGGACAAATGCAAGAGCCCAAACTATTGGTTTTGCCAAGGCTTGTTAATGCTTCCAACCAGCTGCTTTTCAGGCTTGACTTACAGCTCACACATCCCGTATCCTGCTTCTCTGCCCTGGTTATATTGCACTGCTCCTCAACAGTGTTGTTCCTATTATATCATATCTGCGCACTTCTCTTATAGTTCTACTATTTAATTGTCCACCCTACTTTTCACGTCCAATTATATGATTCTCTGCTTCCTCTGTCTGTTCCTCACCCTCTTTGTCCCCCTTTAGCCTTCAAAATTTTGGAGCGTTCTTCCAATCTGAATCCACTCAGCCCTGCTACTAGTACACTTGGTTGCCATCTTAGGTCTCACTTTCTCGCCTCTGTGATCCACCTTAAATTCTCATTTAGCTAATGCTTATTTTTGAATCTCCATTATTTGGATTATGCAGTTTGTTGAAATGTGCACAGCATTTGGCGGAAGGGAGTTCACGCAACCAATAAAATGTTTTTCCATTTGTAAAGTGGACGGAGACAGTGGGAGACAAGTGAGACAGTTGAGGGAAATAGAATGTGAGAGAGCACAAGAGGAAAGGAAAGTGAGGGAAGGGATTGGGAGCAGGGCTGTACCGAATAGCATATTTAGTATTCAGCCGAATACCGAATAGTTTTTTTAAGTATTCACCCGAAGCCGAATATGAAGCCGAATAGTTGCTTTATTTAATAAATCATGTTCCAAACTTCAAAAAACACCCTTATTAAAAAAACAAATAAAGCACCATTTTAAATGCATTCTATACTTTTATTTCTCTTCATTGTAATTTATGTAGCATCTTTATTTAAAGCATAAAAGCCAGAAATAAAGCAGATTTAATCAAAATGAAGGGACCAAATGTACCGAAGATTGTTGCATATTCAGTGCCAGTTAAAGTAGGAGCCTTCACAAATGCAAAAGGACTGCCTTTGTGAATCAGATGCATTGCATTCTCTATTCAGTTGCAAAGTCGATGCGGTCATGTTTAGATACTTCTTTGCAGCTCACAAAGAAAAGTATAAAATGGTTCATGTCGGCTCATGCAGGATACAAGTCAAGAGGAAATCTGAAATGCGCAAACTCCATCTCACAACTATTCACCTCCCCCAAACAAATGCTGCTCACTTTTCACTTATCCTAGCCACTCTTTCTCACCAATACACAAACATATGCAACTTATAATTCCTGATAAAATATCAGATAATGTTACACTTAGGACTAAAGTCCTTACAAAAAAGAAAAGGGGGACTATGACTTACGCAATGGGAAGTGACATGACAGGAACTGAAATTATCTATGCACATTTCTTTCAGTTAGTTTTTTCCAACTGAAAAAAGTGCACATTGCATATAAATTTGCCAAAATAAAAGATGCTCCTGTATTGCAGGCTAAGTATAAAAGATGAACACCTTTTTTGGCCGAGTCTGTAACAAAACATGCTTTAAAGAGCAGATTATAATAAGAGATATTTTTCAGGTGCGTGATAGCAATTTGTCTGGTCTAATTCTATTCAGTTTTGTAAACTGAAGTCTATATTTGCCTTTCTGATTTCATGTTCCATTGTATTCAAATGCGAATGTCAAAGTATTCAGCAAGAGCCGAATTGCAAGAAACTATTCGGCCGGGGGCGAATAGCTTTTTTTCAGCTGGCATTCGAAGGAATGCTGACTCGAAGCCGAAGTTATGTAAACCCCTAATTGAGAGAGGGAGTAAGAGAAGGGGGAGACAAAGGACAGAGAGCATGCTGGAAGGGACAGAGAGAGACATACAGCTAGAGAGTCAGAGAGAGGGAGAAACAATGGGAGAAATTGAGAGAGGGTGCCAGAAGGGACAGGGCGACTGGGAGAGACATATAGAGAGAAAGAAAGAGTGCGAGAGAGAGAGAGGAGAGGGAGTGAGAGAGAAAAACGATGGAAGAAAGGGAGATGGGGTTGGAGAGAGATGGAGAGAGGGAGAGAGCAAGAGAGCAAGAGAGGGGGAGGCAAATATATAGAGAACAGTCTAGTTGAGGGTTACAATGTAAGAGAGTGCTGTGATAGAGAGATGGAAAGAAAGTTTGAGAGTGTGAAAGGAAGATAGAAATAGGCAGAGAGTGAAGGGAGAAAAGTGTAGAGTAAAAAGATAGCAAGAAAAGTAAAGAAGCAGATTGAAAAAGGAGAGAGCGATGGAAGGAGATAAAACAGAGAAAGGGTAGATCCATGGAGAGAAAAAGAGGGCTGAAAGAAGATTGACTAGAGAAAGAGCAAGCTAGAGAAAGAGAGAGGTTTACCTATTATATACTCAATTATAAGAATGTGTATATCTTTCAGCAGCTCTGCAGCAACTCCTTTAAAAAAAACAATCGTACAACTTGCATTGTCCCATGTATGATTAGTCACGCGCAGCAAAGAAGACGTATTTGTTGTGGGTTGAATTATTTACCCACTTTACTGTATATTACCAATCACTCACCAGGACAGTGTTTCCGTACCTTGCTCTGTCTCCATAGTGACCAAACCTCTGCAACAAAATTCTTGGCAGAGTTCCTGCCAGGAAGCTGTGGTGGGCTGATAGGGTGCACTGACAGGAGGAAGCATTAAATCACTGGTCCTGGCTACAAACAATCGAATTGCTATATCCCTGAACATTCCACTAATTAACTAGCAGCTGCCACAATAGCCGCATCTGCTGGGAGGGCGTTGGGTTAATGGCAGTGGGTCTGCGGTAAAGGCACGTTAGTTAAAGTGAATTCTTGCTTTTAGTGTTCTAACCTTGCCAACAGCATTTTTTTTGCAGGCAACTTCTGAGCAAAGCTAGGGACACATAAATCTGCTTTATTGGAAAGCTTTCGCTGACAGAAATCAAACACTGACCGTTGTAAAATAGTTCCACTGCTTTTGGAACGAGTATGAAATCAGTGCTCTTTTAATGTCACAGGCCTTCGCTCTTTTATAGAAAAAACAATAAGCTTTACTTTTCTTATACAGATACCAGCAAAAATGGACCCCGGACATTAGGAGCAATCTAGAACATTCTATCATCAGTGCTGCCACATGTATAGGAGCCAGAGAACTAATTTTCCCACATCCCAATTGCATCCGAGTAATCCTGTCAGAAATGCAAAAATCAATTAAACGTAATTGTAGATTGATAAAAATTGAAAGATCGTGCAGAGGGAGCAATGACTATGGGACTGAGGTGGTAGTGTGTGTTGCATTATCCTGCCCCACACGTACTGTTACTGTCTTGATTCTGGCAGGAGGGAGACCTGGAAACAGCTGCCGCCATGTAGCCTCGTTCCATTCTGGCTTTGCCTTGTTGGGCGTGTCTTCGGCATTGGTCCCACAGGAAAAGAGGAGGAGAGTAGAGGAGAGGAAATCTTGGCAGCAGCACTGTGAGCCGGACTCTGGCATGTCCTCACCGCAGTCCGTTAACAAGCTGAAATGCATGCAACATCGACACTGTCAAAACAACTCTATCCTTCCTCTTCCTGTGAGTAGAAATGTGCTAGTCTCTCGAATGCCAGACAACACCTCTGGACTGAACCCAGATATATGCAGATTCGCCCAGGTTTGAGAGCCTCCAATGGAGGAAAAAGCACAATGCAAAAAAGCTATTACTCAGAGATTTATCTGGTTCAGCCTCCGGGACTATTGCACCAGATACCAAATGAACAAAAACAATACAACCTTGGATGAGAAGGACAGGAATGTCACGTTGACGTCTCCATAGTTACAAGGGGGGTGGGAATTCAGGGAAAGAGAGTGCGTAAGGGAATGGTAAGTGACGGGTGGAGGGAGGAGGGGCAAGGGGCAGCGTTATTTGGGAATCGAATAAAGAAGACGTGTGCTGCAACCCTCTGTCTCCATCTCTTATTTAATGCACCACGCGCACCCACGCAGGCCTACCCCACGCTCTGACACATGCAACGAGGCGGGCGGCCTCTGCGAGTCACCTCTGACAGGAGGAAGCAGCAGAGCAGCGGGGTGTCCGCTCGCGTGTGGTGCAGGAGTGCCGAGCGGAATCAACGTTCATCTTCCCACATAGCGGAAAGGTGTTCCGGGCGGTGGCGGTGGAACGTTCGAGTCATTTCCTCCCTGGGCCGCGGCGGTGATAAGAATTAGGGCACGGCGAAGTAGCCGACACCCAGCACACAGTGTGGAGGTTATGCATGTGACGTTAGAGGGGAAGGGCCCTTCACTGAGGAAGAGCTCCAAGAGGGAGGCTTCTGACAACATCAACTTTTCTACAGATGGTGCTTGTGCCCAAAAAGGGCGGCCATCCCTGGCTCCAAGAGGCAGAGGGACACACCCTAAGGTTAAGAGGGCAAACGCTGAGGATGGCGGCCATCTCTGGGTGGGGACACAAGAAGGACGAGATCACCCAAAGATTAATCCAGAGTGATATCGGGTCAGGATAATGACCAAGGTGTGCAGGCACAAGGACAAGGTCAACAGGGGCAGGGCCCCCAAGTGGTGGATCAGGTTCCCTACAGGCTGCCTGACAGGCTTGCGGCAACGATGCCAGGAGCGTTCGACGTCACGGACTACAGCAGGAGACAAGGTCAGAGGAACTCTTCTGCTACAAGTGTGGGTTTCAGTATCCCCACGAAGGGACCTGTCCAGCCATCGGGCAGCGCTATGCCACAGGTGGCGAGGAAGGGCACTTTAAAGCAGTCTGCAGACTGTTCCAAGATAGAGGTAAGTAGCGGGCCAAGGAAACGTCATCCAGACCCAGAATAAGGGTCGTCCCTTCCCAGGGAACCACGCCGGCCCGTCTCCCCAAGGACCAACAAACCAAGCTCTCCCAGACTCCCATGAGAGGGATTCTGGGGAGGACAGACAAAGAAGGGAGAGAAGGGACTGAAGGAGGTATGTGATGCGCACAAGGCCCGAACGAAGATCAAGACGCCACGTGCGCTACCTAGTAGAGCAATCACCATCTGACTCTAACCCTAGCTCGTCGGGCAGCGACCAAAAGAAAAAGGCCTATGTTTCTGCCTTAGGCAATCCCACAGCACACAGCCCCACTCTGATCATCAAACTTAATGAGTAGCCCACAGAATTCCTCATTGACACCAGGGCCACGGTCAACGTCATCAGCGAAACCGTCTTCAATGAACTCCCCAAATCACCAAAACTGTGCCGTGCAGTGGTGGACATATATGCGTATGTTGCTAAAACACCCTTAAGTGCCTGGGACAATTTGAGGGCACCTGCCAGTACAAAGGACACGAAAAAAGAATACCCATCCATGTCCTAGCGACAGAAACAGACACAGTGTGTTCTAAGCTTCAGGGCAGCAGCCGATATGGGACTCATCCATATCCTGTACAACATCATGGTCCACAAATACATTGACCCGGTGGAGATGATCAAAGGAGGGAAATACGTACTGGCGGTGATGGATGAATACTCCCGATGCCCAGAAGCCCAGCCCATATCCTCGACGGCAGCCCATCATGTCATACCAATGCTTGACCGCATATTCTCCGCCTATGGCATCCCGCGAGTGCTCAAGACAGACAACGGGCCCCCAGTCAATGGGCATCAATTCACGCAATTTGCAAACTACCTCAGATTCTATCACCGGAAAATAACACTGTTGTGGACACAGACAAATGGAATGATAGAACACTTCATGGCCAACTTGAAGAGGGCCCTCCAAATCGCCAAGCTCACAGAGCAGCCCTAGGAGCAAGCACTCAACAAGTTGATGCGGGACTACTGGGGCACTCCCCACAGCACCACCGGGAAAACCCCGGCCAAGATCATGTCCGGGAGAGACATTCAAACGCGGATCCCACAGGCCCGTTCAGGTGGTCCACCCGAGGACCGCGACAGAGACATGAGAGAACGAGGTAAAACTGCCAAAGAGCGCATGGAGGAGTATGCCGATCAATGTCGAGGAGCCCGAGCACCACAGATCATAGTAGGTGACGTTGTCACTGTCAAACAACCCCAGACCCGCAAACATACCTCGATGTTCCAGGCAGAGCCCCTGCTAGATATGCAGAAGAAGGGATCCATGATCACGGCGCAGGGCTCGGGGGGGGGACTGTCACTCGGAACTCCTCGCATTTCAAAGGAATTCCCCAACTGGGCTCCCGTCGACTGAGTGTGCGCGTTGTCATTCCCATCGACTATGCCTCCGACGACCCCTATCAGGGCGACCAAGGAGAGACTGATGAGTCGGACCCTGAGGGTGTCCACGAGAATGGGCCGAGCGGAAGCCCTCCAGAACTTGCCATTACCCATCCTCAATGGGCTCGGAACAAGCCGCGCCGTTGGATTGAGGAGATGGATTGATAATCCACATCAGACATTCACCTGTTGTGAAGGACCTGGTACCTGTTTAAAAAGGGGGGAGATGTCACGTTGATGTCTCCATAGTTACAGGGGGTGGGAGTTCAGGGAAAGGGAAGTGCGTAAGGGAATGGGAAGTGATGGGTGGAGGGAGGCGGGGCAAGGGGCAGTGTTACTTGGGAATCGAATAAAGAAGACATATGCTGCAACCCTCTGTATCAATCTCTTATTTAATGTGCCACGCGCACCCGCGCAGGCCTACCCCATGCTCTGACAAGTAAGAACTGTATTGCAACTTGCTTCCTGACAGGATCCCTTTTGTACTTACTTGAACACTAAAAGAGCTCCTGGAAATAGTGAACAAATCTGCAAATTTAAGGACCTGCTGCACCCTTCCCCGCCTAGCATGTATGCCCTCACCTAACTTTCCAAAACTCGACACGTGACCCAGAACGATCCGGCCCTGATCGATGTGACAACCAGTTCACACCCATTTCCTCAAACTTGGCTCCAAAACTATCTTTCGATGTGTATCGACTGAATGCGCTCATGCCCGACCCTTCCCTCGCTCAGCATACCGCTATACTCTCTTCCCTTTCACTGCCTGCACCGAGGATGCGATAGCCACCTTACCACATGTATTTACGCTCCCGCTCCATCCTTGTATATCTCATCTCATGACTCCGATCATGCGGACCGCCGCATACCGCTGGTAACTCCAGTTCTGTATACCTTACATGCCATTGTTAATACAGTTTATACTGTATCTTGCTTGCCGATGAGAACTCAAATCATGTTGTACCTTGCTCACCATTGTTAACGCAGTCTATGCTGTATTCTGATTGCCCCGCAATTCGATGTAGTAGCCCCGCTCACGTCTAAAACTTTTGGTTAAATGAAGAGCTTACTGTTCTTCGACGTAACACAAGAGCGTTGGAGCACTTAGATAAAAAGACTCTGACCTCTGCCACTACTAACTCACTTTTGGTAGCCAACAAAACCTACAAATCAGCGGTCATAGCCCACAAAACTAATTCCTTGAATACTCATATAAACACTGTCTCATCCAACACCAAAGAACTTTTCTCTATACTTAGAGAACTGGAAGCCCCCATCCCCTCCACCATCCCCATTAACTCAAGCAAAGCCTGATGCACAACTATCCAGAATGCACTAGCTTCTAAAATCCTTTCACTACAAGAGAAAATGCAATTGAAAAGGAAACTACTGGCCGGTAAAAGTACGCCTGCCCTTGTGCTCTACCGCCAGCATGAAAAAACAGCCCCCCAATTTAAAATCACCACGGTCTCCCAAGACCAGGTCCTGAACACCATCTCTACGCTGAAACCCACCAATTGTTAAGGTGACAGCTTCCCTACTTGCCTAGTCAAACTTTGTGCCCCTACCTTAGAACCCATCATCACCAACTTCATTTATGTCTCCTTCATCACCAACTCTGTCCCCGCCAGTATCAAAGAAGCCTGGGTAACCCCACTTCTTAAGAAACATTCTCTGGACCCCACCACATTCACTAACTACCAACCCATTACTACGGTTTTGTCCCTGTTAAAAATATTCATCAAAATAGCCTATGCCCGAGTCTAACAGTATCTAGAAAGCAACCACTTGTTATGAGTCAGACAATCAGGCTTCTGGCCTAATTACAGCACAGAAACGGCCTTACTAGACCTCAAAAACCAGATGGACATCATAAAAGACTCTGGGAAATTGTGTATCCTCCTCTTACTCGACCTGTCTGCTGCATTTGATTTGGTGGACCGTGATAACCTATGCATTGCTCTTTCAGAAAACTTCACCTTCTCTACAGAAGCCACCTTATGGGTCAAGTCATTCCTATCGGAACGCACCTCGATCGTATCCATTGTCGATGAGGCTGCCGACCCTATCCCAGTACCCCCAGGGGTCCCTCAAGGTTCTTGCCTATCTCCCACCCGATATAATGCACATAACAAACTTCTATTTGCGGCACCCAAACCCATGGGAGTCATCTACAACAACTTTGCAGATGATACCCAGATCCATATCCCCATCACGGGAGACCATGAACAAGACACTAGCTCCATTAACAAGATCCATGCCATCATACAAAACTGGATGGACACTTAACAGTTTGTGTCTCGATGACAAAACTGAGATCCTCATTGTAGATCCATCCACCAGACTAAAAATTCTTCACACCGACTACTCGACCATTACCATTGATGGAACACCTATCCCAGTACTCAAACAGGTCTAGACACCAACCTCACAATGACTAAACACATCAGTGCCCTCTCATCCGCTACTGCCTACATGGCCTAACTCATCGCACTCAGCCACCAATTTCTTACAACACAAAATTGCCTCACCCTAGCTCGAGTCCTCATACTATTTAAACTTGATTATTGCAATATCCTCCTTCTAGGAACTACAAATACTAATCTGGCTATATTGCAACTGTTACAAAACAAAGCCTTACGGGCAGCCTTTGGATTAAAACGAAATGATCATATTTCTCACATTAGGAGAGAAGTACACGAGCTACCGATCCAAGCTAGAATCCTATTTAAGACACTTATCATCACACACAAATGTATCACCAATGATGCCCCCTCATACCTCCATAACTGTGTCACCCAAAAAAGGTCAACTAGATCCCTCTGATTGGGCTCCAGCACACACATATTTGTCCCAAGGCTCAAGAGCTCCAGGGCCGGGGGTGCCAGCGTGCCAGTAGCTGCACCTAAGATCTGGAACTCCCATCCTATGCACATTAGAAATGAGTCCTCCCACCAGCGCTTTAAGAGTCTTATCAAAACATGGCTCTTCAACAAATGTTAACCAGTAGTGCTTCCACTATGACATACTGAGCACACTGCTATCACTGCTTCATGAAATGCACTGCCTGTATTGTAACTATTGTGTATGCCTAACTGTGTTGCCTGCATTGTAACTAAGTCTGCAACTAATCCTGCCTGTATTGTAACTATTCCTTTAACCAGACAAGCACTTCTATGTAACGTATGTCCTGATACCTCTGGGTTTGGGCATGTAATAAATGCTACAAATAAATAAATAATAAATGGTGCCAGTGCAGATGTCAACGATCACTACAAACCCAATGCCATTCATCATAGTACTGCGTGCATGATTGCCTCGGCAAGACCTCTAGCAATGGTGCACAATCCCGCAAATTTACCCACCCACCAAAGACTCCCAGTAGGCCTTGGATGCAGAGGATTGCATTCATGATTGCATAGTACAAGACCAGGCTAGTTTCTCATTTGTACCAGAATACGATTATGTCATCAACTTTGCCATGGATTACGGTGAAATGATCGAAAATAAAATACATACTGCAAAATGACTGACATTTCTTTGGTCGAATTATTTTTAAATATTGCGGTGGGAGAACCCCTGCAACTCCCTCATTTCCCCTACCTTAACATAAACCCTTGCCCCACACGCCATCTATTTTTTACTAAAAATGTACAAAAATCCATAGTAAATTTGACCCAGAAAAATCTGTCATTTTGCAGTAGGCATCTGGGTGGACACTAAATTCTTCAGTGGTGTTTGAGAGCTAGTCCATCGTTGCATGGTTGTTGACCTTTCCTTTTTATCTGCCATATTTTATTAAATTTTTTCATTTCAAGGTTGATCACTGGGAGGATTCCCATTCCCATGCCATTATAGGCAAGGAGTCACCAGCTGGAAGGAAGTCGGGCTGTAAACCTTCACTCGCTGCTCTCTTTGTTCTCGGTTGGTCTCTGATGCGAGGAATTTGGAGCTAGATTAGACTCTGTTCCTGGGAGGTTTTTTTTGCCTACAACTTCAGGGACATCAATCCAGGTCACTCTAAATAACATCAGACAAGGGGAGGCGTGGGGGTTGCTAGTACCATCAGGAAATTGTGGAGTGGATCAGCCACTAGGACCAGACAAGCACAATGTCATGCTAAGTCCAAAAATACGCTTTAAATGTGATAACCCAGAAAACACTGATGCCCAGTTTCACATTATCCCCCAAATAACCACATAAATTCAATTTTCCCACAAGACAAATTTACCATGCCAGTTTTACTTTGCAGGTTGTGTGATATTTTCACACACACACACACACACACCCCCCCCCCCAGCAGCAGTGGCACAAAAAGAGTGCAATGCAAAAGCGACACCAACGGCCACTGCACAATCAGGCATGGTAAGATAACTCACGTTAGTAAGGTTACAGTGAGTGAGTAGAGTCGCTGTGAGGATAAATATCATGTATCATTTACTGGTTGCAAGCTGCCCGAAAAATGCACAAATAACATCCCTGGTTCAACATTCCATGTGCTTGTCTTCCTTGTATTCGGTAGCCCCCAGCATCAACTCTACTCACTTAAGCAACCTCAGAAGGATATCAGTGGCAGAGCCAGGGAGGAGCGGTGGGGCGAGGGGCCTTTTGCCACGCCTAGCTCCCCCTTGGTGCCCTATTATCCACCCCCCAGCACCAAAAGCCGCATCCGCTACTGAACGATATGTAACTCACCATGAATGCTTGTAATGTAACTGCCACTGCCAAAGCCCCACTGCCCTTTTTAAAACGCCAGTTGGCAAAATAAAGCAAATAGGCTTTAGGAAAGGAATGTCGACTATGTGAAATGGCCTAGAAATGTCTCACTTAAAAGGAAAAGTGTCCAAATGCCAAACAATTTCACATTCTTTGCTGTATGCAGCTATGATTGACTTTTCAAAAGTTTATGATATGGTGAGTCGTTCCTTACTTTGGTGAAAATTGAAAAAATTGGGGGAGTTCTTCCTCACTCCTTTCAATATTGAACTCTATCCACACTGACACCTCAATAACAATAAGGCTGGATTCTTGTGGTAATGTATCAGAAAATATCAAAATATCAATAGATCTTAGGCAGGGCTGCATTCTTGCGCCTTTCCCCTTCAATCTACATTTGGCAGACCTGAAGGAAACCATGTAAGAAGTGGGGTTGATTAGTCTGAAAATGTGAGAATTATGTGTTAATTGGCTGGCATATGCAGATGACGTTGTCCTTATCGATGCAACTCCAATTGAGGTCCAACGACTACTATATGCCCTGCGTGATTATGCAAGACTGACAGATTTAGCAATAAATCACAAGAAATGTATTATAATCCAGTTGCAGGGAATAAAATGAAATAATTTCACATGGACTATCAATGGCTTTGAAATTGAAGTAGTACAGGAGACCATATATTTGGGCTTTCATCTCTCCATGCAAATAAATAGAGAATTATTAAGTGAATCAATAGTAAGGTCGATCAACTACCATATCAAATGTAGAAAATTCTCTTTAAGTATTTTAAGTTCTCTATCAAACCATTACTGGAACATTATATTGGAAAAGTTATACCTAAGATAATGTATGGTTTGGAAATACATATCTCTTCATTGGAATTGTCATGGGAAATGTTTGAAGGTCTCATCTGGAAAAAGGTGCTTAACCTTCCCTCTTCAATACCCATTTCCCCTGTACTCTATGAACTGGGTATGCGCTCATTGCAATTCTGGTTTAAATGGAGAGTGGTAACTCTAGAGGGGAAAATCTGGTCATAAGACAACATGTCTCTTTTCAGTGATTTCTATAGGGATATGCTTGCCCATACCCAAAATATGTTGGGTGCATTAGAGAGGTATGTAGATGATATTTTGTATAAAGGTGATAAACAACAAGATGATATGATTACCAATCCTCTAGGGGTAAAACAAAGAATGAAGGAACTAGACTGGGTCCATACTATATCAAGGGTAAGGAGTTCAAAGGTACATTATACTTTCTCTGCCATAGATAAACCTCTAGGTACACTGCCCAAATATTTGGTGCAATTTCCTTGTTCTAAGATGACAGAACAGTTCCTGCGGTTCCGTCTTGATCTCCTCTATACTGGGGAAATCCTATATGCACGAGATAAAGAACGCAATCCATTGATGACTGTCTGTAGCTTTTGTATAGATCATGGAGTAATGAAAACACTAAGACATATCGTGATTGAATGTCTTAAGGACAATTACTTAAGAATGTCAGGAGGCGATATCTGAGCTGCTTTTTCTTACTTAGAGAAGAGGGTTCAACTGATGACACTTGGAATCGACTGAAGACTGGTAATTAATAATTTCTAACTGCTGAAGTTAGAAGAATGCTGGATGAATTAGATTTTATTATGGACATATGAATTGGTTGGTTTTAGAGGAATTGATTTGTTTTTAAAAAAGTCATTGTACATTTATTGTTCTTTCTTCTTATGTATTTGATGTGGATAAGCAAACGCTTTAATGTAATATTGTTGGGATTTGTATTCTACTGGTACTGTATATTTGAAATTGTTATTCTTTATATATGTGAAAGATCATTGTGTTGATCAAAAGACTAACAAAAAAAGAAAGCACAGGTTGTAAAAAGTATATGAACTTCAAAGAAGAGCAGTCTGTAAGAAATGTGTATTTAAAATTGGTCATTGGAATTTTCTTCTTTGATAACAGAGTGATAGTCGTCCTTTTTGTAGTGGAGCTAAAGAATCAATTCACCATTTTATTTTTAGAAAGGGAAAATCTCAAACAATGTTTGATTAATCATAATGCACGATTGGCTGAATCATTATGTGTGTCCACAAAATACTCAGATGTTGTTTTTGCAGTGTCAAAACTTTGGCATTATGCATAGAAAAGGAGGAAACATTACTTAAATTGGTGCAGTGACCACCCACGGACAGAATGTACTTATGCAATATGTAATGTTGTAGCACCTCATTAATGGATCTCTTAATGGCCGGTGCATTCTTATATCAAGAAACTCAAGGAGACTTGGCATGTGCTTTGTTCATACATTGGGGTGGATTTTATCTTAGATAAATGGAAAGCTCTTAGCGTTCTATAGATTAGATTACAGACATTGTACTATGTATTCATAAGGTATGTTAGGATTTTAAAATGCATGTTTTTGTAACTGATTTTTATGACATGCTGTGAAAATAAGATTTTATTAACATCACACATTTCTACCAGTCATGAACCCCCAAGAGTAATATCACCAGCATCATTGCTACTCATGTTATAGAAAAATGAATGGCTGCATCATGCCAATCAACATGTGGCTGACACCGTCCCAGACATTAAAGCTTTGTAGGCGTACATGTCTGCCATTGACTCTCCAAATTGTAATCTGAAATGTTTCAATGATACTCATTTTACAGACTTACGTACGATAAATAACTGGTCTGGGTATTCTGATGTGTGATTGTATTTGCCCACACCCAAAGAGCTGCAAATCTGCCCATTACATCTAACAATTACCCACTTCATCTGCACCTATCTTATTGACTTTACAAGTATGGAAGGTTGAGCCATTCCTACCCGGTTTAATCCTGTGATGTAAAGACTACACATGGATCTTTGCAGCAGGTTCACTAGCATCCTTCTTGAAGTGCAGCATGGAGGAGGTCAATCTGATTTGGGTTGGTGTATTGTTCCAGAGTGTCGGCACACAAGGGGTACTGTTCCAGAGTCCAAGCGCACAGCAGTAGGGACCTTGTTTCCTGACCTTTTCCTATTGTGTCTCATTGACTTCTGGAGATGGAGTGTTTTTATTCAAGTATGCAGGAAATATATTAGACATTTAGCTGGTGCAGGTTAGTGAAATATTGCAGTCCTGGCGCGGAAGGCAATGAAGTTCCTTGACATCAAGGGAAATATGATGTTATTTTCTTAGTCCTTCACTAAGTGGAGCTGTCGAATGGTGGACGCCTTTTTAGAGGCAGCAAGGCTGCCACAAGCATGCACGTGATGACAGCATTGCCACCATCCCGCAGGGAGAGGACTATTACTTGCACAACACTTTTGAAATCCAACTCTGGAATTAAGGTTTATTTTGCAGAGGTGGTGCCAGGCTGCTTGGGATTCATTATGAAGACTTGAAGGAGAGATCACAGTAAATGGTAAATGCAAGTATCAAAGTGCTAGGATGATTGAAACCCCTCTCGAGTCATTCTGAGAACCAGTTTTGGACCTGTGAGTACTTGGTACATTTGTC
This sequence comes from Ambystoma mexicanum, assembly GCF_040938575.1. NCBI lineage: Eukaryota > Metazoa > Chordata > Amphibia > Caudata > Ambystomatidae > Ambystoma > Ambystoma mexicanum. The sequence goes on along the minus strand of NC_090932.1, from coordinate 874,037,032 downwards.
AAGGAGGGTAGATGCAGTCTTAGTGATTACGTTCGTGGATATCACTGACACAGTTGACTCTGAAGTACAGTTTAGTGGTTTTGGAGTAGTGCTCGATCTGACGTTGAGGTTCCTTGGGACTTCGCCTTTTGGTTCTATGTACATGTTAAAGATGGCCAGCAACAGTGTCATTCTTTGTGATACTCGGCAGGTTAAAGCCGAGAGTTAGGATCTGCTGGGATATACCTGGGTGAGTTGGTGTCTGTCGGTAAGGAATGGGGTGAATCTTTGAAGGGATCTGTCAGTGAACAGCATGCATATTAAAAATGTGTTGAGAGGTTTGTGGTTGATGGTGCAAAAGGTGGTGAAGATATCCTGTAAGATCAGTAAGCAGAGGTCGATCTTGTCTATGATGTATAGGGCATCATCAGTCAATCAGATGGTAGTGAACTTTGTGCTGTTCTTGTTTGGAAGACACACTGATAGTCACTCAGGAGATTGTGTTGGGGATATATTGGGTGGCGACTGCTATTAGGACTGCTATTTGGATTATGTTTTTGATAAAGGGTAGGGATTTAATGGCTGAGTCTTTCCGCAGGTAACCTGGGTCATGTATTCATTATTTCATCTGAAGAATAATCTGTATGGTTTTTGGTGAATCTGTAGAGGACGCTGGGTGAGAGAGGGATGGATAATGTGTAAGAACATGGTGAGCACTGACCTGGTAATCACTTTCAAGTTGGGTAAAAACAGTATTGTGTCCTCATATGTGGTGGCCTTGAGGGCTGTGAGGATTTTTGATAGACATTACAGTATTATAGTACTGAATGTCGCCCAGTTTAGGGACGATGAGGGATGTCTTATGTTTGCTTGAAACTGTCGATTCATAGTTATATTGTGTCTGTTTTCTCTGTGTAGAACTTCTTGATGGCGTTTAAACTTAAAGTGGCCTGAGGCATTGCGGGTTCTGGCTGTAGATTAATGCAATGTTTGTTGAGTGTGAAGCGGGCTTTATTTGTATTGAGGTATGTGAGTAGGTAGTAGAATTTTGTCATTGGATGAATATGGATGGGGCTGGAGGCCAGGGAAATGATGCCTTGCTTCATTATGCCTAAGGGGACACTCTTTGCAGGATTGGCGTAGAGTCTTGGTTAGTTTAGGTTGGTTTCAATGGTTGATCGGTTGTAATATAACTGGATTGGTGTGGTGGTGTGTGTTAAATCACCCATATGTATAGGAGACTCTAAAACCTGTGACAGTGTTCGATGTGGTGTGTGAGGGGGAAGGGATGAGCTGATTGTTGTGTAGTAGAGCACTGAGAATGCCACAGAGTACTTTTTTGTTTTTCTTAGTTTCTTGAGTGCCTGGGAGATTTAAGTCATTAGATGTTGATAAAAAGTGTAAATGCTGAAGTTGTCATTTATTCATTCATATGTGTTTTATTTTGGAAAGCAATGTTTCATCAAAGTCTATAAAATAATACAATAATTCACCAATTTAAATACATACACATACGTAAGAAATAATAGCAGTTAAGAAAATGAATTACCTTTCCAGATACTAATACCAATACTAATAAACATCACCAATCATTACTCTAAATTGCACAGTCTTGAGCCAGGGTTAGAAACTCAAAATTTAACAAGATAGTAGAAAAAAACTAAAATAAAGGACAATAATAATGAAGGCTCACAGAACACAATGTTAATCCCGACATGTCAAAAAAGGATAACAGAACAATCAAAAACACCTAAAAAGTGACACTTAACGTATGTCAACATTAAATGAAGACAGGAAGGCCCCCAACACATCATTAGGCCCTATTAGATAGTGAAAGCCCTGCCAGATAGTGTAAGAACTTTTTAAAGAGATAGCTACTGTATAAACCACACACTTACTCAAAGTGGATTTGGATAGAAGCAAATCTTCCTTTAGGGTTTTTATACCACTGCCCCTTAATACTGGTGTTAAGCTAGCATGCCCTAAGGTTAGGAAAGGTAGGACATACATTGAGAACATTACACTCATCTTCTATAACTGTCATACAGAACACAACATATATCAGTTAACCCTTGAGCCTATCTACGCATAAAACATCACAAATTGAGACTGCAGAAAGAGATTTTTGGCTAAAAAGGTTCTCATTTTAGTTTGTAAGGCTTCTCAAAATCGAATTCCTTGCTTTGCCAAAGATTAACTGTCCATGATAAAACAGCTTACAGGTTTTTAAAAAAAAACTACCAGTAATAGCCCAGTCAGTGCTGTATTATCCATTGGCCAAGTAGGCACTGGCCTACGGGCCACACTCCTTTTAGGGGCCACGCAACAACGGATCAAAATAAAGCAGAGTCGAAAATTCAAAACACATTAGGAAATAATTTGCGGGGGCGGGCTGACATTTTGACTGCCCAGGGGGCTTCATAGGGTTTAATCGGGCACTGAGCCCAGTCCTGGTAAGCACTTTTTGCCATTTGCTCAGTTGAACAAACGATGACATTAAGATTAGCACAAATTTAACCCATACCAGTCATAGTTAGAAATGATCTTGCATGTCAAATCCAATGCTAAGCTTAAGCCCCATCTACCCCAAACACTGCACAAGAGACTCCTTGTAAATTACTTGTAGCGGATTAGGCCACAACCAAAGCCACAGCAAAATAGGTCTCCATTTGGCCCCATAGCCAATACCAACAGAGCTTCCATTGTAAGCAAACATTGGGAGATTTATTAGGGAGAGCTAAGGCAGCTTTTCAGGAACTTCTTTTCACTGACAGAAAGACTATGTATATTGATAGAACCCGGTTCCATATAATCTTGCTGACGGAGCCTGAGTTCTAAACAACTTAGCTGTATGGAATATGGCCCTTCATACATACCACTTTGTACATTTCAGGTTTACATCCACTAGCCTATAAACAATTGCAAGGGTGTCTGCGAACTGATGCTCCCCGTGCTCTTTCGAGCTATATTAAATGCCCATTGTATTTGTAAACTGTCCAAGCTAGGAATTGGTTTTCCATTACCCTCAAGATTTCGCTTCATAGATCTGCTTAAGCGGCATGCCATTGACTTTCTTTTCACAGAGTTTATTGTGAGAACCTTTGCAATGAGAAATAACCTATGTCATTAGATTGTGCAGCCCCATTCTTCTAAACTAGCCTGAGTACGGGAAAGGATGTTCACCTCACTCACCCAGTGTTGCAGTATGTCTAGAAGCACCATTGCATAGACTTTTCTTAACATATCTAGCAAAGAAATGGGCAATGGTTGTAGTGGTTGCAGCAATTCAGAATTGAGTGGATTGTATCAGGATATTTGTGTCAATATTTTCCAAAAGCAGATGGATTCGCTTTGGCGAATGCAGCTTACAATGTTTTCCAGTTACGAAACACTGCACGCCTCTTTTCAGATCTCACTAAATAGTACATCCAGAACATAACTTATTGACCGATATCCCCCTTTCCTGAACAGAGGTCTTCAAGCAACTCTGAATGAATGATGTGCTTAGATCTTCTACTTTCACCGTCGAACCATGTATGTCAATCGACAGAGTGTTTTCTAAGCAGAGTGGGTAAACAGGTTACATGGTGTTTAACCAACTGAACCAAATCATCATAATTAGTCCTTGTGGAATTACCAACGAAAGTTAAAAAGAATGGAAAGTGGACAAAGGTGAAAGTAGCGCAGTATAAAGTGAGAGCAACAAAATGCCTACAACTAGCGAGACCCATCATATTTCTTGAGAGTTGTTATTCCTTGCTATTTCAGTGGTCTCAAACGAAGCAGTTGGAGTAAAACCAATACCCAATCCTAAATCCATAAAGAGGGTCACCGGGTCACAGTCACGCTCAACACAACAGTAAACAATAAGATCCTGAATGACTCTGCACCATATTAAATCACCATATTAACTCATTCAAAATTAAAAAATCAAATGGTTGACTGAATTTCCTGACTGGAGGTTTGGCTCACAATCAGTATAAAGTCACCATATTTCAACCTCATCAATTCACTTAAGGGCTCAAACTGAGGCTTGAAATCACCCAGGCACAGTTTAATATGCTGACCGTCCCAATTATTTTCCATATCTGCCCCTGAAATACATTTTTTCGAACAATGTCAGAAAAGAAGAAAAGGAAGAAAATACATAGGATCTCATATATGTGAAATACTAATTAAACATCCCCAGATGTGAATATAAACTTCAAAATGTGAATTTCCGGGTTGTCTGTAATCATTTTACCGATTGTGACATTAGGATCAATGTTTTGTCAGAATAGAAATAATATTATGCCTCCTATCGTAATAGTCGTATGTGTATTGGCCTACGCCAAGTTGTCTAAACATCATGCGCGAACAAACTCCACGACAAGGTCTTGACCTTAGAGAAATCAATGTAAGCCGCCATCTTGGATTAAGCCGCCATTTTAGGTTCTCTTGTTAAGTAGAAGTCACCCTGAACATCAAAATGGAGGCCAAATGACATTCCCAATAAGATTCTGGCCGTTGTGACCTCCGTACAGCTGAATAATTGATATGCCTGCAGGCCACTTGTCGGGGTCGCGAACAGAGACCTTGTCCTACTGTTGACCTATATGTAAATGTACTACTTATATCAGCAAAACTAATCGAAATGCATATATTAAAGGTTGACCTGGCAAGGAACCCTAAGACCAGTATTGTATTTCGCAGAATGGTTAACCCTGCAAGAGGGTTGGCCAAGGGCTGGACAAATTGTATAAATAGCCCGGGTACTCCAATGTGCGGTCTCTCACTAACACATCGAACCCTCATTGAAGTTTGTTATGTTATACTGCGAGCCGAATAGCTATCCGTTTGTCAGTTGACTTGGTAACTGTTGTAGCTTGAAATAAAGCACTTGTATGTTTCTTTGTAACCTGTGTTGGTGTGTTTCCTTTTGGGTTTCCAGCCTCATATTATTTTTCTGTTTACACAGTTTCTCCATTTCAATAAAGCCCCACTAGGTCACCCTCTCTCTCATTTCCTCTCAGGAATAGCATAATTCAAAGTATCAGGTTTGAAGAATATCTCCATGGTCAAGAAATAATGTGCATTTCCTCAAGAAATAACTGCCAGTCATGATCTTGCAGCTTATGGTGAATGGTTGCTGTGTTCCCTGAGACAACTTCCAGACTACTGTCCTGTGAAAATGTGTGAACTAATGATCTATGGTTTTGCTGGAAGATTGTGCAATCGTTTCACTTGTAGCTTCCCCGGCAGGATGTCTGGGTGAACGGCCTCTTACAGGTGGAGGATGCCGAGCAGTAAAATGAGTAGTAGTATTGAGCAAGGGATGATGCTCACACATTTGCCCAAATGGATACAAATCACAATTAAACTGCTGGCCCATTGAGGATCGCCTTACATTTGTGGTCTTTTTTGGCCGGGAAAATGTTTTAATTACTCTCTTCACTGCTTGTAATAAGGCCACAGCCAAGCCTCTTTCATCTGTGCAATTGTCATGAAAGAGAGGTCCCGGGTTGCACAGTCTAAGACATTCTCCATGACAAATTCCAACCACCAAACCAACTGCAATTTTCACAATGAAGGCAGCCCCTACGAAACATTTTACAACATCACCAGTGGCAGAATTATTATTTTGTTAATTAAAAGTGGAATGTTCAATTAAAGTTACAGATACAGATGAGGTAATTACAGCTCCAGTGATTGACAGAAGACAACAGAGTGGGCATTGTGTATACTACATGCAGCGTGTGAGATCCTTTCTTCTAGCTGATAAACCTCTTTTATCAAATAACCCTCTATGGAATGCGGCTTTTTGGTTCTTCCCTACGTTTTTCTGTATTTTGGGGAGCTCCAGTGTACATTTTCTGTTGACCTCAAATTTTGAGTGCTTACTTATTTCCCAACATTCACGAAGACAATATTCGAGTGTATAATCACAGCTGCCCACCTGCTGATATAGATTCCATGCAAGGAGGTTCCCAATAATCACCTTATAAGAGCATACAGATGCGTGTATTTTTACTGATGTTCTACATAAGATTGTATAAGTATAAGTATATGGCCCCACCGATCTCTCATCCCTCCCCCACATCCCCTGGTTCAGATCATGACTTTTCCCTCCTAATATATATTTTATACAAACATTTTTCAGCTGCTAACCTTAATGGAACATATAAATGTGAATCCACACCCAACCAGGGACATCCTTATAGGGTCGCCAGGGGTCGCAGTTTGCAACCCCTGGGGACTCCCTTGCAACCCCAATGGTTTTAAAGACTAAAGAAAATGTTTTAAAAAAAGAAAAAAAAAACTGGAAGCTCCTGGTGTAGCGGGAGCCCCCACAGTGTGGGGGCCCCGACCACACCAAGTCTGGGCGTCCCAGGCCCAGTCCTCAACCATCAGGGTGAAGGCTGGGCCGAGGACATGGTCAGTAGGGGTAGGGGTTGGAGTTGGGGATGACCGTGACATGTGGCATATGTCACATGCCATGTTCAGCTCCAACCCTTCTCCGTCAGCTCCTCTGTGCTGCTCACATACAGGAAACAGGAAGCTCTCGCAGCTTCCTGGTTCCCCTATGTGAGCAGCACAGAGGAGCCGAGGGTGGCCTGGGAGGATGGTCCAAAGCTGCAAGAAAAAGATAAGAAGGTTTTAAAAAAAATATATGTGTGTTTTGCTGCATGTGTGATGTGCGTGTCACATGTATGTATGTGAATGGTGGGAGAATGAGAAGTGATGTGATGTGTGTTTTGGAATGTTCTGGGAGGGTGGGTGTCTCCCTGTGTAGAGAATGCAATGAGTGGATGGAAGAGAAGGTGTGAGTGAGTGACTGGTGGGTGAATGAGTATGATGGTGGTTGTATGTTTTTGGATGTTGTGCGTGGGTGTGTGCCTGTGTAGAGAATGCAACGAGTGAATGTAAGAGAAGGTGTGAGTGAGTGGCTGGTGTGTGAATGAGTATGAAGGTGATGTGTGTTTTTGAATGTTGTGGGCGGATGTGTGCCTGTTTAGAGAATGCAATGAGTGGATGTAAGATATGGTGGGACTGACTGGTGGGTGAATGAGTATGAAGGTGATGGTGTGTTTTATGAATGTTGTGGGTGGCTGTGTGCCTGTGTAGAGAATGCAATGGGTGGATGTAAGAGATGGTGGAACTGACTGGTGGGTGAATGAGTATAAAGGTGATGGTGTTTTTGAATGTTGTGGGTGGCTGTGTGCATGTGTAGAGAATTCCTGTGTAGAGAATGCAATGAGTGGATGTAGGAGATGGTGGGACTGACTGGTGGGTGAATGGGTCTGAAGGTGATGGTGTGTTTTGGAATGTTGTGGGGGGGGTGTTTTTTAATTTTCTCGATGGGTGGGTGTGTGCCTGTGTAGTGAATGCAATGGGCGGATGTAAGAGAATGTGTGAGTGAATGACTGGTGAGTGAATGAATATGAATATGATGGTGTGCTTTGAATGATCTAAGCGGGTGTGTGCCTGTGTAGTGAATGCAATGGGTGGATGTAAGAGAATGTGTGAGTGAGTGACTGGTGAGGCGATGAGAATGAATGCAGTAGTGGGTGTTTGAATGTTGTGTTGTGTGCCTGAGTGGTGAATGCAGTGTGAATGAATGTGAGAGGGGATGTATGGGTCAGTGACCAGTGGGTGAAAGGGGATGCATGTGTGCATGGTTGTTTAAGGCCCTGGCAGACTGAGTATCACTAGAGCATTTTTGACACATGTCTTTTTGACTTTGCATGTTTTACTGACATTTTCGGGCAAAGCCAAGTTCATGAGTGTCATTACCTGGCTAGACTGGCATTTTGGTGCAGTCAGTCTAGACATTGGTTACTGTTGGATGACATGTATTACTCGGCATCTTTAAAAAAGCATGCATGATAAGTAGTGCTAGCTCGCTAGACTGATGTTTTGGTGTATCGGCCTGTATATTTCTTACTGTAGCATGACTTTTTATTAACTGAGCATCTATGATGAATCAAGCATGATAAGTGTTTCAATAGGTCTAGACTGGCTTAGAATGGAACCAGTTTGTACAGTTTATCATATTGTGACCTGTCACTTTTAATGGCCAAAGCAATGGGAGTATGTTCTTACATAGGAGTACCGGTATGTATTGGCAGAGCCAGTTTTATGCCCAGTGCCAGTGATGATACGCTAAAAGAACATCTTAAAGCGAACATGAGCATGGTCTTATATGGGAATACTAGCATGTGGTGGTGGAGCCATCATAGAAATGTATGGGCACAGCCAGCATGAAAATGTTTTTTATGCTGGCATATATTGCAGGGACCGGCATGATAATGCATTGTGAAATGCCCTGTGCACTTTTAGTGACTTGCATCAGTATGCAGTAATAAAATCGCAGCAAAAATGTCAACTGTGCAAGGAATTGTGCCACAAATGCTGTGGTGTACCCCGTTATACCATTTAAGAGGAGTGGGGGTTGCGGGGGTGTCCCACGCTCCTCTTAAATGGTATAATGTGTCTGGGGGTCGCAGGGGGTGTCCCCCGCATCCTTTACATGGATTGCGATGGCAAAACCACTGCCTTTTTGCCACGATTTGTTGTGTAAACGAGCATTTTTGCCACGATTTTAACACATGGAACCACTTGCATCTTTTGTACTTTTTTTCTTGATTTACCCTACACTCTCCAAAACCGATTGTTGACCGTTTGCCCAAATTGTTGGCCTGTTACCGACATTTTCACAGAACATTTGCTGTGTAATGCGCCATTTTAACCCATTATTCAAACATTTTCTCTGGGGAGGGGGAAGAATCCTGCCCAACCTACAAACCCATTTTCCTTAGTTCGGGCTCCCTCGCTACGTTCGGTCGCAGTCGCATACTTGTGGCAATTATTTACACCCTCTAAAAATACAACTCACCGGCCACCACTAGTGGCTGGTGTATTTATGAACCGGGCAACACCCCTTATTTCTACGTTACGTGAAACAAAGCTTTCATTAAAAAACATATTTACTTCTTTCACCTGCAGTAGTGCATCCCCCTTGAGCAGCATAATCATCATGGACATTGCACACATATGGTGGTCCGGGCCGGCCCGGAGTTTGTGAGCCCTGTTCCTTGTTAAGGAGCTCAGGAGCCAGGGGGATGGCCCACATTTTGGGCAACGCCATTGTCTGACAAAGGGGTATTGTGCAGTGCGGGCCTTGATGTCTGCCAGTGAGTCCCCAGGTGAGAAGCAACTTGTAGGTGTTTTTAGTTTAAAACAACTGTGCGGTGCCACTGATTTATGCATGCAGCAATATTACATCAAGTGGTGGGGGCTTTTTTAAGTCCTCTGGCACCCAGTATTACGTTTATATAATAAAAACTATGGAGGGTTTTGGGTATATTGAAAGAACCTTTCCCAGGTATTATTCTCCAGCAAAGATAACATTATCCAGGGGCACTCTCCTGTGTGCATGCATACCAGTCTAATAGGTTTCTTTTATTGTAGTGGTAGCTTACTCATAGATACATATATAACCAGGGAATTTTGTTGATACTAAATCCTGGTCACTAATTTAATTTTCAGGCCTGGTTCATGCAGCATTTTGCTCTTGAGTAAAAAGCAGTGCACGCCTCCCCACATCAGTGCTTTTCTGGCTTGGTTAACACAGCAACGCCACAGATAACGAGCACTTATGTGTCCATTGATCTATAGCTGTTTCATACACTAGCTGTAGCCTGCGGTAGAGATTTCAGTTACCCTGTTACAAGTACTGCATTATGTATGTTTTACATATAGACCCCACGTCGAATTTGTAAAATGACATTTTCCAAATGTGTGATCGAGAACAAATCACACCTCCCTCTGTGCCTCGGTTCTTATATCTTGCTGAAATGAGAGCATCTTGAAACAGGGTCGTGTGATGTCACTTCTGCTACCCAGGCATTTTGGTGAAATGACGTCCCTGCACCAAGTGTTTTGACCTTGGTGAGGACAAGATTCTCATTGTTCTGAATCTTAAAGCTTTTATAATCCGGGTGCCATTTAGATCTTGCTTGACTAGATTCGAAAATCAAAAATCCCATTTTATTCCCATTCAGACAGAGCCAGTTTTTTGTCATCCGTTGTTCTACCAGGTGATATGTATCTTCGACTTTGGCCTTGTCAGACTCATAATTACCACTAAGCTCGACAACAAGTTGCGTGTCGTCAGCATAGTTAGTACAGAAAATCAATTTTTCCTCTAGTAATGTACAAAGAAGTTTGATGTAAATATTAAAGAGGGTCGCAGACATGCATTCCCCCTGGGGATGCAACAGCTGATGGGTTCAGGTAGTGATGAGGAGTCCCCCTAATAAATGCTGGATTAGCGATGGGATAGAAAGGGCATTGTGTCATCACTGCAGTTGCCCAGACATCCCAATGTGTTTTTCAGGAGTTTATGATCTAAAAGATCTTCCCTTTATCATTGATGCTTAGCATGTGAGTTTGAACGTCAATAAGAACAGTTCCAGTGCTATGTATTGGTCTAAACCCTGACTAATGGCTGTGAAGGAGCATGTTTGACTCTATGAAGTGTTGAAACTGAGAGGTGGCCACTTCATCTAGAAACTTCAGAAGAAAGTTGGAATTAGTAATAAGTCGTTGATTTGAGCCCACCTTCGTGTCTATACCTGTGTTTGTATCAGGGGTGTGACTGAAACAGACTTGATGGTCACAGGTAAATGATTATCTCGAAAGGATGCATTAACTAGGTGGGTCAGGAATGGGTAGAAGTTTTGATCCTCCAGAAAACATTTCCGGGGAAGAATGTTTCCCGAACAAGAAGCTGGATGCAAGGACTCAAGTGTTCTTTCCATGGCTGCATGTCGGGAAGAGAAACGGGAAAAACTAAATTTGGGAAGGTCTGATATTATGGAAGGAGGGTTAACAATTTCAGTTCCAGCAGGGGTGGTAGCTAAGTCGTTTTTGATCTTATCACATGCTTTTGCCACTTTAGAAGAGAAGGCTGTTTGTACATTGGTAAAGTCTTGGGATGACATCAAAAATGGGAGGGATTGAGAGCTGGGCAGTACCATAGATTTTAAGATCTCAAACAGCTTCCTAGAATTATTAGGAACTTCCTTGATTTGTTTGTCCAAGAAGTTTTTTTGTAGTAATGATAATGTTTGTATAGCATTTTTCATGCGTTTTACATGTTTACATGCATTTTTATTAGCCTCTGAAGGGTTTTTCAGCCATTTTGATTCTAGTTTCCTTTTAGTCGTTTTTTAAAGATACAAGTTCCAAAGAGAACCAGCTATAGTGGCCTATATTCTCCCTTACTGACTTAGTTTTAAAAGGTGCATTTCTAGCATGTACTCCTGTAATTAAGCTGTTATAGGTGGATTCTAAGTTCTCAGCTTTTTGAAGTTACGGCTGATGTTCTTTTTGGACAAGTTACTGATTTTAGGAAGGGTTTCTTGGAGACTGACCTGAAACGCAATCGTATAATGGTCTGACCAGATACAAGGGGAGGTAGAGCCCATAAGCACTGTTCGATTCCGTGCAGCCGCCCAGTCCAAAATGTTATTCTGGGCATGGTGGGTTCAATATTACAGTCTTGGAAATCCATAGCTTTGAGAGAGCCTTCCAGATCTACAGCGTCTTTGTCTGCCTTATTGCCTCGCCAGCGGTTTAAGTCCCCAAGGAAGAGCGTACAGCAATTTTTGTTGAGGGAATAACTCAGGGTCTGGTAGTCCTCTCCATTAAAACCTGGCATGTCCACAGGGGGGTGGTAAATAAGAACAAGATTAGAGCAACAGTGGTCTGAGAGGGTAATTTTTAAGTGCAAGATTTCACAATCTTGGTAGGTGATAGGGGCAGGAAAGAGTTTGAATTTGCTATTCGCAACAAAAGCCACTCCACTCCTGTGACCAAGCGGACAGTTTTTACAGTATATGCAATAGCCCTCTGGAACCACCAGTGCAATCATGGGGCCACAGGCCTCCGTCATCCAGGTTTCAGAGAGGCATAACATATTCAGGTCCCTTTCAAGAATCAAGTCATGAATGTTAATTGAATGCCTGTTGAGTGGCCTGGTATTTAGCAAGATCATTTTCATGGCATTTGTCGGTTTAGTTAATAGATCATTATTCCGCTGTTACACAGAATGCGAGGGGGCCCTGGCTGGGAGGTTGTTGTTAGAAAGTGTTGCCTCCCAGAGGCACATCTGGTGGGAGCTAAGAAGGGCCTTAGAATTGGCAGCCACATCACTGTGGATATTTTGATCCAGAGTGATTAGTGGGATGACTGCTACTTCAGCTGTGGCTGTCACGGTCGATGAGCTTGGAGTAATTACTGGTACATTCGGGATCAATCGAGTGTCAGGGGCTGGCTCTGAGTCCAAGTAAGACTGTGAGGATCCCAGAACCGACAAAAGGTTATTTGGTGGCAAATTGATGGCAGGTATTAGGTCAAGGGCTTTGAGAGTTTTGGTCTGCAAATACTTATTTACAATGGCTAAACCATTAGCCTTTTGAGGCAAGAGGAACATGAGGAGTTCATCATTCTAGCCCATGATGCACACAAAATTAACTCAAGCACACAATGTGCTCCTGTTGTAAAACAGATTGATCGAGCTTAGCAGTTTTAGGCAGGCAGTTATAATTTGTGTTAAGTGCAGACGATACAAAGCCCCTGGTTACTCCTAGATCTGTTGAGGAAGCAGCCAGGCAGGGAATGCGATCACAGTACCTTAGAAGTATTGTCGTCAGCATCCGATGCTAGAGGATGACCGGCGAAGACCGGACTGGACTCAGGGGTGCTGGCGCACCTGGTCACCCTATTAGTAAAGCTCTGGGGCTGCTGGGAAAGGTAGTTTTCAGTTTTCCCCACCCCACGTTTTCTGGCTGACACTAGGATTCCAGAGCTAGAAGCTGCTTTAAAAGGAGGTTCCTAGATCTTGCATGCAGCGTGAAAGAAAACACATAAATTCAAAACGTTCTTTGGCAAATATAATCAACAATTCTGCTCAAATGGGAATTTTAAGGTTGCAGGCACAGTTCAAATAACAAATACACGTACACCATGAGAAACACTCAATGCTAAATTGAAAGTTTAAACACACGCCTCACAACAATCAGGATACCTATCTATTTTAAACCAATCTTTTGAGAGTTAATGACTTAATTGGAGCTGTAAATGTACCAATGTGTAATAAAAATGCCTTAACCAGGTTTGCCTTCAGCACTCAATTTATAAGCACTTTGCGTGTCCTTGACTGAAGTCCTGTTAAAAATAATCATTGGCAAAGCTGACAGTTTTAGCTTGTATAAGGCACTTGTCATGCACTGCTATTAGATTCTCAGGTACCCACACCATTTTGCACCTGCTACAATCAATGCCCGGTTAATACCACTATGGTAGTGCCTGGCAAGTGCCTTTCCCATGCCTACACAAAAGCCCAAAATGTTGGCATTGTCAATGCATGCTTATAAGTCTCTTGGCCTGCATACTGGCAAGGACAAAGAATGGGCCTGAGCCTTCAGGCACACTATCCCATCATGCATTGTTGTTTGACAAATTAATTTAATGGCATTTACTTTACTTTACTTTACATTTCTACCACACAACGGGTACCCGAAGGTTTAAGGGCACCACCATAAAACGGATAAAACAGACATATACAGGAGTGGAGGATTACGTTCACACTCAAAGAGGAATGGCAGAGAAACTGCAAAGAGGCTAAGAAAACTAACAAAATAGTAAGATTTTCAGTTTCTTTTTGAAGATGTCAGTAGACTTAGGGGCTGATTCATGGAATTATTTGTGCCGAAAAACAGGGATTTGTGCGCCATTCTGCCCGCAAATCCCCATTTGTTAAACAGGGATTTGCAGGCAGAATGGCGCACAAATCCCCGTTTTTCGGGGCAAATAATTCCATGAATCATCCCCTTAATGTCTCTGAAATCAGGTGCAAGGGCATTCCAAGCTATAGGAGCAGCTATATCAAATACTCCCTTGAGAGCCTTGTTTGTTTTACATCATAATGTTTTCAGAAGTTTCGTATTGTCGGATTTAAGCGGTCTTGTGCACACGCTGCCCGCAGCCGCACCTTCCGCTCTGCTCCGACGGCCGTTATGGAAAGGGAAGAGGGGTTCCGTACAGAGCCCCACCTTCCTTTTCCATGGTGGCCATTTTGGAACAGTGTTTTTGTTCCGTGAACGGGACGCTACAAGTAATGTAAGAAAATACTGTAACCATACACCATGGGATGGGTGCTAATGGCCTTATGCACCCTTTCCACGGACATCGTTAACTCGGGTCTCGGGCCGTTACTTCCCGGTGATGCTTGTGGAATGGGTACATAACGCCACATTGTAGCTTTCAGAACACACATTCCCAGCATGGGATGCTCTTTACACAGCTTTACAACGCCTTGAAGTAATGGGGAATGCTATAATGTTTCAGGGCTCTTTCTGCAGCCCTGTTAGCAATCTTTACTTTCTTTACTTTTGAAAACTCACCCGCCTATCCCCTCTGGCCCTAAAAAACTGAAACTTCCTCCGACATTTTGTTCGGGTTCTGCTGCTGACACCTCTCTGTGCCTGGTTTCATTGAACGGCTCTCTACAGTGCAGATACGCATTCAGATACCATCTTACTTAGCTTTAATGAGGCAGGGAGGTTGTAAGGAGGTCTCACCTGTGTATCACAGGTTTACAACCAGCAGTATATTTCGAGGGATTCACCATGTGGCAGAGTGGTTTTCAAGCTTCATTTCCGGGGTACTTCCAGTGTCAACACCTCGTGGTTCAAAGCTGGCCCTGCTTTTTTTCCCTAGCCAGCCTCCGATGCCCACGGCACACGCTCGCTCTTCCGATATCCTCTTGTAAGTTTCTACAGTGCCTCCTTAGGCATCGAGTGGGTACTGCGACTGAAAAAAGAATGACTATTTTTTTGCGAACTCATTTTGTCAGGTGAGTCATCACAAGATCGTAGGTACACCTACATTTGTGACTGTATTTGAAATCAATTGTGCACGTGAATATGACATGTTTGCAGCCACATACCACCATGTATGTGCAGGCTAGCTGCAATGTCACCCTGTCTCAAGTGATCGCCCTTGCATTATGAATCGGCCGTCTATTGTTAAGCTGCTCGGCCCGAGAGGACCGCGTACCTGTATTCTTGGTGGTTGGTCTTGCTGAGGTCGCCAGTCTGGAGTCCAAGAACTGATGAATGGGCGGCACGAGGAATCAGCCCCTCCGCCACCCAAAAGAGGAACTGGGTGAAGGGTGGACCGACCCCCAATGTCACGATAAGTACTGTCCCGATGAGCGTGACTCGAGGGTTGATGGCTCAAGATGGTGACACTGTAGCTTTAAGTAGAGCCGATTGTCGATATCATGAATCTTCCGGAACCAATGTAACAGTGAGGGATTACAGCTGATAGAAAGTCCGGTTGGTGCTGATAGCTCCAGAGGTTTGCAGGATTGGGTTCGGAGGTAGGCAAAACAGGAAGAGAGAGAACAGCTGGAGACTAGCTGGTACTGGGCAAGTCCCGGGTAAGTATGAAGATGGGCAGACCCAGTGCCGACAGCAAGTCAGGGCTGGAGGCAGGCAGGCTCAGGACAGGCCCCAGGTAAGGCTGAGGTAGGTTGGCTCAGGACTGGCCACGGGTAAGGCTGGAGGGAGGCTGGCTCAAGACAAGCCACAGGTATGGGCTGGAGAATGGCTGACCCAGGACAGGCCACAGGTAAGGGCAGGAGGTAGGCTGACCCAGGACAGGCCACAGGTAAGGCTGGAGACAGGCTGGCTCAAGACAAGCCACAGGTATGGGCTGGAGATTGGCTGACCCAGGACAGGCCACAGGTAAGGGTAGGAGGTAGGCTGACCCAGGACAGTCCACAGGTAAGGGCAGGAGATAGGCTGACCCAGGACAGGCCACAGGTAAGGGTAGGAGGTAGGCTGACCCAGGACAGGCCACAGGTAAGGGCAGGAGATAGGCTGACCCAGGACAGGCCACAGGTAAGGACTGAAGGTAAGCTGACCCAGGACAGGCCACGGGTAAATGCAGGAGGCAAGCTGGCCCTGAACAGGCCACAGGTAAGTGCAGGCAGGAACAACGAGGCAAGCGAAGCGAACCGCGTTGAGACGCGACTCGCTGAGGATTGCGGCCTCCTTTATGGGCCGCCGGCGCCCGAAAGGCCTGGGACGCAGCCCGTTCCGTTTCCGGACGCCGGCGGACCCATAACGAGGCTTGAGAAGCAAGCCCCGCTAGGGAGATGAGTTCGGCCCACGGCGCATGCGCGGAGCCGAGAGAGAGGCCTTCCGCGCATGCGCCGAAGGCCGCCAGCCCTGTAGCCCGTCACTCCCCTCCCGGCGAGCCCCCGGAAGCAGATGCGCGGGTAGACTCGCCAGGAGGGGAAGAGAGCGGCAGACCCCCGGTTCCCGTGTGACATAACACTATGCCCCCTCCCAGGAAGGCCCGGAGCTCCGGGTTTCCAGGGAAACCGTACATAGAACTCACGTATCAACCGGGGTGCATGTACATGTTGGCGTGGCTCCCATGTACGGTCACAGGCTGGGTACCCCTTCCAGTCAACTAAATAGTGGAGCACCCCTCTACGGAAACGGGCATCACAGATCTCGTGTACCTCAAACTCCGGGACACCCTGCACCAGGACAGAGGCCGGACGGGGAGGAGTGCGGCCATAAGCATCGACCACATAGGGCTTTAACAGGGACACGTGAAAAACGGGATGTACATGCCAGGAAGAGGGTAGGCGTAGGCGAAAGGATACGGAGGACAACCGTTTGGTAATAACAAAGGGACCCAAGTAACGAGGAGCCAGTTTGACGGGCAAATTGCGGAGTGGCAAATTCTTTGAGGACAACCACACCTTGTCACCCTCCTGAAAGTCGGGTTCTACACTCCTCTTCCTGTCTGCCTGTCTCTTCATCCGATCTTTGGCCTCACTTAGGATCTTGCTTGCCAGTTCTTGTTGATTCCGAATGTGTTTGACTAAATCATCAGCAGAAGGAACAGTACTGGAAGGAATGGGTTGAAAGGGCATCAATCGAGGATGTAAACCAGTGGAACAGAAGTATGGACTGACTCCGGTGGAAGCATGGATGGTGTTATTATAAGAAACCTCGGCCAGATCTAGTCCGTCTTTCCAGTTAGTTTGTGTGGCATTAGAAAAACAACGGAGGTACCCCTCCAAAGTCTGATTGGTCCTTTCGGTCAGCCCGTTGGTCTGTGGGTGGTAGCCAGAGCTTAGAGCTCTATGTATTCCTAAATGACCGCATACCTGTTTCCAGAATGAAGAAAGGAATTGGGTTCCTCTATCCGATATGATTTTCTCTGGTAGGCCGTGCAGCCGGTAGATGTCATGCAGAAATGCCGAAGCCATTTGGGTAGCTGTAGGGATCTTCCGAAATGGGATGAAATGAGCCAGTTTAGTGAAGCAGTCTACGACCACCATTATACAGGTGTAACCTTCAGATGGGGGCAAATCCACAATGAAATCAGTAGCGATTGTATGCCATGGATAGAGAGCTGTTTCAGTGGGCATTAATAAACCCAATGGCCGTTTTCTGGGAACCTTGCACTGTGCACATATTGGACAGCTGTCGATGTACTTCTGGACCTCAGTCGCCCAACCTGGCCACCAGAACTGTCGAGAAACCAACTCTCGAGTGGCTCTGACTCCACGGTGTCCTCCTAT
This sequence comes from Ambystoma mexicanum, assembly GCF_040938575.1. NCBI lineage: Eukaryota > Metazoa > Chordata > Amphibia > Caudata > Ambystomatidae > Ambystoma > Ambystoma mexicanum. The sequence goes on along the minus strand of NC_090932.1, from coordinate 874,019,397 downwards.
GGGTGAATCATGGAATCCATGTAAAACGCCTCTCCTAATGGCTCCTTTAGGTATGTAAAGTCTCTTCTGAAAAAACAAGAGTCCCTCACGTTCAGTAACTGAGTGACGACTAAGAAGGGATGTTCTTTCGGGGTCCAACCGGGTGGCTTCTGCGATGGACTTAAGGTGAGAGGACAAAGCCAGCAGGAAATGGCGAGGAGAAATCAATGGCTGTTCAGGACCTTGCGTCCCATCAACATTTTCCAAGGACCTGGAGAGAGCATCTGCTTTTATATTGGAAGTTCCCGGGATATAAGTGACATGGAACTCGAATGGAGAGAAGAAGAAGGCCCACCGGGCTTGACGAGGAGTCCGACATTGCAGAGAGCGAAGATATTGCAGATTGCGATGGTCGGTTCGCACTTCTACAGAAAAACGGGCTCCGAGGAGAAAATGTCTCCATTCCTCGAATGCGGTCTTGATGGCCAACAATTCCCTTTCTATCACCGCGTAGTTTCGTTCGCTGGGACTCAACTTGCGAGAAAAATAGGCAATGGGATGTTCCACTAGCGTGGCTGGATCTTTCTGGAGAAGGACTGCTCCGACCGCGAAGCCGGAAGCATCGGCCTCTACAATGTAGGGCAAGTCCTCCTGAGGATGGCGCAGGATGGGAGCAGCCATAAAAGCCGACTTTAATACTCCAAAAGCCTGGGAAGCCACAGGACTCCATTCGAAAGCGATCTTGCTGCTGGTAAGACTGGTGAGGGGAGCCGAGATCCGCGAGTAATGTGGGATAAAGCGCCTGTAGAAGTTTGCGAATCCCAAAAATCGTTGGAGAGCCTTGATATCGTGTGGATGTTTCCATTCTTGTATGGCTAGAACCTTCTTGGGATCCATCCCAACTCCTTCTTGATTGATAACGAATCCCAAAAATTCGATACTGGTCTGGTGAAAGCTACATTTCTCTGCCTTGGCGAACAAATTGTTGATGGATAGTCGATGAAGGACCTCACGAACGTGTTCCACATGCTCGTCCAAGGATTTAGAGAATATTAGTATGTCATCCAAATAAACCCAAACGGATAATCCTAACAGGTCACCAAAAATGTGGTCCATAAATCGCTGAAAAACAGCGGGGGCATTACATAAGCCGAAGGGCATAACCCGATATTCAAAGTGCCCAAAAGATGTTTTGAAAGCTGTCTTCCACTCGTCCCCATTCCTGATGCGTATTAAATGATAAGCTCCACGGAGGTCCAATTTGGAGAAAATACGTGCAGTATGCAGGGTTTCAAGGATACTACGTATCAAAGGCAACGGGTACCGGTCTTTGGCTGTAATGTCATTCAACTGTCGGTAGTCGACACAGGGTCTCAACGTGCCTTCTTTCTTCTTTACAAAGAACAGGGGAAACCCTGCAGGTGACTTTGACGGTACAATGTACCCCTTGTCTAGACTTTCAGATAGATATGCCTGGAGAACTTGCTTCTCGTCACGGGTCAACGCGTACAACTTCCCATGTGGTATGACATGGTTCGGCAACAGGTCAATGGAGCAATCAAAGGACCGGTGTGGAGGAAGGGGTATGTTGCCGGGTTCAGAAAACACCTGTTTGAAATCGGCATATACCTGTGGAACCAGAGACGTGGAACATAGATGAACCCCAATGTTGTCCGTCTTTAGAGAAGTCGAAATGGTCATGGTGGGAACAGATAGCTTGCATCCTTGAGCACACCTTTCGGAGGAAAAGGTTAAAGTCTGAGTTCTCCAGTCTATCAACGGATTGTGATGTTGTAACCATGGTAGACCTAGGACCATTTTGTAGTTAGGTGACTTAATAACATCAAAGGAGAGTACCTCGTAATGATCAGTAATCTGAAGAGCCAATCCGACCGTGAACTGGTTAACAGGCCCCGAAGACAAGGGGGTACCATCAATAAGCTCCACCGACAAGGGAGTAGGCCTGGAAACGAGCGGTATTTTATGTCGGGCGACGAATGTTTCGTCGATGTAGTTGCCGGAAGCCCCACAATCCAGCAGACCAGATATCTCCAGGTCTCTGTCTGGTAATTTAATCCTGACCTTTAGGGTCTGTAGCACCACTGGTTGCATGGGCCGACGAATGGAACAAATAACCGAAGGGTCTGAGGAGGAGATGGGACCTGTCGTTGCCCTTCCTATAAACGACAGGTCTCCTAGTTTCCCGACTTCTTCTTTTGTGGACGTAAAGGACATATACTCAGATAATGCCCAGCTGCTCCACAGTAAAGACACAGACGCAAAGACCTCCTTCGTTTCTTCTCTTCTTCCGACAAAGGCCCTCTCATGACTCCTACTTGCATGGGCTCAGATCCGGACTCGGTAGATCCAAATGAACCAGCAGGCGAATTGGTTGTCCGGGAACCGCTTCTGTCGAACCGACGTCTCTCAGCCTTTCGTTCGGTTAGTCGTTGGTCAATACGAAGTACTTGATCTATCAAGAGTTGAAGACTCTCCGGCTCGGGGATGTGGAGTAATTCGTCTTTGTACTCCTCTCTCAGGCCTCGACGAAACAGCGTTTTCTGTGTAATTTCGGGCCACTGAGAGTCGGTAGCCAAAAGCCGGAAGCGACTGATGTAGGTGATGACGTCATTGCTTCCCTGTTTGTAGTCCATCAACTGATTCTGTGCGACGGAGGCCAGGTTCGGCGTCTGGAATACTTCCAGAAAGGCTTTTTCGAAGGCAGCAAAGTCATTCAAAATAGGACTGTTCGTGACCACAAACGGGGTTGCCCAAGCCAATGCGTTCCCAGTTAGATTCCCCAGGATATAGCCAATCTTGGCCCTATCGTTGTTAAAGTGCGTGGACCTGAAGAGGAAATGGATCCTACAGTGGTTACAAAATTCTGCCACCCGTCTAGGATCGCCGTCGAATTTGATGGGTGTTGTGTGAGCCAATGGTCCCTCTGTCTGAGAAGAACTGGATGCTCCTTGTGTTATCATTTGGCGTAATGTTTGATTCTCTTGATGCAGGGCGGTCATCTCAGCTCTGAGTGCCAGCAATTCGTTCCTCATTTCTTGCGATTCATCCATCTCCGAATCTGAAGGCAGGCGTCTCAATCTGTTAAGCTGCTCGGCCCGAGAGGACCGCGTACCTGTATTCTTGGTGGTTGGTCTTGCTGAGGTCGCCAGTCTGGAGTCCAAGAACTGATGAATGGGCGGCACGAGGAATCAGCCCCTCCGCCACCCAAAAGAGGAACTGGGTGAAGGGTGGACCGACCCCCAATGTCACGATAAGTACTGTCCCGATGAGCGTGACTCGAGGGTTGATGGCTCAAGATGGTGACACTGTAGCTTTAAGTAGAGCCGATTGTCGATATCATGAATCTTCCGGAACCAATGTAACAGTGAGGGATTACAGCTGATAGAAAGTCCGGTTGGTGCTGATAGCTCCAGAGGTTTGCAGGATTGGGTTCGGAGGTAGGCAAAACAGGAAGAGAGAGAACAGCTGGAGACTAGCTGGTACTGGGCAAGTCCCGGGTAAGTATGAAGATGGGCAGACCCAGTGCCGACAGCAAGTCAGGGCTGGAGGCAGGCAGGCTCAGGACAGGCCCCAGGTAAGGCTGAGGTAGGTTGGCTCAGGACTGGCCACGGGTAAGGCTGGAGGGAGGCTGGCTCAAGACAAGCCACAGGTATGGGCTGGAGAATGGCTGACCCAGGACAGGCCACAGGTAAGGGCAGGAGGTAGGCTGACCCAGGACAGGCCACAGGTAAGGCTGGAGACAGGCTGGCTCAAGACAAGCCACAGGTATGGGCTGGAGATTGGCTGACCCAGGACAGGCCACAGGTAAGGGTAGGAGGTAGGCTGACCCAGGACAGTCCACAGGTAAGGGCAGGAGATAGGCTGACCCAGGACAGGCCACAGGTAAGGGTAGGAGGTAGGCTGACCCAGGACAGGCCACAGGTAAGGGCAGGAGATAGGCTGACCCAGGACAGGCCACAGGTAAGGACTGAAGGTAAGCTGACCCAGGACAGGCCACGGGTAAATGCAGGAGGCAAGCTGGCCCTGAACAGGCCACAGGTAAGTGCAGGCAGGAACAACGAGGCAAGCGAAGCGAACCGCGTTGAGACGCGACTCGCTGAGGATTGCGGCCTCCTTTATGGGCCGCCGGCGCCCGAAAGGCCTGGGACGCAGCCCGTTCCGTTTCCGGACGCCGGCGGACCCATAACGAGGCTTGAGAAGCAAGCCCCGCTAGGGAGATGAGTTCGGCCCACGGCGCATGCGCGGAGCCGAGAGAGAGGCCTTCCGCGCATGCGCCGAAGGCCGCCAGCCCTGTAGCCCGTCACTCCCCTCCCGGCGAGCCCCCGGAAGCAGATGCGCGGGTAGACTCGCCAGGAGGGGAAGAGAGCGGCAGACCCCCGGTTCCCGTGTGACATAACATCTATGCTTAAATGCTTCGGTCCTTAATGGTTGTGTTTATTCTAAGTGTTACGTTAGCTAAGTAAACTATGCCGATTATGGCGCCTGGGAGGTTGAAACCCAAGGACATTTAATGCGCTTTTTAAGCATTATTGTAGAAATGGTGATGCATGTGTGTACTTTGGATGCATTCATAAAAATGATATTGTTCCCAAAATAAGTCACTTATTTGTCTATAACACTTCATAAGTTCCTAACAGAAACACGCAGATGTGTAGTATTGCTGACACATTCGCTTTTACAGGCACTAGTTGAAACAGCAACTGGGCCTTTTATTTCACTATATTTGTTTTTTCAAATCGTGCATGCAACTAAAACCACATTTAGCATATCCTTCACCGAAATGGAAGATCCTATTTTCATCTTTCCATTGTCTTCTCAGTAGTGGTCATTAGTGATAATGTAATATTCAATACTAATTGAAGACTAAAAGACTAGAAATACACATTTGTTTAGTATAGTCTTCATATAGTACGCTGCTGAAAACGAATACCATGGAATACTAAAAAAAGACTAGCTTTAGTCTTAGAATGCTATAAAAATACAAGTTAAATACTAAGGGCCTGATTCATGGAATATTTGCCCGGTTCAAAGTGAATGTGCACTGCTGAAAAGTGACTTTGCACTTCCGACAGGAACCCTGAATCATGGAACCGTGCAAAGTGCATTTTTGCTGGGCAAAGTCATTTTGTACTGCAAAAATGACTATGCGCTGACTTTGCTCGGACTTTGCACTGTAAACATACTCTTTGCAAGGTTCCATGAATCAGGGTTTGTGTCAGCAGTGCAAAGTCACTTTTCAGAAGTGCAAATTCACTTTGAACCGGGCAAATATTCCATGAATCGGGCCCTAAATGTAGTATTCGACTTTGGTAAGGGATATTGGACAACTACATCTCAGATGATGTTGTATTTACTCCTTTATGAAAGTAATGGAGCTACACCTCTGCTCCATGTGCCAGGTTTATGCAGATTACCCCCACATTTGGCCTCCAGTCTGATGTAATGACTATTCCTCTGCAGGACAACAGGGTGAGTAGTATCTAAAGCACCTACTCAGCCCCACACTACTACTAAACTAGCAGTGATCCCAATCACAAAACTGAAACAGGCAGGGCCCAAAAGGTATATACCCCTTTTGCCTCTTTTGGTAGCTCAGACCAAGGACAGTTTATATCTTCAGGAGGAGTGTGAACTGGTAGCAGTGGCAACACAAACACCTTTAGAACAATGGTTTCAAAATAAAAGAATGTCTAATCAAAGTTTGATGAAAATATAGGATCTTTAATATGATATGATATGGCATTTATAACGCACCTCTACACAAGTGATTCTAGGCGCGACAATAAAACAATCATTGCAGCAAACTAACTAAAACAATGTAAAAGAAATACAGAAAAGGCAGAACTTGTTGGGAAAGGGCAATCTGGATTGATCAGCTGGGGTGCAGAGGCAAGAGACTTGGCAATAATGTCAACAGTTGTAGAAAAAAAGGCAGAGAAGGGGGACTTAAAGTCAGTGTGGTCCTGAAAGGTGGACCAGGGGCACAAGGCATCTTCATACAACATTTAGTTTCTTGCCTTTGAGGGCTCAACAGCATTGGGCCAGGCTTCTGGGAACTTCCTCAGTTAGTTGAAGATTCAGCCCATTGGGCCCAACATGTGATGCGATCCAAGCAGCCACAACACATGCCATGAAGAAATTGGGGACTGGAAGACAATGTCCGGGTTTGTGTAGCTCACAAGCGGTCCAATCCAGGAATCAGGTCCCAGAGATGTTTCTTGACTTCTGGTTGCTGTGGGTCCCTATTTAGAGTCACCAGGGACATGGTGAGTCTTTAGTTTTGTACTTCAGCTCCAGTAAGTTGTCTGGCACCTACAAGGGGTACTTCACCTCTAGCAAGTAGGATCCCGCCACTGTTCATTGAGATGGTCTACTCTAACATGGAAGCTTCTGTCTTAACCTATGTCAGAGGACTTCGGAATAGACTGTATTCAAACAGAGTTCCAGATGAATCTTTCTTCCTTCAGAGTCCAAAAATGAATCAGAGAATGATGGGACGCCTCTTCCTTATAAAAGCAAAATGTAGCAGGAGTCCAAATCAAGCACGCTGTAAGGGGTCCAATCCAGGCTTTTTTAACAAGTGCCCTTTGTCTTCTGATAATGCACCCTGAGTCCCTTGCCTGCAGGAGATATGGCAGACAGCAAGTGGTTGAGGGCCCTAACAGAAACCAAGATGATGGAAATCCTCTCTCGGCTCTCTGTTTCCTACTGGTTACTCTAACTCCTGTCTCGGGAGGATAGATTAGGGGCAACATGCTTGCCTTGGAAGCAAGACGACACAGAGCAACACAGGTTCGGTTCCCGGGTCCATGCTTAGAAACCTCTGGGTATTAAGCACGTTATAAATAACCTATCATATCATGCCTGCGGACCTTAAACGGAATCCAGCGGTCAGCACCCGGGTGTGAGTGTGGCTTTGTTATGTCTGTGCTGCTTTTGAAGGACATGTTCCCAGAAGATCTCCTGTGGAGGGTACTGTGCCCTGTAGGAACGTGTTGCACTTCCTGCATGGAGATCAAAGAGGCAGTAACCTGGCCATTGTTTCAGAGGGCAGTTGTTGTGATATAACAGACACAAATTCACATAAGTCCTTTCGTAGCTGGGCCCTGCTACCAGAGTTGATACGAGTGTGATGTCAAATTGCTGCAGCTGTTCTCTAAGTTGCCATGCCATAACCAGGCATAGCTTATATTTGAAGATGTATGTGCCACCAGACTGCCTTAGGCACACAGGAGGCAAGGATAAAAGGGGACTGTTTGACATCCTCACTGCAAATAAGAAGACGGCACTGCACAGAGCTTTACACAGTATCCAGAGAAATACTCATTTGGCCTGGGAAGAAAGGAAAGCATACAGTAATAAACTCTGCATGCGTGACAAGAATTGGCTTTGCAGACATAAGAACAATTTAAATAACGCAAATTGGCACTTCTAGTTCTCTATAATCTGAGGCGACTACAATACAAACTCTGGAGTTACCACCGGAAACATTTAGCTGAAAGGTCCTTGGTGGAGTTGAACCCCTGCCTGAGTCCTGATGGGTGTGTCAGATTAAAAGCCTGTTTTTTGATGCAACTGCAGACAAGATACCGGCAGATTCTTAAAGGCATGACACATGTTTTGGACTGGGTTTTGAATATGAAGATGTTCTCCTAGCCATAAACAAGTATAATGGTGGTCCAACATTGTGGGCATGAGTCTTAACTCTCCCTTTTCACCATATATTATTGAACGGAAGCATTCTCACAAGGAGTGAGACTGCTGGGATCCAGCGAACTATAGGCTATTAGCCATGTTGGATTCAAGCAGGAAGATCTTTGTCTGTCTTCTCCTTTGAAAGCTCCAGACTTGGGTGGATGAACAAGGACTCCCGAGTAAACTACAGATTGGTTTTAGGAGTGGCAATAGCACCTCTTTTAATACAAAGCACCAGAATATGTCACTATACCTTTGCTACGTCAACTGTGCCTGTGCCTGAGACTGTCTCACACGTAATCAATTCTGGGGAACATTTTTAAAATGGGGCATTGACCTACTTTTACTGTATTTTATTAAGTAGCTGTATACTGAGACCTCAGGGGTAGGTAGTGTGGACCGAGCAGGCCAGATATCTAGCCCCCTTTTAATGAACCAAGGACTTAAACAGGGATACATTTTAGCACCCCTTCTTTTTAATATGTATACCTTAGATATGAACCAGGCTCTACTCGCTTGCCGACATTATCCACCATGCATTTGGGAAGAGCGAATATCCTGGCTGGCTTACGCAGATGACATGATCTCACAAGATTTCACGCCCATAAGCGTTCAGTTCTCACTAGACACTTTATACATCTAGGATGCTAACAGTAATAAGATAATAAGTTATGAGAAACCAAAAATAATGGTAATTGGTGCAAAATCCAGAAGCAAGGTCCATTTTAAATGGCGGATTGGTGTGGAACCTCTGGAAATTGGGAAGACCTACATGTATCTGGGGGTCCCCATCACTCCTCGCCCAAGTATAACTTTTTATGACACTTATATCACACACAAAATCCTCAAGAAAAGGCTTGCCATCCGCCAGTTCATCATTATGAAGGGGGGGTACAATATAGAGGGCCTGCTCGAGATTTTAAAAAGGTTAGCATTATCCCAGTCACCTTGTACAGTATCGAGGCATTGCCATTGCAACATTTCAAGCTGTGGATGTTATGGAGGGGAAATTATTGCGGTCAATTGTAAGTGTTCCACAAGCTGTGCATGTTGGGGCCCTCAGATGTGTGCTTGGCATGGTTTCGCTCAGAGTGCTCTGGTCGCTTCATCGTAACAGGCTTGTTGTTAAGCTATGCTGGGCTCAGACTGGGAATTGTTTCCTACTTAATTTGCTGGCGCATGGCTTCAAAGCTGATCCTCAAAACGTCTTCTATACTGACTTAAATGTTATTGGCCTACCACACCCTCTGGCAGAATATTATCCCACCTATGTCCGGCTATTAATGGTAAAAAAGATGGACTGGGACCGTTCTGTTAACATGGCAACATCGAGTAAAAATAAAAGCTATGCAGAATTTGCCAGACTGTGCTCCCCTTAATGATGACCCTGCCAATACCTCTCAATTCCATTCAGATCAATTCTGGAGCACAATCTACTCTGCTAGTTCAGTGGTGAGCAGCGGTGCAGCGACATATATGTGGAAAGAGGCACTGTCGAAACTGGAAAAACTGTAGCTGTAATGAAATCCAACTCTGGTGCAGATTGGGTACTGTTTTGTTGAAGTGCGAGGCATAATATGACAATGAGATGCATGAAATATTTTTAAAGATTGCTGTAGAAATGTATGGAATTAACTGCTATGCAATAATTAGCTATGTAACTATTTATTTTAAAGTGTGGTTTTATAGTACAACGTTTTTTTTAAGCCATTAGCACTTTATGAAAAAGAAGAAAAAAAAAAGACTTAGGCACACAATTATTATGACTGGAAACAGAGGTGCAGAAAATCAAAGAAACACATCTGCCTGCTGCCTCTTTGTTTTCCATCAGCTATCTGAAATGCAACTGTGACCTCTGAACCTGCTCTGTGCCATGGCTGGACAATGTGTCTGAGGACTATCTCAGCAAAGTCACATGTCTGCAGTATAGTTTTGGAAAGGAGCATTTATGAAAAATGAGGGTCTGAGTTTTCGACTTCCCATTCATAAACATAATAACCTACATCATTTTATGTTAATATTAACCAAACAAGCATCAGCAATGCCAAAGCATTAGGCTTTGTGTCGGTATGGGAAATGCTCTTTCCAGGAATAGACGTAGTAGTATTAACTAGCCAGTGTGAGCACTTGGGCATCTAAAAGCAGTGCATGGCAAATGGCCAAAACTTATACAGAAGTTAAAACTGTCGGCTTTGCCAATGCTTATTTTTAACAGGATTTTAGTGAAGGAGTGCTTATAAACTGAGTGGCTGAAGGCAACCCGGTTAAGAAATGTTTATTACAGCAGTTAGGGATTTACAACTCCAATTAAGACATACACTCGCAGAAGGCTGCTTTGAAAAAACACTGGCAGGCTCTTCAAATTCAAACATTGACGGTAAGGCTTGAATAAAGCGAGCTCAAAGAGTTCCCATGAGGTGGTGCTTCAGGCGGGGAGAGGTAGGAACTGGGTGGGAATGGCCATAGGGCTTAGCAAGGCCATGGGCAGTCACTAGGTGGGCAACTACCAAACGGTTCTATGTCATTTCATCATCAGGCATTTCAAAGCCTGCAATTTAAACGTGTTTGACAGTTCATCGAATTTTTTGTTTTTTTTGTGGGGGGCCCATTCCCTCCCCAATCCAATCCCCCGTCCTGTACCTATTTTTACATCTTCCCAACCCCCCAAACCACTTATCTGCCCTTTCCCAACCCCACCCCAAAAAATGGGATGACCTGTCAAACACGTTTAAACTGCAGGCTATGAAATGCCTGACGATGAAAGAACGTCATACCATAACAAAAAACACCTACAAACTGTGTGTCCCTCTTTATTTGCAATTTCTCCCTATCTGTGCTCTAATGCCATAGTTTAAGTTTATAGGTGTCGCAAGTGAATCCTAATAGACCAAACTGAAAAAGTTTGGGGCTTACACACCCTCGCAGATGGAAAACTGTCACAATGTTGGATAAGGTTTTGATTGTTGGTGCTGCAGCAAGGTATTTATATAAACACAGTGAACAAATATTATACATAAAAATTCATCTAAAACAACCTCAACCAATCATAAACACAAATGACAATACATTACAACATTAAACTTTCTAAATGTTTCATAAAAAACATTTCCCAACATGCATCTGTTCGTCAGGTCCAGTAATGGGTGAACATTCTTCAGGGGAACACTCTAAAACTGTAGATTTCTTCAACACCGTGTAGACGTGGTATTTTAGTCATCAAAATTTAGATGCCAATGTACTTACAATACAAAACGAATCCTTGACATCTGTAGTGAGCACCACAATATTCAAATTATCATCCTGCACCACTGTGATAACTAGCAGTATGACAGGAGTGAGGAACACGGCCCACAAGTTGACCCCAAATCCCATAGTTCCAATTATAAACCTGAAAATACCTCAAAGTGGTATTTCATAGTAGGCGTACTCGTCATTATCAATCGCCTCATGTTACATTTTTTCAGACCATATATCTCTTAACATAGGCGCAAAAATGTCACCTCAGTATTCTTAGGAGCAACTGTAGAGACAGCACAAAAGGACAAAACACATAACAACTCAGTATTAAACCGAAGTATGTTGGTATCAAATAAGTTTAGCATAAAATGTGAAACTAATGTCTCCAGTCCAGGTAATATTATTTACCTCCAGGCTCTTTAAATGGGACAACCAATCCACGACAACACAGATCCAAATATCCACAATGTGGTCGGAGAGTCACCTCCCAAAGGATCGCAAATTGTCGGCAAACATACCTACAAACCAAATCATTCGTCAAAACAATTCTGTGTGTTATGGCCATTTCCAATTCATCTCCATGAGTGACTTCAATAAAGACCCTCCACGTTCCCTCAACGGCTATATGTGACCTTATCATGCAGTAAAACGCGATGACTTGAGTATGCTCTATTTAAATAGACCTATTCACCACACGCCAGTGGGCCGCTTATGTTACATTGCTCAAAATACACTTATTACGCACTTTTACAACAAAAGTTGCCAACACGGTCAAACGCAAAAAAGCTAAACAAACTAGCATTGTTATGCTTACCATGTAGGCTCACCACTCTCTCACTTCTCATGGAAGTCCCAGACGCCGGCTCGTCTAACGCAACAATGCTAAATTCACCAAGTCTACATAGCAAAAGGACTCTGAATTATGTTGAAATTCGGGTGCCATGTTGCCACTGGTTACAATGTGCACTGTCCCCGATTGGTAGATGTTAAGTTTGAGGTCCAGACAGGAACAGGTTTATAAATTCTTTAATGAGTTAACACACGCAGACAGCAGGCACCCCCTTTAGAGGCAGGCTCCAACTGACTACAATAGAACATACAGTGAAGCCAAAACATTCTCCTTAGAATTTCATTACATCACAATTACTCTGTTTTGTCAATACTACATATGACGTACAAATGACCATTTTAAATGAGAATAAGAAAAGTATACACCAGAACACATCTCTTCCCTTTAATTTGAGGCAATTTAACCTAGGTAATAATCATTCAACCTGACAGGTTTTTTTTTACTCTGTTTGCATTCAAACTGCTGTTGTGACTGAACGCTGTTCTCACATTCGGTTCAATTGGTTCAAACCTATGTCCATCCTTTCCATGCTCACCCGAAACCTGCTCTTCTCTCTCTCCCTCACCGACATCATCGTCAGCCTTATTGCACTTAACCAGTTTGGCCATTGACCAACATTCTCCGCCCTCCATGATAACAACATTCCCCCTGATCACAGCAATCTTCTTAGGTCCAATGAATTTACTCTCAATACACATGGGAGAAACCCTGGGATTTTTTACGTAAACCCAGTCCCCCACTGACCATGGTATCACCTTGACACCCCTTTTTGTATCAAACCTTCCTTTGTACTCATCTTGGGCCTCTCTGATGAGATCCATGATCTTTTCTCTGTTTACATGTACCCTCTTTGCTAAGTCCAACCAGCCCGGACATAACTTTGTACCGGGTTGTCTTCCCTTGAGAGATATGAAGGGTGAAATGCCAGTGACCGAGTGTGGAGTCACGCAGTAGTTCCATACCATCTCCCTGAGAACTGTCTGCCACCTTAGACCAGAAGCCATGGCTAATTGTAATCCTCCCTTTAAGAATCTGTTGGCTCTCTCAACAAGACCATTCGCTCTAGGCTGGTAACGTGCTGTCCTGTAGTGTTTAATACCAAATCTATTGAGAAACTCCACCATTCTGTCCGAACAGAATTGTATTCCATTATCTGAAACAAGCTCTGAGGGGAATCCCTCCCTGTAGAACACCTCCTCAAAACATTTAATCAATTGTGAAGTGGTTGCTTCTCTAATGGCTTTCCACTCAACCCATTTAGAGTGATAATCCACCAGGACAATAAAATATTTAAAATCCTCTCCCAGTTCCTGTATGGGCCCTATTAAATCCACTGCTAATTTTCTCCATGGCTCTCCCGGAACACTGACAGGTCTTAAAGGGGTTTCTTTAACCATCTTGCTTTTGTCACTTCTCTCACATTCTTTACAACTCCTCACACACCTCTCTACCTGACCATCAATCCCTGGCCACCAAAAGGATTGCCTGATATCCCTTTTGGTACCCCCATACCTAAATGGCCTTGGTGAGCTATGTCCACTAGTCTGGGCCTGATATCACAGGGAGGTACAATCTTCATACCTTTTCTGAGTTCAGATCCATCCTCTGATATGCTCAACTCCTCTTTAATGCAATAAAAAGAATCAAATTTCTTTTCAATAAGGTCTTTCCTGGGCCAACCTGTTTTGGTCCACAACTTCACTTGCCCCAGGACCTCATCATTAGCATCGGCGGATTCCCATTCCTCTTTGCTTATAGCATTGTGTACAAGTTCGCAAATGCCCACAGTACACTCCGCACTCACATCCTTAAGACTCTCATACTGTGCAGGCAGTCTAGAAAGACAATCAGCTACCACATTTTCTCCCCAGGTATGTACACCATTCTAAAATCATATGCCACCAAGTCAATCATCCACCGAGATATTCTGGGTGAACCTTTAGCCCACTCGGCACTGCCCAATAACTGCACCAATGGTTTATGATCTGTTTTTACAACAAACGACTGGCCCCATAGAAAAAATTTGAAATGAGACACGGCCCATGACACAGCTAGGGCCTCTCTCTCCACCACGGAATAATTGCTTTCTGCTCCCCTCAGTGGTCGGGAGGCAAAAGCTATAATGTGTTCAATGTTACCATCATACTGAAAAAGAGCAGCACCAAGCCCTAATGTGCTTGCGTCTACAGCCAGCACAGTTCGCCTACCAGAAACAAACCCTCCCAATGAAGGTGCTTTCACATTGCTATCTTTAATCTTACTAAAGGCAGTTTGACATTCCTCCGACCACACATATTTGGTGCCCTTTTTTAATAGATCTCTCAAAGGAGACGACATGGTAGAAAACCCATCAACGAATTTGTGATAATACTCCGCCAACCCCATGAACGAGCGTAACTGTTCTTTATCCAGGGGTTGAGGAGCACCCACAATGCTGTCAACTAGCGATTTCCTGGGAGAAATACCATTGCAAGAAATCTTATGCCCCAAGTAGTCCACCTCCGTGACTGCAATCTTGCATTTCTCCCTTTGTACCGTCAGACCGGCATCCCTGAGCCAGACCAACACTGATCTAAGTATCCTATCATGTTCAGGACCATCCTTGGCAAAAATTGAGAATGTCATCTTGGAACACCGTTACTTTTTCAAGACCCTTGAGTACTGTCTCCATTACTCTCTGAAATACCGATGCCGCAGAGGCCAAACCAAAGGGCATTCGGTTATACTTGAAAACACCTTCAGGAGTAATGAATGCAGTCAGATGTTGACACTCTTTAGACAGGGGAACCTGATGTTAGGCAGCAGAGAGATCGATGATGGAAAATAACTTTGGTTCTCCTAGTGTGGACAAAACTTCTGAAATATTTGGTAATGGGTGCCTCTCCACCACTATGTTCTTATTGAGACTGCGTAGGTCGACACACAACCTCATTTTACCATTAGCCTTGGTAACCAGAACAATAGGAGACAACCATTCAGTAGCTACAACTGGTTCAATCACCCCTTTGTCAACCAAACTATTTAGCTCCTCCTTGAGTTGTGCCCTCATTTTCAGTGGTACTTGATGTACCTTGTGTACCACCGGTTGGGCATTGATCTTAAGCTTAATGTGATGCTCAAACTCTTTCAACCTTCCTAGACTCTCAGAAAACACTTGTGGAAATTCCCTGGTCCAGGAATCCCCCACCTCGGCAATGGTGAGAGGATCTGGTGCACTAGCCTGTACCCTGAAACTCAACTTCCTCTGCTCCTACCAGCCTAACAGAGAGGTCCCTTTTTCCGCCACAAGGAGAATGGCCTGGCAGACCCTTTCCTTATAAGTTATTTTGGCAAGAAATTCACCCAAGATCTTTATATCAGAATCTGCATATCCACACACCCTGACATTGGTAGGGCGAACAACAGCATTGCTCTTCCCCAAAATCTTTATCAACATGTCTTGAGAAATGATAGTCCAAGGGGAACAAGTATCTACTTTCATTACAAGCTCAATACCATCAACTTGAAACTTATCCACAGGACCCTTGGTCATCCCAGACATCTCTGAAATTTCAAAAATATGCCTTGGTGTGAATTCTTGTGTACAGGATACTTCATGAATGTTGTACCCCTTTCCAATGTCATCCTCACCATTACCCAATGGCTTGAACTCTATACTATTGATAGCATTACTCTTGCAGACGTTAGCAAAATGCCCTTTATTCTTGCACTTGAAACATTCTGCATATTTGGCGGGGCATGAAGGATAATTCACACCATGTCTTGATCTTCCGCAACGAGAACACATATTCTTTGTATAGCCACTTCCTCTCTTCACTGCGGAATAACCAATTTTCTTCTTTTGATTAACAACACATACAGAGGTCGATGGAAGATTTGGTTTGTCAATCCTAAGTTCTTTAACATACTCAGATGTTTGCTCGATGCTTCTGGCTAATTCTACAGCCTCATCCAATTTCATATCTTTTGCAAGAAGTTTCTCCTGGACTCTCACATTGTTAGTGCATCTAACAAGCTGATCTCTGATTAGAGAATCAGTTAAGTGTTCAAACTCGCAAGTATAACTCAGGGATCTGAGGCAAACAATGTATGATTCCACAGACTCCGACTTCTCTTGGACCCTCTGGAAGAATTTGTGCCTCTCTAAACTAACATTCTTCTTTGGTTCAAAGTGATCACGAAGTTGGTTAAGAGCAAACATGTATTCATCCATGTCATCAGCATCTGGAGCCCGATTCCTAGAGAGTCCATCATAAATCCTTCGTCCTTCTATGCCAAGGTTGTGAAGGAGTAAGGCTCTCTTACGTGCAGAGGGAAATCTCTCCCCGCCCATAGCCACCAGGTAGTTTTCAAACATGTATCTCCACCTATCCCAAGCAATTGGAGGTCGACCCGGTTCACTCAGGAAGGGGACAGGCGGTGGAATGGAAGTAGCCATATTTTACAGCTACAGCTGGGCACACCAAAATAGGACATTTTTTTTGAATGAATATCAATTGCTCCCAAGAATGGGAAGATACTTTGTTAGGTAGTACTGTGTCACAATGGGAGATCCGGGGCTTGGACAGTCTGGCAGATCAAGTTCGGTGTTCTTTCTTCCACTCCAAGGCGTGGAAGATTTGCTGCTGGGCAACCGACGTCACAATGGGAGGACCGGGGTTGCTGGAGGTCCATGCGCCCTCTACAGCGCGTGTCTAGAGATGCGCGCTGGAAGGGGAAGCTCGCTCGGGAGCTCGCGCTGTGGCTCGCGCTGGCCTCCTCAATGTCACACTCCCCGCCGGAGTCCACCCGCAGCACAACACAGCGAGGAACCTCGCGCCGGCGTCCGCGCTGGGGGCTCGTGCAGCGAATGGCTCGCGTAGGCTCTCCGCTGGCTCTGGGCCCCTTTCCTGAGGTTTTCACAAGCAGCGCCACTCTCACACGGACAGCGACTAGCAGCAACGCCAGACCAAGCAAATAGTGATTGGTGCTCACCTCCCTACGCCTGCCTTCTGCCTGCAGTCTTCTAGGGAGGGAGAGCCGGGGTCTGGGCGGCGCCACCACACAGGAGACACAGAATTCCACGGTGAGTCGTCAGCAATCCTCATCGCCAATGTTAAGTTTGAGGTCCAGACAGGAACAGGTTTATAAATTCTTTAATGAGTTAACACACGCAGACAGCAGGCACCCCCTTTAGAGGCAGGCTCCAACTGACTACAATAGAACATACAGCGAAGCCAAAACATTCTCCTTAGAATTTCATTACATCACAATTACTCTGTTTTGTCAATACTACATATGACGTACAAATGACCATTTTAAATGAGAATAAGAAAAGTATACACCAGAACAGTAGACATCAACATAGGACTTAAACACCCAATGTCTGCATTACACAAAGGCACATTAAAAAAAAAAGTCACTCAAATTCAAACATTGCCCCAACTTATGGATGTTGAAGGAATCTAGTGTATTTATGTGCCTATTCTTTTATCTTTTGAAACAAACATTGTCAGCACGTTGCCCATACATGGAAACCAGGGCAGCATTCACATCTGATTTCAAAACGATCAGGCCTCATAATATGTCATATACAGCTTTCATGACACTCTGCATTCTCACGATACACAGGAGCTAAGTTCTACATCACGAGTGCACCACTTGTTTACATACTGGCACATATAATTTATAGAACATTAATCTTGGTGTCAAAACATAGATTTAATATCCATGAACAACATAGAGGTTGTAATCAACCTGATAGATACAGGTTGAGGGGCACAAGTATTCAAATCTAAACAGTATACCCGGGCAATATTTACATCTGATTCCAAAATGTCATACCTCATAATATATCATATACAGCTTTTCTGGAACACAGCTTAGCCATAATGCATGGTTAATACAGGTATCTTTAACACTGGGTTGATATCCACTTGTCACCATCACTCATATTACATTTACACAATGCCAATCAATACCGTTGTTGAGCCCCACTATGTGGCTCTGTAATTTAAAAATCATTTTCTGTTCGAAATTCAGCAATTTTCTATCAATATCTGCTTTGTTAGTGCCATGTATCTTTTTCAGTGTAAGCAAGTAAAGTTATTAAAAAATAAAGTTATTACAGCGCCTTTGGTTAAGCACTTTGTGGAAAAGAAACACAGACATATTGATTTCACATGGTTTATGCTGAAAAAGATACATGGCACTAACATGGCACTAACAAAGCAGAAATGGATCGAAAATTGCTGAATTTCGAACAGAAAATTATTTTTAAATTAGAGAGCCACATAGTGGGGCTCAACGAATGTACCGATTGGCATTGTGTAAATGTAATATGAGTGATGGTGACAAGTGGATATCAACCCAGTGTTAAAGATACTTGTATTAACCATGCATTATGACTAAGCTGTGTTCCAGAAAAGCTGTATGTGATATATTATGAGGTATGACATTTTGGAATCAGATGTGAATACTGCCCAGGTATACTGTTTAGATATCAATACATGTGCTGACAATGTTTGTTTCAAAAGATAAAAGAATAGACACATAAATACACTAGATTCCTTCAGCATCCACAAGTTGGGGCATTATTTGAATTTGGGTGAGTTTTTATTTATTTTTTGAATGTGCCTGTGTGTAATGCAGACGTTGGGCATTTAAGTCCTTTGTTGATGTCTACCAATCGGGGACAGTGCGCATTGTAACCAGTGGCAACATGGCGCCTGAATTCCAGCACAATTTAAGAGTCCTTTTGCTATGTCGACTGGTGAATTTAGCGTTGTTGCGTTAGATGAGCCGGCGTCTGGGACTTCCATGAGAAGTGAGAGAGTGGTGAGCCTACGTGGTAAGCGTAACAATGCTAGTTTGTTTATCTTTTTTGCTTTTGTCCGTGTTCGGGACATTCATTGTTAAGTGCACGGAATAAGTGTATTTTGAGCAATGTAACATAAGCGGCCCACTGGTGTGTGGTAAATAGGTCCATTTAAATAGAGCATACTCAAGTCATCGCGTTTTACTGCATGATAAGGTCACATATAGCCGTGGAGGGTCTTTATTGAAGTCACTCATGGAGATGAATTGGAAATGGCCATAACACACAGAATTGTGATGACGAATGGTTTGGTTTGTAGGTATGTTTGCCGACAATTTGCCATCCTTTGGGAGGTGACTCTCCAACCACATTGTGGATATTTGGATCTGTGTTGTCGTGGATTGGTTGTCCCATTTAAAGAGCCTGTAGGTAAATAATATTACCTAGAGACGTTATTTTCACATTTAATGCTAAACTTATTTGATACCAACATACTTCAGTTTAATACTGAGTTGTTATGCGTTTTCTCCTTTTGTACTGTCTCTACAGTTGCTCCTAAGAATACTGAGGTGACATTTTTGCACCTATGTTAAGAGATATATGGTCCGAAAAAATGTAACATGAAGCGATTGATAATGAATAGTACGCCTACTATGAAATACCACTTTGAGGTCATTTCAGGTTCATAATTGGAACTATGGAAGGTGGGGTGAACTTGTGGGCCATGTTCCTCACTCCTGTCATACTGCTAGTTATCACAGTGGTGCAGGATGATCATTTGAATGTTGTGATGCTCACTACAGATTTCAACGATTCGTTTTGTATTGTAGGTACATTGGCATCTAAATTTTGATGACTAAAAGACCCCCTCTACACGGTGTTGAAGAAATTTACAGTTGTAGAGTGTTCCCATGAAGAATGTTCACCCATTACAGGGCTTGAAGAACAGAAACATGTTGGGAAATGTTTTTTATGACACATTTAGAATGTTTAATTTTGTTATGTATTGTCATTTGTGTTTATGATTGGTTGAGGTTGTTTTAGATGAATCTTTATGTATAATATGTGTTCACTGCACAGTATTTGTAGTCTGGGTCTATGTTTTTAGTTGACAAATATTTTTAATAAATGAATTATAAGAATTTTTTTGAAGAATAGTTGCATGCAGTCCATTTTTTCATGACTAGGTGTGCCGGAAAACCAATGATCCTTGAGTCTGTTTGATGAGATGACAAATGTAAGAAATTAAGTCTATTTCACATAAATATGTCCCCCTTGTGGTGGAGATAGGTGGTTTTCAAAATAGGGGTAGTGTTTGATAAACCTCTTTGAGTACACTGCAGCAAGGTCACAGTACAACCCACTAGGGCACTGTGTAAGTCCCGTTATAGGTCGATGCTTCAGCCAATGTGTGTTTATCCAACATTGCTGCATGAACACGTTAACATTTTTGCACTAGATAATTTCATTTTGCAAGGAATACAAATACTCTTATTGTGTCCAAGTCTGACCGAAGTGGAGCCAGCCTCAACATTATGGAGAGTGGGGGGGGGGGGGCAGGATGACCGTTTTGAAAGCTTGTTGTGAATTGGGCCATTAATCCATAGGGCTGTTAACAGCCTGCCCCTTTCTTCAGCCTAGGAGGGTGAATAGCTATTATGCTTTCCTGTGGCCCATTAGATTTATCTTTTAATCCAATTCAGAGGATGTTTAGTTTCACAAAGAGATGCTAATCATTAGAGGTGTGGGCACCTTAAAGCTCCTCCCAACAGTTAAGCCTTTACCTCCTTAATGGATAGTATATTGACATTCCCTGGTCAGGCCTTTGTCCTTTGGCTCTGTATGTGTTATGCTGGTGCCATACTAATGATTGTTTAATCGTAAATACTCAGCTCTCTCAGGTGAGAAATTTGTCATCCTCTTGCTGTAATGCACCTTTCCAAACCGTGGCCTGGGCTGAGAGGTACGTCAGAGTGCTGCCTTCTGCCTGCAGCCTCCTCAGTAAAAGTGGGCTTTAGTACCGTCAATCCAGGGGCTCGGGCCGCCCCTGTGTCTAACATTAAGTTAAGTGAAATAAAGATATTAAGTCATTCAAAATGCACCTTGATTAATGAAAAGTGTCACCCTTTTGACAAATAGTTTTTACAGAAGGAGATAGACTGCTGGCACAAAGAGCAGATGGAAAGATACTCTGACAGGTGACATCATGTCTAGTCTTGTCTAAATGTCAGAGACACTGTCCTGTTTCGTAATCAGTAGGGCACAAAGGTTTATTCCATTTTCGATTTGTGAACTTTGACCATTACAAAGATCAAGTGTCCCATAGGGACTGTGGGAACTCCAGATCGAGTTGTCAAAAGAAATGTGCCTCATTTAGTAAATATCATGGGAATGATGCTAAGAGTGACCATGTAACTGACCGCCCGAGGAAGGGAGGGAACTGCGAGGAAGTGATGAATCCAGAGAGGTCATTCCTGATCTCCCAACACTAAAGCCTGGCGAAGAGACCCATGTGTCTGATAGCAGAAATATGAACATTTCCCCAAGTATCCTGGTTTGTATTTTTATTTGTTTTATGTGTATAGCGCTTTTACCAAAGCACTGACAGAATAATAAGAGGAAAACGGTTCAATGAAAATGTGAAAGACATTCGGACCAGGGGTGTTGCTAGTTCTGGAAAAGACCTGGGGCTACGCTGATGTCGGTACTGTCGGGACTGGGGGCTAGCTAGCCTTTTGGCTGTAGCTCCTGAGATTCTATCCGGGGCTACAACCAAAAGACCAGGGGCTATAGCCCCCTTAGCCCCTCCCTAGCAACGCCTCTGATTCGGACAATAATGAACAGTAGAAAAGTACAATTAGTTATTGGATAGAGCAGATAAAAGGTGTGTTTTCAGATTGGTTTGAAAGATACACAGAGAAGAAGAGGTATGGATAGACAGAGAAAGTTCCAGTGCTTGGGGTAAAAAAAAGGCAAAGGAACGGAAATGGGAAGAGGCACAAGGGGGTTTAGGGAGAGAAAGAAGGAACTGCTTCTTGGAGCTTAACATAGGGACACTGCCGCTGCATCCCTTGTGGTGTGGGGGCCCCACCAAACCAGCTCTAGGGGGTCCCTGGTCCTCACCCATCACAGTGAAGCTGGGCCAGGGCTCACAGCACGAGAAGGAGGTGCTCATTAGGGGATCAAAGCTGAACGGGACATGTGGCACGTGCCACATGCCATGTTCAGCTCCTACTCCTTCTCCTCTGGCTTCCTGCACCATCTTATACAGAAAAGAGGAAGCTCTGCCAGCTTCCTGGTTTCAGTTTGTGAGCAGCATGGGGGAACCAGAGACCTGGAGTGACGGACCAAAGCATAAGGAGGTAAAACAGGTAAGAAGGCTTTAAAAAAATAAATACACGCGTATGTGTATTTTGCATGTGTGAGGTGCGTGTCAGATGTTTGTATGTGGTATGGGTCAGTGAGCGATGGGTGAATGAGTATGAATGTGAGGGTGCGTGTTTGCATGTTCTCTTTGGGTGGGTATGTGTCTGTGTGAAGAATGCAGTGAGAGTGGATGTAAGAGAAGGTTTATGGGCGAGTGAATTCTGGGAGAATGAGTAGGAATGCGGCAGTGTGTGTTTGAATATTTTGAGTCGGTGGTTGCATGCCTATGTGGATAATGCAGTGTGAGTGGATGTGAGAGAAGGTTTATGAGTTAGTGTGACTGGTGCGTGAATGGGTATGGGTATGAGTGTGATAGTGTGAGTTTCAATGTTCTAGGTGGGTGTGGTGTGCCTGTGTGGAGAATGCAGTGGTATTGGATGTGGGAGAAGGTTTGTGGGTGATTGAATGGTGGGTGAATGGGTAGGAATTCGACTGTGTGTGTGTGTGGGGGGGTATTCAAGGTGGGTGGGTTCCTGTGTGGAGAATGCTGTGTGAGTGGATGTTAGAGAAGGTGGATGTGTGTGTAAGGCCCTTGGAGGCTGGGGATCACTAGAGCATTTTTGACTTATGCTTAATTGACTTGCCATGTTTTACTGGTATTTTTGGGCTAAGCCACGTTCGTAGGTGTTATTACGTGCCTAGACTGGCATTTTTGTGCAACCAGTCTAGACATTGCTTGCTGTGGCATGACATCTATTACTGGGCATCTTTGATAAAGAAAGCATCAGAAGTAGTATTATTTTGGTAGACTGACATTTTGGTGTAGCGGCCTAGCTTCTTCTTACTGTAGCATGACTTTTCATTAACTAAGCATCTATAATGAAACAAGCATGATCAGTGTTCTTATGAATCTAGACTGGCCTACATTTGAACCAGCTTGGACATGTTTTCTTATTGTGCCATGTCACTTTTAGTGGACAAACCAACAGAAGTATTTTCTTACATAGGAGTACTGGCATATACTGGCAGAGCCACTTTTCGGCACAATGTCAGTAATGAGACTATACCAAACATTTGAAAGTGAACATAAGATTGTTCTTATATGGGAATACTTGCATATGTTCATGGAGCCAGCATGGAGGTTTATGGGCGCAGCCAGCATGAACATGTTTTCTATACTGGCATATATTGCAGGGAAAGGCATGAAAATGCATTGGGAAATGTGCCTGTGCTCTTTTGGTGACTTGCAACTATTGTATTTTTTCCTGGGCTACCCTACAAAACGGATTGTAAACTGTCTGGCCTTTACCCAATTCTTCACAGAAAGTGTGCTGTATAATGCACCATTTTAACTCATTATTCAAAACATTTTCTCTGGGGAGGGGGAAGAAACCCCCAAGCCCCCAAATTAGTTTTTGTTGGTTTGTGCACCCTTGCTACGCTCGGTCGCAAGCACATACTTGTGGCAAATATTTACACCCTCCAATAAAACAACTTGCCAGCCACCACTGTTGGCTGGTATTTCTGGGGTCCAGGCACCGCCCCCTTCTTTGTACGTTAGGGAATACATTCAAGCTTTGATTTAAAAAAATTACATCTTTCACCTGAAGTAGTGCATGCCCCTGCAGCTGTATAGTCATTATGACATTGCGCACACGTGGTGGTCCGGGCCAGCACAGAGTGTGGCGTGCACTGTGCGTTGTTAAGGAGCTTGGGGAGAGGGGGCGACCCTTAGCAGGGCTCGCAGAGGTGCCCCAAATTGTGTGCTTTGCCACTTCATAGGGGATGGGGAGTAGAGTGATATTAGTGGAGAGAGCTAGATAGGGGCGGGACTATGGATACATTTGAAGACAATAGAAAGGAAATGGAAGAGGACGCAAGACTCAAAAGGACAGAGAGATATAGAAAGCAGGGGAGAAAAAATAGAGGATGAGAGAGAAGAGAAGATGAATGGATGAGTTATATATGAAGCAGAGAGGGGGAAGATGAGAAGCTGGAATGCTGAGCAAAGGCTGAACAGTAGTCAATATGAGTGAAAATCTGGCAAGAAATAAGAAGCTTAACAGCATAGAAACAAAGGTAAGGGCAGGCACAGCAATTATTAAATTGAGCATAACGACAAGAGCAAGCAGTGGAAGAAATGTGGAAGGATAACGAGAGAGGGGTCGAAGATAACACCTAGGCTGCATGCTAATGGGGAAAAGGGAAGAAAGGAGGGGGAAAGGGATGGTGGAGTAAGAAGGGTGGAATCGAGTCGGCAGGAAAAAAAAGAACCTCTATTTTGAAGGGTTGAGGTGAAGAAATTGGTACAACATTCAACATTGAATAGCTGACAGAGAGTTTGAAACAGTGGAGTGCAATGTGTCAGAAAACGAAGAGAAGGAGGAAAACATCCCGGTGTCATCAGCTTAAAGATGAAAAGAGAGATTGTGAGCAGAGTTGAGCGTAGAGTGAGGGATAGTGCAAATAGAGAAACGTAGGGGACCTAGGACAGACGCCCTGAGGAACCTCATAAAGAAGGGGACCGGGAAGAAAGGTTTGGTCAGCCCTGGTGACTGAATGAGAGCGCTGACAGAAATACAAGTGGAATCAATAAAAAATAGACTCAGAAAAACCTAGGAAAGAGAAGGTGGAAAGAAGAATTAGATGACCGGCAGTATTGAATGCTGCGGAAAGGTCAAGAACATTAAGGACAGAGGAAAACGTAGAGTTTTGGGCAGTTAGAAGACTTTTGGATACGTGCCGAAGGGCAGTCTCGGTGGAATGAGAGCAACGGAAAACAGATTGAAGTGGGAAAACAGATTGAAGTGGTGGCAGGAGGAAATTCAGATAGGAAGTGACATGTGAGTATACAGCATACTCTAGAAGCTTTGATAGAAAGGGAAGAAGAGAAATATGGTAGTAGTTAGCTGGGATAGAAGGATCATGGGAGGTTTTCTTCAGAATAGGAAGAATGAGCGCATGTTTGAATAAGGAAGGAAAACAAGAATTAATGAGAGGAGTTAATGAGACAAGATGATATGGGATACAATGAGAGTAGATTTGAGGAGCAAGAGTGGGAGGAAGAGGGTGCAAGGAGGAGCAGAGTGGTGGGCATGAGTAGGAAGGGCAGATGTATCAAGGTATGAAAGAGAAGAAAAGGACAATAATGAGTAAGAGGGAATAGTGAATGAGGAAGCCTAGAAGGATGCAGCAGCAGTTGGGAAAGAAGAGCGAAGAGCGACAACTTTAGGGGTAAAGTAATTAGCAAAGCCAATGGAGGAAAAAGATGAAAGAAGGGAGGTATCAGGGGGTTGAGTAGAGGGGATTGTGTACAGAAATTGAAAGAGACGACAGGGCTGATGGGAAAGGGAAAGCGTGAGTTCAGAAAAGTAGCCTTTTTTAGCAGTAAACAAGGTTTGGTCCTAAGAAGAGTGTAGTGAGGAAAGAGCAGAGATTTCAGTCGGGGATTGGGACTCTGGCGCTATTCTGAAGGTGAGAGCCAAGTCTGAGGGGGTCAGCGGGAGGGGGAAAGGGGCGGAAAGGTTCATTACAATCAAGAGTAGACAAAAGAAGAGAATGAAGAGAGTTTACAGCATCATCAGGAGGAAGATGAAAGAAGGAGGAGATGGGGGAAGAGAAGAAAGAAGAGATGATAGAAAATAAGTAGGGATAACAAATCAAAGAATCAGACAACCGAAAATAGAGGTCGAATGTGAGGAAGAGGATGATGATGGGAAGGAGAGGGAGAATAAAAGGTGATCCGAAGAGTGAATAGCATAAGGCAGTGGTCTGCAACCTTTGGCTTTGCAGATCTTTTGAACTACAGCTCCCCTCAGCCATAGCCATAATAGTCAATGATGAGGAATAATGGAACTTGTAGTCCAAAACATCTGGGGAGCCACAGGTTGCAGAGCCCTGGCAGAAGCAATAATAGCAGTAAGCAGCAATAATCCTGGGTTATTGGTGAAATCTGTTATGGGTTGCCTTTAGAAATCTGGGGGAGATGCTGTGCCTAAGGTTTAACATACTGACTCACAAGCAGGAAGTGTACTGCGCAGACTATCATAGGTCCAAGTTTCATTTAGGTGGGACCAGGGACAGTACAGGGAGGAGACAGATGCAATGTTAGTGTCTTGGGAAGCAGAGGAGATAACGTGTCCTAATGTGGTCATGTACCACATGTTTCCAAGCACATGCTGATGCTGTGTCGGTAAAGGCATCTCCTGGCAAGAGTCGTGATGCTGTCTGGCTCATGTTCTTTAACCTCCTTCTACTGTCACATCCTCTGGCATTTTGCCTGGTGCTCAACTGGGACATTGCAATCATCACTATTCCCGCTTCTGTTTTTGGCTGGTGGCAGATGTTTCTGCTACGGGCACAAATGTATCGTGCCCAGCTGGCAAATGCAATGTTTGCATTATACCAAAAACTAAAACAAATACATGGTAAATTTCAGGGATCTACTGCACATATCCTTGTCAACAACAATCTTGGTTTTGGTAGAAGAAATGGCTCAGCTCCGCATTTAACACCCCATGCTTTCTGTGCATGTTGGCTTGTGTCCTGCTGCATTGCCCTGCACTCACAGAGCACAGCCGCTGCCTGGTGTACCACTGTGGGTAATATTAGCCTTTTCTTCTGCATTTTAACTCTGCAATCTGTATATTAAACGGTCCTCCCTTATTTGAATACACAACAAACGTTGGATGTGATACTGTGTGGCAACCCTCTGAATACTCGTCAATAATCAGTGCAAAGGGTTCCATACCTTATTGTCACAGTCCTTATCTTAGGGGGGTGACTCCTGTCCAGGAAACAGGCAACTGTGCTATCCCTTTAAATGTACCCACAATTCAGTC
Organism: Ambystoma mexicanum; assembly: GCF_040938575.1. Taxonomy (NCBI): domain Eukaryota; kingdom Metazoa; phylum Chordata; class Amphibia; order Caudata; family Ambystomatidae; genus Ambystoma; species Ambystoma mexicanum. The sequence continues at coordinate 873,992,612 of NC_090932.1, read as the reverse complement.
CTGTATGCAAAACATCTGACCAGTCACCTATATTCTTGTTAGTAATACCCAAACAGTGTCCCAATGGCTGAAAGCACATCACACAGAGTAGCAGATGGGTGGGAATCCATGACAATGACCAGAAAGTGTGGGACTCAGTGTAATGATGAACACTGCTAAGTAATCCGAGCATTACAGTGGCATCTATCTTCCCCAGCATAGTCCTTCTTTTATTTCGAGAATACACCAAGTAGTGCCCAGTCTTCTACCGACACATCTTTACTTTAATACATTTGTATTGCACAACAAATGACCCTGAGGCTTACGGGCGCTGACGACATATACGAAGTGTGTACATACAGTGAGTGATTCAAACATATACAGGGAAATAACGAGACCACTAAAGAAAGAAGTAGAAAAGACAGGCACTCCTTTCAGTACATCCAGTCAGCATGATCTAAACAGAAAGGTCTTCAGTTTTCTCCTGAACATTGCAGTGGACCTCATTTCCCTAAGGTCTAGAGGGATGGCAACAATCTGGCCAGTAGGTAACTGATCAACCATCAATCAACTGTGATAAACAACCCACATGCAGAAAACCATGCACGGTGTAACCATTACACCTTCACATTATGTAACAGTGTCCCTAGGAGGAGGTACAAATACAGGTGTGAGGAATGAAAGCAAAAACAACACATGAACATGAAGAATTTCAGCAAAGAAAACACTAAAACCGTACCAAAATAACCAATATGTGATATAACAACCAGCACACATCAAAAGGAAAACAGAGAAAGGGAGATTGGGAGGAAGGATTCAAAGAGAGTCACGCAAAAAAGTTGCTGCCAAGACTCATAGACATCAAAGAGCAAGATCCCAGGAAACTAACTATGAAGCTGGGAGGCAAACGTACAATATATTAAATAAAGACATACAAATATTCCCAGAACACAACCAGTAGGAAACACACACAGATTTCTTAAGTAACCATTTGCTGCATGGTTCAGAAAGTCCAGGGGAAGATGGGAGCCATGAACAATCCCAGGATATGGAAAGAGTGAAACAAACCACATATCCAAATCAGTCCAAAATAGGCAAATATATAGAGAACCCACACAGATGAACGACTAAAATTACTGACCACAAAAAGATGAACTCACAGTTGGGAAATGTTGAACCAAAGTCAGAGCCAGACATTTGTGATACGTGGACTAAGAAGGGGTAAAGCTGACAGGGACAAGAACCTGCACCCGTAGAATTGTTCTATCCGAGAAAGATACATGAACTAATTTGTACTTTCAAAGTAGAAGACAACAGAGGTATACAGGCATGAGCAAATAAGGGGCCCAGCAGACGCCATATTATAGACGGCGATGGATCTCGCAGATGCACAGAAGGATCCTGCAGGATCTGTGACCTGACTGATCCTGAAGTGAAATGCATAAGCGATGAATGAATGTACAGATGTGTCACAGCTGGGATTCAAACCCAATGTCGAACATGACCTGTATACACTGTACTTACTAGACCCAACAAGTTTTCAGCTTCTGCCCCAAAATTGGAAAACAAGACCACTATCCACCATCAGTGAGGCGTTGCATAGTCAGCTCGGAAACACTGTGCCTCTGTATTCTGATAAACACTGTCTGAAGTCCAGGCGCCCGGAAAAGCAACTTTGTTACCCTAAAGGACTTCCTTTGCCTATCTATATTCCATGGTGTGGAAAAAAAACAAAGATGTATCAGTTTTTTAACCCTATCCCAACTGTTGCATCTGTTATGTAATGAGCATGTAATTGACCTTATTCATTTTTTACTGTTAAGCGCCCAGAAGCAAATCATTTTCCTTATTGGCACTCAAATACATCACAATAGATAAAATAATATGTTGACTTACTCAGAATGCTGCATCTGTTTTGCAGGGTATTGTAAGTTTCTTCTTCATGAGAAGCCACAGAACAGTCAGGAGCCCCGCCACTGTGGCTGTCTTCGGGGATGTATGCAATGCGAGGAGGCGAACACATTAGAATGTGGGTTTTATTCCCTGTGCAGTGGGAGGGGCTTCAATTTCCCTTACATTTAACGTGCAAGAGCAGTTGTCTTTTTATTATCATCAATAACTTACTGTTATAAGATAAGGACAGTCACAAATACAAGGGTTCACTTTCCTAATGTGGACATTGGGGTTATATCTTTCATTTTTGCTTCATTGCTATGTTATGTTGATTTACACCGTACACCGCTAACACGCAGGGGCAGTCTCCAGGCACCCATGTTATGCTATGTTGTCTTATGTTATGCTATCAGGATTTATAACACTCTTCGCTGCTATTTCCATGGTGTGCATCTCCTAACTCACCCATCTCTGAAACAGAGGTGGTAGGTTGGTGGGGAGAGAGGGGGAAATGAAAGCTATTTTTGGTGCTGTGTTTATGCATGTGAGTATATGTCTTATTGTTCTGTCTCGAGAGCACAGAGGAATTTGTGTCCACAGGGTTGCCTTGTGTGCCGATGGTGATAGGATGTGTTACCCAGGGTTGGGCAATGTAAATTGGTTGTATACGTGTACTGTTCTGATGCTTTATGTCTGGTAGGAAGAGGCCTCAATTGCCATGTCTGGGTGGTTTACTTGGTATGCATCTTGTGTGTTGAAGCATACACTTTCAGTGTGATTGTGTGGCGAGAAATCAGAGACACCAATGGGCAGCTTAGTATAGGGCCAAAGGAAACCTGAAACCACATTCACCAAATAATAAAATAACACGTTATAGTAAAAGACATGAAAGCGATGACTAAGCATTAGAAGTCACAGCAACACATAAAAAGAACCTGTAAGGAAAAACAGCTGTGTGTCCTCCCCACGCTCCGATTTCTGGCTCATTGTAGATAGGTCTCTGTTCACTTCCTCCCATTGCCACTGTCATTCTCTCTCTCTCTGTCTCACTATTTCCCCTCTCTGTCTCTCATTCACTACCCCTCTCAAATAGATACATTGTACGCTGTGCACAAGGCTTGGTAATTGGGAGATGAGACGAGGGGTCAATCTTGATATCTGGTCATTACCATTTATTTTATTTTTTCATTTGTATAGCGCACAGACAGCCCTTGGGCATCGAGGCACTGTTACTTGCGGGGAGCTTAGTTACAGGGGAGGTTCAGGTGGGAAATGCATTTACAAGTTGTATATTGATAGATTCGGTACAGATTAAATTTGTTAATACATTTTGTGGTTAATCAGTAGATGCTGGTGGAAGTGGCGTACATCAGGCGAAGTGCGCATCAACTATGTGCTGCCGGCATTGGGAGGCAAAAAATGTTTGGTTTGGAGAAATCTCTGATTTGGGATGTAGTACACACTGGGGACTCTGATGACAACTCCTGTACCTATGTCAGGTTGTTTTTGGTGGGGGATATGCTCGGAGTGCCACAGCCCTGGCCCGCCAGCACTTCCTGCTATCAGGTTTTTATTACCTGACCATTATACTGGACAATACCCAAAACCAAAATGGTATCGCAAAACACCCTATAAGGTCAGCTGAGGAGCCAAAGGGCCTCATCACGAGTTTGGCGGTAACCCTTAAATCCGGCGGTCGCGCTAATACCGCCGGATTTAAGGGTCTGCCAAATCAGGGCTTCGGCAGATTTCTCCCCAGCTCCCAGCTGGTGGGAAATCCGCCAAAAATTCAGGCTGTTACCGCCGGCGGGAAATCCGCTGGCGGTAAGAGCGTGAAAATTCCCCATTGAGCCCAATGGGGAATGGGGCATTCCCGAATGGACTCAGTGGGGAATGGGGAATTCCATTACCGCCAAACCCGTGATCCGGCACTAATAGAGCCGGGGGTTTGGCGGTAGGGCTAATACCGTCAGCGGTAATACCCCCGACGTTACCGCCCCAACTCGTGATGAGGCCCAAAGTCAGGAAAGTCCCCTTTTGATCACTCAACCGAACCTGATTTTAACTCAGAATAAAAGTAAAAATGAAGGAGATTAATTAAATAATTTTAGATTAAGACATTCACAATACATATCTGAGAACTTGCTACAGGAGCAGGTAATTTGATCTTCAACCCACACCTCTCAAAGCACCCTTGTGTTAAGCCTTATACTACTCTGAAAAGGCAGATGTTTTGGCATGCAGCTTTGAAAGATAAGGAGACAGCTGTTTGCAAGATTTACATTTTGACAACCATGGTTATTAGAAGAAAATAGAATGCGCACGTGGGAGGTACAGGTGGCTAGAAACACAGGTGCAAACCACCAGTACCTGCCACATTCTCTCCTGGCCACTTCAGTTTCCCCCACAGGTGTGCCAATGATTTCTACCAGCTAGTGCCCCAGGCCATCCTCCCCTTCTTGCCTGGCTCCCAAAACCCATATTAGTCCCTCCCCTGAACCCACAAATGCCTGGCCGCACGTACCTAAGCATGTCATGCTGCAGAGGCCTGCCCCTCTTCGAAGCTGCCCTCCTCTCTGTTATGTACATTGTAAAGGGGTATTGAACATTTACTTTTACAACAGCAGCCATTTTGTTTCAGAGTTTACTTTTATGAGAAATCAGCTCTCGTGAGTTTCATGAAAATCCCTGCCCACCCAGCCTGGTTTCTAATAGGGTTAACCCATGGGCTCAGTGCATGGTACTGTTGGTACAGGACCTGAGCGCTCGCTGAGGCATTCAATTCACTTCGGCATATCAAGGCTCGGTTACCACCAGTTACTACACCTACTAAGAGAGGACCAACTTCCCTGCTGTGTTCAGTAAACCAGGATTCAATCATTTCTAAATGGCAGGTGTTTTGAGCATTTTATGCCAAGGTTTTACCTTTGTGCACATCTCTCCAATGTTTCGCAAACAGGGAAAGTGATGCACATGAAGATATGTTGATGTGACAGAAGCAAAGCACTTGCTGAAGCTGGCATTTGGTTAGTCTCTTGGCTCACCAGCTGATAACCACACCCCTTTACCCATGGCTTGAAGTTCTTGTTCAGCGGTGTCATTTCAGGCATGGGGTAGCAGATATGACATCACATGGCCCTTGACCTTTGATGACATCACAGGATGTATTACACAATATGTGATTAATCTTTTTTTATGATTGGAATAATAAAAAGAGAGATGAATTCGGAATGAGACATTTATTGATATATGTAAAAAGATGAATACGATCTGTCATTCTCGATCATTGGTCCATGTTGTTGTTGTTGTTGTTGTTCTTCATAGGATTTAGCCTGAAGGAGCAGGGATTATAATCAGGCACCCCTTATTTTTCTGATTTTCTTTGTCCAGTGGTCCAGGGGTAGCAAGGACAGGTCTAGGGGTAGCAGATGCCCGCACGTCGTAATACTTTGAGCTCTAGCTAGCACAGTGGTGCATCTGGGCGGAAAACAATAATCAATCAACATGATTGACCTAACTAATTCTGTTCTATGAGCCTGTTACCAAGCGTGCTTCTGATTAGTGTTGTTCCTCTAGACAGAAAGTGCAATATATTGCACCATCCATGTCCATTTTACTGCTATTCTGCAGGAAACCAAATAGCTCAGCTTCCTATTCAAGTAGCTGTTAGCAGGACAGCACGCAGCACATGTGAGCCCGTCCAGTGCTTGCAAAATAATCTAATTTGCAATGAAAGCGAAACACATATGCAATCATTTGGGAAACTGCATTAGCTGGAGCAAAACGAGGCACGATAAGCTGAAAGTTGGGTCCTTTTTTTTCTTCGAAACCCGAGGCAGCCGAAAGAGCTGCGACTCCCCGAGGCGAGAAGAACTTGCTATTGTCATCTGTATAAATCAGATATGACAGCCAGGCCAGGCATAATGATCCCTGCCTGACCCTATGCACAATTCACCTTGTTAAGTAAAAACCGACCGAGCATGCACCCGACACCACAGTCATGTACCCTCGACATTAGTTCAGAACGCTTTCCCTGCAGGCAAGAACATTGGATGAAGTATCACCCATGCATCACGCATGCTCATACGCTTTGACCAAATAGAATGGGTGACTTGGCTTTTTTACAATTCGAATTAGTTCCAAGGAAGCCAGCAGGGGAGTGAAGCAGAAGAAAGTCTTTTATTGAATTGAAGTCTTCTTGCAGTTGATCGTAACCTGCATTGCGGATATTTTCCTAATGAGCCCCGCTCCACTCAAATCACATTTAATCACAGAGATAATGCAGCGCTAAATTATCACTGTAAAAATGCCCAGCATTGGCAACTGTTCTACGCTTAACTTGTGTTCTGAATTGTGCATAGTTACTACACTGGAAGCACAAAGGGTCCACATCGAACGATGTCATTGGATGAATCCATTCACGCTCATTAAATGAGCAAAGTCCAGCTTGTAGCTACATCACAAGCATCACAAGCATCCTTGCTGCAGCCAATGTCATGATGGGAAAGGTGGCCATAGGGCACTATATCCAACAGGCTAAAACAGCCAATATGCCCAGAGCCCTAACATCATAACTTGGAGAGCAGAGGATAACAATAACTTACATCTGAATTGTGTTTGCGCATTTTAATATCAGGTTGTGAGATCCAAAGTCCTAAATTGAAATTTAATTTACAGTTATTCTATGGTATTTTCTTTACATTACCACATTAATTGGTTGTTTTTTTTTTATACTGTGCATGTTCACCACCATAGTGGTCTCAAAGCGTGCAAACCTTGTCCAAAATATAGGCGTATTGTGTCCCTTGCCCAGAGATTACAGGACCTTGGTCTTTATGCAGGAAATGACCTCAAACTAGGGACCATGTTAGCAACCTTTAAACATTCCACGTACTTCTCCAGAGCACACAAGGATGCGCCATAAGCTTCTGTGGGTTGGGGTAACACTGTGTATCCTGCTTACCCTATGATATGAGAGTTTATTTTTATAGCGCCTATACACAATGTGTTTCAAAGCGCTTCAAGGCAAGGGGTCGGGAACAGGGGAACATACAATGACATTCTTACAGTCCATGAACTGTAAGAATGTGAAATTAACTATCATACTCGGCCTGATGACATTTCAGATAGTGCAAGAGCTAAGACATAGATAAGGAAGGGAGGGGGAGAGTGGGACGGAAATGGAAACAGACAGGCGACTACCGTACTAGGCCTGATGACATTTCTGGAAGAGCCGGAGAAAAACAAACGATGAGGGAGAGGGGTGCAGAAAGGGAGTGGAGGAACAAAACAAGCAACTATTGCACAAGGCCTGGCAACATTTCAGATAGTGCTGGAGGCTGGGAGGGGGGGAACAAGTAAGGGGAGTGGGAGGAGACAGACGAGGTTGCTATCATACTAGATCCAGGGACAATTCTGATAGAGTAAGTGCATAGAAGAAAGTAAGGGGAGAGGAAAGGAGATAGGAAAAGGGAGAAAGGGAGAGCAGGAGAGAAGAGAGAGTAAACAGTCAAAAAGAGTGGAGAAGCAAGATGGGAGAGCGAATACAATTGCAGAAGTCAGTAGTAACACCTAATGTTGCAACCCAGGATACAAGATGAAGATGGGAACAGCATGGTTCAGGGCCACCATGAGTACAAGATGCAAAGGAAGTCCAGCATGAGAGTTGAGAAAGGGTTACGCACCGTGAATCAATGAAGTCCATAGAAGTCAAATCCAGAATTGGCCACAAGACGGTGATGGTGAACCAGAATGTATCAGGACAGTCTGTATCAGGACAGACTCCCGCAGACATAGGGTGGAGGGGTGGTGGGGAGCAGGGTAGAAGAAACCCTAGGCAAGTAACTACACCTTGCTGAGTGTGTGAGAGAAACTGGTTGTTGGTATTGTTACAGGTTTTTCTGAAGGAATAGCCACAGCTCCTCATCGGGGTAATATGCTTTCTGCTCACCCCTGTTCAAACGTGATGCCAACTGGCTATTCAGTAGTGGCCATACAAGCTCACGGGGATCGACTCCCTTTTGCAGACAACACTTGGCAACAAATGGGGAGTGTTTCTGAGATTCTGTTTTTCATGGTGAACCCTGCATACATATTCAAGGTGATACATTATGTATCAAAGATTTCACATACTTTGAATAGTAAAACCTGAGTCTGAGCTGCCAGTGTCCTATGGTTCTGATTCACAAAAATGTACAGTGAAGCAATTCAGGAGATTCCCCAAGCACCGCAAAGTTGCTCCTTCCACCTGATTCGCAAAGCCTAAAACGGGGCAGATCGGAGATTCCTGGAGCATTTCTGAGATGCCCTTGAGCACATCTGTTTGAATCATATTTACATAAGTTGCACATATGGGTGATTACGACACCATTGGAGTGTACATCCAGCGCCCTAACCATGCATGATCATAAAAGCTCAGAAAGGCCTTATAAGGATGAGCAAACATCATGGAAGCCAGCAGCCACCCACCCACACACACACACACACACACACACACACACCCAAAAGAGATTCCCTTATGAAGGCCCAACAAAGCACAAGCAGACATGTTTTAGGGAATCATAGCGCATACACCCTGTAGCTAAACATAACCCTGGGCCATAGTGAACACAGCAGCATTTAACATTATTTAGGGAAATATACCACGCATTAGCAATAATAATGAATGACAGTAGCCCTTTACACTGGTCTGAGCACCCAGTACATGTAGGCCTCGAAATCTAGTTATCCACCTCACAAGGATGAAAACCCTCACCCCCACAGCAGAAACTATCAACTAAACCTTTGCAAGGAAGCATACACACATCTGAACTGTAACTTTCCAGAGCGCATGGTAAAATGGCGTGCAGCGATTGGCTAAGACAACGGAGGCGAAGCAACTCCCAGGCTTGATATGCAATAGTGAGTTCATGAGAGAGAATCAAAGAGATAGCAGACCCCAGTGCCACAAGGACAGACACTGCATACTGACGGGGCCAAATATTTTGGCCTAGTTGAGTTCCCAGGCAAGCATTCAAAAGACATATGACAAATCGTGCTCCTGAACAGTATGTCAAAATGTAATATGATGAAGGCCATAAGGCTGAAAGAGCAGAGCAATAACTAGCAGAAGATATGTCTGTTAAGATGGAGTGAACAAGACAAACCACTGCCCTCTGCAGTATTAAGGCTACATTTTTTAAAGAAGATGTCATGCATGATGCATACATGTATGTCCTGCTATAGGGGAATGACGTAGCTCTACCAATTAGCCTCACATGGAGGACTAACTTAATGTTGCAATGTGGTTTGATGCTAATTAGTTTGTATGATTATAAAAGCTCTTGTTTTAGCGGTGTGTCTTTGACATCGCCTTTCATGTACTTCTGTTCTGCATTCTGTCAATTTGCTTTCCCAGCTGCTCCTGGACCCAGAATAAATGGCATTACTTCTTGCTTGGTGTACACTGCTTTTTTGGATTACTTTTGTAATTTTGATTGGTGAGTTCTGAGTGAACCCGCAGTACACTTTCATAGATCGGACATGTCTAGAGACATTGTCAGGTGTTGTCAGAGCAAAGGAGGACAAAGGAAGAGGAGAGGGAGGGGCGACCAAAGGGGGCCTGAGTGAGGTAGAGGCATGAGAAGATGAAAGCGAGGGCAGGATGTCTTGAGTTTTAGTGGTGAAATGAAAGGGCAGAGCCCTACAGAGAGACTGGGAGGGAACAGGAGAAGTGGAGACTGCAGTAGGACTGGCCAGCTCCTTGCAGATTTTATAAATAGTTTTGCCATATTAGAGGATGCAGGCTTGGATATTGACCCTCTTCTTTGAGAGGACACAGTCTGTATTGCCTTTGGAGCAGGCGGTGGCCAGTTTGTCCGAGAATGCTCCGGAAGTCCTCCACTTCCTCTCACCCACCCTGCACTTGCGTTTCAGGGGGGCGAGGTCGTCGTCCTACCAAGATTTGCACTTGAAGGTAGGCGTCAGACTGATTCTCATCGCAGGGGCAAGGATGTCGAGAGTGTTGGAGATAGAAAGGTGCAGGTTACAGTTGGCTGTATCAGGGTGCGAATCAGTCACAAGAGTAGGAGGAGCAGAGAAAGTAGAGGCAAAGGTGTCCATTGACAATCACTTCATGGGCCAAATGACCGAGAAGGAAGATGGCAGTGTTGGAGTAGGCTTTGCTCGAAGGGCAAAGAAGTTTCAAGTAGGAGGAGAGCGACAAGTGGTCAGTCCAAGAGAGGAGTGGTAAAAGGGTTGGAGAGAGGGATGTCTGAAGAGATGAGAGCCCCCAAGGTCTGTCCATTGGGGTGTGTCGGACCAGACGGTATAATGGAAAGTGAAAGAGTTGCATAGGTTATAAAGAGCCCAGAGAAAGGATTATAAGCATCCAGGTGGATGTTGAAGTCTCAGTGGAGACGTTGTTGAGGTTGAGGCAAGGAGAGGTCAGCCCATTCTGAGAGGAAGATTCTGACCTGGCCAGTCGGCCTGTAGATGATGGCCACAGTCAGAGAGAGGCCAGGAGAGATTGAGAGCCTGCAGACTATGCATTCAAAAGAGGAGTAGGCCTGCAGAGGAACGACATAAGCTGGGACCCATTTCTTGGTGAGAGTGAGGACATCCAGGTCAAGGTCTTCGAGGAGGTGGCATATGTCAGAGGAATGTTTGATAGCAGCAGAGGGAGAGTTGAGCGTAGCTACTTTGAGCAGGTGCCTACATTTGAAAGACGTCCAGAGTGTTGTGGGATGTTTTTACCCATGCATCTGAGCCCTACCACAAAAACTGTGCAGTACTGGCATGGAAAACATCATGATGGCCAGAACTTCCCAGAAAATGCACAGGGAAATGCATGAAGAATAGGCTGCCACCCATTTTTGCCTAGGTTGTGAGCACAGGAGGGCACTGCCTAAAACCACCATTGGGCTACCCACACAGTAGCCTGAAACCATTGGGAATGGCAATGCTGATTGCCAAAAGCAACCTAGAACTGTGGGGAATTCATTTTCTTAAATCCCAAAAATGGTTGCATTACCAGTACTCACCACTATCAGAAAGCCGGCGTTTTAAAACCACCAGACTTTTGTGTAAAACTGAACAAATGAAACAAAACCAGACCAAGGAAAGACTTGCTAAGAGGTGGATACAATGTAAAACTATACTCTGAAATGACTTGAAGGAAGTAATTATTTAATGTGTATGTAAAAATCGTAATAGACTTAAACTGGGGGACAAAAAGTGACATTTAGCTGAAACCTGGCTTAATGAAACTGAATTCTGACTGACATCTACCCCCACAGGAGTTAAAACCTGCTCAGCCACTCTTCCCATTGCCAAAAGGAGTTGTCACCTCTCTGATTAGATTAGGGGTGGAGCAGCTACAGGGAGTTGAACAAAAGCCCTTCCTTGACCCAGGCAGATGGTTTATTAGGGTGGCTGTAAATGGCTTCCTTTTGAACAAAGCCCTTCGTTGACTCAGGCAGATGGTTTATATGGGAGGTCGTAAAGTGGCTTCCTCTTGGCAGAAACGGGGAGGGGCAGCCCCTCTGAGGACAGGCTGAGCTTAAAGAAAGTGGATAGACTGGTTTCTCCACCATGTGACCTGGGAAGACACACCCCTGTTGGCCACAATCGGATTTTAAGAAAGATGTATAACTCATGGTGCGGAGTTGTCAAAATTATCTAAATGATACCATAATTCTTGTGATTTTTCTGCCCACATTTTAAGAGGTTTTAGGACCTGGTGGTATGATCTGGGGGGTTGCTTGCGGAAAATAGGGTTTCACTCCAAATGTCTGCATGTTAAAAATCTGACACTTCATCAATTAATGTCCCCACTCCTTGCGCACATGTGTGTAAATTTGGGTAAATGTCCGATATTGTAAAACCAGTTAAAAAGTGCAAAATGTTGCCATTTCTGAATGCAAGCCCCCAGGAAGAGCAGAGTTTGAACAGAGTATACCTCATGTGATATGTGATGGGTACATGTAATTTTAAACAACTGTATATCTGTGCAATATGTATTTGAATCAAATATAGATTTGTGGAAAAACTGACCAGGGGAGGATCCTCTGACCCATAAAACCTACAGGATCACTCTGACTCACATTTCCTTCCCCCAATCATAAGAGAGGGGAGAATTGGGCCAATGACAAGTAGAAAGGGGCAGGCTTAGCTAGGCCCAGGCATACACACACTTTCAAAACACATAAAAAGAGACTGCTGGGAGAGGTAGAGACATTCAATTCCATTTGCTGCGGCGCATGCTGACCGACGACTTCACATCCAGAGATCCTACACTTAGACTTCCAAGCTAAACAGAGACTACAGAACTTTGAACCAAGAAGGCCCCCTGCGCCAGAAAGATCCAGAAGCAGTGCTGTACCCAGAGAAAGCACAGCAGTATCCAGAACCAGAGGCCAGAGATCCAGAGTGACCCAGACCGCTGTGAGCAGAACCAGAGAGCTGACCCAGACCACTGTGAAGTGCCGAGACCAGAACCGGAGTCCAGTCCAAAACCTGACCAGTTCCGTGGCAAGGCCTATTTCAAAAATATATTGTGAGTACCTAGCAGAACTGTGCAGAACCAATCTTTTAGTTAAAATAATCTAATCCAAACTATTTTAATCTAACCAGAACTGCCTCCTAATTGTCACCTGTTATTTGTAAAGCTGCACCACTGTCATTTGTCAATTCTGAAGCTGCAAGCTGTCACCTGTCATTTTGAGTTTACTTTAAATCTGAAAAACTACCTTTATTTAATCGTCCGTATCTCTGGAACCGTTTGGAACTTTGTTTAACTTTCCTCTGGAAGCTTAGAATCTAACCTTTCCAACAAGCCTAGAACCGACTTCCTACTCCTTATACTTTTTCCGCAATCACGATTCACGCACTTGTGAATTTTACCGCGATTTGCGATTTGGTTAAAAATCCAGCCACGTGTAACCATCAGCAGTCATTTCTTTCCTTGCTAAAAATTCAATAAGAGTTTCCATTCAGTATCCCAGACTAGGCATTGACTTCGCTGTAGTGTTGAATTGAATCCTCTTACAAATTGGGGGCTCGAGCCGGACGTCTGGGTTAGATCTATCAGTTCTGCAGCTTAATACAGTGTGCTAACTGACGGGATACATACATCCGGTCGGATCACCACGCTGTTTTACGCTGTAAAGCACTCTTCAAAGGGACACTCTAAGGAAAAGGTCTGTTTTGCAAAAATAAAATACTAATTTCTGTCAGTCAGGACAGAGATCAATCTCTAGAATGACGACCTTGGTAGACATGAAAATAGCGAGAGAGCATCTCTTACATAAGCTATTTGTGAGAGGTGAGTGGACTCACCAGGACCAAACGGTCTGGTTGCAGGCCATCGCGCAACAGGTCACTGAAACAGGGTCAGACATATGGAGAGATCAGGGTCCATTACATGTGGCCCTGAGTGAACTATATATGGCTCCTAAAGCCAAAGATGAACACAATAAGATTGCCAGGATAGCGGCATACCTGTACCTATATATGGGAGACATGCAGGATAAATGTACTGAAAGCCAAGATCTGGCAAATAGGCAACAGATGGCGTTAGAGAAGGCCCAATCTGATCTGGACTCTTCTGAGCAGGGGCTGCTCAGGAGCCAGGAGTCAGAAAATGACAGCAGACGGTACATCACTAAAATAAAGGAGGACATGGATGCGCTGCAACAGGAAAAGGCTGACCAGGATACCAGATTTCTGGCCTTGCAGAAGGAGTACCAAGAAGGTTTGGACTCCCTACAGCAGAGCCAGAAAAAGCTGGAGCAACAGTTAGACTTCAATAGGGCATGTGCTGAGCAGGTAGTCACCCTGCAAAGCCACCTAGATAGGGAGAAGGCAGAAAGCATTTGATTCTGAAAGACCTGGATACCCAGGCAGAGTTTGATGAAGAGCGCCAGAAAGCTGGTGCCCTGCAAAGGCAAAGGGACGACCTGGCGGCAGAGATGCAGGCTCTTAGTCAGGAAAGGGATACCTTAGGCCAGGAAGTCTGCCACTTAAAAAGGAAAATGGAAGAAAATCACCTGGCCCTCCAGGGACTGGGTGACCTCCAAAAAGAACACCAGAACTTGTTAGAGCACACCAGGAGGGTGGAGGAGGCTCTGGCAAGAAAGGAGCAGGCCGGTAGGGAAGGGACTCAGGAGGTAACCCTCCTGCAGCAAAGACTGGCCCAGTACTCCAGGACCAATCAGGAGGCACAGAGAGAAAATGAGGCTCTCTGTCAGCACAATGATAGGCTCCAGCAACAGGTAGCGATGCAGGAGAGACTGATAGAGTCGAGTAAGGCCTTAACTGAGGAACTGAAAGCGCAGGCTCTTGTATTGCAACAGGGAGCAGGGGCGGATAGAGACCAGGTTCGCTGGGAGAGGGAGACTCCTGAGCATAACCTCAGGAGCCCTAGTACCAGAGGCCTTCATATCTCTCAGTCCCTGGACTCTGCCACCCCCATGTCCCCTCGCGCACATGAGCCCAGGGCCACGGGGTTGGTAGATTACTATCCAACCAGAAGTATGGGGCTCATAGGCCAGTACCTCCCAGGAATGGAGGGGCGGGCATCCGGATATGGGCACCCAAGCACGGTGCAATTTAGTGGGGAACCCCAGGAGAGTAGGCCCATTAAGGGCATCCTGAAAACTTCTGCCCAGTTAGGTCAGTGGGGGGGGTACCCATCAAATCCTGGCAGCAAGGAGGAATCAGAAGACTCCTCTGAACGGCGCAGGACACAGGTGACCAGGTCCCCACATTCTGCCAGCCATTCCCAGGCTCGCAGAATCCGGGAAAACCTGGAAGAGCAGACAGGAACCTCTGGGAGCAGTGCCTCTGAGGACCCATTGAAGCAAATAAAGGCAATAAGGAGTGTCATCACGCCTTATCATAAGAACGCCAAGTATTCCGTTTGGGAACACTTGGAGCTCTATGAGCAAATGATGGAGACTTTCCATTTGAAGGATAGCAGTAGCTGCATCCAGTACGTCAAATGGACATTCTCCCCAGAATACTCCAGTTGCTTTGCGGGGCTGGAGGACCAAAATCATTTAAGATGGTCCACCTATAAGGCGGCCATCTTGAAACATTTTTCTGTTCACAGAAATCCTCAAGAGGCTCGCAAGGCAGCCTACAATTTGCAATGTGGGGAGGATCAGGCCCCACAAGAGTTTGTGCAAGAATTAAAGCGTGCTTTTGCGCAGACCACCAGAAGGGTGCGCAAAGACAGCAAAGAGTTTGTCAATACATTTTTCCATGCTCCCCCTAAATATATAATGACCCAGCTCGTGAGAGATTTTCATGAGAAAAGATCTTTAGACTGGGTCATTGAACAGGCTACCCGGATCTATGAGGTGCAGAAGCCTATCGAAAATAAAAATAACGCGCCGAAAAACCCCAAAACCAACAGCACCCCTGCTGCTGCCAAGGTGGCAGAGGTAAAGGTTGCCCCCGTTTAGATTTGGAGATTGGGGGCTTAAAAACCTGCCTGCACCAAATAATTCACAGCCCAGAAGGCCCTTGGGCCAGTCACAGACCGGGAGTCGAGGAGGTAGTCCCACAAATGGGGTCCCCCGCTCCCCTGACTATGTAAGTCCCCGCTATAAGAGAAACCGACCAATCCTGGGTTATGTGTGGACTCCTCCAGCCCAAGGGGAGGGATCCGGACAAGCACCTAACCCAGGGAACTTCCCTCCCAACTTCAGAAATTCTCCAAATCCTGGGCAGAACTTTTTCCCCAGCTATCCACCCAATTTCCAGCCCCAAAATCATCCATCCTTCTTTCCCCAATTCCCTGAGCCCAGACAACCTAATCCGGGAGAGGGGAGGCCAAGGGTGGAGGGGTACCAAAATCTTCCCAACCAGGGGTACTACCAGAGAAGGGATAGCTACCCTTCCCGGGATCAGCCCAGGGGAGAAAATAGAGCCCCGTATCAGCCTGAGCGGGTTTCACAACTTGAGTGCCAGGTCCAAAATATGGCATGAGATCTGGGTCACATACTGAGGGCTCAACAGAACCCTCAGATGAGCATGCCACCGCC
Organism: Ambystoma mexicanum; assembly: GCF_040938575.1. NCBI lineage: Eukaryota > Metazoa > Chordata > Amphibia > Caudata > Ambystomatidae > Ambystoma > Ambystoma mexicanum. Next base: position 873,976,713 of record NC_090932.1, on the reverse strand, counting down.
GAATGCCCCAAACTCTGGACCTGGTGCTCCAGAACAATGACGGGGGCAGCACCCCGATAACACACCGGTTCCCAGGGAGGAGGCACAAGGGGAAGGGGGGTGTAAAGCCTTGGAGGAAGCTTCCTTCCCAACTTGTAAACAGCCCCTGGAAAACCAGGAACCGGAAACAAAATCTCCTGCCCCTGAATGCCTGCCTCCCAAGGAGCAGAGGGGGGTAGGAGAAACAAAGGACCCAAACCGACCCACTTTGTGGAGGAAGTACAGGTCTTCCTATTTGAGGGAGAGGGATCCTCAGAAGATCCCGGGAAAAGGATCTTCTCCTTCAGAGATGGGGGAACTCCTCCCAAAGAAAAATGGGTCACAAGGGATTCCAATCCAGACTGGGGAGATATGGAGACTGAGCTACCGCCGCCCATCATCTCATCCCAGAACCCACAATACCAAAATCCCCTGGTTCAAACCCATCCTGGTGACTGCCTCCAAAAAGGGGGGGAGCGGCCCAGAACCGGAACCAGGGGAACCCACAATGGCTCTGATCTCCAGTTGCCAACGTTTTCTTTCAGATTCCTAAGACTCTAAACAGAATTCTGCCCAAATCTCTTCTCTAGCAATGTCCAAAACCAGAAAGGTAGCCCACCAGTTGTCCAAAAATGTGCATTATCTGTGCCCCCTTGAGGAGAAGGAGGGAAGATACTATGCCCCGGTACAAGTACAGGGGCAGGGTACAATTTTGGCACTGGTGGACACTGGATCCCCAAGCTACCCTTCTGTCCACAAGGGCCTTTGAGGAACTACAGGAAGGGGGAGAATTACCGAATTCCTCTCACCTCTCTTACTGGACAACTGCAGAACTTTGACGGGAAGGACATTCCCGTTGAGGGGACTGCAGACTTGGACATTAAAATTGGGCGACACAAGGTGAAACACCCGGTCATAGTAGTGACTCCAGAGGGCACCCCTTGTTTACTAGGGAATGACCTCCTGAGAAGGTTGTCACCCCTAATAGATTGCGCAAACAAGGTCCTTTGGACCCAGACTAGCCGACCAATAAAATTAAAACAGGGTGTTCACCATGTTAGTTTAAACGGCACCTGCCACATGGTTGAACAAAAATCTGACCAAGTAGAATTTCACTTCCAGAACAACCAAATTCTAGACGTGACAGTAATAGCAGTAGGACAACAGACTGGTGATGGGGGGTCGTCTCTATTTCTGAAAATCAACCTTCCTTCCAGTTTAAGGTGGTATTCCACACTGGAAGGAAACACCCTGAAATTCTACACTAATCCACAATCAGAAACTCCCACTCATATAGTCCAAAAAGATGTGAAATCAGCTCAGAGCCTGGCTGATATTCAGCAAATTGGGGAGCAGTTGTTCATCCCTGTTCAGTTAAATGATGGGAAGGACTCTGTTCTCGCTCGAGTGTGCGTGAACAATGGTAAGGGCTTCATCAGCGAAGCCATGTTCCGCCAACTCCCAAAAGATCGATCCATTCCCACATTCAAACTGATAGACAAATGGGAAATGGACCTGGAAGCACCCAATTCCAAACATCTCCCGCCAAGCAGGTGTATGCTCAAAATCTCCATTGGCAACAAGAGCATAGTCCACAATTGTTGGGTCGTGCGAGACGTCACTGACGCTTTTTACTTAGGCAGTGACATTCTCAATCGCTTTGCCATTAGTTTGGACCTAATAAACTTCAAAGCTTGGTCCCGATTAGCGGATAATCCCATGGGCTTTGATGATCCAGAAAAAGCATTTAGGTCAGCTCAATTGCTACCTTATGCAGTTGAAATTCAGATCAAAGAGGAAGTCACCATCCCAGAAAGGACCTGACAATTCTCCCTGGAAGTGAAAGTTAAAAGAGGACAAAAATTGCAAAACCCTGATGCTTATATACATCTAAATGCTTCTCTCCAACAGCAAGGGTTGGGGGTAAACCCAACTCCATTAGTCAATATAGAACATGACACCATTCCAATAGAGGTGGATAACAGCGACTTAAAGAGTATTAATCTAGCCGCAGGCACCATTATTGGAATGGCGGTTGATGGCCAACATTTTTCCATTGATCTAGGAAATGAACTGTTAGGACCAATCCCCAAGGACTGTTTTGACGGTGACAGTGATGACAATACAACACCAGACAGGATTTTTACCCGGCATGGGGGGAACTTCCTGGTGTACACTTCCTGCCCCTATGTTAAGGAAGATGCGACTTGTGACTTCAGGAGGGGTGAAGGGATTTTCCAGGTCCATGAGGGTTGCCTTTCTCACCTGAGGCCTCCAGTCCAAATCAGCACTCTGACCAGGGACTTCTCCACCCAGCTGGAGGAGGCCGCTGAGATAGCCAAACCAGAAGTCTTTACAGGCTTCAGGCAGATGGTGGAAGAGAGAGTCAACCGAGCCGATGCCTGTGTGACTCTGGAACAAAAGCAAAAGTTGAAACAAGTTTTCTTGGATTTCCAAGATCTCTTTGCGGTAGACTCATATGACTGTGGTCGCACCAACATCCACACAACAACAATTCAGACGGACCCTGGAATGACTCCAATGTTTGTGAAGCAATATCGTTTGCCTCTCGCATCCATGGAGTCCCTTACTGAAATAATTAAGAACTTTGAGTCCCAGGGAATAATCCGTCCAGTCCACAGCACTTCAATAATCCGGTGCTGGGAATATTGAAGCCAAACGGCCAGTGGAGACTCTGTGCCGACCTTAGGGAGCTCAACAAATGGGTCCATACTTCCCGATGGCCTCTGCCCTACATTGACCAAGGGCTGGCCCAGATCCAGGGGTCACAGGTATTCACTGCAATAGACCTGACCAATGGATACTGGACCGTGCCTGTCAGTAGGGAGGACCAATACAAACTGGCTTTTACCTTTGGGGGCCAGTAGTACACATAGACCCGGACTCCCTTCGGATACCTCAACTCCGGCAATGAATTCAACATTTTCCTACATAAGGCCATGCCCGACCTGGGTGCGAGGGGTAACCTGGCTTATGTAGATGATGTCCTCATCAAAAGTTCATCTGTGGAGGAACACATAGCGGAGATCCGTTATGTTCTGACACAGTTGAGGGCCGCCGGAGCAAAACTTTCCTTTCAGAAAGCACAGTGGTGTAGAACCCGTGTTAATTTCTTGGGGCATGAGATTACTCCTCAGGGTCTCTGTCCCCAGGAAAAGAAAGTGGAAGCACTTCAGAAACTGGAAGCCCCCACAACTCTGCGGGAACTAAGGAGCCTCCTTGGACTGACTAATTACAGCAGAAAGTTCATTGAGGGCTACGCAGAGATCACCAGACCCCTGATTCATCTCCTGAAGGGGAGGTGGGTCAAGTGGGAATGGGGTCCAGAACAAGCCGAGGCGGTAAGACAACTCAAAAGAAGCCTCTCGCAAGCGCCTTGCCTAGCTTACCCTGTCAGAAACAAGGAGTTCTTCCTGGAGACGGGGTTCTCTAATACGTGCTTGACGGCAGTATTATACCAAAAGCATGACAAGGTCAATAAAGTAATCTCCTATGCGAGCAAAACTTTATCCTCTGTGGAGGAAAAATTCAACGATTGTGAGAAGGTACTCCTGGCAACGGTGTGGGCATTGAAGAATTACCGCCTGTTTATCCATGGGGAACACATCATAGTGGAGACTCCACACCAGCCTCTGCAATATCTCCAAAGTGACAGAATCCGGGCCGGAAATGTGAGTAATTCCCGAATTACTTCCTGGATTCTGTCAATGCAAGGCTTTCCTGTGGAGGTCAAATATGGCCAAAACAAGAAGAGTCCCCTCGCGCAATGTCTGGCTGACTTGCATGATTGTGCCAGAGAAAACTGTCTCGAGGACGAAAGTCTAAAAATCAAGGACAACACGGAGGCATACCTTAATTCCCCACACAACGTCTTTGAAGAGGACAAGTGTGAGGGAATGCCCACTGTCTATGTGGATGGATGCTCTTACCATGTTGACAACAACGGGGAGAACGAACTGGTGGCTGGCGTAGGGAATGCATGGGTGAAGGAGTTCCCAGAACCCTCCGCTGGATACAAAATTGGTCCCCGAAGTAGTCAGGTGGCAGAATTGATGGCTGTGCATCAGGCCATCCTCACTGCTGTCCAGCAACAACTCCACGAACTGGTCATAATCACAGATTCGGATTATGTACGGAACGGGTTCGTGGAGCACCTGGTCAACTGGAAAACCAGAAGCATGTTATGCGCTAATAACAAACCCTTGAAACATGGGAAGTTAATCCAAAACATTGATGATCTGGTCACATCGACTGGAAATGACTTAGCTGATCAGCTGGCCAAAACCGGGGCCATCCAAGGGGATCTAATCGAAATAGAGTCCCTGTTGGGGGAAATCCAGGTCACTGCTATCACTAGGTCCCAGACAAATGCCTACAATGATCTTTCAACTGCCCAATGGAGTAAGGAGACCCCTGATGCTGATTTAATTACAGCTCAGAATGGGGATCCAATTATTGATAAGTTTTACCAACACCTCGAGGATCCTGAGAACATTCCCCTGACGGATACCGATTACATTGGGAAAGACGACCTAAGAGTGTTGATGAAATGTCCAAAAATGTTCCGAATACAAGACGGTTTGCTGGTAAGGAAATCCAAAGCTGGCCACGATCAGTGGGTGGTTCCTACCTCATTCCGAAGCCTGATGTTAAGTCACGCCCATGATGCGGCCACCGCCAGTCACAGGGGGTTTCACACAACACTGGAAATCTTAAGAGAGGTTGCATACTGGCCACACATGGGGCAGGACCTCGACCAATACTTGAAGGGGTGTCTTGTGTGTGCACAATTTCAGCCATCATCCCTCACACACCGCGCGCCACTCCAAAAGATGGGAATTGACACTGCCATGGTCAGATTTGCAAATCGACTTTGTAGGCCCTGTGATTCGCTCGTCTAGAGGAAACAAGTACATGTTGACCGTTACATGCTTGTTTACCAAGTGGGTGGAATGTCTCCCAGCCCCAAACTGCAAGGCAGAAACAGCAGCTGCCCTGATGATTAACCACATCTTTTCCCGTTTTGGTCTACCTCTAAGGATTGAGTCAGACAGAGGTAGCCACTTCACCAATGAAGTAATGACAAAGATGTGGGTGATACTGGGGGTTAAAAGGAAGCTACACATTGCTTACAGGCCAGCTTCTTCTGGAGCAGTGGAGAGATATAACCAAACCATTGTGAGCATCTTAAAAATGTTTGTGGCAAATTCTGGGCCAAGTTGGGATATCCAATTACCTCTGGTCCCAATGGCCATCAGATCTACCCCTTCATCTGCAACCAAAATGTCACCAATTGAGTTGATGACTGGACGCAAGATGGTTCTTCCTCAGCATTTGCTCTACAGAACCCAAGAGCATACGTTGATAAATGCCTCCACAACTCATGAGTATGTGGAGAATTTAAGGAAACACCTTCAGCATGCTTTTGCCTATGCTCAGCGGAATCTAGAAAGATCGGCCGAGAGCATGAAGACCCACTATGATTTAAAAACTACCCGAAAGGAATATAAGGTAGGTTATCGGGCCTATCTATACAATTTCCAAAGGAACCAGGCCAAACAGCGAAAATTCTTGCCTACATGGAAGGGACCCTTTGAGATTATAGACAAGATCTCCCCTGTGGCCTACAAGATCTGCATCCCCAAAGGCGGTTTGGCAGAGGGGGAAGACAGGTGGGTCCACATAAACCCGTTGAAGTGTTGCCATCCCAGGCACACTTTGCAGCAACTGGAGGAGTCCTCTGTAATCCCAGAGGGTACCGCTCCAGAGTAATTCAATTCCAACCCTAAAAGATCCTACATATAGCCTATCAAATTCTGTGTTTCTCAGGTTTATGTGTTCCTGTCTCTTAATTTAAAAAAATGTGCATGTTCATATCTGTTGAGTTCTAAAATATATATGCCACCCCACTATATCAATGGTGGGGGAGAAATGTCCATGAATAGGTATTGCCGCTTTTCCTTTGTCGTCCTAGGAGAAAGAAAACCCGGAGACTGGCCAAGGAGGACGATCCGGAGACCGGGAGCAGAGACCCAAGGGGCCCGGGGTACCGCCCAATATTCCCATCAGGACCGGCGAGGAGAACCGATCGATCAGTACCAGATGGAGGAAAAGATGCTGAACTGTGCCATCTACTGGAAGAAGATGAGGAGAACATCCCAGATCTTGCGAGTTCCATGAGTGGAACAGAATGGCCATCGCAAGAGGGGGGCTTGTGGGATGTATTTACCCATGCATCCGAGCCCTACCACAAAAACTGTGCAGTACTGGCATGGAAAACATCATGATGGCCAGAACTTCCCAGAAAATGCACAGCGAAATGCATGAAGAATAGGCTGCCACCCATTTTTGCCTAGGTTTTGAGCACAGGAGGGCACTGCCTAAAACCACCATTGGGCTACCCACACAGTAGCCTGAAACCATTGGAAATGGCAATGCTGATTGCCAAAAGCAAACTAGAACTGTGGGGAATTCATTTTCTTAAATCCCAAAAATGGTTGCATTACCAGTACTCACCACTATCAGAAAGCCGGCGTTTTAAAACCACCAGACTTTTGTGTAAAACTGAACAAATGAAACAAAACCAGACCAAGGAAAGACTTGCTAAGAGGTGGATACAATGTAAAACTATACTCTGAAATGACTTGAAGGAAGTAATTATTTAATGTGTATGTAAAAATCTTAATAGACTTAAACTGGGGGACAAAAAGTGACATTTAGCTGAAACCTGGCTTAATGAAACTGAATTCTTCCTGACATCTACCCCCACAGGAGTTAAAACCTGCTCAGCCACTCTTCCCCTTGCCAAAAGGAGTTGTCACCTCTCTGATTAGATTAGGGGTGGAGCAGCTACAGGGAGCTGAACAAAAGCCCTTCCTTGACCCAGGCAGATGGTTTATTAGGGTGGTCGTAAATGGCTTCCTTTTGAACAAAGACCTTCCTTGACTTAGGCAGATGGTTTATAGGGGAGGTCGTAAAGTGGCTTCCTCTTGGCAGAAACGGGGAGGGGCAGCCCCTCTGAGGACAGGCTGAGCTTAAAGAAAGTGGATAGACTGGTTTCTCCACCATGTGACCTGGGAAGACACACCCCTGTTGGCCAGAATCTGATTTTAAGAAAGATATATAACTCATGGTGCGGACTTGTCAAAATTATCTAAATGATACCATAATTCTTGTGATTTTTCTGACCACATTTTAAGAGGTTTTAGGACCTGGTGGTATGATCTGGGGGGTTGCTAGCAGAAAATAGGGTTTCACTCCAAATGCCTGCATGTTAAAAATCTGACACTTCATCAATTAATGTCCCCACTCCTTGCACACATGTGTGTAAATTTGGGTAAATGTCCGATATTGTAAAACCACTTAAAAAGTGCAAAATGTTGCCATTTCTGAATGCAAGCCCCCAGGAAGAGCAGAGTTTGAACAGAGTATACCTCATGTGATATGTGATGGGTGCATGTAATTTTAAACAACTGTATATCTGTGCAATAGGTATTTGAATCAAATATAGATTTGTGGGCAAACTGACCAGGGGAGGATCCTCTGACCCATAAAACCTACAGCATCACTCTGACTCACATTTCCTTCCCCCAATCATGGGAGAGGGGAGAATTGGGCCAATGACAAGTAGAAAGGGGCAGGCTTAGCTAGGCCCAGGCACACACCCACTTTCAAAACACATAAAAAGAGACTGTTGGGACAGGTAGAGACATTCAATTCCATTTGCTGCGGAGCATGCTGACTGACGACTTCACATCCAGAGATCCTACACTTAGACTTCCAAGCTAAACAGAGACTACAGAACTTTGAACCAAGAAGGCCCACTGCAAGCAAAAGTATTTGTCAGCAGGCCCAAAATCATTTGCAGACTATTCACAGCCGGGCTCAGCTGTTGATTCTGGCCTGAAACCCTGCGCCAGAAAGATCCAGGAGCAGTGCTGTACCCAGAGAAAGCAGAGCAGTATCCAGAACCAGAGGCCAGAGATCCAGAGTGACCAAGACCGCTGTGAGCAGAACCAGAGAGCTGACCCAGACCACTGTGAAGTGCCGAGACCAGAACCGGAGTCCAGTCCAAAACCTGACCAGATCCGTGGCGAGGCCTATTTCAAAAATATATTGTGAGTGCCTAGCAGAACTGTGCAGAACCAATCTCTTAGTTAAAATAATCTAATCCAAACTATTTTAATCTAACCAGAACTGCCTCCTAACTGTCACCTGTCATTTGTAAAGCTGCACCACTGTCATTTGTCAATTCTGAAGCTGCAAGCTGTCACCTGTCATTTTGAGTTTACTTTAAATCCGAAAAACTACCTTTATTTAATCGTCCTTATACTTTTTCTGCAATCACGATTCACGCACTTGCGAATTGGTTAAAAATCCAGCCACGTGTAACCATCAGCAGTCATTTCTTTCCTTGCTAAAAATGTGTTTGCCTCTTAATCACCATCTCTGAATCATTGCTAAAGTGAGCCTGCACTCATCCCTAGTATCTCTCACTCACCCTGAACCTCCTAAAGAGAATTAAAAAACATTTTCAGCATATATTTCACTTCATACCATATCCAAAGCATTTTGCCTGTGTTTCAAAACTCCTATCTGTTGTATAAGCTGTTGGGGGGGAATTGAACTGAATTCTATTTGATTTCATTCCTAAGAACTGTGTGCTCTCCACTTCATCTCCTTGCATTGCTTAAAGGGGGGGTGAATTGTCCAAGAAAGTGATTACATTGTCTTTTGCTGAAATCCTATCAAGTTATTTTCTGTACTGCATTTTCATTCCACATTGCATATATTTGAAACCATAAAAGTATTGTTGCTATCTTATCCATCCTATACCCACTGTCAGACAGACTAGGCATTGACTTAGCTGTAGTGATGAATTGAATCCTCTTACAGTGTGGTGCAGGAGTGAGGTGCATCCAGCAGGAGGAAGGTCCCCAAATGGGCAGAAGCAGTAGACTTTCCATAACTCAGCCAGGCTCTGCTCTTTTCTTGCTCCACACAATATGTAAAGGCAAGTCTGATGCTTGCTGCTAAATGTGTGAGCTTGGAGCCTAGGGAATCTAATATTGCCATGTTGTCCCACTCGGTCTGGTGGTGGATGCCACCTAGACTGCTGCTGGATATGTCCAGCAATATTTTGCCCTCTATGGACACTAACTTTGACCCGATCCTTCCCTTTGGCCTCATCCCAGCTCAGTACTCCACAATTAGAACATTACATTAACAGGCAATGTTAATTTTACAAACCTTTTGCCAAGCTTTTCCTTAACACCAGCGCATGGGCTAAGCCTGCTACACTTGGGTTCACCTTTATAATTTGGAAATGCACATGCATCGATAATAGTTTTGCGTACTAATTACCCACCCCATTTACCAAATCAAATTAATTATGTGCAGCCTTCATCGCATGCCCAAGAACTTCAACAAGAAAGCTGCAGTGTGGATATATGGGGGATCCTGATGTGGTGTATTTTGACATACTGACATGTGTAATGCACGATTTCCATTGTGTTGCACCTGTTCCAGGCCATATAGATTCCTTTTTGTGCTAGCTACGTACATGTCTAAGTGTCCACACCACTGTGATCTCCTCTCAGAGAAAGCATGCAGACAGCTTTGCATCAGAACCCCCCGCCCCTTCTTCTCTTTCACCATCACCGACCTGTTGCCACTGCTTGCATTTGACTTTGTGGACACTTTGACACTTCACCTTCTCAACTCTCATTCTGGACCTCCCCTGGATCTCGTACTCAGGGTGGCCCTGAACCACACTGTGCCCATCGTCATCTTGAATCCTTGCTCACATTTTCTGTTCCCTGCAACATTATGTGTTTTACTGACCTCTGCAACTGTATTCGCTCTCCCCTCTGCTTCTCTGCTCTTTTCCACAGTGTTATTCTATGCTCTCTCCTCTTCTCCCTCCACCCTTATCCCTCCCTACTTTTTTCTATGCACTTACTCTATCAGAATTGACCCTTGACCTAGTATGATAGCAACAAATGTTTGTCTACTTCCCCTTCCCTTACTTGTCCACCCCACCCCAGCACTATCTGAAATGTCATCAGGCCCAGTACGATAGTTGCTTGTTTTGTTTTTCTCCCTCCTTCTCCTCCCCTTGCCCCTCTCCTCTTGTTAATCTCTGGCTCTACCAGAAATGTTGTCAGGCCTGTCTGTTCCCATTATCCTACCACCCCCTCCCTCCCTATCTGTGTCTTAGCTCTTTCACTATCTGAAATGTCACCATGCTAAGTACAATAGTTAATTTCCCATTCTTGTTGTTAATGGCCATGTAAGAATGTCATTGTATTTCCCCTTGTTCCCTCCCCTGCCTTGAAGCACTTTGAAACACATTGTATATAGGCGCTATATAAACAAACTATCATATCATATGATATCAAGCAGGATTGATTAGGAATAGTTGACTTATTTCCCAGAAGCTCACACACAACCTTCATTCCATGTACATGATATAAATAAATACACTTTTATGAAGTCACACATTTTATAGATACATGCACATGTGAATAGTTACACATATCATTGTCATTGTATGAGAAAGAAGTTTGCAAGCAGCTAAAGCCCAGCGTGAAAGGTCAAAGCAAGTATAGATGGAATCCTGAGAAATGGAAGCCAGGCCACCAATGTTTCCAATGACGAGTTGCAAAGTGTACCAGTGATACATGGCTCACAATGATGAGAACAGTAAGATGGCGCCAAACCGCTTGGGTCAACAGGAAAGAAAGGATGTCAGGTTACAATCTCAATGCCACACTGCCTCACCTCACATAGGGATTGGATAAAATGTACATAATCATTCACTCCACTCATACTTCTTGTGAAGCAACCAATTCGATATTGTGTTTAGCTGATACATGTTTTAATAGAGAGCCATCCAATTAGAAAGCGTGCAAATGAGATGAGCTCAATGCTAATGAGTTAACCTTTTTTATTCACATGGTTATATTGAACCAATAGAGTTAGGAAATGTACGGCAACGCTTATAGTGCAAATGATGCAGGCAAATCAGAAGCCTGGAAAATGTGACTTCTAACATTTGTTGTCTTTTTCCTTTCTGTAATAAGCTATAAAACCGGCAATATTTCAGAATATGACTGAATGTCTTTTTAGATGTTTTGTGGCCTAGGCAGTTATAATACATTTTTGTTCATCTGATATCTCGGGCATTCATGTTATTGGGCTCTTTTTTGATAGATTTTTTATACTTGGATCAGGACTTACCAAACATATTTGGTGGCCCAAGTAGAAAATGGTGCAAACCACGAGGAGGTAGCAGGTGCCGGGGTTACTCAGAATGCGTGCCTGATCGCTCTAGGGCCCTGGTTCGCCCCCTCAAGTGCAGGCCATTGTGGGGAGAGGTGGTGCCTGAAGACTTTGAATGACCATAGCAAGCCAGTACACCTGATCTGAGAACTACAGCGAGGAAGTGAGTATATATGCGGAAGTTGAGTGAATGATGGCTTGGGACACATGGGGTGTTTTGTTTTGCTTTGTTTTGCTTTGTTTTGTTTTGTTTGTCTCATAGTAGAAGTTGAAGAGGGCTCCTGTAGCGAGGAGCGGTGATGTCACGTAAAATTAAAACTTGGTAAGTGAAGTCTACACAACCCTCAGTAAAGGACTGAGGGGTAGCGCTGCTTTAGAAATAAAAGTGGGAAGTCCTGCATAAGCAAGGATTGGTCCGTCCACCAACCGTAAGGGATGAGAGGAAGAGAATAGTAGAAATTGCAGAACTGTGATTTTTTTTCTTGCATTGTATATTTTTACATAGTGGCGAATGATCAGATGCAAATATTGATAAGATTTAGAAGTGGGGAAAAGATTGGGGGAAGACTGTTTGGGAGAGGGTATGGTCTTTGGAAATTTCTCTTTTATGCGCATGAGCAAACAGTGATTTTGGGCTCAGGTTGTGGTTTTTGCATTGATGTTATGCTTTGTGGCTTTTGAAGCAAGATAGGGGTGGTCCTTAAAGGAGCAACCCAATGAGATTCTGGGGAAGGCAATGGTTTAATTTAAACATTTAAACACTCGTGTATGAGCGCAATAGACATAAAATATCATATAATTATTTGGTTTTGTGCAAAGAGCTATACAAATCAATGTGTTTGTGTTTTACTGTGTAGAAAAGAAATGAATACCCCATTAGCGCACGTGTGCAGGGAGCTACCAACCTACAGGGAAACAAACATTAAATATAATGAAGAATGGGCAGTAGGAACAGAAGGAAAAATGTTTACAGCCTAGCCAGCTGAGGGCACGCACGAAAAAACTATCATAGAGCACATGTGTATACCCATTTAATGTCCACCTACAAGGGTGAGATAACTGAAAAAGAGGCAAAGTATATTAGTACTCTGGAAGCTATAGAAAAAAAGATTAAAGTAGTACTAAAGGAAAGGGGAACGCTGAGGGTGTATGTACCCTGCCCAGGTCAGGTAGTGCAAATGGGAGACAGGCTTCAATGCCTGCGTACTCTATACCACAGATGAGTGCAGAGAAAGGCACCCAGTCAGCACAGGCTACTGCACCTGCACAGCCAACAGCTCTTCTCGCAATGGGCCAGTATTCCTTGAAACCAGCTGCAAGATATACAAACCCCTGATATAAACCCCCAGCGTATTCCGAAATGAACCCACTAAGGCGAGCAAATGCACCAAGCAACAGACGAGACCCAGCAATAGTCAAATTACAAAATAAAGAATGCAAAAACTTTGAAGCAGCCATACGTAAGATAGTGGAATAATTATCAAGGGGAACAAGGAAAAGGGAGGGGCCCTGCCCTACAGTAACATGGGCAGTGGGAGAAATATTATTGAAATTGCACAAGGCAGTGATAAAAGACATAAAAGTAGAAACCGAAGAGCTAGAGCAGCAGGATACAGACTATGAATCAGAGGTGATTGAAAGGGAAGATGAGCAGGAAGAGAGTGAAGGGAATTGGGAAACGAAAGAGGATCAGGAACAGTGGACTCCTTGGGAAAGGCAATTAAGGCCTCTTTCTAGAACCATAGCAGTGGTCAAGGGGAGGAAGAAGGCTAGAAAACATTATAGCCCAAAACGAGGAAGCAGTTCCCATTGATACAGAAGGAAGTGGGCAGATCACAATAAATACCATGGCCACATATGGATAAGAACCATTTAATGAAAATGTTACCACCTCTTCCAGAAGGGGCAGGTAAGTGGATCAGTGCAGTAGATGAACATGAAGCAGGGGCTACCCTGGCAACTGGAGATATGAAAAGCCTAATAGCCAGCATAATTGGAGATCAGACAAACACAATTTGGGAACAAGCATGGTATCCGGGAGTACAATTAGAAAGTGATGTGCATGACGATGCTCCATTTAACAACTGTTGAGCCCGTGTATGGGATGCATTGAGAAGGGCATACCCTGACAGACCTGATGTAGGGACAATAATGGCAAGCACAATGAAGCATGGTGAAGATCCTGCATTGTATATCCAATCCATTCAGAAAATGTGGCGAGAGGAGAAAGGAGAAACATGGGAAAAGAATATACAATGTTTCTACCAGGTGCTTCAAAAAGTTCTTCCAAATGAAGTACAAATGGAATTAGACAGGACCGTAGGCAGGGAAGTGAAAGGGTGGGGAGAGATACATGCACACATAGTGCATGTTTTAAAATGCAAGTGCAGGAATGAAAAGGCAGCAGAAGACAAGCAGAAGCTAAACTGGTGCAAAAGAAACTGGCGAAAGTCAGTAGGGAGGGAGCAGTAGTAACAAACCTACAGATGCACAACAGCATTCAGGGGCAACACACAAATGGACTAATCCACTGGACAATCAGAGCAATAATTGAAATAAGGGGGGAGTCCAAGGGGCAAGGGGTAATTCACAGAAGAAGTTAGGGGGAGGATTCAGGGGATTACGACCTCAATTTGGAACAGTGTTTTGGTCATGTGGGAAGATGGGAAACATGTCTAAGGATTGTCTCACCAGACCCCTCATGCAATATCACCCAGGAGTGCCCTGGCTCTGTATTATGCACAAGGGCCAGCACAGGGATTCTATACCCCACTTCAAGACACAGCGCCAGTACCAATCTATGCCCTCGGATATGCACAGCCCCAGAACGAAGACCACATACAAATGTTCCCACCCACACAAGGATAGCCTGTACCATACCCAACCCCACAAGTAATGCAGAATGTCACCAATCAGATGCCAGTATAGACCACTATAGTACAATGGGAACAGAGTGACTTACATGAGGGACAGTAACACATTACACTGGAGCTAGTGTGTTAGAAAGCACTGCTTTCCCACTCCCAGTATCTAATACCTTCACGCAATAGGACAGTCCACAGCAATCCTTGATGGTCCCAGTTCTCCCAGTCAGTTCAGACACAGACAAGGAGCCTAAAGAGTGGGTGAAGATAGGGAACAGAATGTTCACCTTTATGGTAGACACAAGAGCCACCCGATCTTGTATAAGGGAAGGACGGTTTGATATAATATGATATAATATGATATGATAGGTTATTTATAACGCGCATAATACCCAGAGGTTTCTAAGCGCAGACCCGGTGATCAAACCTATATCGCTCCGTGACATCTTGCTTCCAAGGCAAGCATGTTGCCGGCGAGCTATACTCCCGGGACGAGAATTGATTTCCATTGACAAGCAACATGGACACTCAGGGTTTTTCTGGGACAATCTTAAGGGTTCCTTTTACTGAAGGCTTACCCATCACTCTATGAACTGAAGAGATAGTCACATCATTATTGTACAGTACAGAAATGCCAGTGAACTTACTAGGGAGGGATCCCCTTCAGAAGCTTAACATGGCCATTTCATTCACCGACAAAGGAATAGTGTGTTTTCCACACCATGCATGCATTTCAGCAGGATAACCACAGTAAAACATGCACTCTACATCACAAAGGCAATGCAAGCATTACCATTGCACTGGGCTCCATTTCACATATGCAGTGATTGGTTACCAGGTGTACAAAACGTGATATTCTGCTTGCCAGCACAATTTTTATTCAGACCAGCAATGCCACATGAGAAAGCTCTAGGAACGGTCTTTACATTGCACATTGCGACAGTGATCATGAGGAAAGACACAGTCATCATATCAGGCATAGGTGGAGTGGAGAATAGTGCTATGCGTAGAATCCACACTGCCATTGAGAGAAGTCACAAATGAAACCAACTATTTGCAAACATGGATACAGATGGAGAAATAGTTTTTGAAATCAGCATACCCTGTCACATGGTAATACAGCAAAGGGATTTACCACAGACAATACTGACAGCTGCAGCAGCACCATCACAGATACATGAGGGATTTGCCCAATACCCTAGTTGATTATGGACTAGTGACCTGCATGACATAGGGTGACTGACTAGCATAGGAGCAGATAAAATGAAACTCAGGTGCCATAATCCCCAAGGTAAAGCAATATCTAGTGAAGCAGATGAGGGAATATACAACACAATCAAAGCACTCCTCGACCAAGGCATCAAAGTGACTCACCATGCAACATGATAGGAAACATTTCTATTTATGTGTAATTTTCCCTCCAGTTGTGTACCCCCCAACTTTTTGTTGCTGTTTAAGACCATAGTCTGACTTTGCCAGAGGAGCCCAGCCTTCTGCTGCACTGCACTCCTCTGGGCTTTTTGCTCACTTTTAAAGGGGGAACTGACATGCCCTTAATACAGTCAGTACTGGGAGACTTTGTTTCCCTCAGTCCTTTTCCACTGTTGCAACTTTTCTGCACCATGTAACAAGTGTCAATGTACCTTCCAGTACAGTACGCTTGGGTCTCCAAAGGCCCTAGATACTCTCGAGGGATTTTTTAGGAGATGTGCAGATGTGTCACGGACAGGGCTGGTGGCAGCTTATCGTTTCATATAATTTTAACCCTTTCCTGCCAGGTAAACTGCAATTACCACGGTTGGCACAAATAGGTGGCCTGGCTCCAAAATGGCCATGCCATGAGGTTCTTTGTCCTGTCCTTTGGCCATCTTGCCCCTTTGCCTTCCCCAGGTTGATCCTTATTTTGGAAATGCACTTTCCCACGAAACGCCAAGCTTTCACAGGCTTCTGCATGCCTTGTGTGCGTGCCTCCAGGATGTGGGCTGGGGTGTCTGTCCCCAATACACATCCTGGGTGCCAGAGAGTCTGGAGTGCTGTGAATGCCTGGGACCACCATGGTCTGTGATTGGTCCACATATGGAATGCCTGAATGTGAGCATATCTCCCATTGGGTCCTCTTCATTTTGGCACAAAGGAAATTCTGGATAAGAGAAGCCCCCAAACAGCCATACCATGTCAATCTCTGGAGTTCTCACTGAATGAAGGATAGGATTCAAGTATCGTGAAGCTAAGAAGCCGAGTCGAGGAACCGCTGGTGACCCACTGGAAGCTTTGGCACCCAGAGCCCGCTGTCGTCCCGTGGGACTCCTCTGCATCTGGTCGTCCTAGAAGGTCTGCAAAGACGCTTCGACCCATTGGAATAATGGGACCAACTATTCTCGGCACCTTCACCAAAACCTGCAAGTAAGCCTTCTCGGAAGTGTCCATGGGCCATCCAGTGGGCTGACCGGCGTATGCAGGACCTTTGCTCTGTCTCTGCTGCCATTTGGAGGAGACCCTCGAAACTTGGTATACTGCTAGCGCTGTCTTCACGGCACCATCACACCAAATTTCCTACACTTGCCATTCCCAGGTCTGAAGTGAGATGAGTGCGCCAGAACCAGAGCCTACGTGGTTACCGTTTCACCCAGCCGTGGTGAATCTTCATCGCTGACAACAGCAGAGCCGTCAAATTGCCGAACCTGCAACCGAATTGGACTTGACTGCCGAAGTTTGGTCCGGAGTGCGCCGGGGGTCGGTGAGTAATCACAACCCTAGCTGGTGGCCGCTAGCACCTCCATCCATTTTTACACACAAGTGGACCCTGAGGGCCCCTCTCCTTTCCCCTGCTAGTGCAAACTAGCAAACTATTCCCAACTCTTGGAATCAACTCTGCCCTCAAGTGGAGACCCTCCTCGAATAGTGGGAACCTGTTCTTCATCACCTCACCCACCTTCCTGAGCTGCTACAGACCCCTGAAGAGACCCTGTTTTGCCCATTGGAACTACCACGTGCGCGTGCATTGCCTGTACTTTTGAGCATTGTGCTCCCCTCTTCTTAGGGATTGGACTGCCTCTTAGTTCAGAGTTTGTTGGATGTAGAAGGGGCTAAAGACTATTTGCAATGCCTGTTTCTTTCCCCTTTAGGTTGTGGACCCATTTTGTGTATTAAACCTTTAGACCCCATTGGTCTTGTATATATGTATTTAGATAGGATTGTGTTGGTCTAATAAGTATTACATGCTTTGATTTGTGTGTTTGAAACTCAAAGGCCTTGAAATATATGGTGTATATGTATCTTTAATACATATACACCTGACTGGGAGTGATTTGTAAGTGTCCTTTACTCTGTGTGCTCATTGAGGTCTTTCAGTCACCCTCGCCCCTCCTGAGACACAGCCTTGACTGCTGCCATGCTACCTTGATTGGTCTGGTTTGTCCAGAAGGTTACCCTGTTCCAAGAAACTAGGCTGGCCTCCTGAACCTCTGCCCTGCAGGTCAGAGTTCAGAAATCCATCTTAACACAACAAAGCCATCTATCCCTTGAAAAAAGCATAAATGATATAGTGGAAGCAGAATATCCGCCATTGCCAAACTCTGTATCAGTATTGTGCAACAAGCCTGCTGATACAGTCTACTTCTCAGTGATAAATCTTAAAAATGATTTCTACATAATACCACTGCACCCAGACTCTCAATACTCGACAGCATTTTCATATCGCGGAAAGAGATTGCAACACACTAATTTGTTGCAGTGTCAAATGAGAAATTATATCGTACCTCCTATTGCAACGAATATATGTATATTGGCCTACGCCAAGCTGCTTGTAAGCCACTTGCGAAGAAATCCATGTTGCATGGTCCTGATTTTAGAATCAATGTAAGCCGCCATCTGAGGTCAATCCACCATTTTAGGTTCGCTTTGTAAAGTCACCCTGTGAGTTAAAATGGTGGACAATGTCATCCCGAAATACAACATGGCCGTCTTGACCTCTGTGTGTAATTAATATGTAACTTGCCTGCAGGCCACTTGTTGAGGTCGTGAACTGAGACCTTGTCCTTCGTTGACCTGTGTGTAAAGGATTACTCGCGTCAATGAAACTAATCCGCAAGCCTATGTTAAGAACAATGTATTCAAATACTGAACTAAGAACACTTGTTTAACTACATTGTATTAATGTTTGAGAAGAACTGTATGGGAAATCCCAGAATACACAGTTGCTGTGTAGGCTTGTTAACGTATGTATTAAAGGCAAACTAGTTACATGTGGATATGCGAACTCGGCATGAACCCTAGATCAGTAATGTATTAGAGGAATATTAACCCGAAGTAGGGTTGGACATCGTGTTCGCAAATAGTATAAAAGAGCAACAAATTCTAATGTACAGCGTCTCTCACTGAATACACCGAACCACGCTGGAGTTCGCTGTGTTGCACTGAGGGCCGATAGCTATCCGATTTTGTTTTGTTCTTTGTAACTGATTCAGTATAAATTAAAGATCTTTGTACGTTCCTTTGTAACCCGTGTTCGGTGTATTTCCTTTTGGGGTACTCCGCCTCGATATTTTATTTTGTTTTCACAGCAGGGGTACTGTGACTCCCCCAGTGTTTTTAACAGGGTCCTTCAGATGGACTTTGAGAACATCAACATGAACAGTGCAGTTATTCAGTACAGCACAACAGAGAAACAGTGCAGTAAAGACACAATGCAATTCCTGGAAATACTTGCAGACAAAGTGCAGACAAAGGGTACAAGGTGAACAGAGACAAACTACAATATTCCCAAAAAGAAGTAGTGTACTTGGGACAGATCATATCAAAATGCAGGGAGAAACATAAACCCATACAGAGCCACAGCAGTGAGGAACACACCACAGCCTAAAACAATCAGAGAAATGCAGCAATTCCTAGGCTTATGCAATTATTGTCGAACATGGGTGTTGGATTATTCATCATATGTCAGACCCCTATTGCGGGCACTCAAGGTAGTACAAAACAATAAAGGAACAACTGCTTGGACAGAGGAGATGGCAGAATGTTTTGAGGACCTAAACATAGCAATCAGCAGCACACCAGTGCTAGGAATGCCAGATTATAATAAGCAATAAGCCATTATTCCTATTTTCACATTCAATTGGACTGGTCATGACAGCTGTACTCACACAGCTTTCATTGCACAAACGTAAGTAATTTGCATACTATAGTGGTCTTTTGATTCCAGTAATGCAAGTTCATTTCACATGTGAGCAAGCATAAGCAGCTGCATCATTTGCTGTACAGAAATCTGCCACCTTAGTTATGGTGTGTCCACTCACTTTGTACGTTGCACATGCAGTGTTCTTCATTTAAGAGAGGGACACATCAATGCTCACCACATAGACAGCAATTGGGCATGAGGTAATTTTCACGAATACAGCCATTACCATAGTGACATGTCACACACTCAACCCAGCCACATGCATCACCACACCAGTTGAACCTCAGGACAAGGTCCATGACTGTACAGTATATAAGGGAGAGACAGACGAATACAGCGGAGTGAGCAATGACCCTTTAGACATAGGAGAAGTGTACTATGTAGATGGGCCATCCAGCATAGACTAGGAAAGTGGTCAGAGGCACAAAGGAGCAGCAGTAGTAAAATATGTAAAGAAGCAAGAGGAAGAGTTCCAAGTAGTAATGGAACAGGGACTACCCTCACACTATTCATCATAAGCTGCAGAACTTGTAGCACTAATAGAAGTCCTAGAAATATCATCTTGTGTAGATGTCACCATATACACTGACTCAGCCTACATGACCTCTACAGTGCACTCGGGTTTATCGATGTGGAAGAGAAGAGGTTACAGATGGGCAGATGGGTTACCAGTTCAGCATGCAGCCCTGCTAGCTAGACTAATTGAAGCATTGAAAGGCCCTTTGCACGTAGCCACATTAAAGTGTGCAGTGCACTCAAAACGGAAAGATTTAGTTTCATGCATAAATGCAGCTCTAGACACAGATGCACAACAGGCAGTTCATATGCCCTTTCCAGAAGAAGGTCAAATGCCTGTTACAGCAGTACAGCAAAGAAGATTACCAGAAGCTTACAGTGCACTAACAAAGGAACACATAATTGAGTTTCAGGAAAGATCCCCAGCAATGGAAAAAGCATTATGGATAAAAAGAGGTTGTACACAGTCACCCACAATTATCATCTGGAGACAAAACAGCATAGGTAAGGTAGTAATGCCTGAAGAGCTACTGAGCATTGCCCTAGAACAGCTCAATTTTCCTACGCATGCACAGAAGCAGCACTTTGCTGCTGACATTAGTGAGGATTGGCTTGTGCGTAATTTGGCCAAACTAGTCAACATGTTTGTGGAAAATTGCACCACATGCCATACATTTCATCCTGGACACACACTCAAGACATTGAAGGCAACATTGCCTCACCTTACAGGGCCATTCATGGAACTCCACATTGACTATATCGATATGGTGAATCAATGCAACACCAACAGATATGTACTAGTTGTAGTGTACCCGTATTCCCGCTGGATAAAGGCCAGACCTTGTGTCAATGCAGATGCTAAGTCTGCAGCAGAGTTTCTACTGAACACCTATGGTAGTATTCTCCAGGTTAGGGATATGTGAGACTCAGAGGTTCGATAATGGACCCCACTTCGTAAACGAGTTTCTAGGAGAGGTTACCAACTGTTAGGAATAAGTAATTAACTAAGCACCGCTTACCGCCCACAAGCAAATGGAGTGATGGAAAGGATGAATTGTTTGCTACAACTAAAGTTAGCCAAACTCTGCAATACCGTAAAAAAGAAGCTGGCTTTACTGCCTACACGTGGCCCAGTTTAGTTTGTGTAATCAGTTGATAAGGACCACCACCTTACTCCCATGAGGTAGTGACAGGAAGGAGAATGCATGCCCCAATTATTTCCTCATGAACAATGTCAGATGCCCACCGGAGTTCAGACTTGTAAGGACAAGAGACTTATCCTTGGCCTCAAGCCCAGGGACTGCATCTCTGAAGCCCTAAAATCTATCCACTGACTCTCGGTTGTTGTGAGGGTCAAGTTCAAGACCCTCTGTTTCATCCAAAAGGATTTCTGGTTCCTGGGACCCCGCTGCATCCAAATCTGTCTCCCTAAATACCACCCTGCTAGAGCCCTTTGGTCTTCTAGCTCCAACTCACTGCAGATCAGATAATTTTCAAAGCTGAGAGTGGGAGGTAAATCTCTCTCTTCTGCAGGAGCCTCCCTCTGGAATAGTCTCCCACCCCTCTCAGAGTTGAGCTGGATCTCCTTAAGTTCTGCAAGCTTCTCAAGACCCTCCTTTTCTCTTCTTCCTTCCCTCTCCATCTCCCCTGCTAATGTCCCCTTCTGCTGCATTTTGACTGGCTGTCTGGTTCCTTCTGAGTCATACAGGGTACCAGGCCCTCCTCGCCCAGTCTTCCCCAGCACCTCGGTCTCCTCTGACACCCCCATCCTGCACTTGCCTTACCGCTGTTTAGAACTAACCTCGTAACTATGCCTAAATGACAGTTGAATGAAGAAACAAATAACATATTTGATGAACATCATTCAAAGGGTACCAATGTGTGGCATGACCTTGTGAAAGCCATTTGCAGGGCACAAGTAAATGAATCATGTTCTATATGTGGCTTATCTTGCATTGTTTGGCACCTCCAGGTTGTTCTTATCACAGGAAGTGCTGACATTAGAGGCAAATTATTTAGCACATTTAATAACTTACAGGATACAGGGGCAGTTCAAGGTACACATTGTTTGAATAAACATGGCAATGTGGTCCAAAGATGAGTGTGAAGGGATAGGAAAATATGATGATGTACAATGTCCAGCAAAACCACAGATAATTCTGGAAGGTGCAACATTCTAGAACAAGAAATGGGTGAAGAGGCAGGCTGTATTCAATGTTGAGGGACTAATGGGACTAACATGATTTACAGAAGAAGAGGAATAAGTGATGCAAACCAGTGAAAGCTGTAGAAATGTGGGGTGACTGTATGTTAATAAATTGACAAGTCTGCATCAACATGATCAACCTGTGATAGTTCCGAAACACACTTGATCTTCATTTTGTTTCAGAGGCAAAACAACTATTGTAACCAGACATACAAAATGCCAGTGCTAAGTGAGTGCACAGCCAACATCATAGATTTCTTATAGCATTGTGGAAGTAAGGCCTATTGCTGCCTACCACCCTCTTGGAGAGGCTTCTGTTCGCTGGTGACCTTGCATGCACCTGTCATGATGGTGCCTGAGAAGCATGTACAATTTCCCAAAGGAAGATCCCAGTCCCCCGAGTCGCCCCAGCATTTATAGGATACACAAACTCAACAAGGGTGCAACGAATGAAATGGTACTGATACTTTTCAGAGTAAGCCAACAAAGCCTTGATGAAGGTGCCCACTCAGTATCATCTATGGATGTGTTCTTTATCTTGTTGCTGGCTCCAGGAAAACAGACAGCTACCAATTCAAAATGGCTACAGATTATGGCACTTCAGAATAGGATGGTGCTCAACTGTTACACTCACCTGGTCTCTGTGGAGGCGTTGGGGCACAGTCGAAGCCCTCCCTGGAGTTAGATCACCCTCTTCTGGTTTTGTCCCTTGCGGGTCAGCTATGGACGGCGACAATCAGTGGCACTGCTCCTGCAGGGATATGGGGAAACGTGAATGCGCTGATATATGACTGTGGTGTCTCCCAAACCCTTAAACCCAAGGCACAGTTTCGGTGGGCACGTACCGGCCCATGAGGCTCACCTGGTAAGTGTGAAGGATGAGCTGTCCATCCTGCTACTTCGGGCAGGGGCGCTTGTTGATGGAATCGAGTTCCTTCACTTTTATAGCTGAGCTCTTAAGGCAACACCCCCTTAGCTTAGTCCTGCTTGCCACACCCTGCCACTCCTAGAAGTTGCACGTGCAGATGCAGATGGAGGCCACACCCGGACTAATTATACCCACGTGAGAAGTTCTTGAGGGTATTCCTGCCCATAAATAAAGAGTTCTGTTCCATTCCAAGCACTTCTGCCCATAATGAAAAATTTCTTGTTTAAGTTCTTCCATGAGCCTGGTGCCAAAGGCGCCAGGACTGTGTCCAACCAGGCCTCCCATGTATAAATGTTCCAAAGGGATGTGTGTTACCCATGATGTTCCCTGCTCCCTCCACTTGAAGGTGCCACTACTGTAATCCTGGGCAAGTGGCCATGACATCAACCTACTCACAGCAATGGAGGGTCGGGTCTGCAGAAAAATAGGGAGCATGTGTTCTATGTATGTGCCTCTGAATGGCACTGACAATGGCTTCTTAACTCTTAGCATCATGGAGGCCTCACTGGCTAATTAATTGCCACCGAGTGCTGTTTCCTATCCTTGTTCTTTTAATAATACTCTGGTGTACCTATCAGATAGTAGTAACTTGCTATGCATCCCATGGTAATAAAAGTACTCTTCTTGAAGTTATGACCTTTAGTGCCACTGCTCGTTGGAACGATGACAGCTGTCAAACAGATGAGCAACCACAGGTAGGAGAAACAAACAGGTACCGAATAAATAGACATTGTTGCCCAGAAGATGCCCTTTGGTCACCACCTCCTGATCCAGCCAATTGCCTTGAGTGCTATATGTAATGTAATGTAATTTAATATAATGTATAAAGCGCAGAAACCAATAAGAAGGAAAAGTAACGGAAGAAGAAACAAAACTTGCCGGGGTCAGAACAAGAAGTTCTTGAGTGCTTTGAGAAACCAAAGATGATTTGGAATCTTTCTTAAAGGACCTGGAAGAGAGTTCCATAATTCTGGAGCAAGAACCGAGAAAGAACATTCTCCTGCAACGGCATTACAAAAACTATGGACTTCCAGCAAATTAGCAGAGGAAGATGGTTAGAAATGCACATGACGAAAAGGGGTCAGTTTAGATTGTAGGAAAGATGTTCCTCTTTGAAAACAAGCACGATGAGTAACATACTGGGCCTGATTCCGAGGTCGCGGTAAGGGGTTAACAGCGCCGGTAAGGGTGCCGGTGCCGTTAACCCCTTACCACCCTATCACCCTTTTACGAGGTTAGTTCTAAACCGCTCAGAACATCTGGTCAGACCAGGCATCCTTAGCGGGTCCCGCTAGAGGACCAGGGAGCTCATAACTGGCCTGTTATTAATGGGCCCATTATGAACTCCCTCCCAATTCCCATTGAGCCCTATGGGGGTTTCGAATGGGAATGGGGATGGGTTCCTTCAATGATGAATTACCGGGTCCTCCAAGGTTGGAATGACCCGGTAATTCCTCATTGAAGGAACCCGGACTCGGTATGCGGTATGGGGGTAGCTATGGCGCTAATAGCACCATGGCTACCTCCATACTCGTAATGAAGCCCACAGTGTCTTAAGCTTAATCCAACTCTTGACCAGAAGCCAATGGAGTTTGGCTGGCAATTGCGTGGCTGAGGACCGGAATGGGTCATTAAGCACCAAGTGTGAAGCAGCATTTTGAAGTACTTGAAGACAGTGGACGAAAAAATCAGGTTGGCCCAGATAGATGCCATTACAATAGTCTAAGGCGCCCATAATGGACGCTGTGACTACCAATGCCCAAATCTGCAGAGGCACAAAAGGAAGCACATTCCTTAGATGTCACAGTTAGTGGAAGCCTGACCTACAAACTGCCACAATTTGCCCCTCTCTAGAGCCTGAGGGCAGCAATTTAACCCCTAGGATCTTCACCAAAAGCCTAGGAGAGGGACACAGACCCAATGAGTCAGTCCAGAATTCACGGCACCAGAGAGAGTACGCCTCAGAGGGGCCAGTTACCATGATCTCTGTTTTATCGCTGTGCAGTTTTAGCCAATTTTGGGACATCCAACAGTCAATCTCAGCAAGACAAGATCGGTCTAAAACTGAATTTTAAATTGAGTATTGTCGGCATAGGTATAAAAGTGTATGCCAAATGACTCAATCAAATTGGCCAGGGGACACACATATAAATTAAAAAGTAGAGGTGACGATGAGAAGCCCTGCTGCACCCAACACAGGATTTGCATGGACGGGCCAAGGAAACCTGCATACGGTCCTGCAGAAAGGAGGAAAACCAGGCCAAGACAGGGCCTGACAATCCCACATGTTCCAGGCAGTGGATGAGGATAGTTGTCATGAAGCCTACCTCTAAGGAGCCAGGCCGGGCCCAGCAACCCCAGAGGCAGACATCATTTTCCCCAGGGAAGTCTCAACGGGCCCAAGTCGGGGCCCTTTGGACTCAGTCCTGGCGCCTTAGGCGCCAGGCTCATAGCGGACCCCAGTCCTGGCGCCTTAGGCGCCAGGCTCATAGAAGAGGATATGTGTTTAAGTGCTTGGGTGCACACTTACCTGATGCAGACCTTGCTGCTTCACCCAGGCCCTCTTGAGGCCTGAATGGGACTACTTAACCTGTAGGACTACTTCACCACCCGGGTGTGGTCTGGGAAGGATACATACCTGATTGGTGGAAGGATACATACCAGGAACTTCTTCCAAGGCTATTTAAACCCCACCCGAACAGCCACACATGCTTCGCGTTGTTCTGCACCTAGCAGCTGGACGCTCACCGTGTCAGTTCCTGCATCCTGACTTCAGCCACGCCTGCCAGCACCCTGGAACACCTGCAAGGGGAGAAAGGAAGAGAATAGGAGAAGAAAAGCCCTTACCTGCTAAATCTGCATTCCGGAGTCATTTCTCCAACGGCCCTGAAAAGGAAGACATCATTTTAAAGGCATTTCGTTTCGATCGCTGCAGCGCTGCATTTTACTCACCTTTGCAAGGCGCTTCCATCTTCAGCAGCGATCTTCCGGATTCAGCTACGCCCCGGCGCCTAGAGGAAAAAAGACAAGAACAAAGGTGAGAGGGAGAAAAGGAATAAGGAAAGCTCAGTTTCCTTTTAAGTCTTACCTGTTGGATTATTACCACTGCATTTCGGGTCCTGCCGCTTCCTGGCATCTCCGGACCCCGGCCCCTATGGGGAAAAAGACATAAGCATTAGCGCTTGCTGCAATTAGACAACGAACATTATTATTAAGCTTGAACTTTTGAACAGAACTTTTACAGCGCCTTACCTGAACAGTCAAGCTTACCTGAACTCCCATCAATCCTCAATCCAGTGAAGTAACTGGGTTTCAACGCGCCCCTGCATCAGAAGCAGGATGGAGAGCTCATCCTTCCAAACCCTAAGGTGAGGCTTCACGGGGAATCGTGGAGGAGGTATCGTGGAGGGTTGGAAGGGAGTGGGGGGCTTGAGCATTGTTCCACAGTTGGTAATACTCCCTTTTCACGCACAGGAGGGTATCCAACGAGCCAGGGAAACCAGAATAGAGGGGCCCTTCCTGTCCATCTTCAGAGTTCTGCGCCTTCGACGCCGCGCCTCCGTGGGAACCAGGTGAGCGTTACAGAACGCGAAGCCTTGCCACAATTTCCCACCTGGGCGCTATGGAGACTTCCGAGACAGATCAGCTGGCCCATCTTTTAGGGGAATTACGGGCAGAAGTGCACTCAGCCCGCCAGGAGACTAATGCTCTCAGAAGGGAACTAATCCTATCCAAGGAAAGAACTGATGATCTGGCCAAAAGGTTATTGCAGGGCCAGGCAGAGCACACTCCTTTACCTGTTTCCGAGATATTTCTACAACAATGGGTTCGAATAACCCGGTACAAATCAATCTACCTGGACACATGCCTTTGGCCCCGCCGGAACGTTTTGCGGGGGATCCCAAGAAATATGCCGTTTTTATGAACCAATGCCGTTTACACTTTTTATGCAGGCCCGGGGCCTTCCCCAACGACCAGACCAAAGTAGCCTTTGTACTATCTTACCTCAGTGGCTGTGCTGCCGATTGGTCTATTCCATTGGTAAATCAGGATGATCCCATTCTCCGGGATTTCCAGGGCTTCCAGGCCAGCATGGAAAGATTGTTCGCTCGACACTCGCAGGGACAGGCCCTTGACAACGAACTGCTATCCTTACGACAAGGTAATCAGGATCTTTTGTCCTATATCGCCACCTTTAATAGACTAGTTGTGGAAACCGGATGGCCTGAAAATAAAAGGATCACATTGTTTCATCGAGGCCTGCGCGGAGAGCTTAAAGATGTTATAGCTCAGATAGTAGATCCACCCCAGGCCTGCACAGACTACATAGACTTAGTGGTTCAACTTGATCACAGACTTCAAAATAGAAAAGCAGATCGGCTCAAGTATGAAACCAGAGTACCTATCAAGACCCACGTTAACTCCAAGAGTACTGACGTTTCCGAACCTATGCAAATTGGCAGTGTTAAAGGACCATTAACGCAGAAGGAACGAGAGAGAAGGCGACAAATGCAACTTTGTCTGTATTGCGGAACTTCCGGTCACTTTCTTCAAAGTTGTCCAGTTAAACCACCCAAGAAGGTGGTTGGAGCCACTGATAACGAGTTATTGACACCTGGTTCGGGAAACGACCTAGCCCGACAAGCGTAGGGGTCCGCTTGCCGAGCTTGAAAACAAACTCTTTGACCTCGCATTTTGTCATGCCAATGGTGCTTGTGAACCCAAAACAGCCTCAGCAGTTGCATGCTATAAAAGCATACATAGACAGTGGAGCTATTGGAAATTACATAGACCGTGAATTGGCTTCCAGGATTAAGCTTCCTCTCCGCCCGAAAGTAGCCCAAGATGTAATTACTACAGTTGATGGAACCGAAATAGCCTCAGGGCCTGTAACGCATTCCACAGTTGAAATCACTCTGGTGGGTCAGGACGGACATCGGGAAGCAATCGTGTTTGATGTGATCAAGGCCCCACAATTTCAAGTACTTCTTGGAATCCCTTGGTTAGAAACACATAATCCGAGAATAGACTGGCGAGCAAAGAAGATAACTTTTCCTGATTGTGAACCAACCTGTTACCCAAGGAATCCAGCTATGGGTCTAGCCTCTGTAACTTCCACCCCTGTACAGCTACCATCTGAATACCAAGAATTCCAAGACGTTTTTCAGAAAGAGCAGGCTAACACCTTACCTCCCCATCGATCTTACGATTGCCAAATCGACTTGGTACCCAATGCACAACTACCTTGTAGTAGGATTTATGCTCTTACTGAACCTGAGAACCTGCATTTGCGCCAGTATTTGGATCAATACCTGGCCAATGGTTTCATTCGCCCATCAAAGTCACCAGTCTCTTCCGCTTTGTTCTTCGTACCTAAAAAGGAAGGAGACCTTAGGGCCTGTATTGACTACCGCGCCCTAAATCAGATAACGATTAAGAATCGTTACCCTTTGCCCCTGATACCTGAGCTTATCGACCAAGTATAAAGAAAACGCTGATTTGCACCGAAGTAAAACTCCTCCTTACCAAGTAGGAGATCAGGTATGGCTAGCAACTAAACATCTACCCCTCAAGGGTCAGCGACCTTTTAATCCCAGATTCATTGGGCCTTACCCCATCAAAGCTATTATCAACCCAGTGGCCTTTAAACTCGATTTACCATCCAACATGCGGATTCATCCCGTTTTTCACGCATCTCTTCTAAAACCAGTACAACCTGGAACCAGACTGTCTGAGCCCCCAGGCCCTGTCCAAATTGATGGAGAATTAGAATTCGAAGTGAAAGACATTTTAGATTCCAAGATAGTTAAGTCGAAACTCTTCTATCTTGTTGATTGGAAAGGATATGGACCTCAGGAAAGATCTTGGGAACCCAGTAACTATGTTCACGCACCACGATTAATTCAAAGATTCCATCGAAGATTCCCGCACAAACCAAAACCCCCGGAGGAAAAGACCTTGGGAGGGGCCTTGAGGGGGAGTACTGTCATGATGCCTACCTCTAAGGAGCCAGGCCGGGCCCAGCAACCCCAGAGGCAGACATCATTTTCCCCAGGGAAGTCTCAGCGGGCCCAAGTCGGGGCCCTTTGGACTCAGTCCTGGCGCCTTAGGCGCCAGGCTCATAGCGGACCCCAGTCCTGGCGCCTTAGGCGCCAGGCTCATAGAAGAGGATATGTGTTTAAGTGCTTGGGTGCACACTTACCTGATGCAGACCTTGCTGCTTCATCCAGGCCCTCTTGAGGCCTGAATGGGACTACTTAACCTGTAGGACTACTTCACCACCCGGGTGTGGTCGGGGAAGGATACATACCTGATTGGTGGAAGGATACATACCAGGAACTTCTTCCAAGGCTATTTAAACCCCACCCGAACAGCCACACATGCTTCGCGTTGTTCTGCACCTAGCAGCTGGACGCTCACCGTGTCAGCTCCTGCATCCTGACTTCAGCCACGCCTGCCAGCACCCTGGAACACCTGCAGGGGGAGAAAGGAAGAGAATAGGAGAAGAAAAGCCCTTACCTGCTAAATCTGCATTCCGGAGTCATTTCTCCAACGGCCCTGAAAAGGAAGACATCATTTTAAAGGCATTTCGTTTCGATCGCTGCAGCGCTGCATTTTACTCACCTTTGCAAGGCGCTTCCATCTTCAGCAGCGATCTTCCGGATTCAGCTACGCCCCGGCGCCTAGTGGAAAAAAGACAAGAACAAAGGTGAGAGGGAGAAAAGGAATAAGGAAAGCTCAGTTTCCTTTTAAGTCTTACCTGTTGGATTATTCCCACTGCATTTCGGGTCCTGCCGCTTCCTGGCATCTCCGGACCCCGGCCCCTATGGGGAAAAAAGACAAAGACATTGAATGAGCGAATGCAAAGACATTACCTGAGCGCTCATCCAGAACTGTTTCACTTCGGGTCGGCGCCATATCTCCGGCACTCCGAACCCCGGCCCCTAAGGGGAAAAAGACATAAGCATTAGCGCTTGCTGCAATTAGACAACGAACATTATTATTAAGCTTGAACTTTTGAACAGAACTTTTACAGCGCCTTACCTGAACATTCAAGCTTTCCTGAACTCCCATCAATCCTCAATCCAGTGAAGTAACTGGGTTTCAACGCGCCCCTGCATCAGAAGCAGGATGGAGAGCTCATCCTTCCAAACCCTAAGGTGAGGCTTCACAGGGAATCATGGAGGAGGTATCGTGGAGGGTTGGAAGGGAGTGGGGGGCTTGAGCATTGTTCCACAGTTGGTAATACTCCCTTTTCACGCACAGGAGGGTATCCAACGAGCCAGGGAAGCCAGAATAGAGGGGCCCTTCCTGTCCATCTTCAGAGTTCTGCGCCTTCGACGCCGCGCCTCCGTGGGAACCAGGTGAGCATTACAATAGTGTGGTCAATGGTGTCGAATGCTGCAGAGAGGGCAAGGAGAATAAGGGCTCCAACCTCCCTGCAGTCCTGGGCCAAAGCAAAATCATCCAGAATCGAGAACATGAACGACTCAGTTCCCCTAAGTGGCCTGAAACCAGACTGGAAAGGATGCAATCCCTCCTTGTTCTCTAAAACCCTAAAGAGCTAGGGAGTAACAATGGCTTCCATAAGCTTCATCATAGCCTGGAGAAGAGAGATTTGGCAGCAACTGGCAGGGGACAAAGGATCCAATAAAGGCTTCTTCAGTAGAGGAACATCACATGTTTCAGGGGAGATGGAATAACCCCACTCACGTGTCGGATCGCTGCAGTAAGTAGTGCAATAGCATCTAGGCAGTAATTGCAGCAGGTGCAAAGGAACAGAGTCAGATGGTGAAGAAGATTTAAGTTTGCACAAGGTCGACAATATAACCTCATCAGAGACTGGGTTGAAGCAGAAGATGCCATCACCACTGAAGGAGGATTGGGGACAACGCTGGGCAGACCCCATACCAGTAGACATAATCAGTGTTCTAATCTTCTTTATTGTTTCCACAAAAAAAACACTAATTGCATCCCCTGGGAGTGAGAAGGATCAAACCGGGCAGAAACCGGAGCAGAGACCTCCTTTGTCACACACACAGTTCCCATAATGCACAGGATAAGATAGTAATACGGTCTGCGTAATGCTGAGATTTTGAAGATTGAACCCCCAATTTATATTGAGACGAAATCTCTACATATTCCGCTTTGGCTAGTGCCTCATAGACAACTCGCCATTTACCCTTGGCTCTGCAACACTTCTGCTTAAGAGTGTTCAAGTCCAGCGAGAACCAGGGAGTGGAAGGTTTTAGGCAACACACTCCTTTCTTCAGAGGCTCCAACAAGGGTATCAGGTAATATTATCCCCATATATATGGTCGCCGTAAATAATATCGCCGGGAAAAGGACGCGGCAATATTATATGGGTGACCATATATATGGGGAAAGGGGCAACAAAAAAAAGTATAAAAAAAGAAAAAAAAATGTTTGGGGGTTGCGGGGGTGTCCCCCGCATGTGCCATGCAATAATGTCGCCACAAAAAACGGCCATTTTTCGGCGATATTTTTGCATGGCGAGATTTTTGTGGCGACATTATTACATGGGACCCCGACAAGTCGGCTGTAAGGGACATAGCTGATATTAATGTTCCACAAGTATCATCTTGGATCCCTAGATGAGCTTGTGAGACAGTAATCTTCAGGACATCAGTCAATTGCCTAGGAGAGAGTTTAGCCCAGTTGCAACGGCAGAAAAAAAACATTTTCCCTTAATGCCAGTTTACGCACAGGCAGGACGATCAGAAAAGGCAGCAACAAATGATCAGACCAGATCACTGGTAGGGGCAAAAAATGGCAGTCAGAGAAAATCCAATCCAGGGTATTGCCTCTGTTATGAGCTGGAAGATTGTTTTGAAAATGGAGATGGCAATCTGCCAACCTGCCACCAGTGTTGTGCTCAACTCCCCCTCAGGACGGATAGTAGAGAAGCCCTGTGTCATCTTCCAACCCTGAGTTTGCCTTCACAATAATCAAATACGAGACCATGCGACAAAAGGAGACTGGGCCATCTGAAAAACTGAAGCCCAGGCCATTGACTAAGCAAAAACTGACAACATCATCTGGAAGGTGAAAATGAGCATCAGGGGGCATCCAGACCAAGGTGCTCCCCATTTCACTGTGCCAAGAAGATGATTATGAACCCTCACCCATTGATCCAAATACTCTGTCAAGTACTAATGCACTGGCTCATTGTGGATGTCCTGGTCCTCATGGACAGCCACTTGGAGTAACAGATAATTGTCTGACTCATTGATTCAAAGCATTTGATTACTCAAACGCAATCGAGCGCTTCACTTGAGAGGAAGCCTATTGAATTAGAAGACATGAGCCAAATAAACAATGAAGTTGAGGCACCTACGAAGCTCAATTCACTGATTGGCAAAAGGCCTAAAATGAAAATCGCTACAAGGGGAAAGCAGATGCATAGTTGCCCGTTACCATATTTTCCTAGGAAAATTATGCCAATTGACTCTACCCTGGAGGAATTGAATATATTGCCTCCAATAAGTTATGCACAAGAACATCCTGCCACTTTGGGTCCTCCAGCAGTGACGTAATCCACAAATAGTTGATCGACTGTAACTGTCACCAATACATTAGTTTACGGTACCTCACGCCAAGCCGTTTAGCGGGGTCCTCTTGAGAGATGGCTAAATGTGGGACCAATGAGCAAGACACTTGGCAAAATGGAGGATGTAAATGTCTGGGACCCAAAAGAGTGTCATACGCCTGTAATTTGTTCCTCTTCTATAGTTAGAAATTCATCAGTGTCTGACTTTTGAGAGAATGGGTTATTTGTTAACGGTATGTAGGAAGAAAATAGTGGAATAGCAGCTAAATGTCTGGGATCATTCTTCCATTTTGTTTCAGACTGCGGTGATATGCTGGACATGCCATGTACAGAGGATTGGTTCCAGACAGCAAATGATGAAATTAAGCAAAAAAGGGTTGGTGCCCTCGCCCCTTTTAGTAATTGGGCCCCGTCGCAAGTATGAATTATTGAGTTACATACCAAAGTGCGTTGGGATTCCTGGAATACACAGGGCTTTAATTATTTTTTTTAAAATGCATTGGACCAGCGTTTATTGATGTCATATGACATATTTTTACTGCAGGAAACCTGGCTATT
This sequence comes from Ambystoma mexicanum, assembly GCF_040938575.1. Taxonomy (NCBI): domain Eukaryota; kingdom Metazoa; phylum Chordata; class Amphibia; order Caudata; family Ambystomatidae; genus Ambystoma; species Ambystoma mexicanum. Next base: position 873,943,572 of record NC_090932.1, on the reverse strand, counting down.
GGAGGATTTTCTTTTCGATGGTTATAGTATTATTTGCTCTCGAGACGAGCATAATGATAGAGGGCACCCAACTGGTGGATTGGCAAAAGTTGTGCGAACCCAATACTGTTTGACACCTTTATCAATTGGCTCACCCTCCCCATATGTACATTCGGCAAACCCTATATGACAAGGCCCAATTTCGTACACCAATTTTGATTAAATATATATAACCCTTTCCCTGCAGGCAAAATAGAGCAGAAGTGTATGTGAGAGAGTTGTGATTGCAGGGGATTTTAACAACTGTATTTTTCCCGTAAATGTGCCTAGACCTTCACCTGATTTAGACTCCTTGGAAGACCCATTATCTGAGCATGTTCAACATCCATCTAAAGCTAATTATTGGAGGAAATGCTTAGAAATGTCTAATCTGAGCTGCTTGAATTTAAAGGGTATTGGCAATTTGCCCCTGGGGAAAACCTGGACTAATGGGAGGTCAGCCACATATATTGACTATGTGCTTGTCAGCTTGGAGTTTTCGTGGTCATTATGGGAGCCAGCTTCTATGTCTGGAAGGAGGCTGATAAGCTCTTACTACTTGCTTAGATTTGTTTGATAAGAACACAAATTCAGCTGCACAGATTGGAAGCACAACATACCATTTCTGGTCATTATGAGACCTTGCCCCTATGATGGATGATGGGAGATGTGGAGTTTGTGTTATTAGGCTGGATCTCCATTGAATTAAGTGGAACATATTTCTATAGATTATAATGTATTTTAAATTAGAGTATTAGGAGCCCCAGTAAAGTAGGGGATGAGTTATTGTTGGGTGTTGTAAATTATTTAATGTATAATACTGTATTTAATTGACGTTAAGAATACTTGTGGAATACTTGTGAGGACTGTTGTACTTTCTTTTGTATGATAAAGCTGTGCCTAAGGTTTGTATTAAGTGCACAATAAAACCTTTCTTTTAAAAAGAACTATTTTATGTGGCTTGACATTCACTGTATTTCCTCTGATATTAGATTTGGAGCTGACCCACAGCTGTTGTAACTCTAGACCTTGAGTACTTGACCATATCTACCACTGGTGAGGTAAGGAAGCTGTGCAGTCTGCCCTGCGTAGTTCACATACAGTACCCAGCACTACACGGTGCACTCCATTGTACTACCACCTAGAACCACAGGTTCCACACATTATCAGAGGACATTTATAGAGCACCTCCATGCCATTGTTGTGGGCTCCAATCATTGTAGGTTGTCTGGGAATTTAATACACTGTAGAGTGATCATTACATGATAGACTGAACATTATATTTCAGGAAAAATAAGAATTGCTGTTGCAGAGATCAATTGGAGTGTAAACGTAATTTTAACAATTGATGTGTGTTGAATGGGGACGACTGTGTTTTTTTGTTTTATGTGTTTTTTTTTAAATGTCATACAAGACAAGAATACAATATTTACAAACACAGGCCGCGCCTCCCCCCCACCCCCAAATCCTCCCTGCACTAACCAGAACACTTTACATCAATACCTTAAATATACACAGTAAATGGAACAGTAACATGATCAATGTGTAATCTCCAGGCTGCTCAATGGGAAGTCAATCCAGTCAAGATCATCTTGCCAAATCACTGACACTCCTTCCATATTTAGTTGCCTTTTTTGCCTTAAGATAAAAGCTCCAAGTTCACAGTTCAGTTTTATAGACATTTTCCACTGCACAAATAAGGGAATCTGCAAGGTTATCCACACGATGTTGATGCAGTGTGTGGAGAGAAGCAGTGTTAACTGTGTGGAACGCCCCATCCTAGTATCCCCTTTTGATAATGATATCAAGCCCGACAGACACATTGCCACGTCTATTTTTTTCATATTATATTTTGAAATTGATTAACCTGTTGGCTTACTTTCTCCAAAAAAGTGCCTATACCAGGACATTCCCATACTAGTTGTAAAATAATTCCCACCTGATTGCATTCTTTACATTTATCAGGCACTTCAGTATCATTTTTACCTAATTGCAGCAATGTTACATAAAATCGATGTAAGTGTTTGAACATGATCAATGTATATTTACCATTTACCCGAGACACGTTTCACTAACTCACAACAATGATGCCATTGCACATCAGTCAATCCTGTTGTCATATCTATTTCCCACTTCTATGTGTCATGTATTACAGTCCAGTTTAACCTGGCAATGTTAGGAGATTCCAAGGTTACATGTGATTGTAATTCACGGTATACTGCAGACACTCCTCCCGGTCTCATACACATATCCACACGCCCCTTGAGTAGAGCATCATCACCTGGGATATAGGTGAAGCATTGAATAATATGACATATTGTATGTCTAATTTGGCTACACTAGAATGTATACCTGTGGCCAAAGCCCAAGTTCTCCACCAGTCATGAAGTGTCCCACACTTACAATCCACAAAAAGCCTTCCAGGGCTAGTACACCTACATCTGTAAAACGTCAGAGGGTTCTCTCTGGGGTATGTGATGGCCAATATGGAAACGTTTCCAAAGGGATAGATGAAGAGAAAGAGTTTGGCGTGGTGTTAGTGCAGATTCAAAATCAAACAAATTCCAGGTTTTGATACCTTTTATTGCACTAACTGGAAATGTTATGCTGAGATGGTAGTTGCATGAGCTTTCAAAGTCCCAGAGACGTCTTTACCAGAAAGTAGTCATGCATAATCGAGCAACAAGGAAAATCACACACAAGTTAAGTGTTGGTTTTACATAGAAAGGAAATAAAACATGGTTTCTCCCACTTTAAACTCCATGGAATACTAGAAGAACTATGCTAGAAATTCAGGCTTTCATGGCCCCCTTATCTAAAGGGGCCACACATTCGAAGGAAGCAGACATGCTACTGACAAACAGTCCACATTGCTCAGAAATTACACGTCATTTAGAGCCATGTTATTCAACTATTTTTTTTACATGGGATGCGTAATGTGTCCAAACACTTAAGCAAGACGTGCTTAATAAGTGGCAGCCAGAATGAACAAACTGTGACGCTCTTGTACAGAAATTCCAAAATGTTAGATTCAAAGGCAGACAGTTTGAGAAAGAAAGGATATGCTTTTTCATACCTTCCCTGCATACATGTAGGGTGGTCTTAAGATGTCCAATGTTTCAAAAAGCCTCACACTTTTCAAACTACAATGTATATTACCATCTTCCTGGCAGCCACATCCAAATAATTGGCTGTGATGCACAATTGGACTCAGAAAAGCACTCTGCACCAGTTTTTGGGACTATAACATTGCCAGAGCTTAGTGTGTGTATGAAGCTTCCAGTTGTGATAGGGTCAGAAACGAAATCAACCAGAGTTCCTTAGGTCGACTTGTATGCCTATGAATAGCCCAGTACGGAAATATTCCTAAACTTCCAACGTGCCATGTCCAAATTTATACTAGTTGTACCTCATGTTTGATAGTGCCTTACGGATTCTCATACAAAGTGGCAAATACAAAAAGATGTTCCCCGTGTTTGAATGGGAATATCTCACTGTTGGCTGGATCCCTTGCTTGATGATGGGTACCAATCATGCATGCTCAGACATCCACAATCTCCATGCATCATTCCTGTGTTCTTACTCATCCGGGGTCCTGAAACATGCGTCCAACAGTAGAATGTGAGAGGTGCTAATGATGGCAGGTCATCATCTGGTACTGTGTGTGTGGTTGCCGCCAAGGTCCCAGGCTCTTAGGGCAGCATTTTTTTCAGGCTGAGAATCTTCAAGTACTTGAGCTCTCATGTTTTTCTGTGTGTGGCCCCCTTTCAGTACATCACTAAAAGGGCCTACATTGTCTGCCCTTCCTGTCTGAAGTGCTGACCAACTGGTGTTTCTGTTTTGCAGTTGAAATCACATAGAGAAACAACAGCTGGTAAACACATCAGTTACAGGTCCTGCAGTGGGTTCCCATCAAGTGGGAAGTGTTGACCAACTGGTAATTCTGTTTTGAAGTTCTAATAATAATATTCTTGATACAATTCAACATTAAGAACATCAAGCCCAGGGAGCTTGACTTTTGCCCATAATGTTACCAGCATTTAAAATGTAATTTTGTGTTCTATCACCCTCAAGAGCCACACTGCTTCCTTGAGGGGTAGTAGGCAATATACAATTATCTAACATGTGGTCCATGACCTCATCCTCCTGATCAGTGCCATGTGAATGAAGGGAGGTGTTAAAGTCCCTAAAGACCTTATTTACACATATAAGCGTGGTCACTCATTTCCCTGTATCTGTTAGAATTGTTGTAATAACGGAAGGACCACCAGATCAATCAAGCCAGTGCCTATCCATATGTATTGCCATCTATATAAAGGCTGCTTCATAATAATTGCATGCACTCAATTTATGAGTGAGCCTAACCGGAGTAGTATTCTCAGATTCCATAAACCCATGTGTCTTAAGTTCCAAATCATGAGCATCACATTCAAGCTTTGCCTAATCCCCGCATCTTTGGATATTATTTACCACGGATGTACAGCTTCAAAACCTCCATTATAGACACGTGACTTAATAATGATCTAACATTTGTTTCACTATAAGTCAGAATTTGTCCGTCTTCTGTTTAATGAAAGATCTCTTCAGCCACTGCAGCCGATTGGAAGTTTCATAGACACTCAGCAGTGGGCATACTGCACCAAATGAGCAAAACAAGGAGAGAACGATCAGACATGGTCCAAGCTACATATCAAACAGTATATAACACTGATAAATCCATGTTCCTAGTAAGCACCTAGTCTATCCTAGTGTATGAATTGTGTACAACTGAATGTTATGAATACTATGTTTGGCTCCCATGTAGGTGTTTCCATACCTACACCAAATAAAACTCAGAACAAATCTCATGTAAATGTAGAATAAACTTTGTGACATTCGAGCCACCTTGGGAAGGTGAGAGAGGAAGTGGAAAATGAAGCATGGGAAAGAAAGAAAGACGGTTATTGGGCCAGTAGACATGCTTGGAAATCCTTCACATCACTTTTAACATGTAGGAGGGCTTGTGCTAAAACCTCTGAGAAAACACAACATCATTTTTCTCCAAAACAGACTGCCAGTCTAGGCACATTGCCAGCAGCTGCAGACATGCGAACTTGCAGAAGAGACACGTGACATTCCAAACATGACAACTTCCAGAGCATGAGGGGATATTATCAGGGATGGCTGATATGCTATGTGATTTGTGGAGCAGATAGGCTTGGAAAGCCCTACCAAACTCCAAGTCAGACTCCAAATCTATGCAGTTTGAGAGCAGCAGGAAACAAGTCGACATGTGAAATCAGAGCCACGAGACATGCTGGACAAGACAGATTGCACAGGGGCATGAGAGAGGATTGGGAACATTATGTTATGCTACGTGGTACAATTGCATTACTCGTGCAATGGCATGCTTGCATATCAATTTGCCCTTTACTAAGGCAATGTGGAAACTGCCATGACAATATGTGATTGACTGGACAGTGTGGAAACCTTATGAGTGGGATGTGGAAACAGCTATTTGGTAGATTTCCTAACCTCCTTTACCTCTAAAATGACTGTTAAATTCTATTAGGTTTCGCCAATATAACTTGCCCAGCATCCTTTACAATGCACTATGTTTTGTAATCTCCCAAATCTATCTTTTCATGAGAACCCTATGGGCCCTTGTAAGAGGTGTATTGTGTGGATTCTATTAAGTTGCCAATAATGTAAGTGGAACAATGAGATTTATAGACCTGTTTTGACTTTCTTTCTAAAATGTCCCTGGTGTGACAACCCCTTTAAAGTGGTATTTAAGCCATATGAATCTTTGAACAATTAGACATGGACAATCTATATTCCAAAATCCTTAACAGTCCTGCAACTAACATGCAGGAGTAGCATCTCTGATGGAGGCATGGTAATAGATCTTCATAAAGGATAGTATGCCTATATGTGATAGATCAGGGGCTTTAGGCAAGCAATGTACCCTTCTGCCTGGGTGAGGGTGATGCCGCTAAGAGCTGAACATATTTAGAAAATGGACTTTAAATTGTACATGCTGAGACATTAAAAATAAACTATTGGGGCAGGAAGTTGATCCACCTAAACAGACTGGAATGCTTGATGTGCTTCTTAGCTTATTAACTATGTTACTAAACCTAAAGGGCTCCATTTCTCAGACCCCATGTAAAGTACTAAATGATTGAAAGAGAAATAAATTGGACTAACCTGACATGAAGCAATTTCAGAGATTTGTTGACACTGTTTATGTGATCGACTGAGACACGACTTCTAGGTTAAACGAAAAGAAGCATTTCAAATGTAATATACATTGAAAAATATTTTTCAATACTTTATTCACAAATTATATGCAAGCAAAAGTAATTTTCTTTGGTCATATGAAGCCAACTATGCCAAAGCTATTTTTATGTATGTGGGCTATGGGATTCACCTACAATAAAAAAAAGTAGTTTAGCTTCAATTTTTCTTTTCGAAGAGCATTCATCTAATCAGGTTCGTGTCTGACCCTTGGAAGAGAGTGTTAGGAGCAGCCTGATGAATGCTCCTGTCACTCCATTCCATCTGATGTCACCTCCCATTCCAGCTCTTACTTGAACACAAGATCTCAGATTTGATTTCTTCTAGTCGTTGCTGATAGTCTTTCTGCTTTATTCACCTTCTGCACAGTCCTTCCCCTTCATGATAGTGCGTTGCCTTCATCACAGCCCTTCTTTGTCACAGGTAATGTTTTTTGTCAGGTCCCTCCCTTTCATCGCAGTCCTTCATCACAGCTGTCCATCAGTCATTCCCTTTCAAGATTCCTTTTCCAGAGTCCATCACCTTTGTCATCACAATCCTTCTCTTTCATTGTATACTTTGTCACAGTACTTCATCACAGTCCTTCAGCTTCATCACAGCCCTTTGGCAGAGTCCTTCAATTTCATTACAGTCCTTTGCCACATCTCTTAATCACAGTACTACTACCTCAGTCTTTCTCTTTCGTCACAGTCCTCCCTTCATCTCAGTCCTTCGTCATTCCACTCCTTCGTCATTGCAGTACTTGTTCATCAGTGTCCTACTTTTTGCAGTCATTCAACACATTCCTTCTCCTTCGTCAAAGACATTCTCCTTTGTCATACTTGTTGGTCTCATACCTTCTCCTTAATTACTGTTCGTCATGATGCTCCTTCGTCATTATTCATCATCACTGCTCCTTCTTCTTTGGTACTTGTTCTAGCTCTTGTTCTTCATTCCAGTCCTTCTTCTCTGTCACTGTCCTTATTCTTTTTCATAGCCCTTCTCCCTTGTCATACTTCTTTGCCACAGACCATCTCCTTCATCTTCATCACAGTCATTGTCCTTGGTCATCGTTCTTCATAACGGCTCCTTCTTCTTTTCAATTATCCTTATTAATTTTCAAAGCCCTTCTTATTTGACAAATGCCTTCTTTTTGTCACAACCCTTCTCTTTTGTAGCAGTTGTTCTCCGTTTTCACACTCCTCCTTCACCATAGTCCTTCTCCAACTTTCTTCAACAATTCTATCACACATACTCCTGTGCCACTTCATTCATGAATCCTCACATTAATCCATCCCTTCTGAGCCTTCTCTCCAGTGTTTGTGTGTGTTGTGTTTGTACCTTTCTCTCTTAAGGGAAATGGACATGCTGAACTCAAAACAAAGACTGATCTGTGCACCCAAAATATGTTTTGAAATCCTACAATGTGTTGGTCAACCCAGTACTCCAGTAATGCAGTTTAAGTATGGCTGCTGAATATTTAGCAAATTCACTGTGCATCTTAGTGACAGTAAATCACTGAGTACTGTACGTGTATAATACAATACAAACATTTATTCTAGCACTGGCCAAAGCTATTGTTATGATATGATAGGTTGTTTATAACACGCTTAATACCTAGAGGTTTCTAAGCGCGGACCGGGGATCGAACCTGTGGTGCTCCATGTCGTCTTGCTTCCATGTCGAGCACGTTCCCCCTGAGCTATCCTCCCGAGAGGATATCCTTGGTTCATCTACTGCTTTTACACAACAAACAAGCTTTCTCATCCCTCACAATGTTGCACACAATTGTCCACTCCCATCCACACATGACAACATGCTTCAAATCATTTTTGAAGCCCCCATCCATGTATGCTCTTTTTTCTCTGCATGCTGGGACTGGTAGATGCACATTTATCATAGGAAAAGTAATACCACAAGCCCCTAAATGCAAAGAAAATGTGGGACAGGATAAATCTCTGTTATGGCATGGGGAATGATAGCATGTATAAGATACCCTATTCTAGCTATAGTTACAGGATGTCTGTGCCAGCTCTGGTCAATAACTCACCTTCTAAAGAGGTTATTGACGAAGCTGATATTATGTTCTCATTTTTTTGTGTGCTGAACATTAGTTGATGCCTACTGCATTAAATGCTAAAACCTGAACATCTGTTAAAACCAGTCCTCTGTTCAAGACCTTTGGTCCCATACAAACACGACTCAGCTTTGCAGTTTAGCGCAAAGGGTTCTTTGACCAGTATTCTGTATGCGTGTCTTCTCTCTGAATAATGAGGCTCTTGTGCATCTGCACTAATGCTTAAAAGTTGTTAGATGAAAGTGATGACTTGATTAGACAATTGTTTGTCTTTGTTAAAAACATGTAACAAGTGATGAGCAGCATAACAGCAGGTCCCCTATACAGAAAGAAAGAAAACAACTCTAACAAACACTCTTCCACTTTGTAAAATTGTTTATCTGCAATGTGAGATTGGCAACATTGCCAAGTTATCTCTGGTATTTTGAGTAAAAAGCCAGACAATTTACAATTGGTCTTGTGGGTGAGACATCAAGAAATCCATTAGATGGTAAGTTACCTAAATTGCACATGATATGCACAAAATGTCATGCCCTGTTCATACATTCCCATGTTGGCTGCACCAATACATGACGGTATTGAAATATGCTCATTTTTGCTCTGGCCTTAAGGGCATTAATAATACTTTAAGAAAACATGTCCAACTTCCTCTGCCAATGTGTGCCGGTATCCCCAAGTAAGAACATAAGCGAAATGGTTATGAACTTAAGGTCAGTAGAACATGCTATGCCACAGTATGAAAATATGCCCAGACTGGCTACACCAATGTAGGCCATGATGGCCATATAAGAACATCATCCTGTTGGCTTTGCCCATAATACTGGTATATGATGCCATTCCACAGTTAGAAAATATGTTCTTGCTGTTTTCCGAAAGCCCACCCCATTTGTATTAACAGTCATGATCCTGGCTTTGCCTTCACATCAGTTAAACATGATATGCTCCAGTAGGAAAACCTGCCCATACTGGTTGTGCCAGTGTAGATCAGTAGGGCCATGTAACAATACTCATATTTTGAAATGTTGGCTTTGGTGCCCTTAATGCCAGGAAAGAAATGCCAAGCCACAATAAGAATACATATGTTTGCCTGGAGCACACATGCCCCCCACCATTTAAGAACACGCATGTTGGCTTTGCCCTTAAAACCAGTTCACATCACGCTGGCACAGTAAGAAAGCATGTCCATGCTGGCTGCACAAATGCCCCCTCCCCTTCTGCCATGCAAGAACAATCAGCTAGGCTTTGCCTTTAATACTAGTATAAAACACCATAACACCGTAAGAAACTATGTCCTTGCTGGTTTCATAAATGCCCCTCCAATTGAAGACCACTCATCATGATGGTCTTGCTCTTAATGCCAGTATAGAATTCCATGTAACAGTAACGGGATATGGGCCTGATTAAAAAAGCATTTTTCAGTTGGATTTTCTCATTTAAAAATACTGGTGTAAATTTGGCCCCATGTCTTTGCTGGCTGCGCAAATGCCCAACCCCATATAAGAACATTCATCATGTTGGCTTTGCACTTAAGATGAGCATGAAATGCCTTGCCACAGTAAGAAAGCATGTTGTTGGCTGAACAAATTCCCCTCACCCATATGTACAAACACTCATGTTGTCTTTGCTCCTATTGTCTATAAAGCCATGTTACAGTAAGAAAGCATGTAATTGCTGGTGGCACAATTGACCCTGCATCCATGTAGGAAAATGCATAATTTTGGCCATGCCCTTTCCGCCAGTATAAAACGTCATGCCATAGTAAGCCACCATGTATTTGCTGGCTGCACAAAAAATGCCCCCAATCCCAAATATGTAAGAAGACTCATCGTGTTGGCTTTGCCGTTAACACCACAATAAGACAACATGTTTAAAACGCTGACCTAGCTTGAGAGCGGCGGAGTGCTGTACAAGGTTTGCATAGCCAGCAATTGGTCTGGCGTCTTCTAACAGTAGCGCTGCTGTTAGTTGAATTATTTGCGTCCATTGGGATCAGTCCACGGTCAGGATCTGTTGAAAGAAACACGTTTTGAGACATTTGGGAAATGCGGGGGCATTCAGAGCCGATGCCGGGATTGAGTTCTGGACGGTGGGTGTTTGAGAAGAGATGGCTTGCTTGCGGGTTGTTTCTTTGAGGGTGTGTTGATATTCCATCTGGTTGGTCCATTTGCTGTGCAAGGAACCTGTGCCACCAGAAAAGTGTACCTAAGCTGCTGGTATTCTACTTGTGACTGCTTTGTAGATGATACATGCATTCTTGAACAGTATCCTGGCCTGGAGAAGAAGCCAATGTAGTTCCTGTAGGACAGGAGTGATTCGGTCAAATTTCTGTGCACCCGTAATAAGACATGCTTCAGCATGGTGGACTTATTTTAGGGTAGCCAACTGGGCGGCTGGGAGCCATGTCAGGAGGACATTACCCCATCAATGTGCAAGATAACAAGGGCCTGCACTACGATGCAGAGGAGATTTTGAAACAGACTGTTTGGGCCTTCTTGTATATGTGCTTCTGGAAGGGAAGGCTGCTGTCCGTGGTGAAGCCTAAGGATTTGGCAGAATCAGAGAATTGAAAATAAAATCCTTCTAGATGTATATCATTGAGCCATTGTTGGGCAAGTTGTTGCTTAGCGGGCGGACCAGTGACAAGGAATTCGGCTTTGGCTGGGTTAAGTTAGAGGCAGGCAGTTGACATCGAGGATTGGATAATGGTTAGGTAATTCCAGAGACGACTGATGTCCTGTGGGCTTTTTATTCTTATGTACAAATTAATATCATCTGTGTATTGATGGATTGCCCTATCGGGGTCTTTGAGGAATGTCATCCTTTGAGAAGACTCCATGTAAAGGTAAAAAAGGATCAGTGAGGGGATGGAGCCTAGGGGATGTGTGGGAGCGTGCGGCCAGTGGGCCCCTCTCTACCATCACTTCTCAGTACAAAACTCAGACCAAGTGCCTCTAGTGGTGGATACGCCCCTCGCCCTTATGCAATGTTAACTTTGGGTTACATTCGCATAGATGGGACCACCAAGCAGGACACGGGGCATCCATTTTTTGTACCCCCTTTCGACTCCATTTTGGTGACCAGGTCTCACTGCGATAGTACAAAATGCCTCTCTCCCTTTTCCCCGCCGCAGCAGCTCGGAGCACATGGCCCCCACCCTCGTTCCCACTCCAACTGGTAAACTCTGCAGCTCCATTCTCACGCTGAAGCCGGAGCTGCTTGCAACAAATAATAAATGTTACACATCCCTTTTCCTCTGAGATCACTGTCCTGCATGTGAACCAACATGAGCCAAGCACATAGCTCGTCCATCTCCACAAAAGTGCCCTCTTACCCTCGCCAGTTGAAACTTATTGCCATTCTAACCCTGTGTCCTCGCAAGGCATGCCTTTCATGTGCCAGACTGCCAACCATGCTATGAAGCCCACCCAACAGACCCCCAACTAACATTAGACCCCTGCTGCAGTATATCGTGCCCAATACTAACACATGCTACATACCTGAGATTTTTGTGAGATTAACCCTATAGATTAAAATGACAGTATTATAGTGGTCAAGGCCCGTAAACCTGTGACCTGTGTAACCCAAATGTTTTAGATGATATAAACGCTTGAGTGATTTGTACAATGACATGATACACTACTGAGGGTCTTTTGATCAACCATTATTTAGTGAATGCATTACTCAGAATGTATTTTCTTAGCTTAGCTTAGATAGTGACCACCGTGTTTCACAGCGACCTGACCTTCACCCATCCGGAGCACAGATGTCTGACATCAATCCTCCCGCAAACCAAGCAACCAACCCGGAGGAAGAGATGATGCCCACACCTAAGACACCACCCCAGCTGACCAATCCAGGTCCAACGTAGCATCATATATTAAAAATGTCAATGTACTATATAAATGTGTTGCAAGCTTGATATGGTCAGAGCGCTCTCAGAGATCTAGATTAACTTTTCCATGAACTCTCGTAGCCTGCTCTTTTGTGCCTTATTCCCTGTCCAGGTAGTGTCTGTATTATTCATTTTTTACACGTATCGTCAGGGAGGGCACAAACATTTGGTGACCCCCTGCAACGTGATCGGAGAGGTGCCTCGAGGCCGGCGCCGTGCGGCGAGATCCGGGACGCCCCCCAGAAAAACAATCGCCTCCGCGGCCGACCAGCCTGTGCGCACTATGAAGAAGGGTCAAGGGTTCCCGTTGACGAATACCCGACTGAAAAGTTGCTCGCCGAGGCGGGCCATGGCTTGGGGTACGAGCCTGACTGGGGTCGGACTGCGAGCGGCGACCCTCGGGTCACCTGACTGAATACGTGAGTGCCGGTTGCGAAGGTTACGAAGGAAAGGTAAGGGGGAAATAGGGGGACAGGTGGTAACGGGTTATAGGGAAGAGTAGGGCCTGTGTGAGTGATGATGAGGCTTTTCTGATCTGTCCTTTATATGGCCATTAGGTTTTTGTAAGAAGTGAAGAGAAAAACAGAGAAGTGGTATCCTAGCCCGAACAGGGTAGAAGGCGGCCCCGCGTAGCATTGTCTCGTCCAGTGCAGAATAAATAAGTGAAGATACAGAGAAAATAGTAGGAGTCTCGTATATTGAGTAGACTCTGAGTAGTTATTTAAAACATTCTTTTTCTGGGTACGAAAGGATTCTTGGAAAAGAGTAAGAGGGTGTAATGGGGGGTGAATGAGAAGAGTAGGCAAAATGGGGAAGGGGTGGTAAAAAGAGCAAAACGGGGAGAAAAAGCGTGCAGGTAGTGCATGTGCATGATAAGTGTCATATGTGCTTTTGTGTTCTGTCCATTTTTGTCAAGGATATCCAAACACTGTGACTGATTTGTGGATAAAAGTGGCAAAATATGCAAAAATGAACTGTTGAATTTGAACATGCAACCAGTCTAAGGGTACCATTGAAAATTGATTTATATATATATACATATATATATATTGATACATATATGTGCACACAAACTACAAGTAACTGAGAAGATTCGTGGTGTATTGTCCAGCTAGAAGGAAAGAAAGACTAATGAAGAAGTGGTTAAAGGGAAAGAGAGGTCAAAGGGCAAGTACAGACAAAGGGAAAGATAGCGTCATGGGGGAATAACACCACTAGCACATATCTGTCTGCACCTTCCGTTATATAGTGAGAAAATACAAAAATACCACGCTCAATGGTTGATGGAGATAAAAGGGGACAGTGTGATGCCAATTTGGCCAGAAGATGGGTCATTCGACAAAAGGGTGTTAGATTTAGTATCCACACACTTGTTAGCAAGGTATAAGGGGAAACAACTACAAAATAGAAGAGAAGTACTAGACTTGTGGCGAATGTTTGAAGAAGTTACGCCTACAGCAGAGGTAAATAAAGAAAGAACGAACGAAACACAGAAAACGCAGGAAGAGGTAAGTGGAACGCCAAAGGGCGAGTGCACAACTACTACAGCTGAAGGCGATACAACCAAAATATATCCTTTAATGTCAAGGCCAGCAGTAGGATACAGTGAGCCCCTGTACATACCAGCAGGTCCCACCCCCGCACCCTCAAACGGAGCAGTTGCCACGGCACCGCCGCCTTATGATAAAGGAGGTTTGTATGGTCCGACAAGTGCACCCCCCATGAATTTGGCTGCTTCACTGGAGAATTAGACCGCCAGCTAGCGCATGCACAGATGGAAATAATGCGGCTAAGAGCATTGTGCGATAGAGGCCAAATGCTGCCAGGGGGAGGAGAGGTGCCCCCTTCATCCATGGCGGATCTAACGCCAACATTGAGCACAGCAGGGGAAGTGATGCAAGCAATCTCAGAGCCAGCGCGATCAGTATCATCACAAGGAACACGCAAACCACAAGGGCAAGAGAAACGAGTGGCGGTCAGGGGAGTTCCTGTTTCATCTAAATGACAAACCCGTGAGGATTATATGCCCGCCCACCCCAGAAAGTGAGAGAGGGGAAGGATGTGAAGGGAACAATGAGCAAGAATCAGAAATAGAAGAGGTGTGGAGTGACAGACGAATTTGAAGAGGCAGCTGCCGAGGCCGGGTCCCCACTGCCAAACTGCCGTTACCCAGATACACCATCGCCACCACTATGGCAGGGTAGACTAAGACAGCGAGGGGGAAATATGATGGTAAGTAAAATAAAGAAAAGTGCGGTAAGTAAGGTAGGAAAGAAACACAAGTTACAAATGCCATTGATACATAAAGGAGCAGGTAGGCCACACTACATTCCATGGGCTCAAATGGATAAAAACAACTTGCTAAAGGTCCTCCCCCCACTATCTGGAGGGGCTGGGAAATGTATACACGCCTTTGAGAAAAACACGGCAGGAGTGCCACTAGCGATAGGGGATGTGAAATGTTTATTAGTGTCAGCAATTGGTGACCAAGCAGACGCAGTGTGGGAAAAGGCCGGATTCCCCGGAGTAACAATGAGTTGTGACCGCCACAATGGGTCGGCGTTCAATAACGTTCGAGCACGAGTATGGGATGCATTGAGGCGCAAGTTTCCCGATATTCCAGATTTACATTTAGTGATGCAGTGCACAATGGAGGAGAACGAGGATCCCACGCAATTCATACTGCGGGTGCAGGATTTATGGAGAAGCGAAACTGGCACGGCATGGAACCAGTCCACCGCCTTGTTTTATTTTATCATTAAAAAGGGGCTCCCGAAGGAGGTGCAGAAGGCCTTGGACAAAATAGCTGGGATAGACGCCAAGGGCTGGCCTGAAATACAGAGCATAATTGTGCACCACTGCAGGAGGATCAAAGAAAGAGAAAAGGAGATAGCACAAAAAAGGCTGGCAGACAAAGAGAAGCTGGTACAGAACAAATTAGTGAAGGTCGCCGCCGTCAACGCCAGCGTAGCCACAGACCGAGAAAACGAGGGGGAAGAAGGAGCGTGAAACAGACCATCAACAATAGCAGCACTGCGTGCCACAGGAGGACAAGGACAGTGGAACGGAGAAGAGCAATACAGTGGAAAACAGTGGCAAAAAAGACCAGCAAGAGGAAGAGGTGGGTACCGTGGCCAGAGAGGGGGGTTTGGAGGTATGGGAAATAGAGGATTTGGTGGCCAAGGAATGAGAGGCGGACCACAAGGGTCATGCTGGAATTGTGGGAGATGGGGACACTACTCCAGAGATTGTAGAATGCGGCTTTCAGGGTATTTCCAGGGGCAACAGCCCATAGAGAACGAACAAGGTTGGGGGTGCCCACACCCAGGTAGCCCCTACGGACTACCGATGGGAGGAGGGAGACAGCAAGACCAATGCTATAACGAACCTCAGATGCAGCAAGGACAGCAACCACCACCACAGCCTATGGCAAGACAAAACGTAGAAGGGAGCGCAAACAATAATTGTTATGAAACAGCCACCAACGGTGCGCCCGCACCATACGGAGGCGTGACTGTAGCTGGAGACAATGTCTTTTCAGTACCAGGGCAAGAAAGACATTCAGATTAGGACAGCGCAGATGGAACACTTGCGTGTCCAGTCCTATCCACCACCCTATGTGCAGAAGAGGAACCACTAGTGGGGGCAGAGATAGGAAATAAGCAGTTTATCTTTATGGTAGACTCAGGAGTGGAGAAATCATGTCTTATGGAAGGGCAGTTTCCGCTCTCAGGCAGGAATTTAGAGACGCAGGGGTTCTCTGGGGCTATTTTAAAAGTTCCTTACACTAAAGATCTTGATATAACGGTGGGGGGAAAAACCATGCGCGCACCCTTACTGTACCATGAAGACGCGCTGATCAATTTGCTGGGGAGAGATTTGTTAAGCAAATTAAATATGACCATCTCGTTCACAGAACGAGGAATAGTGTGTTCAACCCCAGGAGTATGCCCAGTACGAGCAATGTTCATGATCAGCACAGTAATGAATGAAGTTGTGGTGCGGGGAATACCCATTGATATAACTATGTTCATTTATGGCATCAAGGTATTTGCGCGAGCAGTGCCGGAGATAACGAGAAAAGAATGGATAACACCATCAGAATTCATATTCCTTCCAATTGCACACACAGACGTCGTGCCGGGCACAATAATGTCCATAGACATCGAGGCAGTTCGAGTATCCAGCAAACGTATTGTGGTCATAGGACTGGACGCTCATGGGTGCGAGTGGCGAACTGTGTTATGCATAGACCCAAACATAATGCTACGAGATATAATGTTACGGGAAGACATTGGAAACATAGATGTAGAGAGCACCATCATTCAATACGTAGACGATTTACTCGTCTGTAGCCATACAGAAGAAAAGTGCAGAGAAGACTCGATAGCACTACTGAATGTGCTAGCTATCACGGGGTACAAGGTGGACAAAGGAAAACTGCAATACTGTTTTGCGAGGTTGTATACCTCAAACAGCTAATATCAAAAGATGGAAAGCGAATACTCCCAGACAGAGCAGCTGCTATACGCAAAATAATAATCCCCAAAACTGTGAAAGACATGCAAAAGTTTCTTGCCATTTGTAACTATTGCCAAGCATGGATCCTTGATTACGCGGCATACACACGCCCCTTACTACAAGCGTTAAAAGAGGCACAGAAAAATAGAGCCGCAATAAAATGGACGCGGAAAATGATAACACAGTATTTGAAATGAAAAGACCTCATTGCTGATGCCCCAGTCCTTGCGAACCCAGATTATGAGAGGGTATTTTTCTTGTTTTCACACTGTAATGGAACACTGATGACGGCAGTACTGACACAAAAACATCTTTAGGTCACAAACCATTGGCGTATTACAGTGGGACACTAGATCCAGTAATGCAAGGCCATTTCGCATGCGAACAGGCTCTCGCAGCTGCAGCCTTCGCAATTGAAAAGAGCACCACGATTGTCATGGGATGTTCAGTAACGCTATATGCGGAGCATTCCCTATTCGCCATCCTTGAGCGATCGAAATCAACACTAACGACACAAAGAGCAACAGCATATGAAATAATAATTTCAAGCCCCAATGTACACATTGTGAGGTGCAAAACAGTAAACCCAGCAACATTTATTACAGAGCCATGCACGACAGAGGACATACAGGAACACGATTGTGCCACATATGAGGGGGAAGGTGATGACATCCCAAAAGCAAGCGAAAATGCCCTACAGGAGGGAGAAATATATTTCATAGATGGGTCAGCATCAATAAACCACGAAACAGGGGAAAAACACGTCAGAATGGCGGTAGTGCGCATGGAGGAAGATGACTATGAGACAATTGTGCAAAAGCGCCTCCCATCCCATTACTCAGCACAGGCAGCCGAACTAACTGCCCTGATCGAAGCATTGCGGTGACAATATACTCAGACTCAGCATATGCAACTACCACAGTGCACTCAGGGTTGTCACGGTGGTGTAGACAGGGATTCAGGAGAGCAGACATTGTTGAATGAGTTAATAGATGCATTAGCAGTACCATCGGTAGTGGCAGTGGTGAAATGCCAAGCCCATACCAACAACACAGATGCAATCTCATTGGGAAACGCGACAGCCGATGCAGCTGCGAAGGAGGCCCCGTATTTCAATGTGACACCATCACTCAAATGCATTGTAAAAGCAACCACCACAGACCCACTAGAAGAAGCCTACAATAATACAAAGAAGAGCACCACAGGAGGAGCAAGAACTGTGGAGCAAACGGGGATGTAAACAATCAGCCACAGATCTCATTTGGAGACAGGAGACAACAGGAAAGGTTGTAATGCCCATAGAGTTACTAGAAATAGCATTCCAACAGCTTCATTTCCCCGGCCATGTAGGAAAGCAACACATTGCCGCAGACATTCAGGAACACTGGTTCATCCCCAATTTGCAAGAGCACCTGTCGAAATTCATTGTAGAATGCATAACATGCCAAACATATAATTCAGGAATGACATTAAGAACACTGCACGGTCCCCTGCCCCGACCAACAGGACCATTCGGAGAGCTCCATATAGACTATGCTGATATGGGAGAGCGGTGTAATGGAGCAAGATATTTGATTGTGGTGGTGTGCCCCTTTTCAAGATGGGT
This sequence comes from Ambystoma mexicanum, assembly GCF_040938575.1. Classification (NCBI taxonomy): domain Eukaryota; kingdom Metazoa; phylum Chordata; class Amphibia; order Caudata; family Ambystomatidae; genus Ambystoma; species Ambystoma mexicanum. The sequence continues at coordinate 873,925,200 of NC_090932.1, read as the reverse complement.
GGAAGCGGGCCCATCTCCCCACCCAGATGCAAAATGTGCAACCAAGTTCCTTGTTCGGGAAGTGTTCTCCCGATGTGGAATATGCGATGTGATCAGATCAGACAACGGTACGCACTTCGTGAATGACCTCTTTAAGGAAGTGCCATCACTCTTGGGGGTAAAACACAAACTGTACTCAATTTATCATCCGATGGCGAATGGAGTGGTAGAAAAGATCAACAGATTACTAAAGAGTAAGTTATCTAAGCTGTGTAACACACTGAAGAAAAACTGGGTGTATTGCTTGCCCCTAGCACTGTTCCAACTCAGGACGCAACCATGTAAAGACCACCATCTGAGCCCCCACGAAATTGTGACTGGGAGGCAAATAGACACGCCAGTATCCCCGCCTAGAAGAGCATCGGATGCGCACAGGGCTGCCAGAGTGCTGGGGGAAGAGTTCAAGGAATACCTGACCCAGTTAATACGCGCAGTACGCAGCGTAGCGTGACAAATAGCACTGCCTTTTACTGAAAATGTGGCGACTGATACTACCATACCGGCCACAGACAGTTCAAGCGGGCCACTGATGCCAGGAGCACATGTGTACGTCCGCAGCTTTGTGAGGAGGTGGAATTCACCCAGGTTTCATGACCCTTATGAGGTCATCTACAGTACACCCACTGCGGTGAAGGTAAAAGGATTGAAGTATTGGGTGCACTTATCAGACGTGAGGAGGACACACGATAGTACAATCCCCCAGGAGGAGCAAGATGGTGCCACTGGTACCACAAATGAGGTTGAAAAAGGATAACCAAATTGTCAGTAAAGAGAATATGCAGAGATAAAAGTTATGATATGTATTTTGTTCTGCACGACTTATCTCCTACTTCCTTCTTTTCTATGTTTTCCTCCTTTCCTCTTTGATTGATCGATATCCTCTCCATACACCTCAACTCTCTCTCTCCATCTCCCACCTTCGTTATGATTATTGTTCCACGCTTTTATCCATCTCTGTTTTGCTACCATCTTCTCCATAGCAAAGTACATGTGCAATCAAGTAAATGAACAAACAACACTAAAAATGATGATTAAAAATGAAGTTGAACAAAAATGTAAATACATGTATATATTGTGGTGACTTAACGAATTTATATCGCCCCTCCAGGTGAAAAATGGCCCAACAACCTACAATCGCGGAGAACCAATTAATACTAGATAGTGATAGGGTTGCCACTAGGGCTAAAAGGTTCAGTAACGTTGAATGTGTTTTGAAATGTGCTGCAATTTTGATGTCAGTAATGTTTTTTGCAGCTTGGTATTATACCCTTTTATCTTTTGTTAATGACATGCACAGGGTAGGAAGCGTGGCTAACATGATACGAGAAGGATCGCACGTGATATGGACTGGGGTAAAGACTATATGGAAAGAGTCACATGAGATTAACGTCAACAATACAGATGTGATGCAACCCTCAGAATACACCACTGTAGGATCAACAAGTGTGTCAGTGTTTTTTTTTTTAAAATGTATTTTATTTTATAACGACCACACAGTGCAACAGAACATAAATAGAACACATCAAGCCACAACAAAGGCCAAACAACAGATATGAAAAAGAAAAAAAAAGAAAAAAACAGAACAGAATTAACTTAACAATCCCCTTCCCTCCCCCCTATGAGCCTGTAGGGTGTCCACCATCATTGTCCGTTCCGTGTGGTGGGGTTCCGTCGCTCTCAGATCCAGCCGAGGTCGACCCCGTACTAAACAGTTCAGCCAATAGCACCTTCCATGCCGTGAGGGAGCTCACCTCTTCCTCCCCTCCCGCCCTGCTGGCCTCCCACCATGCTGTCGTCTCGGCGGCAGCCCATTTCTGGAGGTCACGCCACCATACCTCCACCCGTGGCCTCTGACAATTCTTCCATCCCATGGCTATTCTGCGTTTGGCAAGTACATAAGCCAAATCTTTAAGCTTCTCCACGTGCCGAAGCTTGCGCGCCCTGGGGTACCCTCCAAGCAAACAGGCCCAGGCCGAATCTATCTTAAGTACAATGCCCCTCCCTGCCAGCTTCTGCGCTACTTCACTCCAGTAGGTTGCAATCACAGGGCAGGCCCAGAACATGTGAATCATATCAGCGTTCTCTGTGTTACACTTGGGACACGCCTGGCGCCCAGTGTCTCGAAATCTGGAAATTCTCAGGGGGGTCATGTATGCCCTATGCGTGATATATAGTTGTATCTATTTAAACCTGGCATTCCTCGATACTTTTTTGTGGTACCCCAGGGCGCGCTCCCACTGCCCATCCGCCATCGGGGCCCCCATCTCTGTTTCCCATTCCAACCTCAGGTACCCCAAATCCTTCCCAACCTTTGCCATCAGCATATCGTACAGCCTGGAGACCTCATGCCCGCCCTCGGATGCGTCATACATAATCTCCAGCGTCGCATCCGGCTCGTCAGCCAATACGGTCTCGGGCCAAGTGCTCCGGACCTCCCTGATCACTCTGTGGAACGTCATGTATTGCCCCGTGTGCAGCCCCGCCCCCGCCTCTAGATCTGCGAACTCCGCCAAGGCCCCATCCTGCCAAATGTCACCCAAAGTGACCAGCCCCACTGACTCCCAGTATGTTCGCAGGATGGCCCCAAGCTGTCCGTCTTCCCTTGCCAAGGCCACCAGCGGCAGCTGCGGCATGCACGGCAGGGGATCCCCCATCATCCGGCAGGCTCTTCGCCACATGTTCCTGCCCAACGCTAGCATCTTAGGACGCCCCCTCATCCATGTGCTGGATGCCCAAATAATCTCTCGCAGGTAGAAGGGGGAGCAGTCCTTTCCCAACAGTCTGTGTTCCGGGGTTTCGTCATCCGAAAGCCACTTGGCCACGTACTGCAGCTGCGCTGCCACGTAGTAGGCCTCAAAGTTCGGCAGCCTCATGCCGCCTTTCTCATAAGCATTCTGCAATTTCCACAATGCGACCCTGTTACACGTGCCCTGCCATAAGAAATCTCTACATACCCTATGTAGTCTAGCAAAAAACCCCTTGGGTATCATGTATGGAATGTTATTGAAATAATGCAGCAGCCTAGGTAGCACGACCATCTTAAGCATAGCACCCCGGCCCATCATCGCTAAGGGTAGTTTCTCCCAAAACCTCATGCACTTCTCAATCCTCCCCACTGCCAATTCAGTATTGTGCCTGTGTTCCTCCCCGGTCGTGTGGTATACGTCTATGCCAAGGTACCGAAAGGTGCTTGTCGCCCATGGGATCCGCAATACTGGCAACCTCTCAGCCGGTATCCCCACATAGCCGCCCAGCGGGAACAGAGTGGATTTCCGAGGGTTGACCGCTATGCCAGAAAGCCAAGCAAACCTCTCCATCACCTCCAAGACATATTGCAAGTTCTCTTCAGGGTATTGGAGGTACAACAGCATATCGTCGGCATACAGGGATATCAGATGGCTCTCCCCCCCCACCTCTATGCCCACCGGGTCATACTGTTGCCGGAGGTAAATTGCCAAGGGCTCAAGGGCCAGGATGTACAACATTGGGGACCAAGGACATCCCTGCCTGGTGCCTCTACCTAACTGCCACCTGTCCGACACTACTGCCCCCGTACGAACTCTGGCTAGAGGCGCGCTGTATAATAATTCGGCCCACCTCCTGTACCCCGGCCCCATTCCGAAGTGATCCAGTGCCGCCAACAGCCACGGCCAACGAACAGAGTCGAACGCCTTGACCGCATCCAGCGCCACTATCGCCATTTCGCCGTCCTTGCTACATCCCCATTCGACCACTCTGTGTAGGCGTCTATGGTTGTGGGTAATGTTCCTGTCCGGGACATAGCCCGTCTGGTCAGGGTGAATCAGCTTGCCTATCACTCTCCTCATTCTAGCCGCCAAGACAGCTGTTAGGATCTTGCTGTCCTGGTTCAGCATCGACAAGGGTCGATAGGAGCCGCAACCGTGTCCCGGTGTATTGTGCTTGGGGAGTGGCACTATGACCGCTTCCCTGAGTGATTCTGGTAGCTGTCCCAGCTCAAACGCCTCATTAAACATGTCCAGCATGGGTGGGAGTACCTCTTCCCCATACGCCTTATAAAACTCACTGGGGAACCCGTCCGCTCCCGGGGCCTTGCAAGTGGGCAGCTGTCGCACTATCTCTCTGAGCTCTTCCAGAGTGATCGGAGCATCCATCTCCTCTCGCTCTTCATCGCTGATTCTGGGCAGGCCTATATCCCCGAGTACTTCATCTATCTCCTCTCGGCTCCCCCCTTCCCGATCTTCATACAATGTTTGGTAGTATTCTGCGAATGCCCCATTTACCCCTTCTTGCGTGTCGATCTCCGCACCCCCTTCGGTGATGACCGATCGGATCGGAGCCCTAGGGGTTTCGCTCTTATATAGCCAAGCGAGGAGCCTGCCTGTCTTGTCCCCACCCGCATGCAACCTCTCAATGTACTTCGTATAATTCAGGTTACAAAGTCTGTCCCAGTGCCCAGAGCACCGCTGCTGCAGCTCAGTAACTACTTCCATATCCGTCCCACCCTTCTCCAATTCTTTTTCCAGCTCGATCTCGGCCTCTCGCAGGTCGGTCAGGATTCCGCCCATTAATCCCTTGGACTTCGCGATAGCAACTCCCCTCATCACCACCTTAAAAGCCTCCCACAAAGTACCAGCCGACTTGACACTCCCTGTGTTCGACTCAAAGTACGCGACTATCTCCTCCCTCATGTCCTCCTTGAATACCGGATCCCGTAGCGCTTCCGCCCGAAGGCGCCATGTTGGAATCCGTGCACGTGGGGGGCGCAGCCGCCATTGCATGATTAGGGGCGAGTGGTCCGAGAGGACCCTCGCCCTGTAGTCAATCTGTTCACACTCCGTAAGAATGTCTGGAGTGGCAAAAAAGTAGTCGAGCCTCGTGTGCAGTTGGTGCGGAGCCGAATAGTGCGAATACTGCCTCCCACCCGGGTGTCTCGCTCTCCACACGTCTACCAGGCCTAGATCCGTTAGCAGCGACTGCAATACCTTGGCCGCTGGGCTGGGCCTAACCATTTTGTCATCCGACCTGTCCTCCCTGGGGTTAAGCACAAAATTAAAGTCTCCACCCCAGATTACTGTGCTCCCCATCCCTTCACCGAGTCTCGCGCACAGTGTCTTAAAGTAAGTCGCTGTGTCCTGGTTGGGCGCATAAGTGTTTATGATACAGACAACTCTACCTTCCACAATCCCCCGAACCATGGCCAGCCGCCCGTCCGACTCCACAACCTCCCCCAAGAGCTTGAACGGGACATGTGGTGCAACCCAAACCAGCACACCCCTGGCATACGCAGAGAATGTGGATCCAACCACTGTCCCCCTCCATTTTCTCCGCACCATTTCAAGTTTATCCCGTGTCGAATGCGTCTCCTGTAACAAGGCCACGTCTATCCTCTGCCTCTTCAAATACACCATGACCTTATTACGCTTCAGGTAGCTATTCAACCCTCTAACATTCCATGTCAATACCTTAAGGTCTCCCATGATTTATCCGTAGCTCCCACTTCCCCCTCTGGTCTGATCGCCTCCCCCCAGTCCCGACTACTTCCCTTCTCAGTTTCTTCCCCAGGCTCACATAACAACTAACACCCCCCACCCCCCTAACCCAACCAACTGCCCAGCTCCATCCCTGGATCTCAGGCATCCCCGTGTCCGGTTCTCTCCGGAAGCCCGTGTAGAGAACCCGACACAGTGACTAATCTAAACACACACTGGGGTACGAATAAAACGGCCCTCGGATGCCCCCTACACATCTATATCCGCGCTCGCGGACCATATTCGAAACAGTTAAAAAGTGCATCCCCATCACAAAGTGGCAAAGACTATATTCCAGTCCAAATGTTCAAAGTCAGCCGGGCCCACTGTTTCACTTAACTCTCCCTGCTCCATCCGCCATCTGCTCATCGGGCTCCTGCGGGCAGTTCTGCGCATCGAGCCATTCCATGGCCTCCTCAGGGGTGTCGAAAAACAGCGTCTTAGCCTTGAAGAAGACCTTAAGTTTGGCTGGGTAGAGTAACATATACTTGAAACCGGCCGTCCGCAGGCGCCTTTTGACCGCCCCAAAGTTCATCCGACTGCGCTGCACTTGTAGAGTGTAGTCGGGGTAAGCAGTGATGGTTGCCTCCCCTCGCCGTATGGTGCCCCCTTTACGAAAATGTTCCAGAATCTTCTCCCGGTCTTTGTAGTTGAGGATCTTGGCGATCACGGGCCTGGGCGGATTACCCGGCGGTGGCCTTCTGATCAGGGCCCTATGTGCCCTCTCCACTGCAAATCCCTGCGTTAGGGCACCTCCGGTGATCTCCTGCAGCAGCAAGGTCTCAATAAAATCTGTGGGATTCTGGCCCTCAGCTCCCTCCGGTAGGCCCACAATCCGGATGTTGTTTCTGCGGGCCCGACCTTCTGCCTCTTCAGCCCTGCTTTCCAGGTTGCCTACCCTCTGCACCAGGGCATGGATCTCTCGTTTGTGCGCGGTGCATTCCGCCACAGTTGGGCCCATCTCCTTCTCCAGGGTCTCTGTGCGCTCGGCTAGGGTTCGCACATCTTGCCTCAGGAGGTTCACGTCCTCCTGTACCGCCCCGACCTGTAGTTCCATCGCAGTTTTCAGTTCGGCCACCGCAAGTTGGAGTTTGGTCTCCCATGTCGCCTTCAGATCTGCGATCGCTGCCAGGACCTCCTGGTTCGTTCCTCCTGTGGCCATCTCCTTGGGCTGGGCCTTCTCTTTGCTCCTGGTCCCCTCGGTGCCAGGCGACGTCTTGGAAAATTCGTCGAGCGTGGGCTGTTTATTCTTCGCCCTCAGGAGCTTGCTCGACATATCTTCGATCAGGAGCGTCCCTTCGATCTCGCTTAGGCCCCAGGCCTGGGGGCACTATGTCCCCCCGTCGCCACACAGTTTCGGCTACCTCCAGTCAGGCTTGCTCTCGCTGGATCGCGCTGAACGTGAACTGAGGGAATCGCCTCCAGAATCCCGGTCCCCGATCCTTTGTCCCAACATCAGGCGACGGCAGCCATTTTGTCTGCCGGCGAAGCTCCGGCACCAAAACTTCTCGCGGCTCCTGAGTACACAAGCGCTGCACAATCCCGTGTGAAAATGCATCCACATGTGCAGCCGAGCTTCGCATTTACAGTCATCACCGTCTATGCCACATCGTAGCGGCCGTTGCGCGGATTCAGCCGGATAATGTTCGGATCAGCGGGAGCTCCCGTTCAGGCACGTCCTTTCACATGGCGTCCAAGCCACGCCCCCCAAGTGTGTCAGTGTTACGTTTCAATATAAATATGAGTAATGCTTATGGATAAAAACGAATATGATGGAGATTATTATTGGCCAAATGATTTAATTAACACTAGTATTAATTCACAGACAACCACACACCCTACCTCACACAGCATTGCTGCTACTGATGACGATACACATGCCATATTGATAGCAATGATAAAACCTGGGCTGGAATGTTTCCGATACATTACAAAAGGGTGAAAAACAATAACCAAGAAGGGAGGAGGAGGAGGAGGAAAAGGGGGGCGGGAGGGAAAAGATATGACATTTATCATGACTTGGGGTTAGACGAAATAGAAGATCCCCGCCACCCTGATCAATCAAATAAATAGTATTCCGACATGAGTTCCACGGCGAAGCAAGCAACAAATGAAAGCTGCTACGACTGTTCGCTCATTCCGCAGGCATCGGGAACACTGAAAATGTTAGTACTGCAGGAAGTGCCCTTGTCATAGGCCCAATGATTAAATCATCTGGTTATATGCAGAATAAAGAGGCCGTTCCTAGCGCCCACCGTCACATTGAAAAAACTGGAGAATGAGAAAACGTGCACAAGCAGACGTCAAGGAGTAATTTGCCTCAAGGAACCATTTCTTGTCATCAAGGGGACGCGATATGAAGAAAACAAGTGGCACGAAGAAACAATTGAATGCAAAGCAGAAGCCCTTCGAGGCCTATCAAATGACACTTTCCAATGGATAAAAGAGGTGTGTGACCCCATCTGGTCGCAACATGTCTCAAAGCTAACGTGGGTCACAGCATTAGAAAAACTATCAAAATACAAAATGAAGTGCCACATGAGCTGTGTTTCCATGGGGAAGGAAAAGTGAACATGGGGGAGACAAAGAGATGTAACAAAATTGTAATCATACCCGACATGAAGAAAGGCACAGCTGCACTAATGGATATGTATTGGGTTTGCGGCAAACAAGCTTACCTGCACCTCCCTGCATCGTGGAAAGGAACTTGTGCTCTAGCCACCCTCCACACAGCTCTGATGGTAATACCAGAGAGCCACATCCAAGGGTCAGTATGGCAATCGGCTGGCATATCGCAGCAGGGCAACCGGCTGGCATATCGGCAGCAGGGCAATCGGCTTAACCATCGACAGCGCCCCAACTGATAATAACAGAACCTCCAGCGTATCAACTATTGTCAGAATATGAATTCAAGAAAAGACTGACACGAAGTAAAAGATCCTCCAATTACATCTCATCCGAATCATCAAAACTCCTTGCTGAGATCCCGCAGAAATACAAGCTCTTTTCATCAGCAGAGACATTCTTCACCTCACTTCTTGTCCCGGGACTGCAAGCACGAGCGAACGCCAAATGGTTGCAGATAGTGCGCTGGGAGCTCATTCAACTGGCTAACGACACTGAAGAGGGGTTCAACGTGATACAAATAGAGCTCCGCGCACTGCGCCTTATGACAATGCAAAACAGATATGTCCTAGATCTCCTCACGGCGATGGACGGTGGTGTTTGCCGAAAAATTGGGGGGGGGGGCGTGTTGCACATTCGTGTCAACTGAAGATCCTGATAAAGGGACCCTCTCACATGTGATAAGAGCAGTACACAATCTAGGAGAGAGAAAGAGAACAGAAGGAGGAGCAGAAGAAAGCACATGGTTCGACAATTTGTTCAGCTGGATACCATCATGGGTAAATGTGGCAATGAAAATACTGATCCCCATCATCGTCTTTGTGCTCCTGTCCTTTTGTGTGTGCCAATTGGGACTGCGGTGTTGTGAGAAAAGCATGCCAACCTCAGCTATGATGATGGTAACAATGGACCGACCGACTACGGTAGGTACCATGATAGATGCACAAATGCAAACAGGGGAGTACACTACACCACAATACAGGATGACAGCAATTTACAGGCAATATGAGGATATAGTTGATCATTTGCATCATACAACAATAAAAGAACCAAGGGAGTTGCAATGGTACCAAGAAGTATGGGTGGATCTAGATGGGGATGGAGGAATTTACTTAATGTGTACACCAGACAAATATGCCAGAAGAGGAAATAGCTTAAGAAGTGCATGCAGAGCGTGGATGCCAATAAAAGGCACACCCGCGTGGGACGAGGCTGTGGTGAAAGCTGAGTACTACCGAAGGGAGAATGAAAAGAATAAAAAGTAGAAGTATTCGTTACTTTAGATGTAACGAAAGGGGGAATGTGTGTGAGCAAGGGGCCAATGGGCCCCTCTCTACCATCACTTCTCAGTACAAAACTCGGACCAAGAGCCTCTAGTGGTGGGTACGCCTCTTGCCCTTATGCAATGTTTTTACATTCGCATAGATGGGACCACCAAGCAGGACACGGGGCATCCATTTTTTGTACCCCCTTTCAACTCCATCTTGGTGACCAGGTCTCACTGCAATAGTACAAAATGCCTCTCTCCCTTTTCCCCGCCGCAGCAACTCGGAGCACATGGCCCCCACCCTTGTTCCCACTCCAACTGGAAAGATCTGCAGCTCCATTCTCACTCTGAAGCCGAAGCTGCTTGCAACAAATAATAAATGTAACACATCCCTTTTCCTCTGAGATCACTGTCCTGCATGTGAACCAACATGAGCCAAGCACATAGCTCGTCCATCTCCACAAAAGTGTCCTTGCACTCTTACCCTCGCCAGTTGAAACTTATTGCCATTCTAACCCTGTGTCCTCGCAAGGCATGGCTTTCATGTGCCAGACTGCCAACCATGCTATGAAGCCCACCCAACAGACTCCCAACTAACATTAGACCGCTGCTGCAGTATATCGTGCCCAATAATAACAAATGCCACATACCTGAGATTTGTGTAAGATTAACCCTATATTTTAATGACAGTATTATAGTGGTCAAGGTCCGTAAACCTGTGACCTGCATAACCCAAATGTTTTAGATGATATAAACTCTTGAGTGATTTGTACAATGACATGATACACTACTGAGGGTCTTTTGATCAACCATGAATGCATTACTCAGAATGTATTTTCTTAGCTTAGCTTAGATAGTGACCACCGTGTTTCACAGCGACCTGACCTTCACCCATCCGGAGCACAGATGTCTGACGTCAATCCTCCCACCAACCAAGCAACCAACCCGGAGGAAGAGATGATGCCCACACCACCCCGGCTGACAAATCCAGGTCCAACGTAGCATCATATGTTAAAAATGTCAATGTACTATATAAATGTGTTGCAACCTTGATGTGGTCAGAGCGCTCTCAGAAATAAACTTTTCCTTGAACTCTTTGTGCCTTATTCCCTGTCCAGGGAGTGTCTGTATTATTTATTTTTTACATGTATCGTCAGGGAGGGCACAAACAGGGGACTCCACAGAAGCCTGGGACTCAGATAGAGTAGAATGTGTTCATCTGGTTGGCCTTGTGTCTGCACAAGAGGTAAGAGATAAACCAATTGAGAACAGTGTCAGAATTCCATCCTGCTGGTGAGGAGGAAGAGAAGGGTGTGATGGTTGACTGTGTGAAATGCAGCCCAGAGGAGAAGGAGATTGAGGAGGCATGATTCACTCTTATCCATGATTTGGAGGGCATAACTCACCACCTGGATGGTGGCCGTCTTGATGCTACACTTAGAATGACCCTGACTGATAGTCGTTTAGGAGGTGTTGTTGATTGATGCTGGCTATTCGTTCAAAAGCAGTCATATAAACCCAGTCCTGAGGGTGGCTAGGAATTACCCTTTTCTGTGGGAGGCCTTAATAATGCTGAGTAGTGCACTAAGTACAGAACCCATCAATTGTTTAATGATGGAGACCCTGATGATATTGTTAGTGAAAGAAGTAGGTTTGAGAGAAGCGATTGGGTTTAGAAGGTCTGGGGAGAGAGAGAGAATTTAGTCCAGAGGGGCAGTGTGCTTGCTGGAGTACAGGGGGGGGCTAATGCTGTGGGAGGCTAGTTTGATGATATTTCAGATTTTGTCTATTTTCTAATAAAATAGTTGCTGATTCCATCACATCTTTCCTGAGTTCCTTGTACCTCAGTGTCGTGTAAGAGTTTGGTACAATGTTTTACTACTTCAAAGAGGGATTTGCTCCTGTAAGAGACTGCCACAATGGTGGTGCAATACTCTGCAGCTTTGCCCTTGATAATCAGAATATTATGGCCAGCACAGAGAGATTTGAGGACATTGAGATGTCCAGGGTGTGGTTTTTATGCCACCATTTCTCTATGACTCTGTTTGAGCATTTGTTGGAGGCAAGCTTGGACGTTTACCAAAGGGGAGATTGTTTGGTCTTAGCCAAGGTGGTGTTTAGGGTTCTATGTTCATTCATCTGCCATTTTATTTTTGCAGCACTTTTTGCTGTAAAGTTTTTGCCAAAAAAGATCAATGAATTATTTTTATTTGGGGGGTCCACCTCTAAACACCCCCTCTCCATTATTTTATTCCCTATACTCCACCCCACCCTACCACTTATATGCCCCCCCCCATTTTTTTCGATGATCTTTTTTGGCAAAAGAATTTCATGGGTGATGAATGTCGTACTGTTTTTAGGGGGAGCACAAATATCCACCAGATTCCTAGCTGAATAATTCAAGGAGGACTGAGGCATTCCCTTAGGTAGGAAAGTCTGAAATGTTTCCTTATAGGTCATTGACCGGTAAGGTTTTGAAGGAACGATGCTAAGTGAGGGGGCGTTTAGCCTGACCTTTGTGGACCTTAGTCAAGTGGGCGATCGACAGTGGGATGGCAGCATAGTCAGACCATTTGAGTGGCATGGGGTCTACGCAGGTGATGAGGGGGTGATGTAAAGACTAAGTCTCCAGTGTTTTGTACAAGAACATTAATCTCCCCACAGTTTTGCAATCAGTGCATTGTATTATCTAAAATAATAGGTTGCACCTATGATTGTGTGTTGTCACCGTCTGATTTAATTTTCAATGATTTGGAATATTGCATCATATCCCATGTAAACAGACATTCAAGTATGTGACCTGTGTGACATTCTTTACAAGTTGCAAGAGTCAACAATCACCTTTGGTGCACATGCATTTACGTTTCAGCAATCAAATGGCTTTCTCTAGTCTTGTGCTCCAGGTTTTGAAGAGTTACGGCAATATCTATTTCAGAACATTGCTGTGTTTGTCCCAGTTTGTCTTCTACTCTGTACTTGAACCATTTCTTAGTAAGTAAAATATATTCATCATACTTGTTTCAAACATTCATGGTGAGTTAGCATTAATGAAAATACATTCGAAATGATTCCATCTGTTTAGGATTGTGAGAAGCTGGCCATGAGGCAAGTAAAGTGTTTGTCTCTTGCCTCCCTCCAATTTGGTGGATAGCCGTTATAGAGTGCCTTCTGTTAATTTCTCTACGCAAGTCAATTGGGTGCTTAATTAAAGCTGCTTGTTTCGTGTGGCTGATCTTTCATGTACTGCAGTGTTCCGGGTTACCGGTGTTGCCTTTCTTGCGTGAGGGGGAGAGCACAATTTGCTTGAGGTTCATGGATCCGGTAAGAGCAAAAAGCGTGATTCGAGTGTGGTTGTTGCTGTGAATCAATGGTGACTTTGATGTGAATTTTCATACGTGCAGTAGTGTGCATTTACAAAATATCCATCCCATACACGCACATGTACAGTTCTTGTAGAAGATTACACACAGTCTGTGCATGTCTTACGCCTCAAACACAAATGACAACTCACATTGAAGTGGGCTCTCACTTTGATGTGCGCTTTTATACATACAGGAGTACAGGATTTTTACATGTCATAAATGTACGCGATTTATGTATAGAAGATGTACAAGTATTCTGCTCATGTGTGAAATATAGATACTTTTTTTCCCTACGACACCAGATGCTGAAACAAATCTAGGTGCAAAATAGATGAATCCACATTTGACTGTCAATTATTCAGAATTTTCAGAATTACAACGGAAAGTTTACAAAATTATTGGGAAATGCTACTTTCTGAAATCCCATAGAAAATGTTTCTTAAAATAATTATGGTGTGCACTAGCATGGCAGCACAATATATATGCATATATTATAGGTCAGCGATTGCCACCCCATAGCTAAGATAAGACCGATTCACATTGACCTTTCTTACAATGTTTGATGACCAGTTGGATGTGTTTGGGTGACATTTTCCAATGAAAATGTCTATCAAAAACCCCTCCAAACTGGACAATTTGGGGGAAATTCGTTTAGCAGTTCAAGTTTATTAAGGAAACAATAAAAGTTGTTTTCTCCCCGCTCCCCCACATGTGCTTCCTTTGAATACCTGTCACACAAAAAAAAAACTGGATGGATTTGCTCCAACTAAGCTGGCCACAAAGTTTGTCCAAGGGACAAGTTGGGCACAAAGTGTCACTGATATGCCTTTTTCTGGTTTGGTGTAAATCTGTCCAGCAGTATTTAGATAATAAGAAGCAGAAGAGTGTGTCCTTGTCCAAAAAAACGTTTATATATTGCCCCTGGTGCATTGGTTCATTGAAGCTTGATGCAAACTATTCTAATGGCAATCCCGCGGGAAGCCGAAAAAGAAAAATGCTCACAATGATATTTGGAGGAGGGAAATGGGTGGTTTTACATCGGAGTAGGGATGGGGAGGGCAAAAGAGGACACTTTGTGTGTTGGGAGAGTTAGGGGTGGATTAGGGAGCCTGTTTGTGGCAGAATGTTTACATTTTACCAGGGAATTCCAGCGGGATTACTGAAGGATGCCACAAGATGCACTCGGGGGAAACAATTTACATGAACTGGCATCTGGAAGAGCGCAATGGGAGAAGGTCAGAGAGGATTTACAGAAGGAGGGCTGCACATTGAGTGTTGCACAGGCGATAGGGAATACTTTTAAAATGTTGAGCTTTATCCAATTCCTGCGGTAATTGGAAAATAATGCATTACAACAGGAATCATTACCGGTAATGGGTACCACAGGATAGAACGCAGCATTGGGGTGACCACCAAACTTTATTAGGAGAAAACTACGGCAGAAATTAAAAGAGAGAGAAAAAAGGGTTCCGGAGACAGGGGCCAATGCCAAATCCACAGCAGGCGGGATCTGGTAAGTTACTAGGAAGGAGAGATGGGTCACGGCGGTAGGCTGGGGCAATGGCCATAGACTGTGGGCTTCAGTCTTTTTCATAATTGGGGCATCATGGGCAGAGCCGCGGCTGAAGGCCGGGGCTAGCTAGTGGGTTAGAGAGAAAACAAAGCCCTTTCAATTCAGAGACAAATATTTAGTGAAGACAGAGTCCATCTTTCTAGCTCAAAATCCTGTCCCTTTCTTCCCCTACCGATCTCTTAACTCTTCCTACTAGTGATATCTGTTTTTGTCCCTCTGCTCCCCTACCTCTGAGGCTTTCTTTCTCGCTCACTTTTGCTACCCCTTTGGGTGACTAACCATGTTACTAAGTAGGCCCACTGTTTGCCACTTCAAGGTGAACTTCCCACCTACTTTTCTTTCCTTTCCAACCCCTTGATTCCTTAACCTTGTGTGTCCTTTTGGTTATTTCCAAATGTTCTCTAATTTAACTGGGTTTTTCTGTCTTCTTCGCAGACCTTGGCCTACAATCTCGCTCCTTTTCTTTATATCTTTACGTCTTTGCACTTTCTGATCAGTCTTCTTTCCTTTTCTTCCTCACCTCTTCTTATCACTAGCAACTCGTTATCCCACTTCTTTTCTCCCATTCCTCTGCCTACGTCATCCAAGCCCTATTCCCGAGGCATGCTCTCCCATCTCTTTCACTTGAATTTCACAATGCCACTCTCACACACTGCTCCCTCTCCATCCTTTCCTTGCCTCGTGTATCAGCCGCACGGTCAACGGCTAGTCCACGTTGTCTAGTTTTGCCACCACCCCCTTTTTTACCTTAGTCACGGCCCCTTTCCAGCTCCATCCGTCGGGCAGCCTTGCCTCTATTTCCCAAACCTTTCATTATTGATCCTTTCTACCATACATATGCGTCCTCTCTATCTCCTTATCTCCCTCTGCAACATCCATTCATTTCCCCTTCATTTGCCTAAAGAGTACCTGGTTTCTTCCAAGTACCCGAGGCCTCTGCCTGAGTGGGTGCCTGTGTGCTCCATCATGCGGTAGCTCCATGGGTTTCCCCAAATCTGAGGCCTGCCAGTCTGTATCTGGAAGATGTATTCACTCCTGTTTCCTAGTATCTTTGGGAGAACTGATGATGCCTTAAGGGAACCAGGTTTCATTTATAATGGTTGCCATTAGCTTTTATATATGTGGTCAGTCAGCCTCTGTGCTATAGTACGAGTGGCTACCTGTTCACTGTCGCTCTGCATCTTTGATGGTTAACGCCACTGGTTAAAAGTATCTGCATTTTTATATAGGAAAGCACCTCTTACATCTACATCTTATGGGTTAGATGCTATTTGCATAACATGTTCACAATTTTGTATTGCAGAGTAGTCAATTATAATGTTCTAGCTGGTCTCACAAGTTAACCCCCTGGCTTAGCATACATTGTGTGACCACTGGCCACTATAGTGCACTTTTGAGTGGACATATATCATATAGTTCACCTCTATAGTAGGGCACCAATGTATGGCCTTTACCTCTCCCTATATTGTCTAGGGGTTTACTGTGTAATGCTTTGGACAGCATTATTCACTTATAAGGACTGCAATATGTTTTCATAAATGTACTCGCTTAGCCTAGGGTATTACTGTCTGATACGTGAGGTGGCATTATGTTGCTTTCATTGATATAGACTGTAATGTTTTTTGTTTTTATGCATCTCTCATTCAACCCCTATTTCTTTCTAGAAGAGTCTAGGTGGGTTAAGGCTATTGGTGCACGTTGTTTTTATTTTAATAACCCAATGCACCTCATTCTGATGTTCAAACCTCTGCTCATCTTGGGGTTAAGTCTATTTGCATAACTGGTTAGGGACCCATATGATGTACTAGCCAAAGATCTATGCTCAGTAGGATGTGCTAGTCTATCGCAAATGTACGCCTTGCAATGCACTAGGCAGCCCCTAGAGTTACTCTCATGTCTAGTGGCACTTCTCTGACAGCTAGCCATGTTAGTTCACTACAGGGCAGACATATGTCACAATGTCAAGTTGCACCTGGTCACCTATGTGTTGTCAAAGGTCCAACTAAATGCAGCACAATCTGAGGTATCCTGTAACCAGTTCTATCAAAATGGGTAGTCATACCTCGGGCTGCTGCATGCAGGAGGGATTAGCTCTTCCACCGGTTCACATATGCTTTTTGTTACACTTTGATGGGGGTTTTCTCCGCTTACAGGCTTTTGTATGACCAACAGCACAAAAAGAGGTTTGAATATTCTTTACATGCTCCAGAGAAATACATCACTTTGAGGTTAGAACATTTGATTGTTCTCACAGAGGTGAGATTCCCTGGGCTGCTTAACAGACTGGCCGCCACCCTGGGCTCTGACGAAAAGACACACGTGGGCCTCATCATGAGTTGGGCAGTGCTAATTGCCCCGGGATTCTGCCCAACGCAAATAGCATTACCGCTACTCAGTCCGGCGATATTAGCGCTGGATCATGAGTAGCGGTTGGGTGGTTAAGCCCCATTCCCCATCGGGTCCGTTGGACCCAATGGGGGTTTCATGGCGATATTAGCACCGGTGCAATTAGCACCACGCTAATAGCACCGAAAACGGATGTTAAATGGAGATTTTTTCCTCCAGCAGAAAGCTGGAGGTAAAACTCCAATTTAACGCCCCAACTCCTGATTGGGCCAACCCCTAAATTCACCTGTAATAGCGTTACTGCTGCATTTAAGGGTTAAGGCCCAACTTGGGATGAGGCCCTGTAGTTATCTAGCCTATTTACAAAAGCTATTTTGCCACTAGCTATGTTATGTGATTGTGTTGGGAAATGAGGATAGAGACAAGATATATTAGGGTATTTTACACCTTTAAGTAGATTCAAAGAGAGCAGGACCAAATGCCTAAAGGATCGAAGGGCAGATTTCATAACAAACAGGGTAAGGCTATAGAAATGTTGTCAGGCTCAGCCAACTCAAAATTATGCTCTCCATTTCATTAGGGTTTGGATTCTGTTCCCAGCGTGTCTTTTCTCACTCTAGCTCACTTTTGCCAAATGTCAACTTTGCATAGTTCGGTTTTGCTGCATTTTATTTGCCGTTTTTCTTTACCACAAACAGATATATGGTAAATTGGGTAAGGTATATGTTAAATGTTAATGTTAAACATATTTATACCGTGCACACTTGCCAAGTGCGTGGTCTGTAGGCACTCAGGCAGATCTGTTATGAAAGGAGGGAGGGTGAGTGGTTAGTAGAATTGAGCTGGAAAAGCGCAAGAGAGCTGTGATGTGCTGTTGGCAGTTTCAGTGCAGAAACACTGTTCACTGAGCATAAATGCGATTTTCAGGAGTTGGCCGACATCTGCTGCTGTGCGAGATTATGTATGGATTGTTTTGTTGTTGCAGTGTTGTGAAGTACGTGCGGATTGTGGTGCTGAAAGGTCCAGCTAAGCATATCACATTTCCTACCCCTGGAAAATCCATCTAAGTGCGTCACATGTCCTATCCCAAAAAGAACCATATAAGTGCTTCACATTTCTTAGCCATAAAAGAGAATTCATCCAAGTGCATCACATTTCCTACTCGCAAATGATCCCTCTAAGTGCATCACATTTCCTAGCCCTGGAAAAACCATCTAAGTGCATTACATTTCCTACCCCTGAATTCCATCCTAGGTATGGCATCAGTGGTAACACAGTTGGCCTAAATGTAGGATATGGCTAACTAGTACAATTGGCCTAGATGTGACATGTGGTTACCATACAAATGAAGGTTACATGCATCAGACTTTAAGGTATTAGGCAGTAAGAAGTAAGAGTGAGATGTAGTTAACTAACACAGTCAGCCTGAAATCAAAACAAGGCAGTCCCACACAGTTTGCCCAAGTGTGGTGTATGGCTAACTAACATAGTTGGTCTAAAATCTAACAGGGCTAGACCACAGTTTGTCTAAGTGTGAGATATGGCTAATTAGCAAAATTCACCTAAATGTAGTAATACCCAGATTTGGCACACCTGGACAGAGAGAGAATGGCCCAAAATGGGGCCACAACAGCAAATGCAGTAACATTTAGAACATACGGTTTACGAAGCAATCAGTCTGAATGTGAGATATGGCTATGTAGACACAATCAGGCTAAAAGCAAAGTAAGATTTCTATATACATTTTGGGGTGGGCGCATCAGACAACCAGCTATTAGAGGCTAGGATATTATAACAAAGTGAAGGGTTGAGTTGGTCAGTTAAATGGGGAGCAGTGATGGCTGCACCCCCTGGCCGTAACCTCACTTACATTTTCAGTAGCTGCTGCTTGACTGCTACATGCCCCACAGTCTAAAACAGGCCAACATGGTTTCGAGCTGCTTCTTCAGGAGCTGCCCTTTGCCTCAGGGCCCTTAACTACAGGGGGCTGCACTGAGCAGTGGGGCTGCCCTGAGTGCTCGAGTAAAACAGGGCCCAGTGCCCAATCAGGGTTAGACAGGAGGGCGCAGGAGGAGGCTCAAGGGGGGTGGGGAAGGCAGAAGGCACCAAAGCTAAAGATTGGGGGCAGGAAGAGGATGGAGGAAGCGGGAGCGAGAGGGATGGGAAAGCACACAGTGTTGGGTCACAAAAAAGGGCTGAAAAGGATAGCAAAATGTGCAAGAGCAATTTGAAAGTGCACAGCTGCTTAGTTACAGTCAGTGCACCTTACCTGCAAGGCACCAGAGCTAAAGATGGTGCACAGGACTCATGGACGGTCTCCCAAAACACTTGCAGTATGAAGGTTGATGTTTTGGAGCCATTCAGGGCTGAGGGTTGGGTGGGGGGACAGGAAGAAGAGGGGGATGCAGGAAGTGGGCTTGATAGGGACGGGAGATGCATACGGAGCGCTGTGTCACACGAAAGCACTGAAAAGGTGGGCAAAATCGTGAAAGGGGAATTTAAAATCACACAGCTGCATAGTTACAGTCAGTGCACCTTACCTGTAAGGCACCAGAGCTAAAGATGTTGTGCTGGACTCACAGGCGGTCTCCCAAAACACTTGCAGTAGCGAGGCTGATGTTTTGAAGCCAATCAGGGCTGGGGGCTGGGTGGGTGGATGGGAAGAAAGGGGGGGTGGAGGAAGTGGGCTCACGAGGGGCACGGGGAAGCACTCGGAGCGCTGGGTCGCAAGAAAGCACTGAAAAGGTGGGCAAAATGTGCAAGAGGAATTTAAACACACACAGCTGTATAGCTACAGTCAGTGCACCTTACCTGCAAGGGAACAGAGCTAAATGGGGGGTTGTAAAGGGTGAGGATGCGTGCCCCATCCTGCTGTTTGTGGTAAAATAAATCAGCACATTTGGCAACAAACTATTCAGCTAAATTGTCATTCTGCAAAAAAAATGTATCAAACCTTCATACAACCCTTTTCTGTAGTCTTCACAACTTTCTGCCCTCTTCTGTTCACCCTACTCTAAAAATCGAGAAGTGTAACTAATTTTATGTGGATGCAGTTAGGAGTTACGGGGGACCGTATGCAGTGTCACTGGGGTGCTGCCTTGAAGGTGCAGGAATGATCCGCAATTTTGAAGGGGGGCATGATGGCAGGTATGCGGTCTGCACACATTTTGGTATGTGTTGCTGGTTCTGCTTTGCATGGGTGCATGGCGTGGGCGTTCCAAGGGCAACTTGATTTTCTTTGCGCATCGGGTTACTTTTTCCTTTGAATTCCATGAATACACAGCGCGTGCAAGAATTCCATGAATACACAGAGCGTGCAAGAATTCCATGAATACACAGAGCGTGCAAGAATTCCATGAATACACAGCGCGTGCAAGAATTCCATGAATACACAGCGCGTGCAATGGAAACTTGTCTTTTTCGGCGCGGGGGAATTCATAGGATTGTTGCACACTTTCTATGAATCAGGCTCTTAATGTATAGTTATTTCGAGCAGTCTTTAAAAAAAACTAATTTCATATATAAAATGGGTGTATTAATCACCCACAAATATTTTTTTAATTTTTCAAACCGTCATTTTTAATATTCTTTATGGTATAACATTTTCTGAATGAATTTCTGTGTTTTATACTCCCCTGCGCCAAGCTACCTTTAACACCATTACCAGTGGGTATTGCTTTCACATTTACTTTTGCCAAGAACAACTTCTCTGCCAAGGACTTACTCATTGAAGCATTGCAGAGAGCGAGAATTTGCCTGAGCTACAGTTTGCACCCGTTTGGATGTTTCATTGTGAACCTTGACCTAAAATCACTTCTCTCGTGTCCGTTCACCTGCACCTAACTACCACTGGAATTGCTACTCCAAGTTGTACTTAAACAGCATGAACTGGTGCAATACTATGCGAAAGAAGAAGCCATGTGTTTATCTCACTATCCAGACTTTGCAACATATTCCAGTTCTGTTATAATTATATGAACAACCTCCAGTCTGAGAATATGTGGGGAAAGTTATGAGCAAAATGAAAGACCTTTCTCATGGGCTCATAGGTGTGAGGTTTCCAGATGCTACAATACTATTGCTATGATACATAGACACCAGGGTTGCAAGATGAATATAAAAAAACATTGGTGACATTTTTAGACTGATTCATGGTATTATTTGCATGGAAAATCTGGGATTTAGCGCAGCATTCTGCAAGCATGACCCTGTTCGTTGATTCATGGAATTGACTGTGCAGCACTTTTTCATAACTTGTAGGGACTTCTCCCAGGCTCGGCACATCTCTGCGAGCGGACGAGTGCCTTGTGTGGACACCATGCAGAGCGTGGTTGAGGCCTGCGCAGAGGGCCTACTAGCGGGAAGAACTTAGAAAATGAGGAAGAACAAGGGAAAAAGTGGCATTTATAAGGGACGGGCCACAGGCAGTCCATAGCATGCGCACAAATGCGCACGACAAATCGTATTTATGGATGTGATCTTCCAACCTCTCACGTGCGATATGCCCATGCAAATCCCCCCATTTCTCTGCCACCCAAAGGCAGGCGTAAGAACACTTGTGCATAGGAATCGCAGCATGGAGGTCGGTTTGCATGTCGGATTTAGGGATGCGTGTACGCAGCTGAGGATCCGGTCGGACGCAGTGTAGTGTGGTGCAGATACGGTTTACAGGGGTTCACACGCAGATGTTTTATCTGAGTTACAATACATCGTACACATGTTGTCGGGTGACCGGAACAGTTACGGGGGACCCCGCGCAGGGTCCCCGAGATGCAGGCCCGCTTGAGGAGGATCCCACACACTATTTGAAGGGTGCGTATATTTGCACACGGGTGAGCATGGAAAATGGTAGCTGTTCTGGCTGTTTTTGCTTTACATGGGGGAGTGTTGGGGGTGTTCCGGCCGCAGCTTCTGTATACGGTGGGACATGCATTTTATATTTTGCCTGCAGGCTCACGCAGTGTTGTTCTCGCCACACAGCCTTTGCGGGACAAATGCACACTTTCCCATGAATTGGGCCATTTGTTGGCAGTGCAAAGTCACTTTGCAGCGCGCTAAAAGGCCCATGAAATGGGCCTTAAGTGTTAATTGCAGAGAGGGGACTGTCAACCTTAGAACTTATGATCTGTTGAGTCCCCTCCATGCACTTTTAATAATTGGCAAACCAGAGTGAAAAACTAGAGCACAAAACCAGGCAAAATAGCTTTTACGCCTTGATTTCGCACTCGGTTTTACAAAAATTGTAAATGCTGCCTCCCATGTTTGCTTTTCAGACAGAATTTACAATGGATTCTTCAGGAATATGCTGGCTTTTAAAGAGCGCAATTCACACCAGCATGATAATCTCCTGCTGGCGAAAAAAATCATGTGATATTTGAAGCAGAAACATAGAATCCTTTGTGCGCCCCTTCTCTCAGGGACATCATTTAGGAGTCGCCAGACCCCTGAGGGCTCCCTTGCTACTACCCCTCTGGTCTTCCTTGCTACCCCTAAAGAAATGTTTTAAAGAACTTTTTTTTTTTTTTTCTTTAAAATTGAAGCTCCTGGGCTTTGGCCAATGCAATGGGGCTATTTGAGCGATGTGTCTTTCTGGAATTGTATACAATAACTGATAGGGTCATTAAAGGTTTGTTTCTGGCACACTTCAGGGCGTGAGTCACGGATTTAGTCTGTTCTTAAACACCTCAAATTCATAATGCAGACAAAATCCTCCAAACAGCATTTAGAGTAGAATAAGCATCCATTTCGGACTACGTATTTTGCTTTTTGCAAGTTGCAGTTATAACATGTTTTTTTCTGCCAATACATATGGTGATCCATTCTTCCATGAGATGTATATCACGTTACAGTAATATTGTAATCATATTTTTCATAGTGTTCGTAGAAACAATGCTGTGTGATGCCACTTCTTGTTTTGTCAAGGGGTAAGCGGTTATGTTCCATTGCTTCCTATGATGTCACTTCAGGGTGGGGTCAAATGACATCACTTCTTGTGATGTCATCAGAGGTCAGGCGTCATGTGATGTGACTTCTGCTACCCCAGGCATTTTGGTGAAATGACATCCCTGCCTACAAATAAAATGTAAATCACCTAGAGTGGCAAAGTAAGGCCTCAGTTGCATGCCTCACTTTCACACGTGGAAAATGTTCTGTATTATTATCAACACGAAATTATTATTATGACCCTTATGGTGAGAACATCCTTAATTGGATCATGACTCCATTGTTTAAAATGTATGAATTCAAAGAGAAGCCTGAATTGTTGGATACCCATTTGCAAGGAACAACTGCAATACAGAGTAACTTCGAGCCCTGCGCAGAAACCAAAAGGCACACATTCAGTCCTGTCTGTTGCTAACCGATGCCACCCTCTCTCAAACTGGGCGCCGCATCTGCCCCATGAAAGCGTTGAACTAAAGAGGCGAACACACGCTGTTCCCGAAATAGGCCGGCCACATTCTAAATGCGGGACGTGCCGAGCCCAAGCTGTACACGGGGAACGAGCGCATCCTGTTATGCAGCCCACCCACCGAAATCACATCACTGTTAATTAGCCGGTATAAAAATAGGCTGACACATGCCATGCTCCGAGTCTTTCCAACGCGGCAAATCAATGCCATCTTGCGATGACTCGGAAGCTCTGCGAACATTTCAAACTTTGGTCCATGGAATATTCATATCTTCTGGTGTAAAGCGGTCGTTTAGCATGATTAAATTATGTGCACTCACAAGCTGTCAATGAACAAGTTCCTGCATTCCTATGTTTTCGACTTCCATTAGCTGTAGTTTAACGGCATTTATGATAAAGCAAATCACTGTTCATTCAATCCATCTGCCTTGGCAAGCTGCTTAGCAGCCACCGTTTGCTGCCTAATTGGAGATGACAGATTACAGAAACTTTGCACTGGTGCAACTTCAAAGTTGCACGGGTTTTGCACTAGAGCAAAGTGTGCCCTATTTTCTAAAAACAATGGAACATATTAGAAAACTATTGCACCATGACAAGGGCAGTTTAGCATGGTACAAGCACCAGTGCAACAATTGCCTGAGCAAAAAAGATACATTTTCACAGCATTATTGCAACAGGGCACAGTTTGCCCTGTTGCTAATACGGAATAGTATTAGCACTAGGACAAACTTTGCCCTGGTGAAAAAACTCATTGAAAATGTATCTTTATTGCACAATGGCAATTTTGGCCCTCGTGCTTATACCACCCCAAGCTGCACTTGTCATGGTGTAATAGTTTTCTAATATGCCCCAGTGTTTTTAAAAATAGGGCAAACTTTGCCATAGTGCTAATACAGTGCAATTCCTGCACTTGCACCAGTGCAGTTTCTGTAATCTGGTTTATAAATCTTACTTTCATAAAATCAGTAGACCCCATAAAGGCTAGATTTTCGGCAACCTCTTGCCAGCTCTTCCTCCTTTCTTAAGGCCGTGGAATAGTGGATGACACACATTTATTATCCAACATATCATTAAGCTGTTGCCTTCATCACAGGTGCACCCGTGCAATACAGACTATAGGCTGAGTTCCTATTTTCTAGAAAAAGACAAGCACTTTCGCATGGAAGATGAGTCTTCAACAGGAATGGCACATTTTGACCATCATGACCCCCTCAATACTTTGGAGCCTATTTCCTGCTCCCTTTTTAGGGAGGGCACAATGATTCCCCTTGAGTGCCTGTGGGAAAAAGCAAGATAAACAATGCATCCGCCGCCGCGTCCTATGCGACCATTGTGATCCAGCTCTGCACATGACGGAGATGGATCAGTGATCAAATGTATGGATGCTGGTGAATCCATATGCACATGCTCACAGAGTAGCTCAACAATGGTGGCGGCCATTGCAACAATGGCCGCCATTGTTCCTCAATCGATTTTAATGCCCTTCACATAGGTTTTTTCTGCCACATTAAATCTGGGCACCGTCTTTCAAACCCATTTGTTTCACAGGACTAGGAGCACCAGAGATTCAAAGCATGGCATGTTTTACGCACAAGTGCATGGTTCACCAACCACACGGAATGACTTTATTCCAAGATGCATGGAATATGAGACATTTTTGGGCAAAGCCATTTTCCCTGAAAAATGTTGGTGTGTGTCAGCATATAGAACTGTTACCAGCGGGTAGGTTTAAATTCACCCAAAAACCTTAGCAAATCGGGCAGAGAAAAAAAGCAAGCAGACAGTGTTCTTCATTCAATGCTCTATAGAGTAAATGCACATTGTTATGCTATGTTAAACTAATTTATAGAGCGTGCTTACACCCGTTAGGCAACATGGCGCTACAGGAAATTAACTTTATTAACAGAGCAGCGAGATAGATCAGTAACTGAGATTTAATTAAACAAAAAAGGTTTTATTGGAGCTGAAAGGTCAAGTGATTGGTGATTTTGCGGATGTCCAGCGGGAGTTTATTCCACAGGTGTGCCACTGAGACAGAAAAAGCGCGGCAACCAATTCTGGCTCGACAGACTCTGGGAACTAGGATCAGCAAGTCAGAAGAAGCGCGGAGCTGTTGAGTAGGGATATGTAGCGGCAGAACTTTTCCCGTAGGTAATCAGCTCCTTGTCCATAGAAGGCCAGATGGACTAAGCAAAGAGCTTAAAAGTCTACTCATCGAGAAACCGGTAGCCAATCGTGGCTACGAAGTGAAGATGAAATATGGTCATGGGAAGATAGGCCATAGACGGCACGAGGCGCAGTATTTTGCAATACTTGAAGACAGCGTAATAAATAAGCCATCTGTGAAAGATACAGCGAATTGCAGTAGTTGAGCATGCTTACAATTAAAGATGTTACCAATGGAGAGCACAGAAGACGTGGGAGAAACTGAAGTGCTCTGCGCAAGGTTTTGTGCTTAAAATGTCCTTGTTGGCAAAAGGAGCTTACTCGGGCTTCCATAGAAAGTGTGGCAGCAGTTTTGATACCCAGATGACGAGCCAATGGTCAGAACCTCTGTTTTGTCACCATTTAACTTCAGCCAATTTTGGCCCATCCAGGCCCCAATGGCCATCAGGCAGTTGTTAAGATTGGAAGCTCCAGAAGGATTGTCAGAAGTAAGAGGGACAATGATCTGCGTATCATCAGTGTACATGTAGCAGTGCAGACCAAAGGATTGAATGAGAGGGGCGAGGGGTTGGACATACACATTGAAAAGAAAAGGTGAAAGGGCAGAGCCCTGGGGCACCTCACAAGTGACAGACCAGGGATTTGAAGTGAAAGGATGGGGAGAGAGATTTTGGGATTGTTCACTGAGAAAGGAACCAAGCCAGTAATGCCAGCCACGGATAGTCTGTGAAGCAAAATGGCATGATCTGTGGTGTTGAAGGTGGCCGACACAACTAGTAAAATCAGAACTGGAATGGATTGAAAAATGAAGCATTTTCTAAAAAAGAACTTGGCATAGGTATGACTAAAGATTCCACACATTCCTCAGATAGGAGAGCAGAGAGAAAGGACAGTAATTTGACGGAAGTAGGGGATCAACTGTAGCATTTTTCAAAGGAGGAATCTACAGAGAGTGTTTGAGGGCGGCAGGGATTGAGCACGAAAGAAGGGGGGATTTACAGCTTCTGTAACCAGAGGTGCGATGTCCATTATCCAAGACAGAAAGAGGGATAGGATCTAGAGGGGAAGTGGATTTAAGTCTAAGAGTTGCTCGAATTATATCATCGGTGCTTACAGGGGAAAAAACTGCACATGATGGTGGATTGATATAGGTGCCTGATGAAGCATGTCAGGAATCTGAGGAAAGCTTCAGGTCGGCGCTTCTTGCTTTGCAAGAGGCGATAAACTACATTTCCCATGAGGCGTTGGGAGGTGTGTAGTTCTCCTATCGTGCGCTACAACAGCTGCTCATTAGCAGCAACTGTTAAAACTCGCCGCCGCCCATGCCTCGGTGCAGGTAATTAATGATTTCCAGCACGAGCGGTGGCAGCTTAGGAGCAGGCATGCAGTAATTTCCAGACGCCGAAGGACTCTAGGAGCTTCCACGGACCGCGACGGTGGCAAACAGATGAATAACCACGGGCCGCGGCGGTGAAGCGGGCTCCCAAAGGTTTCAGGCATCGCTCTTCAGGGTCTGGATGTCCTTGTGAGGCATCCAGACCATCAGTTAAGTGTTTTTGACCCAAGTGTTCATATTCTGGAGTTGCTATATGTTTCTTGTTTATTAATTGACTACTTCAACGCTGTAGTGGGTGTGTGAGGTAACACGCCCCAAGATACATGCCATGCATTAGACACGCCACGTGGAGAAAACATGCTATAAAGCTCGGAATGGATAAAACTGGGCACTGGGAAAAATATAGAGACTATTTAAAGAACACGCATGGGTCCACACAGTAGAAGGGCATGTTCGTGTGTGTCTTTTTCCCCTAAATCATTGTTTGTAGCTTCATTGTGCCCAACGGGCCATGTGTCTCGTGTCTTCATAAAAAGGGACACCCTTTTGTCTGTGCCATTTAGCTTGTAAGCCAATCTATATGTGTTCAAGAAATGACTGTCCAAGTTCTACGTCATGTTCAAGCCCTATGTTATGTTCAAAGTCCATGTTCCAGGTTATTCGCTTATGTTCTGTGAGGTACAAAGTGGAGTTTAAATAGCTCTTATGATTCGTATGTAACACGGTCATTACAGTTATAGGAGGTCAGGTTAGGTGTTCAGGAAATAGAGGTACAGGTTCAGGAATATTGCTGTATTGTATGTATTTGCTTGTGTATGTTCCCCTCCTTTCCTTGGTCACTCCATCCCCTTTTCCCTAACTCCATCTTCCCCCCATTGGCTGCCACGTGGCTTCCTGTGATATCAGTATTCAGGCGCCCGTGCCAACCACAGGTGGAGGGGTCAATCTATTTGGCTTCTGTGGTTCGGAGGAGAGGATTGAGACCCCTATTCCCTTATAAGCTTGACAGAATTACCTGCCCCCGATTTCGGGGTAATTGAACCACCCAGGCCAAATGGATAAGAATCCTCCCCCTTTAGCAGATGTGCTAAAAGCACTACAAGACATACAAGTAGAATTGGTACAAGCTAGGCAAGAGTGTAGTATATTGAAAGCTCAGGTACAGGGGTTGGTCGCACAAGGCACCCCGCTGGATGGGGCTGGAACTTCTGCAGGAGGGCAAACTGGCAGAGTCCCGCCTACTGTAATTGTGCAGCCCTCTAATAGCGTGCCATTAGCCGCACCAGAAAGATTCACAGGAGACCCTAAGAAATACATGACCTTTTCAACACAATGCAGAATTCATTTTTTGTGCAAACCTAAAGCGTTTGAGACAACACAAGCTAGAACAGCATTTGTTATTTCCTATTTAACTGGAGATGCGGCAGCATGGGCTATGCCTTTGGTGCAAAAGGATGATCCATTATTATATAATTGGGATGGTTTTCTAGTGGTGTTTGGTAGGTCATTTGATCGCCGAGAGGTGTCTTTGGCGCAAGACAAAGAATTGTTAGCTTTAAGACAAGGAACACGCGACTTGGTTTCGTATGTTACCCAGTTTAACCGGTTGATGATTGAAACTGAGTGGCCTGAGAATAAACAGACTGTTATTTTATCAAGGGTTCAAAGAGGAATTGAAGGATGCTATTGCTCAAGTAGAACCTCATCCTAGTACATGTACCGCCATGATTGACTTAGCCCTAAGATTGGATCATCGTATTGGAGAACGCAAGGGGGAGAAGAAAAGACCAGAAGTGTTGTCTTTTGCTAGGTTGGATCGGGGTAAAGGAAACAGGAATACAGAAGGAGAACCTATGCAAATTGGTGGAATAAGGGGGCCCTTGTCTGTTGCAGAAAAAGAGCAACGGAAGGCTAACAACTTGTGCCTTTATTGTGGACAACCAGGACCCTTTATTAGAACTTGCCCGAATACTCCCAAGAAAGGAGCAGGGGTGGATAGAAGCAAGGTTGAGACAGGAAAAGGACTGGGCCGGCCTTAGAGGGAACGCAGGCGACAGGCCCAGAAATTACTAGGTTCCCCAATTGGAGTGCAAATACAACAGGGAAAAGAAATTCACATTTATACATTTTGGTGACTTTACTTTTTGCCTGTACTAAGCAGCTAGTGTCTGCAATGGTGGACTCAGGCGCCACCGGTAATTTCATTGTCATTGGATTGGCGAAAAGATTGGGTTTACCTTTAAGGGAAAAAGCTCAGGTTGAGGGGGTGCAATCAGTGGATGGATCACCATTGGTTTCAGGACCCATATGTCAAGAAACTAAACCCATTCTAATGAGGTGTGAGTCTGGACATATAGAGGAAATTGTATTTGATTTAATAGCGGCACCTCAATTTGGGCTCATATTGGGCATGCCGTGGTTACTTAAACACAATCCCAGGATTGATTGGATTAAGCGGGAGGTGGTATTTGCAGGAGTGGAATGTGAGGGTCACATGGAAGAGGAGGTGAGACCCACATTATATTTGGCAGACCAGGTGGCAGAACCACAAATGGTGGGAGCAATGGCTGAAAGTATTCCAAATCAGTACCAAGATTTAGCTAAAGTATTTGACAAAGGGGGAGCAGACAGGTTACCACCCCATAGATCTTATGATTGTGTAATTGAATTGGAACCAGGGGGGAAATTACCTTGTAGCAGAATCTACGCCTTGACTGAAACAGAAAACCAGCATTTACGTGAATACCTGAATGACATGTTAAGTAAGGGATTTATTAGACATTCCACCTCACCTGTGTCGTCACCTTTGTTCTTTGTCCCAAAGAAAGAAGGAACACTTAGGACATGCATTGATTATAGAGCATTGAATAAGGTGACAGTGAAGAACAGGTACCCCTTGCTTTTGATTTCAGTATTATTGGATCAAGTAAAAATAGCAGTGGTTTATACCAAATTAGATTTGAGAGGGGCTTACCATTTAATCCGTGTGAAAGAGGGGGATGAGTGGAAGACAGCCTTCAGGACTAAGTTTGGTTTGTTTGAATATCTTGTGATGCCTTTTGGTTTGTGTAATGCTCCAGCAGCATTTCAATACTTTATGCAGGAGGTGTTAAGTGAGTTTCTAGATCAGTTTGTTATAGTTTATATTGATGACATTTTAATTTATTCCTCTTCTGAAAAGCAACACATAGAGCATGTGAGAGCATTGTTAACAAAATTACAAGACCATCAGTTGTATGTAAAACTGGAAATATGTGCCTTTCATACCACTAAAGTGGAATTTCTTGGTTTTATTTTGACTCCCTCTGGTATTGTGATGGACAATAAAAAAGTACAAGCAGTTACGGAATGGCCAGCGCCTCAGTGCATTAAGGATATCCAGTCCTTTTTGGGTTTTGTAAACCTTTATAGGCGCTTTATATCAAATTTTTCACAAATCGTTACCCCCATTACCAAATTATTGAGGAAAGCCACTAAGTTTGATTGGAACACCGAGGCAGAAGTAACTTTTCAAGAGTTTAAGAAAGCATTTACATCAGCTCCTGTATCGAGACACCCTAACCTAGAAAAACCTTTCCAAGTGGAAACAGATGCTTCTAACGTAGCTGTTGGAGCAATATTGTCTCAAAAGGATGAAGAAGGAGTATGGCATCCAGTAGCTTTCTACTCTCGCAAGCTTACTAGCTGCGAACAAAACTATTCAATCACTGATAAAGAGTTATTGGCTAGTAGAGCAGCATTTCTGGAGTGGCGACATTATTTGTTGGGGGCCAAATATAAGGTTACAGTGGTCACTGATCATAAAAACTTACAATTCTTCAAGAAAGCTCATACATTAAGTCCAAGGCAGTTAAGATGGTCACAGTACTTTAATGAGTTTAATTTTGTAGTCACTTTTAGACCAGGGAGAAAAAATGGTAAGGCGGACGCTTTATCTAGGCAGCAAAATATGGAAAGCAGTGTAACCGAAGTGAAGACTATCATTCCTGCAGAAAAGGTTGT
This sequence comes from Ambystoma mexicanum, assembly GCF_040938575.1. Taxonomy (NCBI): domain Eukaryota; kingdom Metazoa; phylum Chordata; class Amphibia; order Caudata; family Ambystomatidae; genus Ambystoma; species Ambystoma mexicanum. The sequence continues at coordinate 873,894,565 of NC_090932.1, read as the reverse complement.
AGGAGCAGTAATGACTCAATTATTGAGACAGGTAAAACAAGAAATGAAAGGAAAGGTTCAATTGAATTTGGGAAAAAATCCCACAGAAAAATTCCACAATGGGCTTCCTTATTATGCAGGGAAATTGTTTTTACCGACGCACGCCTTGCAGAGGAAGGCAATGCATTGGTGTCATAATTCACCTTTAGCAGGACATTCAGGAAGCAAAAAGACCCAAGGGTGTTGGAGAAATATTTCTGGTGGGCAGGGTTAAAACAAGATTATATGAAGTACATTCAAGAGTGTGAAACATGTGTACGCAGTAAGTCAGACCATAAAAAAAAAGCCAGGGTTACTCAAGCCACTAACCACCCCGGAGAAGATTTGGACACATATATCCATGGATTTCATTACTGATTTGCCTCCGGATGATCGGTATGACACAATTTGGGTGGTGGTGGATTATGTCTCTAAACAAGCCCATTTCATATCTTGTAAAGGAATCCCAGGAGCAGGGAGATTGGCGGAATTGTTCTTGCAACATGTGGTCAGATTACATGGGCTACCTCATAGTATTGTATCTGATAGAGGCCCTCAATTTACTTCCAAATTTTGGCGTGCTTTTTGTAAAATGTTAGGCATGGAGTGTGCGCTGTCCACCAGTTATCACCCACAGACGGATCGACAAACAGAGAGAGTCAATCAGACACTGGAGCAATATTTACAGTGTTATTTAAGTGAGGGTCATGAATCTTGGGTTCAGTCTTTGTGGTTGGCTGAGTTTACTTATAATAACACTGAACACGCTTCATTGGGTATGTCTCCAAATGTGTGTTTGTATGGCCACACACAAAATATGTTACCAGAACATCTACCAGATATGGAGAATATTCCTGTGCTTCAAGATAGAAAAGAGGTACTATTACACCTCAGACAGAAAGCACGAGCCAATTTAGACCAGGCTAAGGAACAATATAAAAAATATGCAGACCGAAATAGGAGAGTTGCTCCTCAGTATAAAGTGGGGGATAATGTTTGGCTTTCAACACACAATTTGCCTTTAAAGGGACCCCGTAAATTTTCCCCCAGGTTTATTGGACCCTATGAAATTGTGAAATGTATATCTATGGGGGCATGCAAATTAAAATTGCCTAATACTTTAAGGATACAACCAGTGTTCCATGTGTCTTTGCTTAAACCCGCAGCTCCGGGAACGCGAGTAGAGAGACCTCCAGCAATTATCAAGGATGGACAGGCAGAATATGAAGTAAAGAAGATACTGGATTCAAGATGGAGACAGAATCGTTTATGGTATCTCATCCAGTGGGTAGGATATGGACCAGAGGATTGTTTGTGGGAACCGGCTAATGCGGTTCATGCACCCAGATTGGTGCGCCAATTTCATCTACAACATCCAGAGAAGGCAAAACATGGAAGGGGCCCTGAGAGAGGAGGTACTGTCAGGAATCTGAGGAAAGCTTCACGTCGGCGCTTCTTGCTATGCAAGAGGCGATAAACTACATTTCCCATGAGGCGTTGGGAGGTGTGTAGTTCTCATATCGCGCGCTACAACAGCTGCCCATTAGCAGCAACTGTTAAAACTCGCCGCCGCCCATACCTCGGTGCAGGTAATTAATGATTTTCAGCACGAGCGGCGGCAGCTTAGGAGCAGGCATGCAGTAATTCCCAGACGCCGAAGGACTCTAGGAGCTTCCACGGGCCGCGACGGTGGCAAACAGCTGAATAACCACAGGCCGCGGCGGTGAAGCGGGCTCCCAAAGGTTTCAGGCATCGCTCTTCAGGGTCCGGATGTCCTTGTGAGGCATCCGGACCATCAGTTAAGTGTTTCTGACCCAAGTGTTCATATTCTGGAGTTGCTATATGTTTCTTGTTTATTAATTGACTACTTCAAAGCTGTAGTGGGTGTGTGAGGTAACACGCCCTAAGATACATGCCATGCATTAGACACGCCACATGGAGAAAACATGCTATAAAGCTCGGAACTGATAAAACTGGGCATTGGGAAAAATATAGAGACTATTTAAAGAACACGCATGGGTCCACACAGTAGAAGGTCATGTTTGTGTGTGTCTTTTTCCCCTAAATCATTGTTTGTAGCTTCATTGTGCCCGACGGGCCATGTGTCTCGTGTCTTCATTAAAAGGGACACCCTTTTGTCTGTGCCATTTAGCTTATAAGCCAATCTATATGTGTTCAAGAAATGACTGTCCAAGTTCTACGTTATGTTATGTTCAAAGTCCATGTTCCAGGTTATTCGCTTATGTTCTTTGAGGTGCAAAGTGGAGTTTAAATAGCTCTTATGATTCGTATGTAACACAGTCATTACAGGTATAGGAGGTCAGGTTAGGTGTTCAGGAAATAGAGGTACAGGTTCAGCAATATCGCTGTATTGTATGTATTTGCTTGTGTATGTTCCCCTCCTTTCCTTTGTCACTCCATCCCCTTTTCCCTAACTCCATCTTCCCCCCCATTGGCTGCCACGTGGCTTCCTGTGATATCAGTATTCAGGCACCGTGCCAACCACGGGTGGAGGGGTCAATCTATTTGGCTTCTGTGGTTCGGAAGAGGGGATTGAGACCCCTATTCCCTTATAAGCTTGACAAAGCAACACTGTCACCAGACTGTTAGGTGCCATGGATGACAAAATAGTTTGGCGAATCTGAATAATTGTATCAATAAAAAAGATGGAGAGCAAGTCACATAAAGACTGAGTAGCAGAAGTGGTGCTCGGGGGAGTGGGTCTAACTGCTAGACATCTAACAATTTCAAAAAGTTCTTTCAGATGATTAAAAGCCTGAGTAATCTTACCCAAAAAATAGGAGCATTTAGCTTCAACTATAGCTTGCTGGTAAGTGCGGGTTGCTGCCCGATAGAAGGATCTAGCGTAGGCTGAATAAGTAATCTGCCATTTTCTTTCTGCTTGCCTTTGGAGCAGGTGAATCTTTGCTAGATCAGGCAAAAACCATTGCTCAGATGGACGCGCTCGAGGCACTGATGGTTTAAGAGGGTTTAAGAGGTCTGCTGCTCTGCTAAAAGCAGAGGCCAGCTGGGATAAACTGGTGTTATCTAGCTGGCACAGTGATGACACTTTAGCTGAGATTAGCGATGGGGCAATAGTAGACCATCTGCGCCGAAGTGAAGGAGGTTGTGGCGTGGAATCTGGGGATATTTGGGAGTTAGTTGGCGAATACAGATGTATGTCTATTACTCAGGAAAAAATGATTTTATTTGCTCAATTCTTTCACCATAGAATATGGTGGGAGATCCCCTGCAACCTCCCACTACCCCTCTCCTTACCCCCACCAATTTTGATCGACCTCAACCCACCATCTAAATTTTGGTGGCAAAATTCGAGCAAAAACACTCAACAATATACATTCGAGCAGTTTTAGTTGAGCAATAGACCCACTACTGAGAATACTGTCCTTAATTGAGGGCTATAATATCTAACACACTTCCATCATTATTAACATGTCACAGCTTTATATTAATCTAGGAGTGCTGATGAACACAGATGGCAAAATCCATTGGTTTTCTTAATAACATAAATCAGGGATTATTGTTGACCCAATACGTACCGTAGCATCATTCTTCTAATGAGCGCCCATGGTTGTACCGACATGAGAAAACCTGTAGAAATACTCTTTCTGCAGATTCTCCATGGCTGCATATTTGGATTGGATTCCTCTCAGCTCAGCTGGGAAACCACTCTGTGGACTTTCCCACTCCATGCAGGGAACTCACATGCATCACTTAATGTCTATGGCATTGTAGTATGATGGCAGTGTAGAGGCTGCTGTAATGCAGATTCTCCTACACACTCCATTTACCTAATATTTTCTCAAAGCCTTACGAACAAAACAAGATTGTTGCTAAGTAAAGCTCCTTTAATCCCACTCCTTGATTCTTAGTCCAATCACTCCATAGTAAGTTCTTTATCTGTGTTCTTGCCCAGCAAGAATCCTATTTTTTTAATGCTCCAACGTGAGATAAGTATCACAGGTTTTCCATTTTCTTTCCTGCTTTCGATTGAATGTGTTTGCAATTTTGTATTACATGTTTTTGCCTTCTGCGATTTGGTGGTGTTAATTTGGTGAGTTTGCTTCCACAGGCCCCTTACTTACCAGGCACTTACTTCTGTGCTGGGGTGGATCACAGGGTGGTATCATCACTCTAGCCCGGCTGCTGTTCTGTGTAATTACTTAAATCTGTGAGATGTTTTTACTTTTCTAGACTTTGATTCATAACAGAGAACTATTCACAATGCAATACTGACACAATCTGGGAATAGAAAAATGCTCTATTCATCTAAATATTTTATTTTATTTAAAATGATAAATCAATGAATTACTGGTGGTTCCCTAACTTAAAATGCTGGGGAAGTCACCAACAATACAAAAGCTTGTTTTCCGAAAGGGAAACCCGGCTGAACCCATCTCCCCCGAAAACAAAAGGTGAAGTAGCTCACAGAATACAATTTGAAAATGAACGTGCTTAATTTTCTCAGAAAACATTGTCAAGCGTTGGCATTAGACAAACATGGTGCTCTTTACAATACTAATTCTTGGACTGATTCAAATTTAAAATGTTCGAACACAATCAATGAAAACGATTGGCTCCTAGCTTGGACATAGATACAATTCAATACTTTTATGATGTGAAATTGGTTGCAAATACTTGGTTATTTTAGAATTTCTATTTCTTTTGTAATTCTGGTATAGCATAGCCAAACTCTCTTACTATTGCCAAGGAATCGGGTCCACCCTCACAACACTCCACCTCTGTGCGTTCATTAAGGAATTAATTTCAATTAATTTATAGAATTTATAGACTATGGCAAACATCAATCAAACGACTCGTCGTTCCATATTTCAATATGAGATGTCTAAGGTCTTAAGGGAGATCACATTTAAGGTGAAAAGCCTTATTTTGACAACACTAAATCACAAAATACACACATCTTTCACAAAAATTCCACCTTTCAGTGATATGACTATTAAACAGGGTTGCAAAATACGTTATTTGGGATATAATTAATTCTTGTGACATTTGTCTAAATAATTTGTGATCATGGTGCCCTCCTCTTGTTTGTCTTTCAAAGGCTCAGGACAGTCGGGGATACTGACTTGCCTCAGTCAGTTGCACCATGTGATTTCTTCCTACCAGTCTGTGCACATGCTATCAAAATCAATTGCAGATCATTTGGTCTTGTTTTGCAAAAGACCTCTGTATTCAGTCCCATCTGGAAAGGTTACGCTTAAGCTTCCCTTTCAGCTACTTCCAGTTGGAATTCAGATCAACTGTTCCGTTTTTGGATGTCTCTCTTGCTCGTCTTCATTGCTCCCATTGGCTCATTGAATTCTCTGTGTCTTTAGGGGATGTATAAATTATGAATAAGCCCTCTCGCAAAATACCTAAAGAAGTATACCTACATTTCATGATTTCATTTTAATTAAAGGCTACTACATAGCATGGTTGTCTGAGAGAGGATTGACTGGTGCAAATCATTGTTCTTTGTTGGTCCTGTCTTTCTAGCACTGTGCACACCACATTTCAGAGCAAAGCAACATTATGACCAAGCATTATTTAATGGAGAGCAATATATTGAATGAAATAATGAACACAATCTGCAGGTTTGCTGGTTTTATGAGGAAAATGGGAAGTGCAGCTGTTTACTTTCCAGCTCATCTTAAAAGATGTCTGTGTACACAGTGGGTTTGGAGATACACAAACGCTGCAGGGCTCGAGAAAAACCCCTTGCATAACAAATACTCTCACAAGGCTATGGCTGGAGCAGGTTACTGCTGGGTGCAATGCAGCGCATTTCTGTGGAGTAATTCAAGGAATTTTAAAAAGTATGCTTGGCTTTATATATAAGCCTTTTCAACATGAACTTGTTTGGCCTGTGTTCCTTGTTTGGCGCATCATGGAGTAATTTGTGCACACAAGATTGATCAAAATGAGGAAGGAAACTCTGAATCAGTAAAAGAAGCTTGTCAGGGGTAATGTGTAAAATGCATAGATGCTTCTTTCTTTTACAAAGGCTATGAACATACCTTTCTTCAAATGACTGTCATATATCTTCAAATATTTTAATGGCACAGGGGGGGGGGGGTAATTATGTGTTTGCCGGTATCCCGCTGAGGATTCTAGTGTGGTAATGGCAAATGGACCTACTGTTACTGGCGTATGATATCCCAGAATGACAGGGATATTACAGGTGTCAGCAAAAGTGGATATTCCCCATTCCATGAAGTTCCATAGGACTCCATGGGGTGGTATTTCCGCGGCTGATAATAGCAGTGCTGGTAATACCAGCTGTTTTTTGCCAGTGGGGGCCAGCTTTTAGCTGGAGGTAAATCATTGAACTCCGACCGGCAAACTTGTAGTGGGGCGGTGCGAGAAACATGGCGGTAGCAGAATTACTGCCACTTTTACCACCACATTTCCAGCACCGCCAAACGTATAATGAGGCCCACTGTGAGATGTCTTCTGGATTGTCAAAGAAAGATCCCAGCAGTCCCTCACTTGCAGGTCAGGCTGGAGCTCATTATGACAACCTGGCGTATGCATCCACACTTAAAAAAGCCTGACTAAAAGGAAACACCCTGAACAGGCAAACATATCTGTGATGGTTATGCCATTCCAAGTGACCCCAGGGCATTGATAGTACTGCGACTGTGTATGACAGATTTGCTGCAAGCAGTCACCGGACCCCCAGGCCTTGGGGACCGTCAGAAGAAGACCAAGAATGTGAGACCATTAGAAGCTCTAGAATCAAAACCTGTTAATCTCTATATGGATCCCCTTATTGCCTGTGTAAGATAATGTTGATGATGGCCATGAATTATCCCCATTGATGGGAATCTAAAAGATGACCCTGTGGAGGGAACTTCCAGACTTCAGGAGTCTGTGAGAAAGACTACATTTGTTTCTGAATCTTTGATTCACCTGAATTCCAGAGAGTGGCTTTCCTTGCAGGTTGTTGTGACCTGTGCAAAATCACTATTTCCCAAAGAACTAGACATGTTTCCTTGAAACAGAATGAAGGTAGAGTATCCCAGACCCTCCCTAGCACAGAAGTCAGCTTCAAACCCTTCCATTCATCCAAGGTTGGCTGTTTTCTCTACTGGGTATTACAGTGACATCAACAAGGGGATCGATAAGGCCTGGCAGTCTTGCCGGGATAGGGTTGTCAACAAATCCAGTCTCCAGCTGAAGATTTTGGACATAATCAATGGAGTGAAGTTTACAGGTCATGCTCTTGACGATGCGGAAGTGAGTAGTTTGGCCCAGTGGGCTGCAATCATCCTGAGGGACACCGACTACTCCACTTGTCCTGAGCATCATAAAGGCATTCTCTTGAAAGCTGGACAGCAGTGCTGCGTGAAGGAAAGATTCAGAGCAATGCAATAGAGGCGAGATGGGCCTTGAAAGGAAGACTCATTGCTCGTGTAGAAACAGGATGGGAGGACGGAAAAGGATGGAATTTAGCAGCTCGTGCTAAACGAAAAGCTCAAAGGTTGCAAGGGGACGAGAGAGGTGCTGGAAGTTTCTGGCATGTGACGTGTGCAGAGGTGACATCATGAAGAAGGTTGCGAAATGGTAAAGAAAATCTACAGAAGCATACAGTGTGGGCGGCGATGTATAAGGAAGGTTGAAATAGGGCAACAAGGGAGAGAAAAAAAGGCGATCTGTATTAGGAGGCAATCTTGGTGGAAGGGCCCTTGATATAATCCTGACCTAAGTGCTTTCTGGCATGAACATGCTTGAGGCTGGCAGCTGTGCAAGGAATTCAATATAAACCATGGCTGGGGAAGATTAGGGTCTGAATCAGGGGTGCTGAGGCAGGCCTAGCTTCAGGAAAATAAAATAAATCATTTGGATGTTGAGTATAAAAAGATAAATACATAAGTAGAATCCCTCTTGCAGGATTATTGGAAAGGTGTCAGCTTGGACAAAACACAATATTTCTTTGTGTTAATGGTATAAAAAGGTTAATGAAGTAAGCCGAGTTCAAAATGTTCGAGTGGGAGTTTGTCCCTTTGGTGCAGTTTTTTTTGGGTATAACCAGCCATAGAATGATAAGTGAGGAAAAGAGGATCACGGGAGGCTGTGTAACTGAAAAGTGTGTAGTGGTTTATATTGCGGTGTAGAGCCTGCCCATTTTCATCCAGGAGTAAATGCAGTACTAAGTCTGACTGTGCGCAGCTGAAGCCCCAGATAAAATAATAACGTTAGCAAAAAGGAAGAGAAAAGATACATCTTCCTACAGGTGTTTTTTAAATGTATTTTGTGCTACTGGTGACAATCACTGCTGCAATAAACTGCCATGTTCACGCACCTCGAGAACCAGTTCTTCCATTGACTTTATGCTACAATATTCATGACATAACTGGGCAGTACAAATATACAAATCTAGGCCTTCATTAACAGTGCAATTCATTTAAGGTACCAATGTTTGATTGACGATGAAGCTGTAGCCAGTCAGAGGATGTCATAAAAAAGAAGGAACATGACAATAAAATAGAGCACCGAAGCATTTGCACCATCACCATTATTAGTAAATAAAATCAAATAAAAGTCCACTTCGCCTCCGGGTTACCCTCTTAACCTATCCCATCTGCCTTCTAGCTAACATGTTTCCCTCGCCTCTAACCCACCTCTGCCCCTCACTTTCTCTGCCTCCAGGGGAGTTGCTAGGTCTGGAAAAGACCCGCGGCTACGCTGATGTCGGAACTGTCAGGACTGGGGGCTAGCTATTGCCTTTTGGCTGTAGCTCCTGAGATTCTATCGGGGCTACAACCAAAAGATCAGGGGCTATAGCCCCCTTAGCCCTCCCCCTACCCCCCAGCAACGCCCCTGTCTGTCTCTACTCTAGCACTTCATCCATCATGGTCACATCCTGAGCACAGCTGGCCCTACCGCCTACCTGCACTTAAAAATGTTCAATGTCGGTTACCCTTAATCTATGTATGTCCACTTATGCATTGTCCCCAGTGACTGTTCTATTTACTCCCTTCCACAACCTGGTCAGAATGTCACTCAAACTCACCCCACTGTAAGAAGCTCACTGCTTCCCGTCAATTCTGATTTCTTATTTATTGTATGTTCTTTTGTGGTCAAAAGAGTTTACATAAATAAATAAATAAATAATTCCATTAGTTTTGAAAGGAAGGCAACAGCAAGAATGTTTCAACAGTTAAGTTAAACTGGTGTGGGGGGGGGTGTGTTCTACTTTTGATTTTTTTTTCATTTCGCTGATGGCACTTGACAAAGTGGACAGTACGGAAACGCCATGTTCCTGCGCAAGGAATGACAAATATGAAAGATGGTAGGAGGCTGTTTTAATAGAAAAGCAATGTTTCGACAAGCGGACAAAAAGTAGTCTGTGCAGCCACAATGCTTTACCCTTTTGTCAGCAAGCGCTCTCTGATTGGAAGAAAGCCACAGCAGCCAGCCAGGCTCTCTTGAAAGCCTTCCAGTGTTATGACTGGCTCCATCTACAAAAATGCCAAGCGACGCGCATTTCTTACCGTCGAGGACTGAATAAACACGTTCCACCTCGAGGCTGAACAGTCGTAAATAGCTTATTAAAAAGCCTGTTAAAACGCTGAAAAGTCATTGCGATGAAGAATAGAGACACTGCAGGAAGCATTCAAGTCTTCCAGGATCTCTTTTAGAAAAGTATTCTGCAGAACGGTATTCTAGAACTAGCAACATATAATGCAACAGTAATGGTAGCTCGAGAACATTCTTCATGTATACAAATATATGCATAATCACAAGTGAAAACATTTTGTGAAAGGGATATTATGCTTAAAGTGCCCTAATAAAAATCTTCGAAATGCACTGAACAATCTTTGTTAAAGGGACGTTATGGTTGCAGCACAATATCTAAACACCAAATGAAATCACCACTATCTTAACTTGCACCCTGCCACACACGGCTCAACAAAATACATGACGTCACAGATGACATCACAAAAGTGCTATTCATAGGCAGAGTACAACTTAACCACCAATATAAATATATATATATATATATATATATATATATATATATATATATATTTACACATGAATGTCCTCAAAATTAGAGAAGTTTGTGAACAGTAATATCCCAGAAAATCTGAGATGCTTGCCAGCCACAGAAAAAAAAGTACATCTTTTTTTGCCCTTTTGTGGACATTTTCCACCTAATCATCACCACTCAACTCCCCCCCACCCGTAGTTGTTTCATAAGCAAGATAAGTGCAATGCTGCGCTTTCAAAAAAAATTCTTAACGCGCTATTTGCGGACTAGGGGTACCATTTAAGAATTGAACATGGCATTCATTATAACATTATTGATGTTTCTCAATTGACCAATCAGTCCCTTCAAGGGATGCCTGTGAACATTATGTACCTTTATGATTGGTCAAGAAGGATCTACGGACACCAAATAAGGAAGTGAGTCAGCGGGCTGGACTGAGGTATCACTCATTTTTTACTTAATTGTGGACAATTGGATTTATTAACCCCAAACCTGACTTGTCCGCCCCTTCTTGCGCAAGTTTGGTGAACATCCGTTCAAGCTGTAGGTGTGACAGAAATTATTTTGACTGTAAGTCAATCTGTAAGTCAAAAAGTGTGGGTTCCCCTCTGTAATTCTGAGCCCTTCCCCGCTTGATGAAACAACACAAAACTGGCCCCAAAAAAAATCAGAGATCAGCCATTTTTGAGAAAGTTTCGTGCAGATTCAACAAACGGCACCAAAGCTATAAGCAACCCAGAAATAGTCCAACTTAGCCATAACTGCAAGGTAACTTTCACCAACCATGTAATATTCACTGAAACATCCTAGTTACGTACGGTAATGACTAACCTATTGTTATAAAAACTGTAGAAATTAACTAAAACACTTTAGTAGAAGGGTTGTTATGGTTACAGAGCAAAACATCAAAACCCCAGCAATTCACCAATTATGTTTTCCAAAGCAACCATAACTCGGCCACTGACAACTACTGCTCATGATATTACAAGCTGTTCAAATTGAATCGGAAAATAGCCCTTTTAATATTTTACCTGTGCTCCATAAGCCTTCTGAGTTATGTCTCTTTTCCTCTGCTGTTTTTATTCCTTATGTTTCATAGGAAGTCACGGTACGTGCAGACCATCTGTGATGTATTTTGTGGCATCATGAGCAGTTTACGGGGGTGGTGGAGTTGTGGGGGTTTTATAAACTAGTGCGTGCTGCAACCATAATATCTCTTGACCTAAAGTATTTTCAGTGAATTCATACGGTTAAAATAAGAGTAAGTTAACCATGCCTGTACTTAACTGACTGCATATATGATAAACACAAATATACCTACTGTGCTATGCAATCTTATGTCAATGTAAGTTATGCTATGTTTTGTGAATTTATATCACTCTCTGTCACCATTTGCATGACCTCTAGGCACTCTGCAGGATCTGATAGCGAAGGCAGTGGGTAAGGTTAGGTTAGTAGGACGACAGTCAAAATGCCAGATAGTTTTGCTGCTGTGTTGATGCATTCTGACTGGGTGTATCTGGAGTTCTGTATGTGGGTCTGTTTATAGTTGTTATGTGTGGAGAGCATAGAGGCATTTCTGTACGGAGGGGGCACTTGCGTGCCCACGGTACTAGGGTGCAATGGTTAGGGCTGTGGTATTGTGGGTGTGTAATGTTCGGTTGTTCAAAGTATATTGCTGGTACCTAGAATTTGAGCATGTTAGTGTGGGAATCCGTTAGTGGGCATATATAAAAAATATGTCAGTAAATTCATCCGAAAAACAGCCGACGGGAAGACTGGAAGGCACATTGTGTGATCGGATGAACGCCCCAATCACAGTCATGAAACATAGAAATAACCGTCCCATCACTTCAAGTGTCCCGGAAGGATAGCTCAGCGGCAACGTGCGCGCCTTGGAAGCAAGACGACACGAAGCAACACAGGTTCGAACCCCGGGTCCGCGCTTAAAAACCTCTGGGTGTTTAAGCGCATTATAAATACACAACTAAGACAAAAAAAACAATTACGCAACAAAGCCAAAAACAATTCCTGTAACAGCGCCTCGATGCCCGCGGGCTGTGTGAGCGCTTTAAAAATGTAAATAAATAAAAAGTGCTGGGCACTGGATCAGTACAGAATTCAGTGCCTAACCAAGGCGGGCCGCATATGGCGAAGGATCTGACTGCACCCTCAGGGGAGGAACTATCCAGCATCTTGTTTTGAACATCCACATCTTTGGATAGAACAAATTGGCGATAATAGCACAGGAAGAGTCCTGAATCGCCAGACAATCTTAAAGGTTTTAAAAGAAATTCCTGAACTCTTTCTCTTCTCCACACTGGATATTGAACACTTTAATTTCCCATATGATAATACTGCAGATATGGTGGAGGTTGGCTTACAGGCTCGACTAGGGGTAAATGCCTTGTTAGCTGTAGCAGGGTCCTTTGCCAAAAAAGTTTTAATAATCTCTACCATCAAACCAAAAGAGAAAGTACTGGTAATTAAAAGGGTGGAGAGGAGATCTGAAGAATCTACGGCAGAACAACCCATTATAGAGAATGAAACAACAAAAGAAAGAAATCTGATTGCAATTGTAAATAGCATAACTGCTGAACCCATATGCATGCATTAGTATTGGCCGAACCCCAAACCCTCTCCCGTAATGATAGGCTCACAATTTTTATCAAGTGTTGGCAATAAAAGGCCGTAGGATTTTATTGTACAGATATGGGTTATGGCAATAACAATATCACATATCATGATGGTATCATACTTTTGGGCACCGGGTCCTGAGGTCACCCCCTCGGACCCATGCCGCCTTCTTGTGTCCCACAAATTGTTGTGGGCACCGTACAGTGCCTTGTACTTCTTTTTGTTCTTCTCCCCTTTTTGTAGGGTGGGCGGGTTCTGTGGTAAAGCAGCAAGAAGGTTTGGAAGACACTGAGTAAACAATGAACCTCCCGTTTGCTAGGGTCCCCTTCAGGGTCCACAAACAGATTGTGTTTACTCTGAGCATGCTGCTCTCATTTATAGGACCCAGGGAGGCCCTGGGTCTTTGTGTTGTATGTGGTGGGGGCGGCTGTTGTCACAGCCCCCAGGCCGGATAGCCGACTGTCTGACCCCCTGGTGGGGGCAGATCTTTTGAACCTTGGCCCTGCCTGACGGTTGTTTTTTCCTTATGGCGCTTAGCACCTTGCTGTTTGGAGGAAGGGTGAGATAACTTTTCGCACCTTACCCTTCCATGGCTTTGTGCTGCCGAGACTGCGTGTCTCTGTAGCTGGGTGGAGGAGACGAGCAGGCACGGGGAGGTTAGGGCTGCCCCTCTCCCAGCTGTGGATGGTAACAGCAGTTACCCTGTCTCGCTTGTGGGACGCCCATGCAGCATTGCCCATAACTGCTTAACCCATATGCATGCATCAGTATTGGCCGAACCCCAAACCCTCTCTCGTAATGATAGGCTCACAACTTGTATCAAGTGTTGGCAATAAAAGGCTGTATGATTTTATTGTACAGATATGAGTTATGGCAATAACAATATCACATATCATGATGGTATCATACTTTTGGGCACCGGGTCCTGAGGTTACCCCCTCGGACCTGTGCCGCCACACACGGGCAGGTTGCCGGCTGACTGTGTTCCCCCAAGAGTATGCCCTAGAGACAGCCCCTGTGAGCAAGTGTTGCATTGATTTCCCGAAAGAAATGCTCCATGCCCTGGCTAGACAAATGGGTGCCGTCGTGGAGAAAGAGGTCTGGGTTGCCTAGTGTAATGGCTGGGTGTTTTATGAAACCCAGTCCTCTTGTCATACAGAATCTCTCTATCGTCCTGTACAATTTTCTTCTGGATATGTCTATAGATTTGTAGCAGTTGGCCCCTAGCCATTTCTTTCTTGGTAAGATGGCTGAGAAGTATATTTCAGTACCTCTCCAGTTGTGCGAAATGCCTGCTAAGGAGGAGCAGATTTCTTCGCATAGGATGCGTCTAGTCGTGTTGACTAGGTTGTTGCCCCCTAGATGAATGATAAGGAAGTCTGGGGGGGTCCCTGTATGCCACCAATTCTGCTAGTGCTTCGTGGACGTCGGCCCAACCTAGGCCTCTGTATCCCCACCACAAAGTAATGGTGTTTCTGAAAGGTGGTCCTTCTTTAGTCTCTTCTGCCCATCTGCCTGTCCTGAAAACGAATGAGTGGCCCACTATCCATGCTGATCGGAGTGTGGTCCTCGATTCGCCTGTTGTTTCTGTGGTGGTGGGAGGGAGGGAAAAGAAAGAACATTTTAGGGAGGATGGCTATATCAGTTGTGGTCTGATATATCTTTTATATCAGTCTGACTTCCATCCCCCTATGTTTTTTCGTTGTTGAGGTGCTAAGCCTCCCTGCCATGCTGCAGTGGCGGCACCTATCCTGAAGGAATGGGTGCCGAACTGTTTGGGGTCCCACCCTGCTCTGCTGATTGCTTTTATCAGCACTCCTTTAAATTGGTAGGTGCTTAGGGCCGATGCAACCTTGTGGATTAAAAAACTCCCCCCACTTGGGTCGTTGTGCGTAATGGAGGTTGGTGATGCAGACCGGACAGTTTGTTGCTTCATCAATGCAACAAATCTTAATGGTTCTTTTTGCACCTGTTTTCGACTGTTGCATTTCTATGTTAACACTCTCCTGTCTCACCCTGACTTCCATGCACCCAGGCCGTTTGTGGCCTTGGTGCTGGAAGCGATGAGTTCTCCTACCCGGAAAGCCCCAAAGTAGGCTAGGCAAAAGGCTGTTTTAAATAACATTATCTCGTATGGGTGCCAACATATGGCTTCCAAATAGCCTGCTATCTGCACCAGCTTGCTGAACTCAAGGGGTCGGTGGGTGTCCACTTGGGTACCCTCTATTCTGCCCCATCACTTAATTGCATAAGAGAAGAGGGCGTTCTGGGTGGGGTCTAAATCGCCCCGTATTTTTGTAAACTATGAAGTTGCCACCAAGTGTCTTTTAGCCCAATCCCTTTTGAACCCTTGTTCCCGAGCCCATTTTAAAAATACTTCTATATCTTTAATCGTTATTAATTCTACGTGGTTTAAACCTGTGGCCTTAAATACCGTTTGCAAACACTTACTGTACTGTGTTGCAATAGTGCTTGCCACTGCCCTCTCTGCCATCTCCGTTAGGAAGCCTGTGAGGTTGTTGGCACCTGTTGATGATGTGCCTGATTTTTGTTGGGTATCCCGGCCTGGGCTCTCTGGCGCTGGCGTTGATGCCAATGTGTTGTTGTCACCCGTTTTAGCGGTGCCTGTTTTGTATTGGTCATCACGGCCTGCACTCTCTGGTGCTGGCGTTGATGCCAATGTGTTGTTGGCACCCGTTTTAGAGGTGCCTGTTTTGTATTGGTCATCCCGGCCTGCACTCTGTGGTGCTGGCGTTGATGCCAATGTGTTGTTGGCACCCGTTTTAGAGGTGTCTGGTTTTCGTTGGGCATCCCGTCCTCTGCTCTCTGGCGCTGGCGTTGATGCCATTATTCTTGTCTTCCCATTGTTTCCCAGCATTCTGCTGGTATTGGCGTCATCTGTTTTTGGGTGTGGGGCGCTAGCTCTCGGAATCTTGTCGACTGGAAGCGAGATAAGGCATCAGCAATGTTATTAGCTGCCCCTGAAATGTGCTTCGCTTTGACTCCAACGTTTTCTTGTAGTGTGACTGTTGTAATGGCTCGTAATACTTTCAGTACTAAAGGGCATTTCGTAGACCTTCTGTTTATGGAGCCCACTACAGCCATGTTATTGCACCAGATCAAAAGTTCTGTGTTCGCTAGTCGCCTGCCCCAGATGTGTAATGTTAGCCAGATGGGAAATATTTCTAGTAGGGTGATGTTTTTTGTCCACCCTGCTGCTTGCCATGAATTGGGCCAGTGTCCTGCCACCCATTCGGAGTCTAGTATGGCTCTAAACCCCTTGCTCCCGGCTGCGTCGGTGTATAGGACCCTGTTTGACCAGGTTTTTGAAGGCGTTCGCCAAAGTCAAGACCTGTTGAAATCTCTGAGGAATTTTCCCCATGTTTCCAGGTCTTGTTTCACCTCTCTGCCTACCCGGATATGCAAGTGTAGTTTGGTAAATGATTTGATTTTGGACTCTAGGTTTCTGGAAAATATCCTCCCTTGAGGTATTATTCTGGATGCAAAATTAGGGCTGCCTGCTAAGGATTGGATTTCCCCTTTTCTTTCGTTATCAGGTTTTGTATTTTAAAAGGAAGTTCTGCTATTTTTATTTTGGGGATTCTGCAGAGCCCCTTTGCTGTGTCTATTTCGATGCCCAGGGAAATTATGTTTGTGTCTGGTTTGGTGTTTTTTTCCTTCGCTAGAGGAATTCCCCAGTGAGCGGCCATGTGCTCAAGTTTTGCTAAAGCCCTGCCGCATTCCCCGGAGTTTGGTAGCCGCATGAACATGAAATCGTCTGGTAATGCACTATTTTTGTCCCTGGTCTCTGCTTTTAGGACAGCCCATTGGAAAAAGGAAACTGAATTGCTCAAATAGTGCACAGGATACTGCGCACCCCATGGGGAGGCATCTATCTACATAGAATTTGTTGTTAAAAGTGAAACCTAGCCACTGCTGTGAATCTGGGTGGACTGGCAAAAGTCTGAAAGCAGATTCGATGTCCAGCTTGGCCATCAGGGCGTTTCTGCTGCATTCTTGTATGAGCCTTACCACCTCTTGGAAATGTGTGTAAGATACGGCAGATTCTGTGTGTGGGATGCCGTCGTTGCAGTTCTTTCTTGATGGATATTGGTTGCTACTATCTGGGGGTTGGCTGACTTCAGGTTCATCGGGATGGTGTGTGACCCAGAGCCCTTAAATGGGATGGAAAAACCTTTGGTGAAACCCTGCCATAGTATCCTGCTGGTAGTCTGGTGCAGTTGCTTGCTGCATGGTCGCCGTTTGCAGTTTGCGCAGGAGTGTTTGTACCAGCATTCTTTGCCCCATGTACACTGTTTTTTCCCAAAATTTCTGCATGGGATGTTGTATTTGCCAGACTGCTGTTTGTTCTGTCTGTGGGCATTATTTTTAGCCGCCCAAGGCTGGTTCTTCCGAAAGGGCTGCTCCCCTTTTTTATTTTTTTTGGGATTTATCATTGTCATTGGATTTGTTTCCTTGCGAATTTTTGCTATTTTTGGAAGAAGAATGCATGGCATCTTCTTCCTGGGGAGGTTCGGCGTTGAGGGTGTATAAATCGTTCTGGACTTCATCCCACTCAATGGCCGGCCTTTCCGACATGCTCCTCCTAAATCTGATGTCATATGCTATCCATGTCTTCCCCCTCTGTGTTACTTTTACTTCCCTTATTTTATCAACGTATGCCCAGATCTTCCTACCATCCAGGGGGAATTTTTCTTCATATATTGTTGCTAAGATGGCAAAGGCTTGTAACCAGTTGTCCCAGTTTTGTTTGACCTGGGCGTTTCTGGCAATAGCTTTTTCTTCTGTCTTTTTGGGGTCTATGAAAGTGTCTTTCCCTTGCGTTGGGCTTCTATTAAGGAAAAGATTTCTATAAATTCCTTGGCCCGTATGGCTTCTTTGATTGTGGTATCAATGTTCCATGCCAGGCATCTTTTGTATCTATTTAATATCTCTGTTTGGAAAGATTTCATTGTTTGGTCTAACTGTGCATTACAGATTGTTACAATGTCAGTTGTATTGCTGCCGGGTGTCCCTGTCACGCCCGTGTTGTCTGCGCTGGGGGTTGCCCATGCTTTTAGAGCACTTGCTGAGTCTGTTGCTGGAGTTGTGGGGGCTGTTGTATTTATAGCTGTGCTACTGGCAACTGCTGTACTTGTTGTGGCGGGATTGCTGTTGGTAGTGTTACGGGTGGGTTGACAACCGTTATTGTAGGTTCTGCTGCGATGGTAGGGTTTGAGGCCCCTGGTTCCCTTGTGGGCGGTATCTGTTTCCCCCTTACTTCTACCATTAATTGCTGTAATTCTGCTGCATTCTTGCATAGTTTTGACAATTTTTTGTTACCTTTTTTGGCACCTTCAGATACTGTTCTCCTTTTTGGTGGTGCAAAAAACCCTCATCTTGGCTGAGCGGGCTGGTAATTCCTACCCTGGGTAGGCCGTACATGTTTTCTCTAACCCATGCCCATCCGTAGTGCTCTGCCGCTTCAATAGCTGCTAACAAATGTGGTGATTTGGGCTTTTGCACCGGTGGCGCGGGTGTACCCGTGGTTTCCGTTGGGCCCCATGATCTTTTATGCCTGTTATAGGAAAAGGAAAAGGTTTTATCAAGAAGTTAAAGCTGTTGCTATCGGCGAGCTCTTTGAGTCTGTTCTATTTGTTGCCCATGCAGGGTAACTGCTGGCTGGTGCCCTCTTGTTGTGGCCTGTGTTTTCTGCTAGCTTTTTGCTAAAAGAGATATATCTCCTTTTGTTAAGTCTATGTAGGGTTCAAAGAAAAAATTCTCTTCTAGTGTCCACCTTGTGCAGTGTTTATTTTAATAAATGGGCAGCCCCCAGACTTGTTTTACTGGTATCTAAACAATTGGTTTTGCTTTGAGGGCGCCCATGCAAAATTACAGAAAATATTTTTAAATGCAGTATTTGGGCCCGCCGAGCTTGAAATTGCGTTTGCAAGCTCTGCGTGGATGTCAAGAAACAAGCTCCCGGCTCGCCGTGCTACCAGGCTGGCTGTGACTCTGCCCGAGCAGGTTTGTGTTATCTTGCACCGCCTGCCTTATAACGCTGGGGTTCCGGTCCACTGTAACAAATTGTATCTCTTCCCGGACACCAGTGTCTATTATTCCTCCCTCGTAGTCCCAGCATGGTGGCTCACCTGTAAGTTGTTGAATCGGACGCCGTCCGCGCTGGGCTGTTTGGGTGCCTCTCTCTCCTTCGTTCGCACTGGATTAGGACGATTCCCGCAGCACGCGTCTTTATTTGTTTTGGACACGCTCGCCGCTCGCTTTTCCTTTATGCCGAGACGTTGAAATTGACGCCGTCCACGCTGGCTGTTCGGCTGCCTCTTCTTCCCTCATTAAGGCTGCAATGCAATTGCTTTGAACAGTACAATGTTCAGGAAGGAAAAAAGACGCTGCGATGTACAGCGAACTTCAAGATTTGCTAAAGAAGCAAGAAGGTTTGGAAGACACTGAGTAAAAAGTGAACCTCCCGTTTGCTTGGGTCCCGGTTCAGGGTCCACAAACAGATTGTGTTTACTCTGAGCATGCTGCTCTCATTTATAGGACCCAGGGAGGCCCTGGGTCTTTGTGTTGTATGTGGTGGGGGCTGCTGTTGTCACAGCCCCCGGCCGGATAGCCGACTGTCTGACCCCCTGGTGGGGGCAGATCTTTTGAACCTGGGCCATGCCTGACGGTTGTTTTCCTTATGGCACTTAGCACCTAGCTGTTTGGAGGAAGGGTGAGATGACTGTTCACACCTTACCCTTCCGTGGCTTTGTGCTGCCGAGACTGCGTGTCTCCGTAGCTGGGGGGAGGAGAGGAGCAGGCACGGGGAGGTTAGGGCTGCCCCTCTCCCAGCTGCCGATGGTAACAGCAGTTACCCTGCCTCGCTTGTGGGATGCCCATGCAACATTGCCCAGTATTTGGGCCGTACTACTAGGAATATTGACACAGGCCTTTCAGAAATTAAAATGAAAGTAATCCATCGATCAGTTGGAATACACTGGGTCACAGAACATTCATGTGTGATGATGCGCATAAGAAATCGTTGGCGTCCACAATATTATCTTATTCCAAGAAACCTGGCTGCTTAATGAAATTGTTATGGATGGCTTTAAGACCGTGTGTCAAATTGGTTCTGATGGGTTAGTTGGTCGTCCCTGTTATTAGCATGTAGAAATTCAAAGTTTGAAAGGATGGAAGTAGTTTCTAATAACACATATGGCATTCTTGCAGTGAT